>NC_136659.1:23855487-24455487 GCF_903797595.1 Erithacus rubecula
TGCTTCCCCCTCACCCCCCACCCCAGGGGGTAATGATGAAAATCAGTCTTCCAGATTTCAGACACACACGAGGCTTTTAAGGAACCTGTTTACTTATTGCATTAATGAGAATTATAACACTAATAAAGTACTTAAAAACAAGCCCCCAAACTCAGAATTCCAGTATGCAGTGCTCTAGCTTATCTTTGTCCTGTTGATGTTGAGCAAAAAGTCTAGAAAAATACAAAGGGATGTTGCTGGATCTTACTGTACTTTGACAGAGTTAATTTAGAAGGAGTCTAATCATCCTTGGTGGTTGGGTGAGAAGAGGACAGCAAGAAGATGTGCTTGCATCAGCAGAACTCACAGCCCAACTCCAGCTCATGGTTCTGCTAACTGCCAGAAGTCCTTCAACTGAACTTGCTTTGAGCTGACAAGACAGGGCTGAAACACAGCCTTAATGCATTTTTTCATTACTAATACTCTTGCACTGCCTTAAATATCTAAGAGTCAAAATGTAAATGAAGGTAGCACACAACAAAACTCAGGCACCTTATGCTGATCTCCCTTTATAGCCCAGGTGACAGATCAGTGACCTGCATGTCCTTCATCTTCCACACCCAGATCGCTGCTCCGTTTCTGTCGGTCACCCACGGATGTGGTTTCACCTCTCCTGTTACAGCTGAGTTCTGGTCTTGATCTGTCAAGACTGAAATAAATTCTCCTTTTTTGTTAAGCAGGTTTGGACCAGGGTCTCTGGGATGAGAATGGCAGTTTAATGGGAGTCTTTGGCTTTGGAAAGAGGGAGGAGAGAAAAACAGCTGCCAATAAACCTGGACTTGATCAGCTGATGGTGGTTAATGGAGCATATGTAGGGCCCCTTGCTGTCCCTGTGTCCTTCCTTTTTCCTCTTCAGTCTATTTTGAGAAAAGCAGATATTTTTCTCTCTTGGTGCAGGATGTGGCACATTTTTCACCTTGCAGTAGCATACAAACCAAAACCATTAAAACAGACAAAGACCATCATAGCAGCATGGCAGGACCATAAAAATGAGTCCACCTCTGCTCTGGAAATGGCTCAATTTTATTTTCCACCTGCCATGTTGCCATAACAAATAAGAGCACACCTACAGACCTGTGGGAAGAGCATCCATTATTTCTCCATCCAGGTTCTGCACAAAAATTGAGCTCAGCTTTTGTTCAGTCCCTTTCAGCCTCCCTGTCCATTATTAATCCAGAGATTTACTGTTGCTTGGGTTGTGTTTTTACTGCATTAGCTACTCAGGGTCAGATCTCACCTGCTTGCAGAATGTGTAGTAAAGCACCTGCCTTGTCTGCTAGAGTGAAAAATCTGATCTTAAGTGTAAACCCAGAATAAATGTATTTAATTCTTACTGTATTTATCCTAAAGAATTTAATGAATTCTGTAAGATATAAACCTGTCTTTAGAGCAGTCAGAAACTGGTTTTTGATAGATACAAACACCAATTTCTATCTATATTTTCTTTATACATCTGTTGAAGAAAATCATGGTTGTTAACACATTGAAAAAGTGCAATCCCATGTGCAAGGCACAGAGTAACACAATGATTTACTGAGGTATATCACTTAGGGAATGTGTCTAGAGGTACTGAAAGAAATGTAATCAACATGAAGAATAAAAATGCCATCTGAAATGAACAGTTAAAAACCTTGCATGGGGCTTTCACTGGCATTCTAGTCTACACTGAAGAGAGCTGGTCTGTATTCTGCCATTGCCCCAGGGTGATCTGGAGGCACTCTCTGTCCTCTCCTCTCCTTTTTCTTTTCTGGCTTTTTGCTACTTCAATTTGTATGCACACTGGGATGTGATGGGACTCTGATTAGGCTCTGCTGTAATAGAAGTAGCAGGATGATTAAAAAACAAATTTTTTCTTTTTGTTTTATTTGAGGAACCTTGCAATGCTCAGGACAGTGGAAAAAGTTTAAGTCCTTGAGCCCAAAATCTATCGCCCAGAAGGCAAGTCAAGCAATATTCTCTCTGCTTCCTTTTTGAAACCAGTCTTAGGGGTCAGGGAGCCTCAATTCTCAGTTTCACTGAAACTGCAGTCTAAGAAGACGAAGTGAAAACCATTCATAGTTTAGCTTAAAGAAAACATGTAAAATAAGTCCACATAACTCCTTACTCTTCTGCAAAGCTGGGACAGCCAAAAGGTTGGCTTTGCGCTGCCTGCTCTGTCATGGATAACTTCCCATCTATTGGCAGGCAAATGGAAACCCACTGGGGAAGGGTGCTTCCTCATCAGCCAGCAAAGAGGCTGACATCACCTGCCTTCCCAGAGCTGCCAGTGTGCAGAAGTGGGACTTTAGCAGCACATTTTCCTGGCTGGATGTTCAGCTGGATGTTGGATGGAAGCTGGATGTTCAGCTTCCCAGATGTCTTGGGTGCACTGATGCTTTGTGCCAATAGCATATCTTGGCCTTTGTAAAGGGAAAACACCTCCAGGCTATATTTTAGCATTTCAAAGAGCACAGGGTTACTCTGCAATTCTACAGGCTGGGTGAGAAATCGCTGCACAGAGTGGATCCCTGCTGCTGGCAGAGATAAGCCCTGCATCTCCCACAAGCAATGATGCTTCAAACAGCTGCCTCTGCCCTGCCCTTCCCTGGCCCAGCAAAGCCTGGCTGCAGCTAGATGTTGGGTCCTGTCTGATGGCTCTCCAGCCAGCCTGGAAGGCCTGGCACAACACAGTTGTCAGGCAGATTGTCCCTGACAGGTATCATCTGCTTTCCTGCAGCCGGTACCTGCCTGCCTTTCTCTGCAGCCTGGCTGTCACTCAGCCCGAGGAGCAGGTGCAGCAGCATCCCCGTGGAACTGCCTAAGAGGCAATAAATCCTCAGATTTGCTAGGTGTAATTGTCATTCAGCAAAGCCAGGGATAGACAGCCTTGTCTTTACACTGCTGGAGATGGGCTTTGCCCCCTCTCCTTCTCATGGCCTGTCCCCAGTGTGTCATACTGTGGTTATTGAGAACTTCTTTTAAATAATTTCCCTGCGGTTGGAAGATGCCCCAGTGCTCACATTACTCACACTTGTCAAAACCAAGCAAAGATAGTAAAACATCCCTCTGGTGTCTTGAGGCTCTGGGCTGTCTTTCCATGTGCTGTACTTGGCTTAAAGTATCCTCTGCCTCTCGGTTTCAGGATGAAGAGGATGTTTGCATGCCTGAGGGAGGAATACTGTCCAGACAGGACTCTTGAGCCCTATTCCTGCTCCTCTGAGCTGTGAGAGACTTGCAGGAAAATTAACTTTTTGACTACAACAATTGCACACCAGTTAATACCAGCTTGTGATCCTG
The DNA here is from genome assembly GCF_903797595.1 of Erithacus rubecula. Classification (NCBI taxonomy): domain Eukaryota; kingdom Metazoa; phylum Chordata; class Aves; order Passeriformes; family Muscicapidae; genus Erithacus; species Erithacus rubecula. The sequence continues at coordinate 23,858,803 of NC_136659.1, forward strand.
ACTTTACATTATTGACCTAGTTTACCCTGGAACACATTTGGAATCTATTCTCTGTGCAATGACCTTACACGGGATAACTTTCTGCTTCTTGAATTTATCAAAGAACATGCATTAAGATATTTGGAGCCTTAGCTTGTGTGCATGAAAGCCAAAGGCAATTGTTGAGTGTTTGTATTGAATTAGATGTTTAAATAATTTAAGGACATATAAGATTGTTCAGATTAAAACATGTTCTTAAACTGCATAATTGCACGGCATCTGGTCCAATATATCCCTGATCACAAGCAACCTTGCAAGAGAAGGCATAGGGTAGCACCCTTGATATTGTCTGTCAGTCATGCTGTATAATTAATAAATGCATTTCCTCCCACAAAGCTATAAAGCAGCTATTTCCACTGAGTTTGATCCTGAGTTGAGACATGCAATTTAAGGGCAAAGTGCCATTATTGCTAAACATTAGTGTAGAGATTACCTTTCCAAAAAGTAATCTCACCTCTGCCCCCAGTAAGGAATGTCAGGAAAGTACTGTACCTTGCTCATCAAACTGGCCAGCCCCATAGTGAGGTGTTTTGTTTACCCTGGTGCCCTTGCTGTTTTTATTTTGAAATAACTCTCTTACAGCTCAGCCTTATCTTAGGTGACATCTGAGTTTCATTTAATGCACAGGTTCAGTCTGACTTTTTTAGATCATCTGGGCACCTTTTCCAGAGTAACAATACCTCTTTTGAGAGTGCAGATTGGGTCCCCACAGCTGCTGGAGGATGGGAGCCCTGTGTGACAGTGCAGCACTGTCTGAGTCAAGCACCCTGTTTAGCTGGAGGGGAGGATGTCACTCAAATGGGAAATGCCTCAGCATGGAACCAGTGATTCAAACTTCTGGTGTGGATATTGGTGCAAGAAATTAATACTTCATTACTGCCTTTGCTCATGATGAGACATAATCCACATGAGGCAAAGTCCACAGGGAGTCTGCTATTTTTCCCCATCAGGACAGTGACATTTACAGCTCTAGTAATTTCAGTGAATGTTGCTGCTTCATTGTCTCATAATGACAGTCCTTTGGCTCTGCCATTCTGTCACAATGCTGAGAAAAAGACTTGGGATATTTTACCAGACATGAGCTGGACTGAGTAGCAGCTTTCTGTTAGATCCTAGGGAAAGCACTGGTGAAATCCAGAGTAATACCATTATTCATGGTAGTTTTTCTATAAGCCATAGTAACTTTCCCTGTAATGTAAAGCATCATTTTTACTAAACTAGGTATTCAAATGGAAGAGCTCAGTGCTCACAGCAATTAAGTCAGCAGGATATTCCTGGGCTGGGCAGACATCCCTGCTACTGGCTGCCATCAGAGGATGCTGTGACACCCCAGAGAGCTTTGGCTCTACATTGCAGGTTAATTCAGCAGGAGGTTGGCTGGTGTTGGGCTGAAACACTGCTGGTGTTGGGGTCCTTATGAAGGTGAAACTGGCAGGGTGTCTGTGGAGCTGGGGCTGTGCTGAGCCATGGGCAGCCCCTCGGGTCACTGACAGGATTGCTGGGCAGCAGAGTTCTTTGGCAGGGCTGCTCTGGGCACACTCATCTCCCTTGCACCATGATGGGGCCAAAGGTTGATGTTTCTGGTTTTCCCAAGGAAAAATGGGATTGGGTTTTCCCAAGATGCTAAAGTGCTGTAGATAAAGAGGACAGGTCATGTTTATTCCACTCATTTGCAGATACCCCAGCAATCATCTCCACTGTTTCAGTCCACAGTGCCTGTCAGTGTTTAGCAGGGATCCCTAAGCCCCAAGATCACCTTCAGCATTAAGGGCATGAATGAGGAGAGAACACCAAGTTGGGAAAAAATGAGGCTAGGAGTTTCTTCTGAATGCATCTAGATAAACATCAACCCACAAGGAAGAGCACATAGGAATGGGGTGTGTCATGTAGGTGGAGTGATGCTCATGGGACACTACCTGTTGATTTCAGCAAGCTCCAGGTTTTACTGTGGCATGCAATTTCATCCCCTTTCCTACTGCTCTTGTAGTATTTTTTCCCCAACACACTGCAAATTCACAGCCTCCTGGTGTGTTACCCCAACCCTGTCCTTCTCCTACTTGTGTACCTTCATAAATGTCCTGCTTCTGTGGTGGTAAGGACAGTATAATTCAGAAATAGGAGGAGGATAAGGACAAGGGTTGACTTTAATAAATATTCCCTAAATTTTCTACTAACATCTGTGTGTAAGTGCCTGGGTACTGTATGGCAAGGAGGAAACTGAGTGGAAGAAGATGGAGAAAAAAGGCAGAGAGAGCAGGCCATGCTTGTTTGCCATTCTTCGTTCCTGAACTAGCTGTGGAGGGTGAGTTTGGCCTTTCACTGTGCTCTTGGTGTTTTGTTCCACTTCTGCTGCCTGAACAGTGTATTTCAGTAATCAACAAATGTGATTTCTAGGCACTGCCACAGAAAAAAGGTAAAAACAGAAAGGGTGAGACTTCAGATCTGATGGGTTTAAAATTGCTAATGCCTGCCACTGAGTGAAAAAAGACTGGTGCAGACAGGATTTGTTTGGGTGGGCAATCCACCTGTGGCACTCCACTGATAGCTGCCTTGCTCCAGCTCTGTACCTTCAGCTAAGAAGCTGTAAATTATTTACCAAGGCAGCAAATTAATGGAAGCAGCAGCACCTTAGTGCTCAGTGAGTCATCCATAAAACATGCTTCCTTGTGTAAGGGCATGGTGTGCTGGTAGAAAGCAGGCTGAGAAGGGAAGGATTGTGAGATGAGGAGCTTGGGATGGCAGAGGTAAGAATCTTTGAGAGAGATGAATTGGAGGGAGGGAGGAGTAATTCCAAGTCAAGCTTCCCAGGTGCCCTCTGTTAATGTGATGATAGGCAAAGAGTGTAAGAAAAGAAGCAGTTTTTAATACCTGGCATGAATTATTAGAGGTGACAGAGAGAATGGCTTATTTTATTGCTTCCTCCCAGATATGTTTCTATGCATATGAAGTATGATTGTAAAAGTTTTTTGCCTTTCTGAAAAAACAGTAGGAACATAAAGTAGCCCTGGCCCTGGAGTGAAATGTGCTTCCAGCTCCAGAGCCCCTGTTGTGCTTATCTCTCCCTGAAGATTCTGGTTTCAAGTGTGCTGAGCTCTAAAGCACCTCTGCTCTAAAGGCAGTCACCTCACACAGCAGTTCCTGCTGTGCTTGGGAATCCCTGAAGATCTTGAATGTCCCCTAGTGAAATTCCCCTCAGGGCCAGTGACATGAAGATATTAGCCTTTTTTGGGCTGATAAAGTCCTAATGTCTTCTGACTTTTAAAATCCTGTGGCTTGGAACAAGTCACTGCATCCTTGGTGGAGTTTGGGGACAGAACCAACTCATCAATTTATCTATTGTAAAAAATTAAATACCCTTTCATTTGGGTAAGGTTTGTCATGGTCCTCAGGCTTTAATGAAAAATTATTCTAATGAAATAGACAAATCTGGCTTGGTGCTGGGTGGATGTTGGAGCAAAAAATGGAAGCTACTTTGAAAGAAAGCAAAATGTGTCTGTCAGACAACTGGCAGGCTGTGGACCAGCATGAAGGTCTGGTTTATTAGTGCAGGAATAGCAATTTATCTGTGCCATTAACAGATGCCATACATTGTGGCTAGACCAATATTGCCCTGGAACTCATTATCCTAGCCCTTTGTTCAGGGGTTACCTATAGAGCAAGGGGCTAAACCCCTCAGAGGATTGTAAGTGTTTCACAGTGGGAATTTGCTCTCTGGTCTCCAAGGGCAGGCTCCAGGCACTGACTGGGCAGCTGCTCCCCTTCCACCCCCACCATGGTCTGTGCTCAAAATAATTTCCAAATTGTCCACAAGACAGTAGTTGTGATAGGCAGTTCTCTGCAGTGTGTGTGACTTTGTGATAGCAATCTAAGGAGCTTTTCACGTGTATGGAGGTTTCCCACAAATGTGACAGGCTGGAAAAATATTTCACAGATAGGAGAAAAAATAGGGAAACAGCCCTAAATGCATAAGGAGTAAGGAAGAAATTTGTATCAAACATCAAACTCTGCATGTCCACAGTTTAGAGGTATTATTTTCTGCTAGCCAACTCTGAAAATCAGTGCACTTCAGCTGATTTTGGAAACCCTGGGTTTTTAGAGTGGGTAGTTTTCTGTTTGTTTTTTTTTTTTTCTTCTTTTCCCATCAAAGCAAGCTCTTGCAGGAATACTTGAGCATTAAGCAGTTAATTAAATCTGACTGTCCTCACAAAGAGCATTAGAAGGATGACACTTCAGAATCCTAGTATGCAGGTTTGTGTGGGCAGTTAATTCCCCATGCCCTGGCCTCCCATGATTTTCAACATGTTCTCTCAGGGTTATAATGAGGCTGATGATTGCTGGTGCCCTTGCCCATTTAATAAATTAATGGCAATAACAAATGTCTATGCATCCTTCATTAGGTGATATGGAAATTTACTCTGAAGCTGGGATTGCTGGAGCTTGACAGCTTTGCTGGATGGGTGGACATGGGGGTTAGTTACTCAGTTTATTATGTGTGCAGCACAGATTTTTTCCTCTCACCTCCTGGAGCTCTCAACCTTCTGGGTATTCACCGCTAACTTTCCCCAGCAACATAGTAAAAAACCAAGAAGGTAAAATTTCAAAGAAATAAAACTGCTTTTTGCATTGGAAGACTGTGACATAATATACTTGGTTTCACCCTCCCAGAATCAAAGAAAACAGAATCCTGTTCACCGAGATTTGTCTCCTTGTTTGAAGAATGCAATTTTTTTTCCTCAAGTACCAACATTTGGTGGGGTGAAGGCTGGAGGCTTATTTCATCTGGCAACTGTTAGAGAAATTCTCAGAGGATCTGTAAGACCTTCATTATTCAAGTGCAGAAGGAAAGTACAGACTGACTTCTTCTGAAAGAGATCAGAGAAAAACAAGGGAAGAGCAATGAGGATTTTGAGTTCTCTTTTACTGACAATTTTGCACCAAGATCTTCTGGGTGGTTCAGTACATTTGGTGCTCTTAGATTCACAAGGAGCAGACTTCAGCTATCTTTATAGTTTCAACTATCCCAGATTTCTGCAACTGCAGGTGCTGCATTTAGCTGAACAGTGTTCAGTGTGACCATTGAGCAAAGCAGGCACTATCATGATTTGTGATTGCTAGATGTTTTTCCCCAAACCTCTTAGATCAAAACTCACTGTAAAAAGAGGACTGAGAATTGAATAATTCCTGTTTATTCCTCCTCTGCAGTAACACCATTTCCTTCCCTATAATTTTGTGCAGTGAGTTTACCTATACTCAGAGCCCATTGTATCCCATCTTCAGACCTGAGTCCAAGTTACCTCCTGGAGACAGTCTAACGTGTGAGCTGACACACAGTTAGAGGTGGCATACTTCTCCATGACTTTTTCTTTTGCTCTTAAAGAAATCTTAAAGCATTTCTTAGAGAAATACTCTCCTAGAGTATTTGATGTCACTAGGATTATTCCAGACTCACACAGCTGGGACCAGAAGCTAGTGTTGGCATTGGGTTATGCTCAAAATTGGTGGTTTTTGGCTGCAGAAGTGCAAAGCTACCAGAGCCTGTAAAAGTTCACTGGCTGAAAAATACCTCAATACTCTCCATACTTGGGTTTCAGCTCTTTCTGATGTTCTACTTGAGTTCTCCATCCTGTAGCAAACCTTGTGTGCAGGATCACCTGGCCATCAGCACAACATCTGCAGCCAGGTGCTGCACTCAGGGTGTATCAAACAGGCAGGCTTGAAGTCCATCCTGGCTGTTGCATTATTCATCCTGCACTGATTGATATTTGGCAGTATCTTGTGACAGTCAGTCCACTGACATCCCACTCACTGCTATTCTGCAGTGCAGCAGAGAGGAATGTGAGATAAATGCAGCACCAAGGCTTAACCATTGTAATTAAAGTCAAGGTAATTGTATTGCTGTGGTGCTTTTTGGTTACTGTTTGGTAACCTATCTTTTCATCTCTTCATTTTGGAGACCAAGTGTACAGAGGGGAGTTCTGAAATATTTTGAGGAGGGCAGAGAAATCATTGAGTTGCATTGTTCTCTTTCTCCTGACATAGATATACTTGGCCTCTTTGCCCTGTTGTAATCTCAATTGTTGTCCAGTATGGTTCCTTCCATTTTCAAGGCAATATATGTCCTCTGTAAATGCAGGTGCTGATCAAATGCCCAGGTATTAAGCTCTAAGCTGATCCTTTGCTAATAGGAAACAAAGTTTTAAGAAACTATGAAACCAACCTGATTATTTCTTATCCTAGTCCTTATTGTAAGAAATTAGCTATGAAATGCAGAGAAGTGATGGAAAGAGAGTAAAAGTGTTCTGCCTTGAAGAATATCCTTATTTCCTGGTCTCCAAAAAGCTGAGATGTAGTCAGAAGGAAAATGTAGGAGCAGAATCTTCACACTGATCCTTTTATATCCTATTCTCACCAGTCTGCTTTCAGTCACACAAACCCTCAGCAATGTCTTTATTAAGACTGGGTTAGCAAACACATAGGAAGGCAGAGCTGGCCACAGCTGCCAACATTGATGGGCCTCACACGGACAAATGTGTCATTTCTGCTGCCTAGCTGAGAAATTAAAATGGTCCTTTCCCCCTGTTCTCAATTTTATGGTGTGCTGCTCCATCATAAAAAAATCAATTAAATTGCATCTGATGGAGGCTGGCCCAGAGTTGTCTCTATTTGTGTCACCCCAGGCAGGTACTGGCAGCAGTGCCAGAATGCAGGAGGGCTGTGGAGCACAGCCAGCTCACAAATGGGATATTCTACTACAGGAACCCTTCCTGCATGGCAGCAGCTCTGCTTTCCCCGGTGACCCCATATGGCTGGGCTCTGCTTTATCCTAATTAGGCCAGATGAGGGATTGTCTGGCTTTATTATCTCCAAAAATGAGTGACCATAACCTTGTGGCTGCTATTCTACTCAGAGGACAGAAATAGTATCAACATTGGCAGCTAAAACCAAGGGAGCACCAAGTGACCTGTGGATTTCAGCATTCAGTCACTCTCTCAGACTGAGAAATTTGAGGTGGATAGGAGAGAAGCATTTTTAAAATCTGATTTCTCATGGTGTCAATGATATGAATTAAATTTTTGTATTGTTTGATTGTTCTAGTAGCTTCCTGATACTGTTTTCTTCCTTCGTATCAGCCTATATTGTTTCTTAGAGAATATAAAATTGAAGTGTAATGTGTTTTAAACAAACCACTCTGGGAGTAATTTCTTTCTATTAAAAATGTTTTCAGCCCTTTTAGAATGAAGTTTTTGTAGGGATACTTCATTGCCCTGTTGCATTTTTCTCCAGGAGTTATTGCAGTTCCTGGGAATCTTTGAAATCTGGGCTGGGCCATTGCATAAATAAAAGAGACATGTTAGTAAGAAGATAACATATGAAACATAAAATATGGTCTTTCCTACTGCTGCATTACCTATCAACCTGTCTTTATCTCAACCCAGGAGTTTTCTCACTTTTACTGTTTTGATTCCCTCCCCACCCCACTGGAGGAGAGAAATGGTGTCTGTGTGGAGCTGAGTTCCTGGAAATGCAGCACAATATAGAAACAGGTTCCAAGTGAACACGTTACCCTTGTGTGCCTGCTGTAAAGTGGTTGACAAATTGTTGTGGTTTGTTTTTTTTTCTGTTGTTGTAAAGTCTTCTCTTTAGTTTATGCCCCTGAAACACATTTAGTAGAGCACTTTGGTCAGCCAGGTTTTTAAATTGCATGGAGTCCATCATTATTCTGCAGAAGTGATTAAGACCTTCTTTTTTTACAGCAACATTTGTTTGTTTGCCATCAATCTTTTTAGGTTTTAGAAGCCATAGATTGTCAAGGTATACACGTTTCCAACATGAGCACTGTATTTAAAGATTAATGTTAGAAGCCCAGCTTTTCAATACTGGCATTTTCTGGACCTAACTCAGGGGAGATGATGGTTAGTTCAAGTGTTAACTGCCTTCCAGAACCATTCTTCAAGTATGTTTTGTGCTGCTGTTACAGCCTCTTGCATCTTCCCCAAGATTGCTGGTCAACAAACAAATCCATCCAGGCTTCATCTAAAGAAGTTTTTAATGTCACCCTTGACATGTATCTCTGACAACCCTACCATTACAGATCCATAAGTCAGTAAACTTGAGGCTGAGACTTCCAAAACTTTTACTTTCTTTTCATTTTGGGGATAGATGTGTAATCTGGTGTGACACTTATTTGACACAAGGAGATAAGGAAAATCCTAGTCTTGAAATACTTCTCTAATGGATATTTTATTATTTAGTCTGAATATTACTCTTGTGAACCAGGCCTGTCTCTTTTTGACAATGCAGGACACTTTCTGAATTGCCTTCACTTTGATATAAACAGTAGTTTATCAAGAAACAACCCCGTTGATTAGTTTTTAAAGAATTGTTAATTAATGCTAATAAATAATGTTATATTGAGTGTCTAATCTTTCTGAGGTGAGGGTTTTATTTCTTGCTGCCTTCCATCTTAGGGGCATGAATATTTAAACCAGTTTAAATGGCTAATATGGAGAGATACGCAAGGATTTACTGAGTAAGTACATTTTCAGCAGTCTGCTTTTCTCTGTCTTAATGTATTTTGAGTATCAAGAATACCCATAAGGCAAATGTGAAACTAGTATAAGAATAAAAAAAAGACTACTTTTAATTTAATAATACAGTTGATATTTGTGGGACCATGACAAACAGATCAGCAAACTGAAAGAGTGCTGAGCTGGAGAAGTGGGAGCAGAAACTTGGAGAGGAATGGGGCAGGAAAGGATTGCCCTGTACTCTGCTGTGGAGCTGGCATCTTGTGGAACCACAGGCTGGAGAAACTGTGCAGGGAAAATTACACTCACCACATCTCCAGGGTGCACGCTGACCTGGCTGCTTTGAAGCTTGTTGTGCTTTTGAGGTGACACTTCTTTCTACCAGAGCTTTTGCATATCTGAAGATGAAGGAACTTGCAGCCAGCCCCAAACACAGACACAGAGATCTGAAGGTATGTTACAACAGCATTAGCTCTGCTGCTGCTTCTGAGCTTTTTTCCCTCCTCATTAGGAGAGAGAGTGGAGAGAACACACCTATGGTAAACAGAAATAAATCAGAAAGGGATCTTACAGGTTGCTTTTGTGGTACTGCAGAAAATGCTCTTGTCATTGTGAGTGGTTGCAGAAAAGTGACATCTCAAGATACCTTTTTTCCTTACTACTAGTAATTTAATTAGTCTCAAGCAGTTTGAGTAGGTGTTGATTTTAAATTAAAAAAACCTTCACATCCTGTTTTAAATATTGATTCTTCACCTTTCCTGGTGGGAGGCAAAAAGAGATTTGCTGCACAGGTTTAAAACATTCTTATTGGTTTTCCTTCCAACTTAGCTAGTAACAAAATCCATATTTATATACCAAGAATCCATATTTATATACCAAGAAAGAAATGCTCTAGCCTCTGTATTGCACTGACTGTAGTTTAACAAAAGTTAAATTTTCTGCAGCAGTTGCTTTGAGATTTCCATTTTAAGTCCCAGGGAAAAAAGGGAAGTTAGTGAGCCTATTGGTTGGAAAGTTCACTGTGGATCAAGCTGCTGACAAGAAAAGTGACACTTTTACTGATAGTAGTAGTAGTAGCATCAAAAGAATATGCCTCAGATCTGAGCTAACAAGATTCCTCTGTGACAGCCACCAGATATACACACATGATGGGAGAGAATTCCTTCCCGAATGAATTTGAAATAATAATAGACAAGATGGTCAGACTAAACTTTCCCAACCTCGTTTTCAGGCATGATGAACCAAAGCAGAGAAGGACTGAATTGATGGAGACAAGGATTTCCTGCTTCAAGGGGAATCTACGGTTTTGGGTTTTTGTTGTGTGCCCTGCCCAGTTGTCTCAACCCTAAGAGATTCCCTTTCTCACCTGGAAATGGTAGAGCTGGGTCTAATCCTGCACAGTCCAGCAGCTGCTGCCCCAGTCCAACAATGCAGTAATACAAGTGCAGCTTAATGAGAAAGGAACTTCTGCCACTAGGGAGAGAATCCAAGATGTTATAAAATTCCTGACCAGAACAATTTTACAAGATTTCTCTTTTTTTCCTTGGGGTGATTTTGTTTAAAAAACCCACCGATTAGTCCTGGGTGTCTGGACTTCAGACAGCTCGCACGAGGTAGAAATGCAGACCAGCCCACTTGTTGCAACCAGGCTCTTTTCTGCAGTGTTTTATGAAAACAGTGAACTAATATTATCTGAGATCATGCTCATAGCAGTGATCTGCAGGTCTGCTACAACTGAGGTGACCTGGGATGCTCAGATATTTGTGATCAAGTGAAAATGCCCTTAAACACTGGGACCTGTGAGTGCACAGTTGTTCTGTAACCTATTCCTCTCTATTTACAAAAGCATGGAAGATTAGATCCCTAGGAAAGATGAGGTCTGATAGCAGGCTATCACCATCAGAACAATTTGTTTAACCAGTGTGTTGTCCTAAAAAGTCTCTAGCGATGGACTGAAGGCTGTAGGAATTGTCCTTTATTTGCACAAAGTTTGCAGGTTAAAAGATGATAATCTGATCTTTGCAGAATAGTCCTGAATCCTCTTGTTCTGTTTTTGATTCCATGTACAAAAGGAATTCCAAGCTTTTTTATGAACTCTAAAACCAAGACCATCCTTACAGGTTCTATTTTTTTTATGCTATAGTATTATTTCAAGAGAATGGATGGCATTTACTTTCGAAGCAGCTGGGTACATAATGTTTCTAAAGCCCCAGAACTGTGGAGAACAACTTACACTGCAGCATTTTTGATGGAGCTAGCAGGCTATGCCAGCAGAATTAATTAAAGGTGTTAATTTCCTGTATTAGTCCTTGGCTTCTGTGGCTTCTCTTCACCTGTACTAGCTGTAATTTGTGCAACTTCCTTTAGCTTTGCTTTAAAAGCTATTTAAACCCTGAGCATCTCAGGAACCTGCTGGAGAATATAGATATACTTTGTTGAATTGTTATCCTGTCTCCCAGTAAGAGAGCTTTGTGCTGTTAATTACAGCCTGAAGCTATTGAGTGCTACTGCTGTGTTAAAGTAAGTGGAAGAAATGCTCTATGTCTCTGAACACAGGTCACTGAGCATGATGGGTTCTTTATAATCTTGCTAATTTTTTTTTTTTGGGTGATAATTTCACAATTCTTAAGAAACATTTTGTCATATTAAATGATGTGGTTGAAAGTCCTGCTTAATTATTGATGCACTGAGAGCATCAGTATGGATTTAACCTACCATCAGATGGTGACTTTTTTTGCTGCACAGTGAAAGTTTAAGCTTCAGGAATGGTGTGTTGATGAATTGAGTCAGGGGTCATTGCCAGCATTCTCTTGCATATTTTATGAGGCAAGGAAATGATGGGAAAGATGGCTGATTTTCCTTCTGGAAATTCCACCTTTTAACAAAGGTAGAGGCTAAAGGCAAACTCTTCTATCCCTGAGAGAAAGTTTTCATGTAGAGATCAACTGTTTTACTCTGCTCTGGGTGACATTTAGTGTTGAGAGGATGAATCTATCCTTTTCAGAGAATATGTCTGAGTATTTTCCTAACTCTGTGAAAGGTGTGATGACTGACAGGAGTGATCAGTACTTTTCCCTGTGTTGGCATATAGCAAGGACAAATACCCAGGCCTGGACAGGAGCAGTGAGCTGACCAAATTGCTGGTCTTAAATGCTCCTTGAGAACCAAAGGGGCAACAAACAAGTTACCACTGGTTTTAGAAAAGGATCTTGTGCATTCTGTGGGGAGGGCTGTTGGCATCCCTTGGTGTGTGTGCATTCCTACAGTGTATGGAGACCTCCTGAACTGAGGAGTTCAGTTTGTGGTTTTTGAAATTCACTGACTGTATGTTCTTAGGTAAGTGGCTTCACCTCTGAGCCTTGGGCTGCCTCTAAAATACATTGTAAGACTAAAACTATAAATGTAATTCTGCAACCAGAATGTGCTTTGAAATCCACAGAGGATAACTGTACTAGTAAGGGAAAGTGTTACAAGGGATAAGAAACTCAGCTGCTCTCTTTGCTGCTGTAGCCTTCTCCAGGTGAGTTTGATCCTGGGCTGGAATGGGTCTCAGATCTTGTGTATATTTTTTATTGGTTGGTTGCTTAGGTTTTTTGGGTTTGGTTCTAGTTTTCTTTTTCTTTTTTCTTTCTTTTCATTTGGTAGGGCATGGGGTTTGGTTTGGTTATTTTTTAAAAATTTGCTTTTACACCTGAGACTTAGAATTTATGAGATTATCCAACCATCTTTCCTTTTCTGAATTCTATTAAAGAACCTGAGTGTCTTTGGGGCACTGTGACATGTTGAGTCAAAAATTGCTATAATTACCATGATCCCTGTGGAATTTGAAGTGTGCACAATTTATGCCTCAAGGGGCTTGAATCCTTGGAGAGTCTATTTTCTGAGACAGTAAGAGCTGTGAAATATACAACTCTTGATCTGCACTCAAGATCAGAGTCTGATTTGTATGGTTAAATAAAAAAATGCTGATTTATACAATTTGTTCCTGGGTCATAATTATGGTCTAGAATTAATTGAATAGCCTGGAGGCTTCACTACTGTACATGGCAATGATTACTAAAAATTGATTCTCTCCTATATTTCTTTATTAACTTATCTGAAAATGACATATAGTGAAGAACAGCTTTAAATATTGCTGTGCTGAGCAACTTTGTAAATTGCTATTCAAGCTGTTCATGTTGGTGGTTTTTTGGGTTTTTTTTTTCTTCTTCATTGACTTTTGTAAGTGATTTATTATTCTATAAGTGAATGAGCTATACATTTAACCAGAAACACAGTGAGGGGGGTGTTCATGTTTCTAAGGACATTGCTCTGTTAGCCTTTTGGAATAAGATGTTCTTGCTTTTTAGAAAGACAGGCTGGAATTGCATCCTCTAGACGTGAGACCTTGCACCCAATGTGACACCCAGCACTGCTGGGCTAGCTCAGCATGTGCACACAAAATCAGCTGAGTTTCAACCTGCTTTTGGCCTCTTTGAAGTCGGAGATTTTGAGATATTTGATCTCTGATGCATCTCTAATGCATAGCTACAGAAATTTTTATTTTTTATCTTTTGTTAATTTTTACTATTCATTGTTGTTACCACAGTGGGCTTCTCTGGCTAGGTTCCTAAATATGTGGTATATTTTTGTCTGGTGCAGTCACTCAACAGGCACTTCTGAAAATGCAGAGGTTGAGGCAATTACATGGAAATTCTCTGGAAGAAGAAACAAAATAGCTGTGAAAGTAAGACCAGATCCTCTGAAGTTATAAAGCAAACAGTAAAAATGGAAGTAATGTTACCAGTACTCTTTTGATGGTATTGTCATATATGTTTAAGTTTTGTTATTGTCATAGTAGATATTTTTTGTCATGTTCTGAAAAGCATATTCTCAAAAGGTTTTGCTCTAAGTTTGTCCAAATGTTTTAATTTAGATAAATCTTGACCATGGCAAAAAGATACTTTACGCCTTTCATCAATAATATTATTTCAAATATCACTAACTTTTAGAAGAACGGGAAATGAGACATCTGATCTCACTTAGGCAAATTTTTTGCAGTGAAACTTTGCAATCAATTTTATTACTATAAACTTTACATTTCATCAGATCAGCACTTTCCCCCAGCCTATTGTTTCACTGGGAAGTTTTCATCCGGTTCTTAATTTGCATTGAATATTCTAATTCCCAAGAAAAAAATGAAAGCAGTTCAATTGTGCATGTTCTACATCCCAGAAAAGGATAATAAATTAGGGAATTAGTTTGGTTTTTTCTAATACACAGGAGTAACAGTCATAATTCATTGATTTATGTGCATTTCATCTGAGTTGTCTTGACTTGACAGTGGAGGAAACCCCTTCTGTGACCTCAGTGGGGCTTCTTTGGCTGCCTCTCCAAGGTGGTGAACTTGCTGCCTTCTTCACCTCCAAAAGCCTCTAGGACTTGACCTGTGCTGGTGTCTTCCAGAAGGCACAGACCAAGATTTGCTGTGCTCAGGTCTGCCCTAGCTAAGAGGGCAGATAGAGGCTGGCAGGGTACTTCCTCTCCTTATCAGCTGCCAGAATGATGGACGAGAGGTGATGACAATTTCTGCTTGTTCCCAGACTGAGGAGAGCAGGGTCTGGTGCAGGATATTCTCCTCTGAGACAGTAAAGCCCTTGTCCATAATCTCCATGGCATCCTCCTGTCTGATGGCACCACTGAGGTCTGGCCTTTCCACCCCTTGGGGCTCCTGTATTTTCACAAATTCCAGCTCTGCTCAGAGGTCCTGATTTAAAGACAGCCTCACTGTCTTTGTGCTGCTCACTTCATGGCACTTGCAGACTGCTGCTTCCTTGGCTTTGTGAGTTAGACCTGCTGGAGAATGGCCCTTTTAATCTTGTAGTGGGCTGTTCCCAGGAGAAGGGAGCTGGGTCAAAGGTAAAGGTGTTGCCCATCCCTACAGCATGTGTTTACTTTCACCAAAGTAATTTGCATTGATTTGGGGAGAAAGGGGTGAATGTGAAGGGATGTAAATAGAATATGGGGGTCACCTGTGGCTGCAGAGACCTAGCAACAGTTTTCTGATTGCTTAGGACAGAGGCAGGGACAGTGTGGTGCATGTTGGTGTAAACCTCATGAGACACTTTCTTACCCCTTTACACCAGAAAAGGAGTAACATAGCAGAATAATCTCTTTTCCATAGCTGAAATAAAATGAGATGCTATTCCTCTTGGGATACTCATGGAAAATTAGCCCAGTTTGTCTTTCTGACATGAAGGGAATCTTCACACCAATTATTTATGCTCCCTGCATCAATGCCACCTCTTCTTTTTTCTTCTTTCTAACCCCTCTTAACTCTGCTGCAGATTTCCTGGCTCTTTACATCCTCAGGAAAAGCACAGCAATAGAATATTTTTTCCCCTCTGTTATTGTTTCCTCTGTTTTGTTGTATATAAATGTGCAAGGATGTCTGACTGTTTATGGGTTTAAGTGCTCTGGGCAATGTTAGCATTCAAGCCATCAAACTATTAAGGGTCAGACTCTGCAGAATGTCTTCTCAGAGCTGTTGAGATATTTCTGTTTCTTGATGGGCTTGGATGGGTATGGAGGACATTCATCCCTTCAGGCAGAACTGAGGATCAGGCCCTAATTGGTGTTAAATTTAGGACAAACAGCCACCAGTGTTTAGCAGGGATATGTGTTTGCTGGAGAAAGAGAAGCTTCATGCTGTGTTGATTGATGCTGATTTCCATTCCATTATTTCAAGATGTTCACTACATGCTACCAAGAGGCCAATTATCAAAGGTTGTTTAAAAGACACATCTCTAAGTACTGGGATTCATCATTAATTCAGGGGGTTATGCTTCTGCCTTTCCTGAGTTCTCTGTTCCACTCACAAACAAAACAAAAGCACTTGTTTTACCTGTATTACCAAGTTTCCACCTCTGAATGTTGTGCTTGGGTTCCTGTGGATTTTAGTTCTGTTTTTGCTGAAGAATAACACTATACTTGAGAGGGTTTTGTCCTTTGCAGCTACATTGGTCCCAGAATATCAGACATGGACAGAGAGGTAGCAGCAAAATGATGGCTCATCCCAGTAGTTTATAGAGTAGGCAATGCTCCTAGAGAAAATAGAACAAATATATGGTTCAGTTCAAAAGGAACTAACCACCACAGAATAATTAAAAAATCTTACTAGCAAAAAACCACACAACTAAACAACAAGTGGGGGAAGGTGGAAAGCAAGTGGTCCCAAGAGAGGAGTAAAATATTGTGGTGCAAAGTTGCAAAGTCTTGGCACAGCTCCACTCATTCCACTAACTTACTTTAGCTGGTGGTGAAGAGATGCTGCCCATCTGATCTAATCATATACTTTCAAAATGCTGTGGAACCAAATCCTACTTTTAATCCCTGTGAACATCTGGAAACAAGAAATTTAGCAAGTTTGGTGAATGTTGCTCCAAACTGTGCCCTTCCTAATGGAAGAAATATGGGCCAGCCCTTAGCCAGAGAGAAGTCACATCAGGAAGGCCAAAGGGGTTGTGAATCATATGTCCAAAAATCTGGGATCCCTGCACTGACAGGCAGAGGTGTCACCTGGAGGGGGTGAGGAGGGAGACTGTGGCAATTCCATTGTTTTCACCCTGTGCCAGGCAGATGGGACCAGTGTGACTTGCTCTTCTACCCTGAGCTCAGACCCTGCTGCATTCCCCAAGCTCATCAAGACCTGATTAAAACTTAGCATTTATCCAAGTCTCTGAATATGCAAGCTAATTAATAGTCACAATACCATGGTGAGGAAGATGAAAGCAATATTATTATCCTAATTTTACACATGGGGGCACAGGAGCAGAGGGGAATGCTGAGCTAGTACTAAAAGTGTCAAGCTCCCACGCTCACAGACTCTGCCCCTGCTGTACTCTGTAGTACATGATATGGATGTATATGTATGTAATGAGCTATCCATGGGGTTTTCAGGATGCTGACTTTGCTGTAAGCCTTGGTTGCAGTCACAAATGTAGAATTGTTTATCCAATCCAAGAATAACTCAGTCTTTCTTCAAATTTCAGCCTATCCCTAGTGCATCCTGTTTTATTCCATTCAGGTGACTTCATTATTCTTTTAAATAGAATCCTATCATTGTGTGGCCAAAATTCATTCAGAACCTTTCTGGAAAATACCTGGTTCTGATCTGAATCTACAAGAAAGATTTCTGTGGTATGGAAGAGAAATTAAATCAGTCAAAGTAAATTTGCTGTAAAGGTACTTCCTACATGATTGAGAAAGAGGAATTTTAAAGCCTACCTAATAAATTATTGCTAGAAAGAAATGAATTCTATTCTATTCTGTAGGATTATCCAAAGAGAACTGTAAAAATAGCACATTTTCTAATAATCCTGTTCATTAGAGAACTTATTCTGTGTCAGTCTGTCCTTCCCATTGTTACTGTCATTCTAAATGGATTTTGGCTTATGCTTCTGTTAGAATCAGGAGACAGAAACAGATATTTTCAGAGCAACAATAATTCCATACAAATATAACTTGGGTGAATTCCAATTAAAGAGTCCCATTTTCCTCTTCAGCAAAGGGCCATGAGTTCAGCTAGAGCTGATGTAGAAGATTAGATGATATGAAACCTATGACATCTGTTCTCCTTTTTCCTGTATTATGCTGTATTGTCATTTTCTTGTATGATGTCAGCAGGGACTGACACAGTCAGTGTTCATCCTCCCACGGATTCTGCACCAGGTGCTTTGGATCCTCCTGACAGCCCCAACGTATAATAGATCTGGACTTTCTCCTTCCTTTTCTAAAGGATCTGCTCCCATGCAGGAACATTCCCAAGACCAGTTTTCTATTTCCTTTTCTGTATTATTGAGTTTATAAATTGCTGTGGTATTGCTCCTATAGTGCAGGGATGTGATCCTTGTGATGGCACTGCTGTGAAGTTCTCAGTAGCTAATGGTCACATCCTACAGAGAAATTGCAGGCTCACCTGGGCTTCCTGGTGGCACTTTATGAGCCTCCAGCAATGCTCTCATAGGCAAATAAATAAGAATTCCCCAAGCACTGAGAGTGCAGAGGGCATTGCTGTAATGGGTCTCCAGGGCTTTACAATACAGTTTTATTACCTGGCTAAATATAACTGCTTGCTTCTTATTTACCCAAGAGAACGAACATATTATTTAAAGTATATTTTCCTTTTTTTTTTTACTCTTCCAGCCAGACTGTATGTGTGTGAGTGTATGTTTTTGTTTATACAGTATATTGAGCAATTTTGGTGGCTATTTGCCAAAAAAGATAATAGTGTTGTAGTTTTAGTGTCTGTTTATTTCTCCCATCTCTTTTCCAAGCCTGTCTCTTGCCTCCCTATTGATTTAGTGCAGCCAGTGAAGTTTTACAGCCTGCATTTAAGGAGGCTGCTGTTTGAAATCCATGAAGAGCTGCTAATCAGAACTAACTGCAAGCATCAGGTGCAGTCGGTGACTCTGTCCTGGCCTATTGGCTTAAGAGAGCATGAAGGGCTAATTTCATGGCTGATAAAGCTTTCTGTCAGGGAGGCTTCCCAAACAAATGAACATTGACTTTTCTTTACAATGGAAATAAAAATGGTCTTTTATCACTACTGCCCGCTTGTGCAGGGTAAGGAGTCACATCCCTGTGGGCTGTCACTGAACTTGGGGCTATTTGGGACCTGGCTGAGGTACTCAGACAAGATTTATAAATTAATTTTGGAATTTAATTCCTCATAAGTCATTTTCTCTCTTGGATTTCTTGGACTTTTTTGATTTTAGGTCCAGAGGTGATAAAAAAACAGAGGCAGATCTTCTGCAGGCTTTGCACCACTTCCTTCAGCCTCTCCTAGGAAATAGGAACTGGGTGCCTAAATCCCTTTAAGAATCTGAATCTCTATTGCTTTGCCTCTTTTGTTTCTCCAGTTTAATGTCTCCTCTCTGTTTCATCTGACTGATCTCTTGCTATCACCCACACTTAGGATGACCTTTCTGTTTCCCTGCTCTGCCAGGAGTAGGGGGTTTAATTTCTGCTTGAAAGGAACACCTATTGGCTGTTCTGAGGAAAATAGTCCTACCTAGAGGGTCTTCCTCTGAGAGGGAATGAGGCCAACTTGATATCATCCCGATATTCTCCAACTCATTCAGTCTCTACTCTGGGAAGCTCCTTTTTCAATTTTGTTTTTCTAGTACATATTTATCCTTTTTCTACTTCTGTTTCTTGGAAATATGGTGTAACAAGTAGTTAAGTGTGCAGTTAAAGGCTGATAATTTCAAGGAAATAATTTACTTGAATAAAATTTAAAAAACCCTCACATACTTCATGGAACATGGTCCTGAAGCTTTCAAAGTAGCATAACTTTTCTTTTAGTCTTTCATGTTTTGATAAAATGTAATTTTAGCAAGAAGTACATTTATAAATTATTTGTTTAAAGGACAGGAACTTTTTTATCAAAATGTTTATTTTACCAGTGTAACTTCATTTACACAGAAGGGGTTTGCCAGAAGAATGGTGTCTATATATGCTGCAATTTTCTTTCCTGCAGCTTTTCAGTACACCTGAATGCAATAACATGGACTTGGCTTTCAAATTAGGCTGGAGAACAACTCAGCAAGACAGCAGTAAACATTTTTTACTACAAATCCCAGAGTTTACTCTGGTCTTGTACTTAAAGCAGTCTCCCTGGTAGATCCAGCTACACCAGCTTGTTCAGGAATGGTGCTGGATGTGATGCAGACAGGTGCATATCATTGGTATTAGAAACTTGTGTGCTGTGCCTTCCCCCTGCCAACCTCTGAGTCACCTGGAGCTGAAGTTTGTACTAATTATCTGTATGGATTTTTTTTTTCTTGCCATCCCTCTTCAGTGGCAAGCTTAGATTGAGACTTTTTCCCCACTTTGGTCTGAATATTGGTGGTGATGTTCTCATACCTGTTCTTCAACACAGACTGAGAAAAAAATTAATGTCACAGGCAGACAATTCTCTCAGGACTAGATACAGATTTTGCCAAGACTTTTAGGATGATGTGTAAGGGCAAGGAGAAATGCATTTAAAATATCACATTGCATTTTGAATGTTCTATATATTTAGGAAAAATGGTGCTGAAACAAGCTTGGATTTCTAATTGCTATTGTGAATGCAGAATACAATCACAGGTAGTAATTACAGCTTGTGCTATCAAACAGGGCTGGCTTTAGGCAGAATTATCCTCTGGGGTTTTCACTGTTTCCCCCATGGCCTGTATGAAGACCTTATTTGCAGATTTCTTGCACTAAAGCACAACTCTTTCCTTTGTGGTGCACATTTGTTTTCCAGTTAAATTAACAAACTTCCCACTTAAGCAAAAGACATTCTTTTTTAGGCGGGCTGTTTACAGCCTGCCTTGCTTTATGTTATGCCTGAGAATTGAAGGCTGCCCTGCAGCCAGGCAGATCAACACAGCTCTGCTGAAATAAATGAGTCTTCAGAGGACAATCAATGGTCATAATGTGCCTGGATAACTACAGTGACACCTCTAAAAATGTCAGATAGAGATACTGATCCTTTGCAGACATGATCTGCCGAATGGACAAGTTTCACGCGGGGTTCGGCATTTCCATTTTAACCACTGAGTTCAAACAAATTTACAAGTTTTCCCTCTTTTCACCACCTTTATGACCTTATTTTTTTTTCTTTAAGCCTTTGCAAAACCATAAAACTAGTTGAAGATTAAAATGTTTCATGGTGAGAAGATAGATATGATTACAAATGAGAATACACCAACCCCTAAGGAAGCCCCAGGTTCCCCTTTCATCACCATTAAAGAACACTTCACATGAGAATATTTACTTCATAGTTAATGTCCTTGTATATTGTTTATAAATATGTAGTATCCACTTACATTATCTGGAGAAATACACTTCATGCTTTTTTGCTTCTTCACTTTCTCCTCTGTTAAGATCCTTGCAATATGTTATTGCAGGGTGGCTCAGGGCTTGCTTTGAAAAAAAAGAGAAACTTATTGCTCTGGTGAAGTAAATCTACCTTTGACTTTTAAACAGATAATAGGGAAAGTAATTTGAAAGATTAATTAGTTCTAATAGATAATTTTTATTTCATATACAGTCTTCAAAAATATACTCTGTGAGGTTGGAGGCTGTAAAATTTACATAGTACAACTTTACAGATTTTGATTTGTCACTTGAATACCATTTTGTGAGTGCTGCAATCATTTTTATTTCCAGTTATTTGCTATGGAAGAAGAACTGGAATCTGCAGTGACAATGTGAAAACAGCACATTTCCTTCCTAGGCTAATAAATACATGATAAAGAGGTCTGGAAAAGAATAGTAGTTCCTATGAACTCAGGCCACACACTTGCCTAGGATGAATATCAGACTCTAGGGTTTAAATTCAGGAGTCACAAATTATTTAGACCACCTGGGCTGCAGAACAGTCAGACACTGGCTCCTAGGACAACAGAGAAAAGCTGGTGTACCTTGTCAGGGTTAAAGAAGGGGATCTGGTACAGCACTGAGTGAGGGTGTGATTTGGCAGCCTTAGCAATTCATTCATCCTCTAATGCCAATGGCTGAGTCTCTCTAAAGTGCTGTAAAAGGTGGTGGTGGGATTGAATGGGGTCCTTGCTGCTGGCAGCTGGTGCTAGCCAACAGCACTGGCTTTGCTACACCCTTGAGAAAGGAATGAGTTACTGTGCCCACTCAGCATCCCAGTGCAGCCTTAAGTCCAGCTTAAGTACATGTCTGCTTAAACACCTTGATGAGCTAGGGTTTTAGGCAGCAGTTTAAATGTGAGTGTGGGTTCATGGGTGCTTTCTGTGTGTGCTGGAAGACAGAACTAAGCTGAATTGCCCAGATGAATACACACAAATCAAAGGGGTCCTTCCTCTTCTCTGGACCTTAAAT
Organism: Erithacus rubecula; assembly: GCF_903797595.1. Classification (NCBI taxonomy): domain Eukaryota; kingdom Metazoa; phylum Chordata; class Aves; order Passeriformes; family Muscicapidae; genus Erithacus; species Erithacus rubecula. The sequence continues at coordinate 23,880,249 of NC_136659.1, forward strand.
TTCTGTGTGGTGAAGTGTCCAGGAGCCACAAGCTGCTCAGTAGGGTCTTTCCAGGACAAGCCAAGAGAGAACTACAAAGCAATTGCAAATTTAAGCATAGGCTGTTCTTCTTTTCTCCAAGTCCTGCTGAAAAAGGCAGCAAATGCTGTGTACAGTGCTCTCAGGAGGAAGATGGATCCATTTGTCCAATCAGTGCCCTCACTGATTTTGGTGCATCACTCCAGCATTTTGTGCAACAAATAAGAAAGTGATAAGAAGGCATTTGGATTCCTTGGCAATTGCCACCTGCCATATGCCAAACTTAAAAACAGGCTTTTGCAGATTATATATGCTGTCTCCTCTTGGCAATCATGGCCATTTTAATGTTTTGATACTTTCCCATTTTCCACCTGGCAGATTTACCCCTTTTCCCAGTGAAATTGTTTTAGCTGACTGGCAGCTTTTGCAATTTGCCTGTGCAGTGTGGAGGTCAGCAGGAGAGTAGCAATCCCTCACAATGTCTCAAGGTCCTTTCTCTCTCCAAGGGACAAATGAAAAGCAATGTAAGTACACCCCTTTCTCAGCAACATCTGTAAACTGCAAATATGCTCAGTCCAATCTATTTCCCCATGTTTCTCTGAGAATTCCCAACTTTTACATTGTTCATGTGTCAGTTAGATGCAATTGAACAAAAAGAAATAGCTTGGTAGTGCCTACAGGGTTACTTTGCAGCACACAGCAGTGACCAGCCAGGTGCACACTGAAAAGAATATTTTATTCTCTTTGTTCTGACTGCTGGGATACCCTGACTGGGACACAGTTGAATTGTTTAAATGCAAAAGCCTAAATTTCACTTTAAAAAAATTGAACAAAGCCTTGAATGAATTACTGGCCCATTTGTCATCCTGGCATAGAAGGCATTTTCCATCTCTCCTTCTGAAGCTGCTCCATTTAGTATAAATAATGAAATATTCAGTGAGCCACAGAGAAAGACTGGCTCTGTAGCCTGGGGGGCTCCACTGAGTATGAGAAGTTCAGGTGAATAGCTTTATCATAGGTGTATTGGCTATACTGGGTATGATCTGCTAAAACTGCCAGAAAGCTTTTGGGCTTTGATCCAGTCAGCCTTTTGCAACCCAAAGAAAGAAATATTGTGCAAATTTTTTCATCATCTCTATTATAGATGTGTGCAATAAAAGTGACAGTTGTAAGGAAGTGGGAATTAGAAGAAACAGCACTGTGAGTGCTACCACCTTATACATTATACCTCTCAGAGCTGAGCACTTATAGGGGATAAAGAAGTTAGAAATCTATTCTGAACTGTAACAGACTTGTGAATTCCTGAACTTGAAGGGGGTCCAGAAGACCCCCAAGCATGTAAGTTATTATATACCAGAGCACCCTACACTACTAGTAGCCAGAAAGGTAAACTGCATATAAATGAATACTGAGGTGGACTAGTTTGACACTACTCTCCTGAACTTCAGCAAGTGTGAAATGGGAAGTCATACAGAAGATGAAAACTGTTCATTCAGTATATATATTTCATAGAAATAATGTATAGAGATTACTTTTATTCCTTTTTTATAGCTAATTAATTTTTGAAAGACAAAAATGTCTAAAAAATAAAAATATATTATAATATACCAGACTTACTTCACTCCTAAAATGATATAAATCACATGATCATTACAGCCTTTAGAGATGCTCAGCAGACCAATATGTAGCCCTGTATCTTCAATTGTAGTAAATCTTAAATTAATGTGGGATCAGAGATTCTGGAATAGAAGAGGTTGAAGAATTTTCTATTAGTCTGGGTTTAATGAGAGACATATCATATCTCCCCAGTTAAGGCATTTGTACTTTCTTTGCAATTATCATCACAGCTAATTGACAGTAAATGCTCACATTCACCAGCTATACTTAAGAGGTGATGATACCAAGGAGGAGTGGAGGGAAAGAGAGATGTAAATTTTTAATTCCTTATTTGCCTAACGTCTGCATGGGAACCTTGAATAATTGATGGTAATGGTGGTTAACCCTGAGCCCATCAAAAGGATCTTTACATGTTCTCCATTCCCCAGCCTCTTCCATAACAGCTCTCCCTGACACAGAGGGTGGCTTTTTGAGACACTAATCTGGGATGAGAGTTGCTACCACCAATTAAGGATGTTGATTGACAGCTGCTCTCTCTGCAGAGGTTTCCAGAATATGCTGTGGCTCCCAACCCTTCTTCAGCTTCTTGCCACAAGGGCTGGAGGTTGGTGTCCCCTCAGATTTGCCATCTGATCAGCTCAGGGCAAGGCTGTAACTTGCTCCAGTCACAGTCAACCAGCTGAGCTCAGGGGGTGTCATCAGAAGGATTTTACATCTCTGGACCCTGTGACTGGAGTGGGTCAGGGATTCTGCATGAGGCTGGCCAGATGTTTCTTCCAGCTGGACAGAGATATGTGAGTTAAGACATTGTTCAGAATCTAGTGAAGCCTGCTGGACCCTCAGGTTACATTTGTACAAAAATGAAATGGGAAAGGAACTGTTCCCTTGGCCTAGGGGCAAAATGCCAAAGCTTCTCTTCCTCACAAACTGCAGTTGTCCATAGGGCTTAATAGACACAGTTTCTGGTCCAGTCTGTTTCCTAAGCTTCAGCCAAAGCTCACTGGCACATGCAAAAACTGTGCTAGAGAATGTGGTGAAAAACCCCCTAAACCAAACCAGACTGGTCAATTGCTCAGTCTGCTGATATTGGGATAACCACTGTGGCACCTGAGTGCCTAATGCACAGCTGATAGAAGTTGTTCTGTTTGTAGTCTCTACCAGAGAATAGATAGAGCTCCAGTCACCCAGTTTAACAACCTTGTTCAATTATTTCTGAACAGCATAGGGTATTCTGGAACTGTCAGGGAGCTCCCAGGGTTTGATATCAGAGCTAGGTCAAATTTGGCTTTTTCCTGCTGAGCTGTGGGTCTGTGATAATCTTGTGGCACAGAAAAGTCAAGGCCTCAGACCCTGTGTCAGATTGTTTTTTGAACTGAAAGTGGAAAGGAGAGCGTGCTCTGGAGCTCAGGAACTGGATCAGGAAGTTGCCTGTTTACTCTGTCTGGTTTTGGCAGTACCAAAGCTATCTATTTAAAAAGCTCCATCTTGGTCCTAAAACTCCATGAAGCTGTTTGACTATATTCTGCTCTTAACACTCTCCAGTAACAGGCAAGATGTGTGGAGGGGTTCCTCACTTAACCCCAAAGCAAACCTTGTCTGAGGGGTCTGATACATTGGTTAGCCTCCCACACAAGAGTGTAGAGATGGAGAATCACATAATCCAACTTCTCTGGTCTGGTCTGGATTTAGTTCATTTCTCAAAAGGCTTGTGTAGTTGAAACCCTGTGCAGGCTAAAAGCAAACTAGAAGCTGTTGGATACACAATTAATAGACTGGATCTCTGCTGTTCATCAGGAGGAACCAGATGTTTGACTCCATGTGTCCAGCACCATGCCTTATCTCCTTGTCACTAAGGCACAATGAAGTAAAGGCTCACACATTGGGCAAGTGGGGAGCACTTTTGGGCCACTGCACTTTATGGTCCCTCTGCAGGAATACCAAGTTATGTTTTGTGCATTGTATTCCAACAGTGTGAGATTTGGGGCTGATTCAGACCCTCTGGTGAAACACTTTTCTCTGGAACTCTTAGTTTAGGCTGGCTTTGGAGCTCTTCTTCATAATAATAAGCAGAATAAACAGAACTTTTGGCCCTCACAGCATCAGTCAGCCAAACTGGAGCTGCTGGAACTGGGCAGGCTCACCCAGCAAAGTCTTTTGTCCTTATTCCCCTTTTACTGGCAGACAGTGACCAGAGGCAAATGACAGGCAATACTCACTGCCAGTGCTTGCTGTTCTCTCTGGGAAGACAGGAAATTTGGATGCATGGATATCTTCTTGGATCAGCTAACCCCACTAAATTTTAAACCTCTTCTGGCCTTTGAAAGCCCCTGAAAGGAGTGATTTATAATTCAAATCTCTGTGTTATACCTCTGCTCTCCAGCTATGCACCTTTTGCTCTCTGGACCAGTGACAGAGCCTGTGGCTGCTGACGTGTGTATTGACCCTGGTGGCAGCTGTAGCTCAGCATTCTGCTAAAGTCTGGTGCTTTGAAGACATGAATGGAGAGGCCTGACTCGAAGGACCCAGTGGTGTAAATCTCCTTCCTGTATCCCACAGACCAGATAAGCAGCATCCTGGTGAGATGGGCAAGGGAAGATGGAGAAAATGTGACAAACTGAATTAAATAGCTCACTTGCTACCTACTCCAACACCAGTAGTCTTATAAAAAGAGTTTTTAAATTTATTTCTTTTTTCTGCCTGGTGTTGAGGTTTTTTACTCAGAAAGTTACTGAGATACAGCACAAGAGTTATTTTCCTTTTCATGTGTGTTTTTCCCCTTGCAGGGCTTTTGGACAAACTGGAAAGGGAGGAAAACTCATGTACATACATAGTCTAGCCACTCAGAAAAAGGATGTGGATCTGAGGGTATTTATTCTTCCAAAGTCCTGGAAAAGTTAAAGTTTTCAGAGCTTATCAAGGAGAAACACTCTCCTTTGTGAGAGACACTGGCCTGGGAACTCTTGCTGGGATGGATCTATTTTAGATCTCTTCCTATGTGACAGTGCTTGTTCAGTGCTGGGACCTGCCCCAGAGGGTGGTGAGGAGATGGGTAGATAGGGACAGGTGGGCTTCTCTGGTACCTCCAAGGAACTGATTATTTCCTTTCGTGTGTCTGAAGAAATAACCCTGTTTCCTAGAACAGAGTTGAGGGGTTACAGGAAGGCCATCAGGCATGGGTGGATGGTGGAAAAACATCCCTGAGACCCTTATTGCCTGCTAGCATTAATCTCATTTTAACATCTTGATTCTGCTTTGAATTTGGGTCTGTACCAGTAGAGCTGCTGGGGAAGAAAGCTGTCACCAGTGAACACAAATCCTGCTGTATTTGAGGAAGAAGCATTCACTGGCTTTGGTGACAGGTGAGGACATCACAGTCCCTCTTTCCATTTTCAGTCCTCTCCTTGCATGGGGTCTGCAGGGAAGAAAAACTTCACACCTCTTTTCTAGATCCACATTTGGAGGATCTGTTGTTGGGGCTGTGCAACTGACAGTAGATGGGCCAAGAGTTACTGAGGGGAAGGAGAAAAGGTGGTTTCCTTTTTTCCCCTGCACACCAGCATGGCTGTTGTAGAATCTATTCACCAGCATGGGTACAAGGGAGGCTTTCTCTTTATGGCTGCACCAATCTCTGAGAGCAATCTCTGTCTGGACAAATTTACTTTTCAGTACTAGAAAACAACAGGTAGGACAGAAAAGAAAAATTGAATATTATGTCTAATCTGGCTCAGTGCTGATAAACCTTTCTTCTGCTCCATCTTAATAAAGCTGTAATTGCCAGTGACTGTTTTCTGATTTCCCATGTGTGCCAGGAGATACTCCCCCCTCTTTCTTCAAGGGCTGGGTTTCATCTCAGCTTTATTTGGTAGAGGAAACTGATGTTTAGCACATGCTGACTGTGTAGCCTGCAGCAGTTTGGGTTGTGGTGTGGGGACTGCAGCACCATTCTGAGCTGGGAGGATCAGCTGCTGTGTTCAGGGCTTCAGTGAAGACAGGCTGATGAGGCACCAAGGGACATATCTGCACAAGTGGGAAGGATGTAGGATGAAGCAGGGCAGAGTAGAAGGGATCAGATGGTTTCTGTTGTTGAAACTAATGTGAAGCCCCTCGCACTGTGGTTAGGAAAACAGAATTTTCTTCTCTAGTGGTGCTAGAGCAGATTCTAAACCAGCTGGAGAAAATATTTGCTTTGGGCTGATTGGCTGAGCAGGAGTTAGAAGCTCCCTTGGAGGCACAGCCCAGGGAATACACAAAGCTTGTATTAATTCCTGGCACTACAAGGAAAATTTATGCAACAAGCAACTCAGGGGGAAATGAAAGTTGCCAAGAAATGCCTGACAACATTCAAGGGCTGTCTGATTTTGATGGTCATGGCCACTGGAATAAAGCATATGCTTACTTTCAAGAACCCATCAAAGTTCTTTTTTCAAGAACTCTGATGCAGCTGCTGCCACTGCTCAGCTGCTTTGGGTTTAAGCTGGATGCTTTCCTTCTGCCACCTCCATCTCCTACGTGGTCACAGCTGGGAGAGGTGGATTGACATTGCTCCCTTTGTAGAAAGATCATGCTGGCATTTGTCCTGTTTAATGGAATGTTAACTCAGTCTCCATAGTGTCTGGAGCCATGTGGAGAGCAGGCTGCAGCCCATGGAGGGATGCCTGACTTGCCTTTAAACTAACTGGTTTGTTGGCTGCAAAAAGCTCAAACTAACTACAAATTTTAGGTAAGGATTTATCAGACCTTTTTTCATTATCCTCTCTGAAGTGAATTAGACCATACTGGTAGAAATTGAACAGCCATGGAATGAGAGTAAACCCACACCAGATCTGAATATATTTGCTTTATTATCTACAGAGCAATAAGAGCCAACAGGATTCCAGTAATAGTCAACTTAATGTGTTGCTAGTTTCAAGTCCTTGTACATCTCTTCCCTACAGAAGAGGAATAAATAAAAACAAACAAAATTATGGCATTACTGTGGATTCATTTTTTGTCTCCTGAGGCATCACAGATCCAATGAACTGATTCTGGATGGATTCTGCTTCACTGGGACACTGTATGCAGTGCAAGAGCATCTGTGAACTTTTCATAATGCATTAAACGTTGTTGAAAAATATCTATGCCTATAAAGGGTACCTTTTATTCAAAAAGAGTGAATTTCTTGCCAACTCTCTATTGCAAATTTCATTTTCTGTTTCCCATTTCAGGAGATACACTTAAAAAACTCACAGTGACCTGCTGTCTAAAGGAAAAGGCTCATGTTGAGCAGAGTATTGCACACCAAAACTGTTTTGGGTCTGCTATTTTTGAATTGTGAATCCTAGGAATAAAATTAAGAAGAGTGTGAACAAGAAGAATGGTACTGGTGACTCTGAACATTTTGGGAATATCTTTCACAGCTTCATGTCTGATTTTCAAAGCAACTTGCCCAAGAAACTCCACGTGGAGTTCATAATAGATGCATTAAATTCACTAGGAAGGGAATCAGCTTTGTTGATCAGTAAATTGAGTTTACTGTCCTAGCAGCAAAAGGAGCATTTGACAAGTTGTTCTTCAGTGATCTGGATCCCTAAAGGATTCATCATAGACTATGAGAGATGTGTAAACATCTCAAATAACAACTTAAAACCTTCTCTTTTATTAAAAAGAAAAAAAAATCTGCCCTTTTTCCTTATGGAAATTGCCTTAAAAATATTACCCCTTTGCTAGGACTGACAAGTCTGTGAGTGAAAATAAATAGGTAAAATCACAGTTTGCCTGAAACCTCACCAGCTGTGCTGCTGCTGATGCCTCCCCAGCTACCACAAAACAACTCCTGAGTCAATTAGGCTCCTGGCAGAGCTGTGTGTGCATTTGATGGGAGCTGCCACATTTTTTGAAATTTGGGCTCTTTTTTTATTTGTATGTTAGCCATCACTCTGAATTTCTTAGGGCTCAGATGGATATTTGTAGAAATAACAATGTTCTGTTTAATGGTGTTATCTATAAGGAAGGAACCAAGTGATCAGAAAAATATAACAGATTTTTCTCAACCTGAGTTGAGTTTCCTACTTGTGTTTCTTTACATGCCTCTGTGTTTTCCCTCTTTCCTCTGCTTACATCCATAGCTTGGAGCTGGTACTTTCTTGAAGGTTTACAAAGCCACTTTCCCCCTATCAAAGTATGTTTGTTGTGGGAGACACAAGGAAAGGTCTGGACATCAGTGAATGTATAGCAAGGAACGTCTTAAAATAGAGTAAAATAGAAATACACATTAAAAAAAAATCTTTAAATTCAAACCCAAAATTCATAGAATTGTTTTAAAACCAAGATTCTGTCCCACATGGGTTAGGGCACATAAGTTAGCCAGTTCCATGTTGATATAAGGCCTTAGCATATGTGTTAAGAACTATTTGTAGCTTTAATTTCAGCCATGGAAATGCCTCAGCATATCTAGAGGCTCATTGAAGTCAACAGGATCAAGAATACAATTTAAGCCAGAAAAGAATTTAAGGGAACTGCGAGGCTCTACCTCTTAATAGGGACATCCTCCCCTTTTTGGAGGATTACCCTTCCACCTTCAAAAGTCCCAGATCTCCTAGGAACTCAGGTGGTCTCATTTCCCCTTTACCCTACCAGAAAAGGTAACCTTTGTTTTTTTGGTTTTCTTTATAATGAGCAAAGTAGATTTTTTTTACTCTATTTCCCTCACTCTTTATACCATTCAAATATAAAACAAAACCCTCATCTTATTTTGCAAGCAGGTTCCATGCTCTTTCTTTAATCACTTAGTTACACTGATTTAGACACTTTATGTTGTTTTTCATAATTGGCCTTGAAGATTAAGATCATGATGAGAGTTTCTGCAAAGGCTTATTAATTATTGGCAATAATAATCCACAGCAGAACTGCAGGTGCTTTTAACCTGTCTGTGGAGGAAGGGAGGAGGGAAGCATTGGCTGATTTGATTTTCTCCCTCTTCCTATTGCAATCTGACATACCATGCAATCTGAAACATTTATTGACACCTTACTTTTCACCAGAACCCTTAGTGTGATATCTTTTAACTTCCCTCTTATTTTAAGCCAGTCACAAGTGGATACCTTCTCTTGGCAACCTTCTGCTTTGCTCTCTTTTCCAGATTTTCATTTAGTTTTGGCAATTGGTCATCCCACAGACATTGTTCTCTCAAAATATTTTTTTTTACTGTTTCCTCTCTATCATTTAAAGGGATAAAATCCTATAATTGCTTTGTCTGAGAGCCAAGACTCCAGCAAGTGACCTATATTTTGATGGCACATTAAACAGTGTCACTGAAAGACCTCTCTGGCAAGAGTCAGAGGAGCATCTAATGTCCACAAGAGGAGGCTTTGGGTAAGGATTCAATCACTTCTTCACCTGTGCTAGGTCCTCTCCAAAGCTGCTGTGTGTAGACATATTCTGTTTTATAAAAACAATGTGAGGAGGGCAGAGTGAAGCTTTACAGCACATGAAGTTCTGGTAGATGAAGAGTGAAGTCCTCAGAAATAAAGCAAAGACTTGTTTTACATGAAGCAAAAAAGCCACACTTGGAGAAAAAAATGTACTTCAGACTCCCCTTGAGACAAATGTAATTAAAGATAATATATGCCAAGAACTGAGGTAAAGATTATCCAGAGGAAGCCATTTGTCATGCAGAACAATGACACCCTATTTTAATTGGTCTCACAAAACCCAGTAACTTTGACATCTGTCTACTGACACCTTCTTAATCAGTTAGCTGTTGGAATATGTGCAGCTATAGTTCTCAAACAGGAACTCCATGGTCTTTTTACAAGGTGTGCCTGGAGGAATATTCAGCCACTTTGCCCAGGTGTGAAGGGCAGGGAGGTGAAGAGCTGCCAGCTCTGCAACACAGGTGGAGTGTGCAGAGGACAGTGCAGTGAGGACAGCAGTTCATGGAGGGAAAAGGAAAATACTTCATGTTTGCTGTAGACCCCCATTCCCAGCCCTTTACACACATACACGTTCTCTCCTGAAAATCAGTGATCAGCCATTGCACAAGTGAATTCTTGCTCGTGGTGTGGTCTGAGAGATGTTACATGCAAAGGCTTGAGGCTGATGGAACTCTTGGCACCAGCCATGTTTATACAGATTTTTGGTGTCATTTCCTGCTTGATTAGGAAAAAGTAAAACTGTGGGGATTTTGCTTGTTTGTTTTCCAAAGGACTGCCACTATTTGTATTATTTAAAAATTTCATGTTTCATTACACAGTCTCTTGAGAACAAAATGTATTCTTTGGCTGTTGCATCCCAGTGACAGCACCTTCTCTGTATTACTTTCTTCTTTTTAAGCCTTGCTGGCAAAGGGAACTACATGAAGCAGGAACAGTAATTTGATATCCCTTTGAAGATTCATCCAGAAATAAGTATTGGGACTTTTATGTTTGATGATCACTAAAACCTAAGATTGTGCTGGTGCCTCAGTGCCTGTTGGCATGAGAAGTGAGAAGCCAAGGATGGAGCTAACTGGGGAACTCTGGGAGCATAAAGTGAGAAAGCTCTCCTGACTTGCTGTACCATCCTGCAGTACCTGGAATAAGAGTAGGTAATGCAAATGCAAAGTTGACTAAGTTGTTATTTAAAGGTGGTGTTACATTATCTGTCTCACTTTGAGTAAATATATATATATGATAGAGATTTGAGACCAAGATATTCAAAGAACACCCAAGGATATTTTCAAGATTAGAGAGCTCTACCTTATCATTTAACAAGTAGATTTTAAAAATCTTCTTTTTAGTTTCAGTGGATAAAGTTCTAATCTGAAAGCAATACATAGGTTTAATTCTCTTCAAAAATCAAAGTCTCAGAAAATGGTGATAGCAATAGGAAGGGACAGCTGGTGTTACTCTGTCCAGCTTTTTGGTACTTCAGGCAACTGTTTCACATTATGCTTTCATACACTCAATTATATTTTCTCCTGCACCAGTTAGGAAATTAGCCTTCCCTATGGCTGACTGCTCTTTCCAGCTTCTTTGCTCTCTTGGACAGGAAAGGGTTTTTTTATTTTTAGTTTTTCTTTTTGATTTTTATTTTTATTTTGATTTTTATTTTTTGCAGCCTAAGCATTTCCTTGAAGAGGCCATAACTGTTGCATGTTACAAAGACTGGATTCAGAGACTTTCTCCCTTTTTACTTCTCCTCCTATCTCTCTTTGCTACATACAGGTGGTACGTTCATAGTTGTCAAAGCATTGAGTCCCATTCAAAAACTTGACAGATTTATTAAAAATCCTTTTACCTTAAATTTCCAAAGGTGGAATCAGTCTGACTTCCTCAGTCTTATCTCCTTCAATTCCAAATTTTCCTTTTGCCTCAGATATAGCTTTCTTTGCACTCCTGTCCTCACCCTACATTTGTCCCCACAGCCAACACCACTGCCCTCCCTGAGCACAAAGACAAAGGATGCAAGGACCATGCCAAGCTCATCTTTAATCTCTATTTTGTCCTCACTGCTTAGCAGCTCAATGTGTTGCCTGTCACCTGAAGGAGCATCTGAGCTTTAGGATTATTGGTTGCATTTATTTTTCAACATGTGCCTGGGAGCCAGTCTACCTTAGTGACACAATTCTCACTGGTCTGTCTTTTCCTCTAGTAACATTACAGAAATTGCTATTCATAGCCAGCTTTGAACCTGGAGGGGGAGGCCTCTATAACAAACTCCCAGCACTACTCAGTAGAATCTCATTAACTTTTCTCAAAGCAATTTCACACAAATGTAGTTTATTTTACTCATCCTACTCCTCATTCACTGTGCTGCATCAAGCCAGGCCACTTGGCCACCTTTGCCTTTCTTTCTGTTTCCAAACCCATTAGAACTATGGTGACTATTTTGTTATGTTTATGTTACTCCATTTATTTCTGATTTGACATCTAGATAGCATCAGTGTTCTAGGACCCCTGCTTTATTGCCCATGTAATGTGCCTTGGATTAACATACAGAGTTTCACTGGTAATCCTCAATATCTTGACCTGACCGGGCAAGGTCGTTTTAACAACTGTATCACCCTCTTGACAACTGGGGAGTCTCACAATGTGTTTGTCTGATAGTGTGCCTCTGTTATTACACTCTGATGGAGCCAATGCAGACCACTGTGCAGTGAGACCCTTTGCAGTAGTGCAGGTGATCCTTTTACTGTGCCAGTCCCAGCAGCAGGCTTCCTTTCTCTTTGCTGCTCATTTTCCTGCTCAGTTCTATTCCAATAATTTCTTTTTCTGGTATGCTTGATTTTCCCTTCACTCTTCAGTGAATGCAGGGGTGTACTCAGCACATATGACTCTCTTCCCATTGTCTAGTTTGAAGCTTATCTACTTCATCTCATCTGCCTTGACCACATGATGACCTGGCAGGGGTCAGTAACATCCTGACTTGCATTGAGAATATTACAGGCAGCTGTGCACACTATAGGAAATGGAGGCAGGCCATGGAATTGTGAGGCAGTGGACAGAAAGCAAATGAAAAGATATACTTAATTCTCCATGCTGCACCAAACACTACAGTACAAACAGCATTAAGCTGTTGAACTCAGGATGTATTCAAACAGAGGAGTTCAAGAAGAGATTTAACAAATTCTAGGCAAAAAACCTGCAAATGCTTTTATGCACAAAGAAACAACCTGAGGCACAGGATGGCCCCTAGTGTCTTCGATTTTCAGGGAGCACCACCTCAGGGATGGGTTGCCCTGTCCTTTTAATCCATCTGTAAGCTTCAAATGATAGTCACTAAATGGGATAGGACCCTGACCTATGCAGAATTAATGTAATTCTGATAATCTTCTTGGATCAGCTGGGAAGCTGTACCCTTCTGTACATCCCCAGTTTGTAGACATTTTTCTAGTGATACAGCTTTGATGATGATTGTTTTGACTTCAACCCCCTGAATTTTGTTATTTATTTTTTATTTTTTTATTTTAATGAGGTAAATGGAAATGAAAATACTCATCTTGTTCTTGCTGAATATGTTGACTATGTGTTCTGCAGCCATATCTGTAGTGCTGGCATTACACAACAGTATGAAGAGTACTTGAGGCAGAGATAGGTTGCATTTCTCATCTGGCCAGGCTCATTTGTTTGGCTGGTCTAATGCATTCTGCAAAATGGGGAGAGAGAGACTGTTTTGCCCTCTGAAAAGCAGAAAGTGTTATGAAAAGTAATGAAATATATTACAGTCCTGATTATTCAGATACCATAGGGAAAGCTAAATAAGCCTGGATAACAGAGGTTTCAGAAATTCAAGGGACTTGTCAGATTAATTAATAGAAATCAGGGGACATGATCATGTTTTGGATAATAGAAAGTTCTGGACAGCAGAGAGGCAGATGATCCAGGGCTATATTGCAATACCAAAGCCATGTTGTAGCTTTCACAGATCTCATTTTAAAATACTCTCCTAGTATCCAATTACCATCCAAAAATGCACTCTACTTAAGAGAGACAGTAACCACCATGGGTACTACATACAGTAAAATAGGATCAAAAACCCTGAAGAAGTTACTGAGGAAGGGAACATTAACTAGTGATGTTTATATATTTTTTTCTCCTGATGTGATTAATTTAGTCAAACTACTCAACAACCTACAACAGGGATAAGCTTCTGCTTGCTTTAATTCTCTAGGACTTTCCCCTTTTCACAGCATCCATTCATGCAGCACATTTTTGTCTATCACAAAAGCTACCCTTGCATGTGCTGTTTTAGGTACCATTCACAAACCACTGTGGGGTAGCAGTTGTCAGAAGCTGATATTTAAATGGAAACATTTTAATGGCAATTAGAATAATTTATTCCCATTTCATTTGCAAAGTTAATCTACGTTCTGCCATAAACATAAGGCACACAAATAGATAAATAGATAATTGTGCAGGCACTGTCAAAACTAACACTGCTTGATCACAAGGCAAGATTACATTTGGCTTCTCACTCTGCAAATGTTGCATTTACAGAGATTTTTGAAATGTTTTTCTATATTCTCAATGGAATTTTGCTCATTGTTTTGTGAGAAAGTCCTCATAAGGAAAAAAAAATTATTTTCTATACTTGGGATCTGAAAATAAACTTTAACTGGTTTTAGACTCTAAGACAATAATAACTGATAGAGGTTTGGTCATTCTGACTGTCTATGAAGCTGTTCAGAGACCAGTTATTTCTGATGAGGCCAGTGGAAAATTTGCAAATAATAATGTTCTTTTGAAAGGGCTTTCAGCAATTACTTTATTTGGAAATATATTCATGTATATAAAAGTTCTATTTTTAAACAAAAAATCACAAACTAGAATCCTTTTCCCTCATAAAACATACAGTCAAAATGCTATTACTAAAAGACAAATTCTGATCATATCTATTTCATTATTATACTTCATGGCTGAATCCTTGAATCCTGAATGCTCTCATCAGTAATGGAATGTTTTAACTTACTGTTTTCAAAATCCCACTGAAGAAAATGTCTCCACTTGTTTTGGTCTGAATGTTACAGCTGTACAGCAACTGCAATTCTGTTTCCTTTGCCATGGTGCAGCTACTCTTGTGCAAAGTGACCACAGAATATTGACACATGGGTAAATCAGCTTTGTTCTTCTCACTCAATGAGAAGAACTGCTGTCTGCTTTTTCCTTTATCCCTACCACCATTTATATTTGTGTGGCTATTCCTAAACTTTGTAAGGAAACAAATCCAGGCTAAAATTAAATTTTAAATTTTTTTCCTCCCCCCTCCAGGAATAGCTTGGAACTGCTAAGTAATTTTATTGTGTTTATCATTAACTGTTTCATCAATAGTGACTCATTATGTCTATTAGCAAAGTTAGGATAAAAGCGTGGAAAATACAAGGATGACCCCTTGGCAGGCATGACAGTACAAAAACAAGATTGAGAATGTTTTGCTTTTTGTGAGGAAGGTTCAGAAAGGATCAATCACTAGGACTACACACATCTGTGCTTGAAATTAAAATATGACAGAAGTTCAAGGATGTATAATGCAGAACTAGAACATCCAGGCTTCACAAGGCAGCAGTTCAGGACCCAGGGCATTTTATTTGATATATTCATTTTTCAAGTGATCCATGCTGAATTTAAATGGTGATAACTCATGCATCTCTCTTTTAATTTACTGCACTAGAGCAACTGGGTACTTCCTACAGCAAATCAACTCAGGTAATGAACATGCATGAGGTGGGTTTTGCTGGGATTTTTGCTCCTCCTCAACAATATATTGCTTACATTGATGGGTTTATGGCATATGAATTGTGGTCTTGCAGTGGTGGGCAGCTCTGTGCCATATCTGTGTCAGGGCAGTTCTGGGCTTCACTGACAAACAGGGAAAAGCCTGGAGCTCCAATTATACAGTGGAAACTGTTGTATGACACTGCTTTCTTATGGGTAACAAATGGATGCATTTAGGAAAACAAACAAACAGAAGAAAAACAACAAACCAACCCAACAAATGCATCCCAGGAAAATTTCTGATTGCATTATGAAACATAAAGACTATTAGTGTTGTCAGCCAGGGAACATTTATGATTTATTTGGATTCCATAAGAAAAAAATCCAACCAGCTGAGAGAAAAAAGAATTACTTCAAGTATGAAAGGAACATTTTATTTTTAAAAATATACAGGAAATTCAAACCAGCTGCAGTTAAAAATAGCCTTTCTTTGCAACCAGGCAGTCAAAAATTTGTTTTGAAAGAGTTTTTATGCAAATATTGTAGTTATTAACTGATATGAAAGCCTGACATACTGACAGAAGTTTCTATGTGCCTGTATGCCAGGTGATCCTCATCTCCTTCTGACATCCCTGCAACTAACAGCACACACACAACTCCCTCAGCACTTGAGATACATGTAAATAGTCAGCTGTGTATTTGTTCTGGAAGTCTTGTTATACATGTTGATACATATATTATAAAAATATAATTCACATTCAGGAAGGGGGTTGCTTGCCTTCTATTGCTATTTTCTGGATAACCCAATCTGCATCAGGATGAAACATTTTGCAGGTCCTTATCTATTTCTCCAATCTAGCAACATTTTTTTTGTCAGTGAAATTTTCAGAGTTTGACCTCATATTTTGTTATTACATCTGTCCTCTTGCTTGCATATGCAGGAAAGGATCTTCCTAATTCTTGCATTGAGTATTTGTTTGACATTGTGGTGCTGAAGAGCAAAAGACCTGAGGGAGAGGACGGATGCACAGCAGCCTGCTGAAGAGCACAGGAATGATGTGAGCAGTGGAGTGGGCAGGTAGGTCAGGTGAGGGCTGAAATGGGAGAATGGATGGATGTGGGAGGAGGCAGCAAGGAGACTGAGAGGGCAGGACGAGGGAGCCAAGGAAGAAGGATAACGAGATTAGGGGATCAGAGAGTTCAGCTGCAAACCAGCCTGGCGGGCAGGTGTGAGAGAAAGTTCAAGGAGGTCAATGTGCTCTTGCTGGAGGAGCAGTGATGCACTGCAGGGGAGCTGCAGCAGCTGGGAGGTGGCCTCTGGAACAGGCACAAAGATCAGGAGCTCAACTGCCAAACTATTTGAGCAAATTAATTACGTAAATGCCGCATCTTCCTTATTTAACAAATGGAAAATTACAGAGGCTTACATTGCAAAGCAAACAGCAATTAAACTTGCTGCATCTGCACACGTGTATGTGCACCTGGATACAAAAGCACTGCTACCCAGGGCCAGGACAGTCTGCTTCAGTGGTAGCAGCTGAGATAAAAATAGTGATGAACTGGTGAGAAAAGCTGCAATGCTGTTAGTGGACACACTTTCAAGTAAAACACAAATATTTTAATTTAGTTATTTGCCATAAATCTATGGATTTACTTCCATAAATCTATGGAAAACAGATTTCTATTTTCAAGAAATCCATTTCTAATGTATATGCATGAGAGAGAATACTGGAAGCCAAAAGTTAAATCCTGTGGTAACATAAACATACACGTATGCATGCATATTGTTTTTGGAAATAAATTTGATGTAGAAGTGGCTCGTTAAGCTGCTGTAGTTTTTAATTAAAACAAAAAGTAAGAAGGCTGTATGCCATAAACAATACCAAAGTGAGTAGAAAAGGGTCAGGCAGGGTGTCAGCCTTGATATTCAGATTAAGGCAATTGCTCAAACCAAAGGCACAAACAAGAAAGGCAGATGTAGTGAGTACTGAAACAAGTACTTTCTTCAGAGGAGAGCAGGCAGAGTGAAAAGCTGCCATTCACCCACAGTGTGATGTCCTAAGGCTGAAATGTAACAGCTGGGGAATAAATGCAAAATTTCGAGTGAAGTGCAGATGAGTTGGGTGCTGTGCCTCTGTGCCTGGCATGTGGAATGGGCTCAGAGGTGAGAAGGGGACAAGGCAAATTTTCCTCTTGACAGAGGCTCCATCCAGGCCAGGGTGTTGCTTAGGCAGGATCAAAGAGCACGATACTCAGCAGCAGAAATGCAATGGAAACTCAAAAAATAAAAGGTTATTTTATTTCTTGTGACATACTCCTTCTCACTTTGCTGTCTGATAACCTTTATCTATTTAACAAGTGCTGACTTCTGTCTCTCTCACCTCCTGTAATCTCTTCTCCCTCACTAAATGCATTTCTACTCCTCTGCTGCTAACTTCCCTTTCCCTTCAAGTACCTGATTGATTAAAACATTTAGGTTAACCTGAGGGCATAATTTTCTAACCAGTGGTCACAGCTTGACTCTGCATCCCTGTTGGGACTGATGAAGGAACTGCATACCTCCTAGCTTGCATGTTTCTCTACCTCTAAAGGTACCTACAGACTATGCCAATTAAAATGCAACAGCTGCATTTCTGACCCATTAAAGTAAATTACCTCAGGAAATCAGAAAATCCACCAAGACTTTAACCTGAAGAGAAGAAAAATGCAGATTAATATGTCAAAATCATACACTTTCCAACCTGCACCAAATCCCCTATGTGGCAATTCTCTCTCTTTTGACCAAGGGAATTACCAAAGCCAACAAAAATATCTGCTCCACTCCAGAAATGAGTGTGACCCTGGAAGCAGCTGCAGCTCCCCTGGGTGGGAATGACAAAGCTTTTCTGGAAGCCTTTTTGTCAGCTTCCAGGCAGGAGCACAGCTGCTGTATATGCAGTGCTGAGCAGCACTGGTGGAGACTGGAAGGGAACAACTTGGTACCCAGTGGTATTCCAGATACCCAGTGGTATCTGGATCAGCCATGGCCCTGCCCATCCTGCTGGCCCAGCCTGATTCTGGCCTTTCTCTCACTGCTCAGAGCAGGGGCTGACTGCAGCTCCTGTGCAGGCAAGCAGCTTTGTTTCACTTCTCGTACAGTACTTGAAACCACAGATTTATATCTGTGCAATGTGCAGTTTTGAGAACACATCAGTTCTCTGACTGGCCACAAAATGCCTCATTACCTTTAAAAAGCAGTGAGAGGCCACAGGCTGAGACTGGGGCTCTGGTGTTAAAGCTCCCAGCAGGAGCCAGGCTGGGAGGAAGCACCTCTGAACATCCTCACAGAAAGGTGTTTGAGCCTGAGCCCTCTGGAGGGAGTCCCCGAGGCCTTGCAGGGAAATTTCTCAAAACCTTTCTAAATTTGGCTTCTGGGTCAGATCAGTTCTTTGCTGATTTAATCTGGGATGAATGAATAAGTAGTTTAATGGATACTAAGAATCCTTTTTGGTCCTCTCACTGATGTGTTGTTAGGTAGAGCTGCACTGCACTGTGGTGCACCTCTGAACAAGATTTATCCCAAAATGGAGCTGGACACCTTAGGAAACTGTACAGATGCTGCTGTTGCCCTACTGAGATTTAGTGAATCTGTGCTGGAGTTGTGAGCTACTAAACTTTGTTCCTGTACTGTCCCTGAACACTGTAAGTCTGGATTCCCAAAAGGTCCAGAATCACTCCCTTCAGTGTGCTCAGAAAATGACTTTCAGCCAAGACATTAACAGTCACAGGTTATTTGCAATTCTCTTAAATGTAAGGACTTTAAACGGATCCTCTTCCTTTTGTTCTCTCTGAGCCTCAGGGCTTTTTCATGCAGAGCTGCTGCAGTTGTTCCTTTTGTTTACTCGAGTGTGTAAAATCCTCAAAGAGTTTCCTTCTCAGAAGCAGGCAGGAAAAGTCCTGGTGTGGCTGCTGGGGAGAGCAGCGCTGCTCCTTCTCTGCTAAATTAAGGCAAAGTCAAACACTTCTTTCTAACCCGAATTTGAGCTTACATGGGGATTGCAAAGGCAGAAATATTCCTACCACTAACAAACCTCAAAGGGCTGAGGCAATGATAGCATTCCTGTTTCTTTCCAGAGGGCTGTGTTACTTCAGCTACATAGGAAGAGATGGGTGGATGGATGGATGGATGGATGGATGGATGGATGGATGGATGGATGGATGGATGGATGGATGGATGGATAGAGAGGGCACACTAACCTAGGGATGGGTATTACTCTGATAAATCAGACTCATCAAGATCAATCTTAAGGTCAATCATCCACAATTCCTGCTTTTCCCAGTGTCTGTGTGAGAGCTGAAACACTGCTGCTTGCTGCCATTTTTCCAGAAGAGTGAAATATAAGTGTCTTCCTTCAAACACCAGCTTCTGGGAAAGGCAGTCCCAACAGAAAACTGCAATTGTCCCTGAGGCAAAAGTTTGGTTTTGTTTTCTGCTCTTCCATTGACTGATAAAGTCACATGGTGTTCAAGATTGGGAACCAGGAAACCTGGATTCTTCTCTGATGGGCCATCAGACAGTTCCTTCTCTATTTTACTAGAAAAAAAATTTGAGCTGCCTAGAGGATTAGCCCTCTCTTTGCCTCTTCAAAACCATGACTGTTTTACTCACCTGCGATGTTTGGGGCTCTGCAGACTTCAAGGCTGGTCTGCATTTTTCAAATCATTTCATAAACCTCAATTTTTTTGCAGGTTACCTTAACTTTTTGCTCCACATCCAAACTGACAGCTATCTTGTTAGATGGAGAACACTGCCATTTTATGGCCCACTTTCTTGGAAAGTTTTAGTAAAATCAGAAACAGACTTAGTGTTTCATGTTTTTAAATTTTTTTTTTTTAGTTAGGTGGGGTTATATTTCACCCTACAGCTTTAGAAAGCAAGGCCAGGGAGTTCAATCTGTGATATATATGCTCTAAATATGAAGGAAACCAAACCTGATAAGCAAACATGAGTGAGCCAGAATCAAAACCTGCAGATCAAAACACTTTTGGGGAAACTCAACAGGCTGTTATGGGGATATAGATCTAAATCTTGCAGGTGGCTTTTCATTCTTTTCTGATAAGCTGAGACAAATCCCTACATCTGAAAGTCTCTCATCTTTCAAATGCCCAAAGCTTGGAGCAGTTCTGAGTTCCATGGTGGGAGCTGGGCTCCATCTACAAACACATTTGCCTGCACTGACTCAACTTGGGGCTGTGTTCAGCATAAACCACCCGAAATGTTTATATAAAAAGGTGCAGAACACTGCCTTGAGCTCAGTAGTGAGCTGTGAGCTGTAAGACTGACTCTCTGTTAAGCCTTTGAACAAGCTACAACTTACATCACTGGCTTGAGGGTGGTGGGGAGAGGAGCTGTGAAAAACGTGTTGCTCCAGCTACAGAACACACAAGCTGAGATCATAAGTTGTATTTCTAACTTAGTCCATCACACATGGAGCAAAGGACTGAACCTCAGGCCAGACAAGTTTCACAAGCATCAATGATTTAAAATCTGGACTTAACAACAGACAATAATGTCTTCATGTATCTGGAAAGATGAATGCCAGTTTCAGGAAGGAAGTTGCCAAGGAGTTGCCAAGAAGCCAGACATATTACATGTATCTCGAGCAGCAGCTGTTGTGGAAACATCTCAATCAACATTTTCTTTAACACAGAGTCCTCATGCTACCAGCAGAAAGGAATTCTTGAAGCAAAATTTTTTTAGAAATAACTGTTTTATTAAGGAAACAGGTTCCAGTGAAAGCTGATGATAAATTTGTTCATTTCTTCTAAATTTTCTTTGTAAAAATAATTTCTTGGGAAAGGGATTTTTTTAAATCACCCCTCCCCCCCCCCCAAAAAAAAACCCCAACCAAAAACAAAGCAAAACAAAAGCAAAGCAAAAAACAACAACAACAACAACAACAACAACAACAAAAAACAACCAAAAAAACCCCAAAACAAACCCAGAATAAGTTTTTACATTTTCTGTTATCTGGAAAAACATTCTCCGTATTTTTGAGAGATGCTGGGACTTCTTCTGTCATCTCAACCTCTTTTTAACCTTTGATGAAAAATTGTGGCTGGACAGATGATTTCTAACTGGAGACCCCATCAAGAACAACAGCAGCAAAAAAATGACCAGCCTCAAGAGCAGAAAAAAATAAATTAAATGACACCAATATGTCCAGTAATTACTTGCAATCACTCTTCTCTTTGTTTTCCCCTTTAGTAGCCAGGCCTTGCTTTATTAATTACAGCTCTCTAACCTCAGGTGGCTGCCATGTGTGGGTCTGAGTGGCAAAAGGAGCAGTGTGGCAGAGAGATTCCCCCAGTCCTTAATTTTAGTGGTTCAAAGCATGACATCTGATTAAATAATAACTTAATTACCAGCAGCTCCAGTGCTTTTGTGGATCAGAAGTTAATTTTTATTTTCTCTCCCTTGCAGCAAAGCATATCTCCCTGCAGTCACTAAATACTGGTGACCCTGGCTGGAGGGAAATGGTGTCTCAGAGTTTTGGGGAATATCTTCTGTCTTTTTAATTTCAGTGGCCTGGTAATTATAAAAATCTATTCCCACCCACATTGTTAATTTTCATTAAAAACTGACAAGGGTAATCAATCTTTAAACTTGTATTTGAAGATCATTTATGAACTGCCTAAACCAAAGTACTCCAAAATGCCACAGCTTTTATTAGCACTGGAGAAACCAAGAGTCCAGCCAGAAAGGTAGTGAGGCCTCCCAAGTCCTCAGCATTGCAGAGGAATTGGTCTTTTAGTGAGAATAGGAAAATGTTCCCTTTTCACTCTGTCTTTCTCAACCCAAACAGCTGATGTCATCTCATCCATCAGGATACTGAAAATTATATAAGCCCATCATTTACCATCAGTAAAAACAGATTGAGTCTGGCTATGCAGCCTGAGTTTAGTTCAATATTTAATGACTCATGTGTTGCATTTTATTTCATCTGCAGTAGTTTTCTGCTTCCTTATTTATTACAATCATCTCTATTCCCTGTAGTAGCACCTTGCAGTCAGGCTGTATTCCCAGCTGCTTTGAGGGGATAAAGAAGCCAACTCCAGAACTATGCTGACATGAACAGAGAAAATGAGAGGGTGAAGGAAAGACAAGATGGATGAAGAGGAAAGAAATGGCAGTTTTGCTGATCTACCTGTTTTGCATAATGAAGTACAGGATTTTTCAAGGTCCTTTTCCATCCTATTTGTGATGGCTCGACTGTCCGTACTAAACTTGTATGTGAAGGTCTCAGAATCTTTGTGACACTGTTTCTGTGAGATGCAGCAGGACTCTTATCCTCTCTATGGTGGGGAGCTGTGCACTGCTCCCCATCTACCTGAGCCACCAGATGAGTTTAGGAGTGGTGCTCCTTCGGGTGGGGAAGAGAGCACTAAGGAAAGTCTCCAGCTAAAGCAATTTCTGGAACAGATGGCAAATGCAGAGATGATGTCAGGGTCACAGAAACAAACAGCAGCTTTGGGCTAAGAAACTTACCCTGTGTAATATTTTAAATATAAACAAACTAACATGAAGATCATGAGGATGAAATCAAAGGGCTCCCTCCTATCTCAGAATGGGAAACTGGGATTGGTGTCAGGGTCTGCTTAAGAGATTTCTGGTGAAAGGCTCAAAGCAAGTAATAAATCCTGTGCAAGGTTATTTGCAACACAGAGCCAGTCCCACCCAGCTCTGAGGGTTCAGCTTCTTTCTTCCTCAAGAGAAGGACTGGCACATGAGGATGCATAGTGCTGTGGTGAAAGGGGCAGAATATAGTGAGTCAAGCAAGCTGTGCCCTGAGAACACAGCCCTGGACTCAGAAACCTGTCCTTGAGAAGCGTCTGGAAAGTTGGTTTGCTGTCGATGTAATTTTTGGGAGGGATGGAATTCACTCAAAACTTGCTATGAGATTGATGCATCTGTCTGCCAGCAAGGATCCTGGTGTGGGAACTGCTGAGGCAAACAGGATTGTAGAACAGGTTTAGCTAAATTTGAAAACACTGCTTTTGTCTTTTTTTTTTTTTTTTTTTTTTTTTTTTTAAATAATCTCTGCATTTTGTCATTCACTATTGTAACAAATTCAGCCAAAGCATAAGAACAGTGCTGGATAATTTAGGTGCTCTGGATAATGTGGGCGATCTGTTTGAGAACCCAGTATATCAACATAGGGAGGTCATGGTCTGACAGATTCCTGCACATCAGCCAAGCTGTGATCAACATCCAAAGACAAAGGCAACTCACATCTTAGAAAATAAGATGTTAAATAGGAAAACCTACCTCTTCTGTTAAGAGTGCTGTTACACCAATCCAACTCCTGGTTACCACACCCTTACCCACATTCCAGACTCACATTCCTCCTCCTGGCAGGAGCTCTCCTGTGGACTTCTGCAGGGCCAGTTCAGTGCACTAAGGTGAAAACAATCAACTTCTTCACCAGTTTTTGCCACTACTAGATAGAACAGCTTTCTGTTTTAACTCTGTTAGCAATTTCCTAGATTGCTGTAGGCTTCTGTGGCAATGCTGCTCAAGGCTGTGGCTGCATGAATATTTCTTTTGGCAACTGGGTGAGATGGGGTCTCTCTGCTTGAGTTCACCATGCTGCTGATGCACTGCTTTCCTCAGATGAAGAGCTGAAGTGGGCTGTGAGGAACACATGGAATGTGTCCATTCACACTGGACAGCAGGTAATAATGCTTACACAGCCATGCAGTGTAGTTTGCATGATGTGAAATGGTAATTGCTACCTGCAAAACTGCCATTTTCCCCCTGGATCACTCAATGATAAAGGCTAAATGGATTATGCTGGAAAAAATGGCTTCCTGTGCTTTGGTCGAATGATCAGGTCTCTGTATGTATGTATGTATATATATATATATATATATATATATATATATATATATATATATGTAGTCTGCAAAAATAAGAGAAAGAACCCTATGTTCGAATGTTCGAATAGAAATTGCTTTTCAAAAATCTGTGATTTGGTCAGTGCCTTGAAAGCAGAAAATAGAGAAAAATCAATCAGAAGAAAATTCTTTCAAATGGATCACATATCATGAAGAATTTGACTACTTCAACTGATAAATGTAAGCAGCTTTAAACCATTGATTTTATCTGTGTTCTTGACTGGAGTGATCTTAACTTCAGTGTTACACGTTGCAGTCAGACCTGCAGAATCCTTAATGGCTAACAGGCATACCTGGAGCAGAAATGAAGCAGATCTCCAGTGTCCACATGCTCCTGGTTCTCCTAGAGACTCTTGGGGAGTGCCCCTGTGTGTGTCTGACACTCACACACCTCTGTGCAAGAGATGAGATTTTTCTTCTCTCTTATTTTGGTTGACTGCTTTGCCAGAGGGAAGAAAAATACTCAGTGGGAAAATGTTTTCTCAGTAAAGGAGGATAAATTAATGTTAGCAAGAAGGTCATGTTATTTAGATCAAGACAATTTGTGGGTCTTTAGGGGACAAAAATGTGCATCTTAATAAAAACCAGAAAAATCCACCTCTAAATATAATCATCCTAAACCAGAAGATTTTGGTTTATGATTTTTAAAAGATTATGTTGACTTTCAAAGCCTTCTGTTTAGGAAACTGAACCTTGGGAAAACAAGATTAAAAAGCTGTTGCTGAAGTATATTTTTTCCAGTGAAGGACAGCTTGTGCATAGAGGTTTACTTCAGAAGACAAAGTAGTGGCTTGAATCTTAGAGAGGCAGGTAATAATATGGTTTAAATGGGCCACCTTCAGAACCAGCATTCATTAGAATATGACTTTACAGGATTTATGTCTATTTGTCATAGATGGATTTAGAAACTCCATTGTGTCCTCACTGAAAAGGGGTATGATTTCTGTACAAAAAGAAATAAAAAAGAGGTCTGCCAGGGTCTGAGCTGCCATATACAGTGCCCACTATATTTCACCTTTATGCCACCTGAAGCTGCCTGGAAAGATTTGTCCCAGCTCAGAAGGGAGGAGATAAGAGCAGGTAAGAGCAGGTAAGAGCAGGTAAGAGCAGGTAAGAGCTCTGTGTCACCAATGATTCTGTGCTATGGAAGAAGCAGCATGGCCATAGGCACAGGACAGACCTTCAAATTCTTCATTTTACCTTCCACTGGCATAACTGGAACTAGCAGTGGCTGCTGTCTTGATTAAATCTGAGCAGTCTTTGGGGTTCTCTGGCTCTGTGATCAGTCCTGTACAGCATCTCATGGCACAGAGCTATGTCACCCATGGGTACTTTATATTTCACAATGCTCCCATGAAACTGGAAAAAAGAAAATAAAAAAGAAAATAACCCAAACAACAAAACACTCTTCAAAGAAGATGAAAGGTAAAAATCAAACCCTAACAAATTGGTTGGTGACACAAGTTAAGCCTACCAAAGTTTTTTGAAAGAACAGGTCTTTCAGTACAAATATAGAAGGAAAGGAAGAAAGCCCCAACCAATGTGATGTAAAAATGAATAGACTGATGTATTTAAATGAACACTTGTTACCAGGACTTCAAGGTAAGGAACATTTAAGGATCTGTACTTTTGTCTTGAGTAAAGAATTGATCCAGTAAATTTATAAATATGCAGACAGATTGACTGGATTACTTACTCTGGAATGAATACAAAATGGATATAGTTGTCAGTTTTACTCATTTGGAGAGTGATTAATGACTTTTAAACTGTAGATTGTTCCTAAACACCCTGTGAAGACAATAAACAGAAAGTTTAAAAAATGACTTGGTGTTTACTCTGTAGAAATGGGAGAAATCCCATTCCAACACAGGGAATTGTTCTGGGAAAAAAGGTCTAAAATTGAAGTTTCAGTATAAGAGAGAGTTATATTTAGTTCATTGAAGAAGTCAAGGCATGGACTGAAAATAATGCCTTAAGTGGATTTTTTGGCTGTTCTGGGACAGTATAACCAAATTACTGGGGTGAAAATAAAGTGCAAATAATTATATTTGAATAAAGCATAAAGTCATTGTGACATAAGATAAATCTTATAAATTATTACCTGTTTATTAAAATCATCACTTTGCAAAGACTGCAATTAAAAGGAATCCCAACACAAGGTGGAAGAGTGAAATAAACATTAGCTGGAGCTAATCAAGATATCAATGAATGATCTGAAAAAAGCAGGCAGTAGTGAAATGAGACAATTTGTATTAGCACAAGGCTTATTTAGATTTTACCATCCTGAAGTTGATGATACAGGTAAATAGTTGTGGAAGGATGAAATGGAGAGGCTGAGTAATAAAATAGTAAATGAAATTCGGTGTTCCTAGGTGCAAAATAATACACAACAGGAGCAATAACTCCAGCTGTCTACATAAATTAGATCTAAGTTAGTCATTGCAGATTACCTTGAAAACACTCTCCCTATGCTTGCAAGGGGTCAAAAATATCAACCAAAGCAAAGTATAGAAATGTCTATCAGAAATTATGAGGAAAATGGTAAGAAAAGGGCAGAAAATACCATTAATTGAGTCTTTATATCTGGGCTGTGCCCACATTTCCTGTCTACAATACAATATGAGTGTAGGGATGACACAGTTTGGGTGTATGGACCAGAACAGGATCAGTCTGTGCAAGTGTTGTGCTGGAACCATGAGTTTCTCTGGGGCACAGCTGAAATATTTCTCAGGGGCAGGAAGGGCACACAGGCAGGGCTGTCCCCTGCCCACCCCTGGCTGAGGGAGCAGAGCATTGTGAGTGCCATGAAGTGCTGCTGGCCCTCTCCACGTGCTGCTGACCCTTATGAGGGCCAAGGCCACCCCTGGTCCCATCCAGGGGGAGCTTTGTTTCTCCCACAGCTCCAGCTGCTTCAGCTGCACAGCAGATTGCTGTTATTTAGCTCTGGTAAATTCTTGACTTTGTAATATTCAGATTATGCAGCCAGCTGCATTATAGACTATTAGGCCAAAGCTGCTCCTCACTTGCTGTAGTTCTGCTATAATAAATATTCATAGCTTCATTACAGGCCATGGTTTTCCAACCTATGTACTAAGGGATTATTTGGGAGTTTTGCTTAAATGATGCACAAAACCCGTAATAGTCCTTTCAGAGTCTTATGCAACAATATGTTTGCTTCTTCTAAAAGCTAAATAACTCTTGTTTTGAATGATTTAGTAGCAAACTCACTTAGTCACTGTGCTGTGGTTCAATGATCTGCAAAATTTTCTTTTTAGAAATACAAACCCATTATGTAAATACTAAGGAGCATCTTCAGGAAAATTAACTTCAATTTGTTTTTGTCAGGGTTTTTTTTTTTGTTTATCTCAAATTTTATAAGCTTGAGATCACTCGCAGAACCTTTTCCCCCCTTAAAATATGCAAAGTAAAATTGTTAGCTGACTCAAATCATTGATAAAAGTTTTAGCTGTGAAGCACTGCTCAAAGTGAATTTTATATCTCCCAAAAATAGAGGATAGAAGAGGGCAAATCCTCGAGAAAGGGTGTTTATTTGATTAGGAATTGTGGCTTCACAACCTGGTCAACTTCTATTATTTAGTCCCTCCATCTTCTTTCTCCTGAGCTTCCTACTTCTGAATGCCTTCCATCTCAAAATGCTATCATCTGCAGAAGGGAGGGATCTAAACTTAGTACTTGTTCAAAGAAGTGAGAATTGATTTTTTTGTATCTTCAGCTTCTTCCACAGAGGTATCTTGATTCTCTCTAGTGGTTTATATACTTGTGGAATGCAGTCCCTCCTAAACTATTTTCAGTTCAAGAAAAAAATTACTTCATCAAGGATCCTCACAGTTTAATGACTATAAAAGCTTACATTGAATGAATTTCAAGACTTACAAATACCCTTACTGGGAGGACTTTGTTTGGAGAAATGTTTTGACCCTACAAAAAAGGACAAGGCAGGCATCTCCTAGCATGTACTAACTCCAGGATTCATATTTGCCCAAAATAGACATCTAAAGCCAAGAAATTTTTTTAAGCAGTTGTGGGGGAATTGAGATACTGCCTGAACCTATTTTTCCCACCGTGGCATTTATTGAGCTATTAAGTCCATGTTATGAAAAGTCAGGTCATTAGAAGAGTAGTGCCATGCTGGTAAAAATAAAATGTGTGAGAGGTGGCAATGGCTGGGGAGGAAAGTCACATTCTGGTTTATCTTTTTCCCAGTTGAAACAGCACAAAAGTAAAATGTTTAATTAATTGTTTGCTCTGCATTTAACAACTTTGCATTAGTTCATTTGCTTAAGTGCAGCAGCAATCAAGAACACATTAGCCAATGCTCTGCCCAGCAAGGGGGGAGGCTACAGGCAGGTGCTGGGGTCAGTGTGTGCAGAATCAGGGGACCATCAGTCTCCTCCTGTGCTAATTTGTCTACAGGAGTTTTCCAGAGTCACAGTGGCACAGTTGGAGTTACCAGCCATTTCCAGCTGGAGCACTGAGGGTTTTTATGAGTAGATCCAGCTGGAAAAGGTCTGAAGTCAAAGGAGTGTATACTGATGAGTGACACATTGCACTGCCCTCCTGCCAGTCTCTATTAATTCTGCTGTGTGCTTCATCCCCTGCCAAGAAGGATGGTGAAAAATGAGGGCACTGTGCAGGAGCCATGGAGAT
The DNA here is from genome assembly GCF_903797595.1 of Erithacus rubecula. Classification (NCBI taxonomy): domain Eukaryota; kingdom Metazoa; phylum Chordata; class Aves; order Passeriformes; family Muscicapidae; genus Erithacus; species Erithacus rubecula. Next base: position 23,908,658 of record NC_136659.1, read on the forward strand.
TTGAATTAATTTACTTCTCCTCCCTAAACTCCCTTGAACAAATAATTCATGGCAAGATTTGAAAAGGAACATGAAGGTATGGTTTCAAACTTTCAAAAGAAGGTTTAAAAGAAGTCATTGAATTATCCTCATTTGGCTTCACTTGGACCAAGGCTCACAGTCTCACACAATTTTCAGATGAATAATATGAGACATTGAGACTTGTCCCAGGTCTGCCAGATGCATTGCAAATTATGTTTATGAGAACTCTATGGGAAAGAACCTTCAAGAGGGGACCAGGAAATCTTATTTGTCAAGGAATTTTTCTCAGAGATTTTCTTTCATGTATCTATTTATTTATTTATTTATTTATTATATCAGAATAATGAGGAATATTTTGGATTTCTTGGATACACATATTCCAGATACATCTGTCCCAGAGAAGCCAGCTGGGGAGAAGCTGACACTTGTCCAAGGTTTTACCTCAGCCATCCAAATCATGAGCTATGGTGAAAATTTAAGCTCCTGTTTAAGAACAATGAGATGAGTCTGAGCAATGAGGAATTAACATTAATGTTACTCCATCAACTGAAGAGCAGTAACCAGCCACATACATCCTTCAAGTTCATTTTAAATATGGCACAAGTTCCTTGGCTTGAGCCATCACAGGAGGGCTGTACATCACATTTGCTGTGTACAGGAAGAAGGCAACTGGCCTGAGTAAACATTAAGATGAAGAAAACACTCTGTATTTTCATCCAGATGTCTTTATTGGGGAACTTTGGGCCACATACCAATGCATTCTGATATTTTGTGGCTTTTCATTTAGGCCCTTTGTTTGAGTGAAAAACAACCCCAAAGCAGTATCCCATCTGTGACTGGGGACAAAGAGGAAGAGACCCAGGAAAGGGGCCCAAGCAGGTCTGAATTAAACTATCGAGACACAGGAGCTGAATGATACATTTGAATACATCAAACACAGGCAGAAACTTCTTTTTTTATAATTTCCCCCCCTCTCCCTTCTGGGTAGTTCTATGTCTCTAAAAGCATGTTTAATCTTGGCCAATTTAACTTGCTAGCATTCAGCACTAAACATGCATTTTCTTCTTTTTTTGTTTGTTTTTAAAGAATGGTATTTGATGATAATAGCCTTCTCAACCCAAGAGGCTCTTTTTGAATTAAAACAGATAAAGGAAGGGATCATTAACAACAAATATGAGTTTGATTTTTGATTTTCAGATACTTAAACCTTAATTGATTTATTTTTACTCCCTGCTGTGCTTTAAATCATTTTGCTAAATATATCTGCTCCTTTCACTTGATCACAGTGACAGACACAGGTAACTGCAGGAGAAATCTGCCTGGAGAAACAGGAGAGAACAAAAGGTACATAACAGGTTCAGATTATCCCCCCTTTAAAAGCACAGGGAAAATCCAGGAACACTTACTGAATGTAAGCCACAACAAAACTCTGCCTTGCTCCTAGAATCTCATGGTGAACCATGTATTTACAATCATCGTGTCTGTTCCCTTACACCACCTCAGGACTCACAATTCCTGAAACTTCAATTTGTTTTTGCAGGGTTCCTTTTGGGTTAAGGCTGCTGGCTGCAGGCTGCTGTTCCTGCAGGGGCTGTAGCACCAGCCCTTAGACAAACCCTGTGTCAAAGCTTTGGAGAGCCAGGCTGCTGCTGTCATGTATGAAGAAGAAGAAGGAATGCCTGGATGATCAATTCACCACCCCAATACCACACCTTGCACTCCCACTATTCATCCCCTCATCACTTTTCCCTTTCTGCAGCAGGAGTGGCCTGACCCAGCTCACCACAGCACAGCCAAAGCAGGGGCTTCTCCTATAGCTCTTGGCTTTTTTTTTTTTTTTTTTTTTTTTTTTTTTTTTAAAGTTTAAAAGGCTTATTGAAAACTTTGACATCATTTAAACACCTGTCATTCTCAAACTGATAGATAAAAGAGCTCAGTTGTTTATTAACTGTACCACTGGAGAAGTTAGTTCTGCAAAAGCATGTAGACTGGGCAGTTGTGAAATGTTCTTTGATTTAAAAAGCAGAAGAAGCAATACAGAGATATAGAGCTTCACTGCTTAGCTATGATGTTGATATGCTTCAGTCTCTAAAAACTTTCATGTTTTTTTCTAGTTTGTCACAAAAAAACCTGCACCTGGATGTCATAAATGACTGGAAGAGAGGATACAGGGGTGGGATCCTGTCAACAATGGTGCCAGCAGGAAATTCCATTATAGGGTGCTACCACAAATAGAAATCCCAACCTCCAGGGCTGCTATCTTCATATTTAGCATCACTATTTTACATTCCTATTATTTTTCCATTATTTATTACAATTCCATTTCAAACCTATGTCAGTTTCTAAAATCACTGGCTAGGGCAAAATCTGGGCCATAACTTTATAACAGGACTGCCTAGCATAATCTCCTTAAGTTTTTCTTGTTTCTTTGCTTGAGATCAATAAAGTTGTAAGAGGAAATGCAGCTGAGCTCTTCAAAAGCTGGTGGGAGTCTGCCAGGAGGTGCAGGTTGTTATCTCTCTCTCCAGTGCTGCTTCTGGCACAAACTCACAGCTTTCCCCAAAATGACTTTGGTAAAACAGGGTCAATAAATTGCATGTTCACCAGCCTGGAGGGGATCTCATGTTCACTCTCCTATAATGCACGTTAAAAGCTTTAACAGGATTTATGCAAAGCTCAGTCCTGAGGTAAAATGTGTGAGTTGGGCTCTGGCTTATCCTTTCACGTGTGAGTTGCTGGCATGCAGAGCATAAATGGCCAAGGAGGAGATATATCTCTGAAAGGACTATACAGTCCCATTCCTGGTTCAGTCCATTGCTTAAATTGCAGTGATCCCAGCTCAGGCATCCTGCTGCTGTCTGGGAGTACCCAGGCATTCATCAGATCATCAGAAATTACCTTACATGTCTCCCAGCTGGCAAGAGCCTGTGTTTATGACAACACTCAGGATAGCAAACTTACAAGGACAGTATTTTTACAGTGAAGTTTAGAGCCTCAGTCAAAAATAATGGACCATAATATTGCAAACTGCCCATTGGTTCAAACAGAGGGTTGGCAGTAAAAATGCTTCCCAGTGTCCTGTGTACATCAGACCTATACAGTAATAGCCCTGTAAAAAAGAAACATTTAATGAAGTAGCTGAATAAAGGACTTATATGGTACCCATGGAAGTCAATGGCAAAAGTCCCTTCGATATCATCAAACTCTGAAGCTTCAGCTGTCCCACATTATCACCAGGACAGCACACAGTGCTTGATCCTGGAGACAGATGCAGTTTTCTGTAAGGGTAATAATAATTTTTCTATTGCCTCAATGGTGACAGGCCATAAAAATCAACAGCTTGTGAAAGGACTTTTCTGTTTTCTTTAGTGTACATGGGAGTTTTACCTGTTGCTGGAACAGGAGAGTGTGAGGACTCCCAGCCTCCTTGTCTAACTGTGCCTCAGAGTCTTTCCTCAGCTCAGAGGGCACCAGTTTTTATCTTTGCTCTGAGCCACACATAATGTTATGAGTCAGGCCTGGGACAGATGAAGTCAACAAATACACAGTTTTAATGGTGCCTTTCATGGATTTCTTCTAAGAAATCCTCCATCTGCTCCTTATGGCAAATTCCATACCTAGACTTTATTCTGCCAAACCCAATGACGAATAAAAAACTTTTCTTCAGAGTTTCCTGCTCTATCTACTTGCTTTTTCTTTCAAACTAAATAATTGTGATATGTCTTCCACAGCTGGAGCATTTGTTCTGATGTTGCAGGGAGCTCAGACAACTCAGAGGAGCTGCTGTGTTCTCAACCAGCACACGAGTGTCAGAGGCTTTGACCAAGCACACACAGAGCACCATGCCCGAGATCTGCAGGTCTGATACAGCACATTGCTGCTTTCAGTGGTGAACAAGCTGCTTCTAGCAGCTCTTAGCAATGCTTCAGAAAATCCCTCTAGTGTGTTGAAGGCAGCATTGTGCACCTGCAATGTCTCTCTTCAGCAAGAGCTGGACCTTTTATTTCATCCATCAGCAGAAGTGGGAAATGAGTTGGTTCACATCACTGCAACTTAATGCCCTCTAATCTAAACCTTTGGAAGTTCAGGGAACAGGGATTGCCTTTACTGCCTGTGACCAGAGTTAGCATTAACTGTTAAGACTTTTCAGCTGTGAGAAGTAAAGAAATCCACAGTGGAGCCAATTTTTACAATGGAGTTGACAGAAGATGGCAGCCTGCTCAGCCCCAAATGAGGGATTATTGTGATACCCATTAGAGGGGCAGCATGCTCCTGGATGGCTTCTGAGCATTATTATAATATAGATCACTCATGGAAAGAGAAGGATCTTACATGGGACTGTCCTGGGCTGGGGATCATGAACAGCCTTTGCCCACTTTGCTCATGTGGCACTGCCTACCCAAGTGATGACAAATCTGCCTGTAGCATGACACACCTGCCAGGTCAGGTTCTACTTCAAAGCTCAGGATGTCACATATGCCAATTGGGCAGCTGCTGGCCCAATCAGACCCCACAATCAAAAGTTTTGTTACCGGAAGTGATGGTGAGCCTCATCATCATGATGGCCTCAGTGGACAGACTGGGTAAGTGACAGTAAAACACTGGCACTGGTCTCCAGTGCTGCATCAGAGATGGGTTGGTCCAGTGACAATAAAGGGACAGCAATTATGGCACCAAACTGTCCCTCATTACTCAGTGACTGGTGCCCATGAGCTTTATGCAGTGTTGGCTACCCTTTTGTTTTATGAAATCTTCCTCGGCACCTTTTCAGTCAAGAGGGTATAAAACTCACACATGGCACAAACTTGAGGTGTAATCTGAGGATGAATTGTATAGGGTAGACTAACTTCAACCACATTTTTGGAGCTGCAGTGAGGACATTTGGATGACATAATGCAGGTAAAGATAGTTAAATCTGACTCCTTCTGTCTCTCAAAAGCTTTTTTTTTTCTTTTTCTTTTTAAATTATTGTCTTTGAAACACCCATATGAATTTTATTCATTTTTTCATAGAGAACAGGAGGTCTCTAGGGAGGAGAACCCCAGCATGTTTAGTGTATATGTCAGAGGCAGATGGCAGCTTTATAGCAGAGATTTTATGCATAGAAGTATTGAAGAGACAATCAAAACATCCCATGAACTCAGACAAGCATAAACAAAACCAGATGAAAATCAAAGCAACAAGTTCTTGGGAATGTGCAGGATACTAATAAACATTATATATCAAAGAGCTAAGGGTGGAGTCTCCCTGTGTTTGACAGGGTGTGACTGCCAGACCTACAGGCCCTGTTGATGGCAGCACCATTTTCAGAGTTTCAATACTGACTTGTACCCAAATGTTTGAGTTATTTCAACTTAAACAGTGCCAAATTGCTGAAGTTTTAATTTTCAAAGAGATCAATCAAATTCTAATGCATAGCAAATGGTGACAGTTAAAAATAGATTGTAAAATTCAATGGCAGTGACTCCTGTGCCAGCACAAAGTGTGACATGGGGTGCTACTGTCATGCTGTTTCTTCTGAAAGTGTTTTTAATTGAGTATTTTTCCTGTATTGGTTATTAATTATCCCAGATGAAAGAACTAAAATTAATGTCCCCTTTCCTAAGCCCACACTACTTTGAATTTTAGTAAAACTCAAATTCTGAAAGTCAGAGTGTGATGATCAGCTCAGTGCACGCTCACCTATAAACACCTTAGAGAGCTACATGCTTAGAGAACACCAGGAGCTGGAAAATAGCAATTCACAGGGTAGGGTAGGGTAATACAGGATAGTGCCATCTCTCTTCTCTAACAGGCCTGGACAGTCTCTTCAGATCTGTGGTTTTGAATGGGATGGGGAGGGGCTCTGCCATATGTCTCTGCCAGGTTTCACTTTGTTAGAGCTTCCTCCTCTCTCAGCACCTCCAGTTTTGTCTGTTTTTTCAGCAAAGGACAATTAGTCTTCAAATTATAACAACCCCATTACAGAAACAGCAAGCCTCTTAGAGGAGACAAGAGCAGCTCAAACCCTGCCAAGCAGGGAAAAGCAAATCTCAAGGTTTCTCTCTAGACTTCCCCTCCCACCCTGTGGCATCCTGCTGCTACCTCCAGCTTTACCCTCTCTGCCTTTCCCTCAAGAGGTTCAATTACTTTTATCTTTGCGTTTACAGATGTTAAAATGACCTGTCACAACATGAGCTCCCAGCAGCAAAAGGAAAGTTGCTGATTTAGACTGGGGGTGGCTGAAAGCTCATTCCTTTTATTCTTCTTTCAAAATCCCACTGAAAAGAAGAAGTAAGAGTTTTCAGAGAGAGAGGTAAGACCTCCTGGGCTTCCCAAAATCCAGCTGTCTGTGGGTGTCTACTTCAGAGCAGTTCAACTGTATTTTACCAAGCATCCTATGGTTATAAATGCTTTTTGCAATAAATAAAAGCAATCCTGCTATCCTGGAATAAAACTTAATGATCAGGTATCAGACAATTGTGTTTAATTCCCTTGCAGGAGGGAGGTCTGCAGGTCTAAAATCTGATTATGTTGATATAAATGGCCTATGCTATTTCTATCACCTTTCAGTCATTTGAATCTTAATGGCTCAGTTTTCATAAAGCCATACTGAGATAAATAGGAACTTATTTATGCTGGGTAGGGAGGGATGGCTGCAAAAGTCACTCTAGAGTCTGTGTTCTCCTGCTTGCACTCATGCTGAACAAAAACTTCGGAGAAATTACACAGAGGAGGTATAGAAATACATTCTTCTTCACTTATTTCCACTGTAGTGTTACCTTGCAGGAAATGTGCCAGGACTTTTGGCAGGTATTGCCCGAGTGGCTGAGTTCATAGCCAGGCAAATGCTAAATTTAGGGTTGAAAAATGCTTAGAATGCTTTGTGTCCAAGGCATGCTGCATGTTTAGATGAAAGCTTCTGGTGCTGCAGTGAGCACTTCATCCAAGAAAAGGGTAGGGATCCATTGTAATATTGCTCCAGGCAACACTGATCTAGGGTATAGGAGAGATTCTTGGCTAAAGAATGTAAAAATGCAGCAGCCAGCACAGACACAAACAGAACAAAAGAAGTATCAGTGATGATATCACAAGTGGTCAAAACCCTGGTCTCCTAACTCCACAAGCTCAGCAGGACGTGGGAATGAAAAATAATCTTGTCATGTTTACAGTGCACAAATCAGCACTGAGAGGTGCAAACCCTGTTTAAATAGAAACAATTATGATTGTGAATTGGCTTAAGAAAAAAATTCACCACAGTAATTTCAAAATAATATCAGTTAGTTCAGTTTTATTTATTTTGCTAAAAACTGATCTGCAGATGGAATTTTGATGGAATGGACAATAAAACTTTACGTCAGCCACATCAAAATAGGTAATTTAAACTTTTATTTTTTCAATGGAAAATGCCTTTCATGTAGGAGTTTTGTCTAGATAGTCTAATTTTTGCTGAAAGTTTTGTTTCCAAAGACAGCAGCAATTTTTTTGAAAGTTAAAAATGCTGGGTAATAGCATTTCCATCTCAAAAACACCAAAAAGCTTAAGAAGAACATCACAGCAGTGTTGCTAGAAGTCAAGGTAATGTGCATAAAAGGGTTATTCTGTCTGATGTGTCACAACTACTTAGGCTGAGTCCCCTGAGAAGTGCTGTAAATTAATCTTTAGAAAAAACCCCACACAGTACATGCTACATTCTGAGTTCCTGGGCTTCATTGCCAGCTCTCTTGATTTTTCAAGACACGTATTCATTTCCATCAAAACACTTTTGAACTCCTCACAAATGTACCTGGAGTAATTTGGTAGGAAGAAAAGCCTCTTTAGGACAATATGTGCAATGTCTATTTATTTCCTGCCCCCTCTAAAGGCTGCTGGAATAAATGAGAGGTTTTCTATTGACATCCTTGGGCTCTGGAGTCAGTCTGTACAAGGGTGGCAGACTTGTAAATGGTGGTGTCAGAGAGACTGGCAGATGAAAACCAAATTTGCTAGAGGTATCTAGGATGGGAGGTAATTTCACTGGGCAACTGAGTTATGAGACAGCAACAGAGAGGTCCTGCTGATTTATAAGCTGCAGATCTCTGTACGTTGCTGTGGGGACCCAGTTTTCTGCTGCCTATTAACTCAGTTCAATTTGCAAATAAGCAGACACATGTAAGTTATTTTGGGTGTGTTGCTATTCAATTTGCATAGCAAACAGAGCCTGAGACATTAATGAAAAATTCCCTGGACAACTTCACACAAGCTTTTTGAAAGTTTGGTTCTGCCTCGAGACATGCAGATGCCTGAGTGTCATCTCAAGGAGTGGATGAGATTTACAACATTCTATTTACAGGTGTTTGCTCAGAAAAGAATATGCTAAGGTTGTTTTGGAGCTTCCTCAGCTTAAAGAATTTATGACACAAAGTGTATGTACCTTCAGTGCAAATTTGGGGAAAATCTTCACATCCAAGACTATAGAAATTCTATTCCTGTATAGAATTGCTTCCTTCTATGGAAGTGTTTTTCTTTCCGTGTGTACCTTTGAAGAGGTGTTTATCCAGATTCCCCTTAATCCACTTAATTAGTGACTCCACATCTGCTTCTCAAGACCCCTTTATTAGTTCCTAATTCCTGTGGTTGCCATTGGACAGAAGGTCTCAGGTTTTCAGAGTGTGGATGACACCCTGCAGGAGAGGAACCACCCTTTGGTGCACTCTGAGCTGGACTGTCCTCTCTCCTGCTGTCAGACAACTGTCCCTGTGGCAATCCATATGGCTGCTCAATTGGAAAAGAAACCCCAGGAAAATATTTATTCTTTCGATTTCTTAAAGCAAAATTAGCTACCTGAGAACAAGCAGAAGCCAATCTCAGAATGAAGAATCCTTGGAAGACCACAGATGTAATTTCAGTAATTTCCTATGTTCATATATGACAACCTGTCTGGAAGAACTTCCAGCCTTTTCCCATAAATTAGCCAAATGGTGTTCTTAGAACCAAAATGGCTGTGGTAATAATCCATGTGGCTGCCAGTAAATAATTCCTCCTTGCATACCAGGCACAGAGCACAAGCAAGATGTACTGCAGATAAATGACTGTGATGACACCAATGGTTATGGAACTTGGAAAAAGATGAAACAAATTTCAGAGCCCTATGTCACCTCCTTTTCCCAATGTCTAACTGGGATTATGCTCTTTGTTCTTCAGCTGTGAAATGAGGCCTACACTGCCTCCTTTCAACTATGTAGCACCAAATCTCTCTATCAGCAAATTTTCATTAAGAATAAATTTTCCTTTCCTCAGCTTGGTTTTAATAACTTTCTCTGTCGATTCTCTCCAAGAGATAGATCTACACTTCCCAGTTTTTTAAATATTTTCTTACAGTTGTTTAGATTATTAATGATACTCTTTTAAACATATTTTCCCATTTAGATATGTTTGCTGTCTGGAAATCTTACCTAGGCAGAATTTGAGGATGTGAGACATTTGTCCAGAATTTCTAGCTGTTCCATACATATTCATGAGCACAAATGACCCAAACCATCCCATGTTTCATAGTTTCTTCCTGATTTTATCTATTTATAGCCTGGAAATCTCAGATTGAAATTTGGGAGTCCCATTCCTCAGGCATAATCTCCCCCATAGAGTCTGCCATTGTACCAAAGCTGAGTAAGCAGCTCAGATCAGGTAGAGCAGAATTTCTCAGCTGTAGGGTAGAGCTCAGGTGTACACACAAGAGATGCCTAAGGCAGGACTCCAGAAGTAGCCATTCTGTAGCCAGCATTGAAACATGACCTTTTGCAGGCAGGGGAAAGGGACTCAAATTATGGATTTGAAGGGGGAATCTGTGAAGAATTCTATCTAGGAGAGTCTGAGGCAAATAGTATTTGTATCAGCATCTATATCTTTGCTTTAGGTGAATTCTCAACAATCAGACTATTCATTAATTCATCTCTTTCATCACCCTGTTTGTCACTCCCATTTTGTTTTTCTACTGAATATATTCAAGCAAACCACAGCATCTGAAGCATGTGCAGAGAAATTGCAGCATCCATCTTTAAAGTGACCTGCTTTTCCTTTCAAGCAATTCTATTCCCTACACAGGCTACGGAGGCTCTTTGCTAGATAATGTAAAATGACACTAACTGGACTATTTATATCACTGCAAAGTAGTACATGATGGGATAATTAGCAATGCTGTATCTGCTGGAGTGAGCGATAACACTGTAACACGTTTTTGTGTTAAGCAACACAAACAACAATACCTGCAGGTTAAACAGCACCTGAGAAGCTGATAGGCCTTCTGCACTTTTATTTCCAGGAGGCAATAGCTGCTGGCTGCTCTCATTCATGAGGCACAGCTGTGATGCTGGTTGTATTACTTCTTGAGGTACTTGTTCTCTGTGAAGATAAGTGAGTTTTGCAATCAGGCTTGCTTTGGGCAAGTGTGGGTATTCAACACACTTTCTGAACAGGAAGACTGTCAAGATTTGTAGATCTGCCAACAAAACATCACCTTTGGATGGAAAAGACCAAGTGCTTGGCCAGTTGATCACACACTTTTATTCCTGGCTGGAGTCCAACAGCCTGTACTGTGTTTGGCTTACATATTGCTTCAGAAATGTGTGAGACAGCCAGTCTTGACCTGAATCCATAAAAGTGTGACTGTGATCCATTTAAGCCCATATCTAGGCTGAAAGACTATAACTTTGCTGATGAGAACCTGTTTTTTTTTTTTTAATATTAACACAGACGTAGAGATCAATAACTTGCTATGCTCTGATTCTGTGTATTTCCGTGGTTAATTATGCTCATTAAAAATGTTTCATATGAATTTGCTCAATTTCAATTTCCATAAATTTTCTGTTATGCCTTTCTCTGCAACATTAAAAGATGATTTTGTATATTCTATTTTCACTTGAGTAAGGTTACTTGTGCAGCACTCATGATTGTCTCAGGTCCTCTTTGAGATAAGATTGAATTCGCTTCCCATAAATATTTTTCTCCATCCCTTGAGATATGTTTGTGACTCCTCCCTACACACCCTGTAGTTTTTCAACATCCTCTTTAAAATGTCAACACCAGAACTGGATATGTCATTCCACTATGCAGGAAATGTGTCAGCATCAGGTGAGCAGGGCCAAATAGGGAAAAAAAATCATTGCAGTTCTTGTCTGCTGGTGCATCCAAGGAAGGTATTCACCCATTACATCACCCTTGCAAAGTATTTTGTTTCATTGTTAAGAACTATAGATATGTCACACTGGTAATTAGCGTTCCGTTCCTCACTTCTTTAGATCAGTAATAAAAGAAAATAAATTTCTCTTAATGAAAACAGACTTTGCGAGATGGACCAAACTTTCAATGCAATACTGATCTTCATTCATTAAAGCACTGATGAGGAGCAATTCTATATTTCTATAATTCTATATCCAGCTGACTGGATACCCCATGGGAAGGTGGACTCATGTTTCATGAAAAGACAAAAGAAGTCCTATTTAAAATTGGTCAAGAATAGCTTAATGATTGTGAAAAGAAACTGGAGGGTCATGTGTGAAACTCTGATGGGTGAAACATTCTGATAATGTTCCCATGCTGTCAGCTATGAGAAATTTGCTACTGCCATAACTGGAATTTACCCCACCTGCAGCCTGCAGCTATTTCGTGTCAGCAGAGATTCCTGGATACCATAAGCAGGTCCATCCAAAATAAGACAAACTTAGGGCACATGTCTCTTATGTACCCATCAGTGCTTTGCCTTGCAAATTAACTTAGTTCAGTCCAGTGAGTTCTGTTCGTTGTCTGGGGAAGAGAACAGCTTTACTACAAAGTGTGGAAGCCAATTTTTTTTTTTTCTTTTATTATTAAAACTGCACATGAAGGCAGTCCTGAAAACCCTCTGGTGGTCTATAATAACATGAAGATTAAAATGCTGTCTGTTGCATAGAAGCCATGGATTGCAGTGTGTTATCTTCTTGAATGAAGCTGCTGCCACAAAGGTTGTGTCTTGCTGACTATATTATGCAGAGAATGAATGTCAAGCTTAAAAAGAGTCATTGAACAGAAGTTGAGAGCAGTACAAAAAAATCTAAAGATTGTAACTTTCCAGCTAATTTAACATTTTTTGAAACTGCTGCTGTAGTTTTTCTCATACAAGACAGGTCATGTTAATGTCACTGCTGCTGTTTCACACAGCTTTGCAGAGGGTGGACAGGGCTTCCAAGTGATGTAAGGACCACCAAGGAAGTTAATGGAAATAAATCTCCATCATCTCTTCTGATGCAAAGACTATTAAGAGTCTGCCAAGAAACTCAGGGACAGGTTCAGAACAAAGCAAATAAAGTACGGGTTTATGGAATAAATTGTGTAGCTTATTGCTTCAGCATATCTGAGACAAAGAATTACATTAACTCAAATTATAACCTATTATTAATGAATTAAAAAATTAATGGAGGAAAAGAAAATACAACATTCCTCTTATATGAAAAATCTCTAAATCATAAATATTCAGAATATATTTTAGAGAAATTGCACTGTAAGGCTCCTCTGTTGTAACAGACCTGCTATCAGTAAAGATTTGAAGATGAGGTACCAGGTTACATGGACCCTTTTTCTGTCCCCCCACATCTCTCCTACAAATCTACACACATTCCCTACATTAGCAGAGTCAGCCTCTAACTGCTTCTGAAATTTACTCTGATGCCACTATGAGGAAGGTGAGAGAGATTTGTTGACCTGAGTCACCAGAGACAAAATAAACTGGATAAAAAGTTCAAGACACAGGGAAGCAGACTGAGTATTCACTGGTGGGAAGCAACCACTCTAGTAGCAAAGAAACAAGGGCTGGACAAAATCAAGATATTGATAGTAGGGTAACAACAGGAGAGCAGGGTAGAGGAGGCAGTGCTCAGCAGACCAGAGTGTGTGCTTGGTGGAGCTCATTCCTCAAGGAGAATGGTGCAGTGCTGAGGTCTGACTGGAAAGTCCACTCCACACTGGATGAGGTGAGCAGGGAGAGAAAAGGAGGGCAGAAGAAATTGCTTCCCCTCTAAGTATCCTCTGAAGTCTGCCAGAAGATCAGCCTTACATAGAAAAGCCATTGAGAGTTATACAGAAATATGGACCTGCTCATTTAATTCAGAGCATCCTGTTCTTCAAGAGCTATTTTTAGGTGCTGTTCACTAAACATCACTGCATTTTCACACTGCAGTTTTTATTCCTTCAAACTTTTCTCCACACTTCATCTTTGGCTACAAATACATTCTGAAACTCAAATGAGAACCATGCTGTTTTGCACCCCTCTAGTCAAACCAAAGGATGACTGAAAAACTTCCTTATAAAATCTTTTCCCCGGCTGTGACTATTTGCTAAATAAGTGAGGATTTGCTCCCTAGTGGAAGTAAGCACAGAAAGTTAAGTACACCTGGTTGCTGTGCTAGATTGCAAACCCTAGGTGATTGGTAGGATTCGTGCCTCTTGGATAATAGCAGCATTTTGGGGAATGAAGTCCAGGTGAGCAGCAATTGAGTCAGTGTTAAGAAGCAAGGTGTGCTGGGAGTTCTGAGTCATTGATAAAATTCTTCTGATCATTGAAGCCTAAAATAGCTTTGGTGGAATATGAGTGTAGGTGAAATGAGTTTGAGGCACTTAATGGCAAAGTGCTATTGTCAGTCTTAGCAGCAATGCATAAATAAAGTCTTGGATATTGACCCTACCTGTCAGTAAATCCAAGATTTCTGAGCTACCTCAGGTGCAGAGGTTTACCTCTCCAATGCACCTCTGTTCAATTTTCTCTTAGGTCTAAAGGATCCAGCTGTGTATCTCTATTGCTTACTACTGATAGGAAGGCTGCCTCTGAAGATAGGGTTCAACTCTGACTTAAAAACTCTAATCAAGTCAGGGGTCTTCAGGCAGCTTCTGTTCTCAGTTATCTCTGTGGAAATTGAGAAGCTTTATCAAAACCAGCTGATAGTTTAAGAGCAGAATGGTGGGCAGCAACTGCTCTATGTAACTTTGTCTTCTAAATAACCTTCCTTGCACTGCTACTAAATCACTATATTCCAGTTAAAAAGAGTGCCTGAAATCACTACTCTGTAGAACCAAAGGAGGAACAAAATTCAGAGTATTCTTCAGGATTGTGTTTTACTCAGTCCTGCACTTAATGAAAAAGAGGAAGAAAAAAAGGAAAAAAATAACTTGATCATTCAAAAATAAACAAAATTAATTCTGTGAACATTGGACCTTTACTTGCAGTTCACAGATTGGTGTAGGGAGAAGAATGTTAATTTTCCTATCATTTTATGCTTTAAATTTAAAGGTGATATCTTTACTTTGCAAAGTGCTTGGGTTATTTATGATGGTAGAACAAATTCTATTTTCGATTTCTAATTTTATCTGTGACTAACTCCAAGTTTTACCGTCCTTTTCTGTATTAATTCTGGGCTGCCATATGAACAGGATTAACCATGATAAATCCATCAGTCAACTCCCAGATTGCTGGGAATTCTGAGTCAAAACTATATTGTATGTGGCCTTTTAATAGTAATAGGAACCTTAAATATAGTTGGCTTTTTAAAATGTATTTTTTCTAAATTGATGACTTTCCAGTAATTTTGATCAAAAGTAATTGCACTTATAAAGTCCATTCTTTTTCCTCATCTGTTTCAATTTCTTGCCACTAATTTATGTTGCTGCTCTTCACAGAAAACAATAACCTTCTTAAGAGAGACTCTCCAGCTTACACCCAATACAAGATTTTGTGCAAGAGGTAAAAAATCGATTGAATGTTTTTTTTGGTCCTCTAAGACATTATACTGTTGTGACGTAAAGCTTTCAAAAATTTCCCCTTGATCTGAATATTCCTGTGAGGTAACTAACTTTATACAGACCCATAATAATAAAACATTTTCAGTAAGTCTTCCTTCTGAAATGAGCAGAAAAACTTGTTTAAAGCACCTTCCATCTTTGAAAGCATTTTCCCCCTCATAAACCTTGAAGTGTTACAGCAAAGCTGGCACTGTCTGCATACAGCAGCCTGCCTGTCAATTATGGAAAACTCAAATTTCATGTATCAAGAGCCTGTGTGAAAATTGCTTTGAGTGTTAATTGCCCAAATGATTCAGCTTTATAAGAGCCTCTCTTATGTACTGAAGTATGTCTCATGGCACGCTGAGTGCCAAGCTCCAATAGAGAGCCAGCTGTGCTCTGCTCCCAGATGTTTGAAGAAGATAATTCCTGCCCATCATTTCAGTCCTCCATCACAAAATCATGAAAATTTTGTTTAATGAAGTCATTAATGCACAATAGCATATTTCTTCCTTTTTTTTTTTTTTTTTTTTTTTTTCTGATGCTCTCCCTAGAATGCATTCAAGTTTGCCTTGGCTTATAATTACAGTAGCACATTGTCAGATTAACTGTGCTGAGGAGATAAAACAAAAGCCATCAGTTCTGCAAAATTAAGACTCTGTCAACATAATTTAGAAAGGATCAGAACCCTCTGCTTTCAAAAATATTGTTTTTAGCTGTGTTTAAGGTCATTTTCATTCTCCAGTTTACCTATTGCAACATTAATTTTTCCTGGAAGCCTAACAAAAAGTACACTTTAGTTCCAAGTGTTGGATTCAAGCCTTTTCATAACTTCTCTTCCCGCAGATCTCATTTTTCAATGTGTTCATTGGCCCTTGACAAATTTACACTGCTGAGGATTTTTGGTGTTTTGGTTTTGGTTGTGTTTGTGGGGTTTTTTAGAGCCAAAGTAGCTGAAGTGACATTGAAGTGAAGGGATCTCTGTTAATTTATACAATATGTTTGTGGGCTGAGTCAACCCTCTGGATACAAACAAGGAAACAGCTTTTACAGGGAGATCTTGCTTGGACTTTTCTTGTCAGTGTGCAGAGAATTTCATGGAGATGTTTTCTGTGCTATATGGTGATAAAATATTTGTGAGAACCACAGCTTGATCTTCACAGCGAGTGACTACCATCATTTCCTGCTGCTTTCTGCCTCAGCTGTCAGAAGAGATTTCTCTTAGATTTCGTTGCAGTTGAACTTTGAACAGCCACAGACAGGTGAGGCTGGGTTAATTCAGCCTGTCTTTGTGGCCATGCTGCTCTCAAACACGAGTACATAGCTGTGTTTACACAGGGAGGTGCTAGGCAGTATGAATTCACTGTTCACCATTCCCAAGCCACCAGGGGAGAATTCCTTGCTTTCCCAGGTCCATTTGTTTTTGTGTTCACTCACCAACACAGCATTTCAGGATCACAGGTTGTTCTGGTTTAATCACATCTGATCCTATTGCTCCTACAAGCTATGGACTCTGCCCAGCATCTGGGCAGATGTGGCCTCCTTCAGCTGTTGTCACACTCAATGCAGAGTCCATTTTTTGCTGTTTGAGTTGCAGGCAATAAGACCCTCTGGAAAGCATTTTCTCAGTAGCTGATGGCTCTCACAAGTTGGCAGCAATGTTGGTGTGGAGGCTTTTGGTATCTGAGACATGAAACATTAGAGCACCTTGTGATAAAGATGGGATGAAGCAGCTGCTCTGTTACAGAGCTTCTGTCTCTCAAATCATCCAAAATTAGGGCATACACACCTGGGGATAAGAATAATTTCCTGATCTTCTTCAGAATGGGTAGAGTGAAGCAAAGCTTCATTTTCTCTATATTGGCTTTGCATGAACATCCCAGCAGCTGGAGGAGAAGGCTCAGTATCTTTGGAGGGATTCTTGAATTTTACTCCTATCAGTAATTTTGCCAGCTGGGCTATACCTCTGTTAGGAAAAACCTCAAAAAACCAACAAAAAAAAAAAAAAGCAAAAAAACCCCATAACCTCCCCCTCTGTGTTGAAATCCCAGGGTAAATCAAGGCACATGCAGAGGCATTCCTCATGAAACTAATGGAGTCTCACATTCCTGCTTTTCCAATTCATTGCTCCAATTCATCTCTTGTCTTTTTGGCTGGGAATTCCAACTTGAGAGAGATACATGCTAAATATACAATTTTAGGAAACTGTATAACATTTTCTCAGCAGTCTAATTTGCCATAATAATATCAATAAAATGAAAAAGAGCACTTGGAAGATGGGAACTTTTGCCTGTACTTGGAGCTAGACAGGGAATGATTATATATATTTTCCCATCTCTGCCTTGAATACAATTCACATGGAGAGACAGGGCATGACCCTAGAAGACACTGCAAAAAAAATGTTTATTAGCTAAAATGATACAAACACATTTCATGAATGTTCCTGCAGAGGGAAGATGAAACAAAATATTACTTTTTTTGTACAGTCTTAACAAATCTTACTGTACAACACAGAACTGCTAGAAAAGAAATTGTTTTAATGAATAATAACCTCTTATTCATCTGACTGATTAAAAATGCTTTTTCTTCAGACTGATTATTTATTTACTCTTTATTTCAGAGAGGAGAAAATTATGAGGAGCTCAGAGGTGTTTTTTTTTTTTTAAATTTGTTTGTTTTTTGTTTTTTTCTCCAACAACAATTAAACTTTGGCCAAGAATTTGGTTTATAGAAAGATATTGTTTGATCCGTGTCAGAAAAATATTCTGGTACTGCTCTTTTTCAGATCTTCAATGCCCCTATGCTTTGGGGAGGGAGGCTGATCTTCTTTGGGAATGACTTTCACTCACAACTATTCCATTATCTTCTTTACCAAGAAGCCTGACCAACTGGAGTTTAACAAAACAGTTTTGTCAAGTTTTAAGGGTTTTTTTTTGTATGGAAAAAAAAACCCTACCACAACCAATACAACAGTCTCTTCTCTCCCCTGAAGATTGTATCCATGAAAAGCTCAGCCAGAGTCTAATAAGAAAATTCCCAATCCTACAACAGGAGAGGATGAAAACAGGACTTGAGGGCTGGAACAAAATGAAAAAATGAGGACAGGATTTCAAAATCCATATGACTTATACCTGTGAGTGGAGCTAGGAGTAAGCTGACTTGGTGGGTCTGATAAGGTTTGAAGTAATCTTATCCTGAACTATTTGCTCTTATCCTTGTGTCTGTAATCCATTTTTCATTGCAGTCAGTGAAGTTGCAGAGATGAGAGATCTGGTTAAAGTTAAACACAGCTGCCAGATTTTTCTTTGCAGGGAAAAAGGTGAGAGAGATATTGAATAAGAAGACAAAGAAAAATAATTCTGTGGGCTCTTTTGGCAAGTGTTCAGCATCTTGCTATTCAGGGGAATCCATTTGTTCCTGATTCTGTGCTGTGCCTTCCATTTTTCATTTTACTTTCTTGCATCCTGGTGTCAGAAGCATCACTCATGTCAAGACTGAGTGAGTCCTGATCTCCCTTCATGGAACAATGGACTTTGTCCCTCAACCAGGAAACTAAGAGATGTAATAATCTCTGATTCTTCAACTTTTGTTCTGCTAGGTAAGTTGTGCTGCTGTTGGACAGAAGGGAATCAAGATATTTCTGCTCTATGGAAGAAATTCTGAGCACAAGGCTCTGTTTATGCAGAACATTACAGGAATATGAGAGAAAGTATGGAGAGCCCTGAGGGCCTCACGTGCATTTGTGAAACAAAAACTTATGAATGGAGAAGAAAACATAAATTGACAGTAAAAAATGGCAGGAAGTGTAATTTAATTGAAATACAATATAAAAATCTTATTTATGTTAAGTATGAATAACAGGGGGCTTTATTAAAATGCTATTGATCACTCCATTAGGTGTTAGAATGAATAAAGATGATTCTTCCCAGGAACTAACAATGTGACACTGAGTTGCATTTTATCAACATACCCATATGTCACACTGAGAAGTCCTTCCAAGTGAATTTGGTAGCAATCTCTCAGCAAGATTAAATGCTTTTTTTTTCAAGGTACTGGAAACTGAGTGACCCAATCATTAACCAACAACAGAAATTAAGAAACATCTCTATGTATAGTTCTAGCAAGATTAGTTGCTAAGGTGTGAAACCTTTCTTTTGAAGCTGAAATAGAAATGTTAATCAAAATATTTGCTGGGAAACAGATTTCTTACTTCAAGGTCTGGACCTTTTCTTTCTCACTGTTGTCAAAATATCTTGTGCTGAAGCATTAGGTTGATAGAATAGATATGAAGTGAATCGTATGTATGTGTAGGGTTGTGTTGTGTGATGACACTTCATTCTGAAATCCCTTATTTTCATGTACTGCCCTTTATTAGCTAATCTTTTCTTTATTAACCTCTTTGTTTCTGCTGTAAGCATGCCAACTACTGGCCATCCTTAAAGGATTCATTTGGTGTGGACACACTCTGATTATTCCTTGCCAATTAGTCTGTGGCCAGTCTCCACATGCAGTGCCACTGGTACCTCTAAAAGCCATCACAGATTTGGGCTGCTAAATTGAAAGCACCTCTAATAACACTGATTCCTGTTTTCTGAAGTCAAGGTCCAATTTTCAAAATGTGCTTGCTATTAATGAAGAATCTGGTTTATAGTCTTCAGCAGCCTGTCTTTTCTCATCTTTGCTTCCTCATGAACAATCCACACATCAAAGCCCTATGGCACATTGGAACAGCTTCTCTACAGATATCAGAACTTAGGTGATCCACTGTCCTTCTGGGCCTCCAGGTTTCACCACTTGGAGGTAGCATATTGACCCAATAACATATTACCTGAAGACCTTTCCTCACTGTCAGGAGTAATCTTTGGAAAAGGCAGTGACAACATTATTGATGGCTGGACTTGGTGATCCTACAACCTTAATGAGTCCATGATTCTATTGCAATACTTGTTATACCAGGCATATCCTCTCAGCACTCTTTAGCTGGGGATATTTTAAACTAGAAGATCATTTGTATGGAAAGCATGAAGAACAAAGCAGAAGTATTCACACTTGGTACCAGCTGGGTGGAAGGCAGGTCAGCCAACAGCAAATAGCCATTAGATATTTAAAATCTGCCCAGAATGTTTAAGAATACCATGGCTTAGATCATAGAGCAGTGCACAGGTCCATACCAACATCCACAGGGTAATGTTTCTTCAGAGAGAATAATTGTTTGATTTCTCATTTGAAGATTCACTCCTTCTTAGATCTATCAAAAGCTTCTACTTTTTAATGCAAACACCAGCAGTATATCTTTTAGGGTTTGTATGCTCTATTAAGAAAAATTCTAGCTGACTGTTCCTTTTTGATCTACATTCTCATGAAAGCAACATAATTGGCAATTCTAAAAGTTCATGACGTTTTGCAAAAGAAGAAAAATATGAGAAGAGCCTTTTAAATGCTGAAAATTACAACTTTAATTATAAAGTTATTAATTTCTTCATATTTTTTCCATTCAAAATATAGTAGATTTGTAACATCCTTGTATTAATAGCTTTGGTAAATACAAACATTGCAGTCAGCTTTAACATAAAATCAGCAGTAAGCTTTGGATGCTTTTTTCTCTATTCTTTTCATAGCAATGCTGCAATCCAAATAGATTTGTCAGATACTTTCCATCATACATACAGTACAAAACAACAGAAAAGGTGTGGAGTCAAGAAGTCATGCTGAAAAATCAGCATTTATAAAGACTGTATTTTAATCTAATGTGTTTCTTTCTGGCATGTGTGGAAATACAATTTTTATGCAGGAAAGATAAATATGATCAGTAAAATGCTTGCCCTGCTGAATCCAGTGGGATTTTGTCCCAACCACACAGGGAATGGGCACATAGAATAAGGATTCCTTATTTTCAGTCACTTGCAATACTATTGTCTTGAATTAGACAAGGATCTCTACTACAACAAATATTTAACTTCTTTGTAATATGGTTGGAGTTTTTCCTCACCATCTATGTTTTATTTTGATATTGTGAGCTTCCTTTATTTACCCAAATCAGATGTGGGTCCATTGCTTGTTCAGGTATTTAGTATTCTTTCCTGAAGGAACTGCTGCTCTGAGCCTTCTGCACATTCTAAACATACAAAGCTTTCTTCTGTGAAGAATGAGAGGTTTTAGAAAATGCAGTAAACAGCTTTCAATACATTTAATGTGAGTGTTCTGTTGGTGTGTATGCACCATCATGTTTTGATTGAACTTGCACACACAAGGGATCCAAACACCTAATTTAATTCAAAGGAAACATTTCATATAATTTAAAGAAATTTATTGCCAGCAATTACAGTGAGCAAATACACTGATTTCTCCAAACAGGAATACCTATTTTGTTTGAAGAAAAACTTCTCTCCTATTGGCATCAGATTACCTTCTCTTGCTCTGTACCTTTTTACTGATTTTCTCAGCATCTTGTCTCAGTGTTTCCTCTCTTCTGTGAGGGATTCTTGAAGGCTTTAACTCGTGCAGTCCTTTCCTGCTCATCCTGGAACTATAAATGTTTCAGCACTTTGTCTGCATTCTTTGTTGAATAAAATAGTCCTTTTAATTTCCATGTATTTATGTACCCCTGTGATCCCTAGACTGTATTTAAGAGCAAACTTGATGTTCTCAGAAACCCCACAGTCCTATTTTTAATTGTATCACAAATTGATTTGGTCTTGGTATTCTAAAAGCAAAAGAAATTCCACATATGTATATCTTATATATGTCTCGTTTCCTTAACAACTGGCTGACTAAATTCTCCTCAGATATGTACTAATGTACAATGGCAAATTGGACCTGGGGAAAGCCTGAAACAATAGAGGCCAAGCCCCAGAACAAATCCATACCAGGTCCATGGTCTGGTTGGCCAGATACACAATTGGGGTGACTTTTTTGGACAGAATTACTCTCCTGAGCTGTAATAATGCTTCAGAAGCTGAGATGGGCAAGCAGTCATTTTTGTGCATGGGAGGACTGTCAGTTATGCTCATAAAATTAGAAGAAATTGAGTTCCAGATGTTAAAGCAGAATGTCAGAATATTGAATCTGTGAAAACTTTTTTCAAAGACTGACAAAAAGAAATGGCTTAAAAGGAGATTAATTTCCCATTGCAAGGGATCATTTTTATCAGTGAAAGAATTTGAAAGCTTCATGAACCCACTCATAAAGCTTACTAATGTCATCAGAAATACTGTGTTTAATTCTTGTCATTTCCATATATCTTGAAAAAATATCCTGTGTTCCTACAGAATCATATTTATTTTCTGCTTCAGCAAATATTGGTCATTTTGGTGCACTGCTTTCCCATACATCATTGAAAAATGACATTCTTGTAAATATGGACCTATGACTTCCTATGCAAAGAGGGATTCAAGAAGTTTTCATAGGGCATTAAGGCATGAGGACAAAATCAAGTGGTTCAAGGGATCATCATTATGTTCCCTTGTTTAGGGAGAACCACTGCAGATGATCACTGGAGATTTATAGCACTAAATTTAAATTTAACAACTACAGATCTTGCAGTGCTATTTTTAGACCTGTTGTCTGTAAAAATGTGGCATATGTCATCACTCCATAAATCCATCCCAGGTCAGATTGGTCAGATTTGCCCAAATTTGACACAGGATTGGCAATTCAAACCTAAAACCTTTTTGAAAAATTTTATTGGCTAGCAGAGAGAGGCAGAGCACCTTTATTGATAAGAACAGATAAATAAATAGAGAAGCAAATGTCTAATCCTCTGCCACAGAGAAGGCATTAGAGATCCAGATGGGAGCTGGGGGACTGCAAGCAAGAACAGCAGCCACAGGTGAGAAGATGGGGCACCAAAGAGCTGCAGGACAACAGAGAGACCCCACATAAAAGTATGTTTGGGAAGAAGAATCTGCTTTATTAATTGTTCTATTAAGGAAGCAAATTGCAAAAATCATTTAACCATCAGTGATGAAAAGCTACAGCTGCCAACTGAGATGTGTCAGCGTCGTGCACAATGTTTGCTTTAGCACAGCATGCTGCTTGCAGAAGGATGTTTTGCTAATTAGTTGTGAAAGTTATAGGAAGTTTGTAATGCACTCTTTTTATGACTAAATTGAATGACTCAAGACAGTAGAGTTATTGTATGAGTAAAAAAAACAGGATGAGGCCATTAGAATCTGCCAGTCACCAGATATCATGAGCTTTCTTCATGACAAAGCAAAGTTTTTCCTGAACACAAAGAAACAGAAAATATCCACAAACCATTTCTTCTCTCTGTTGAGCATGCTTGAGTAATTTCTAAATAGACAACCCAGAGGGCACAGTAAAGAAATAAATTCACTGAAGCTGCAGCTCATGACAGAAATGCTGCTGCTCAACTGTTCAAAGTGGCTCATTACCAATAAGGAAGCTATTCCTGAATGCTTGGACTGTTTGTCAGCCTATATGAATAAGGGAAGTGGGATAAAGATTGTTAATTAAGCTATTAAGAAGAAATATAGTCAGAGACCACAAGCTGCATTCAGTTGAGATTTAAGGGAAGCAATGACACCAAGTCTGAAGTTGACTGAATTGGTAAGAATTGGCTGAGCTCCTCTGAACTCATGCTGTACCACCAGAAAACCTGGCCTCTACAATTCCAGTGTGGCACTTTTTCTAAGTCTACCTCATAATTTAAAAACTCACACCCACACCAAAAGAAACACTAAGTCTGGTTCCTGTGTGTAACAGGTACGACACAGGTGTCTAATTAAAATCTGCAGGCTCAACTTGCAAAAGCCAGAATTTCATGGCTGGGGACAGAGGCGGGAATTTGTTCCCTATGTGCATCACAATTTTCTCTAAAGTCAACTTTCTTTAAGAGTTATAATAATGTTACATGTTCTCAATGTATAAAGAGGACAAAGGCTGGTAGTCCTCTGTAGATCCTGCTAAGGCTGGAGGAAAGTCTTTTGGTGTTCCCACCCTTTGTGTGGGAGATGCAGCAGAGCTCAAGTCACCCCAGTTATCCTTTTCTCAGAGAAAATATTTACATATTTATTGAACTGGAGGGTCAGAAGTCTTCAGTTTTATAAACTCAGTCTTAACAGTTAAGATCAGGGATTTTTTCCCTAACACTTGTCCTAGAGAAATGAAATAGTTCCTATTTCAAAAGTAGTAAAATGATTAAAATATTAATGGGTCTAAGAAGGAGACAGTCAAGTGCATAATATCAAAATATTTGAGCTCTGTCAGTACTGTGTTTTGTGCATTTTATACTACACTAGCCACAGAATACAATGTGGCTCTGCAATGGAACATATCTCAAGCATTTAATAAATTTGGCACGAGTTTCACATTCTTTGGTTAAAATGCTAACACATGCAGACTTAAGATTCAAAATTAAAGGTATCTGGATTCTAAAAATAATTCAGAGTTCATCTTCTTCAAGTACTGACAAAAGACTGAGATTTTGATTGAAATACAGAAATATCTTGTTTCTTCAGTTGGGTCCTCAGAGTCTTGCCTTGCTGAAGTCTCTTACAGCATCATTGAGACCAATGTCATTAATGAGCACCAGAGTCCAGGAGCTTTCCAAGCTTTGGTGCCAAGAAATGAGCACAAGTGATCAGCAACAGAGTCTTGAAAGCACAGCTGTAGATGACTTTATATATATATGTGTACACACATATAAAGATCAAAGCACAGGAAAAGATAGATCAGCTTGAGCAGAGCTCATCAGTGTCTGATTTGTTATCTTGTATTTCTCCACCTCTATTTTCAGTAGTCCAGGGCACCATGACAGCTGTGGATGAGCAGGTGCAGAGAACAATTATCCTGTTTCTGGAGGTAACTGTGGGCTTCAATTAGGAAGCCAACTTACTGGGGTAAAGAAACTCATCCCTGTTGATTCCTAGGTGAGGAATAAGATCTTTGCATGTGACCCACCACGAATAATCTATTTATTTATTTATTTACTTATTTATAATAAAGCATCAGTGTAATTCTCTGGTCTAGCACACTGCAAAGGATATTCAGAAGTCATACAGAGTGAGAAATAAAGCCAGGGGGATGCAGATGAACAAGCTTCTTTATAGTAACAGTCATGGGGTTGCATCTGTGAAAGATGTACTAATATCTGCACCAGAACTCAATTCCTCTCCCTGCAAAAATCCACAGTCTCGCTGGCAGGCACTCAGAGAATTTTCTTATGCAAAATAAATAAATAAATATTCAGGCAAAAATATCTTACATGAAAAAACTGTATCTGAGCTCCATTGTTTCAAAGGGCCAGCTCAAACCAGGATGTTTTACCTTTTAATATCTATTTATTTATGCATGTGTGCTGAAAACCTACAGACTAATTGGAATCATATTTTTACATCTACTGACTATTGTATACTATATAGTAAATTCCAACATTCTGCAGTTCTCAAGCTGCCATGCAGAGAAAGTCAGTAATAAATTCTCCACTCTTACCTTTGCCATGTTTTCCAAGAGTTTTATTTCTCTGAAGTCCCTTCGATTTTTGTATATATATATTTATAAAATTCAAAAATTAAAACAAAAATCCCAGTGTAAATCCCCAAACAAGCAAAATAAACTCCCCTGTGCCAATAAAAATGCACATTTAAGGGGATGGGGGGGATATATGGGCTATAGATTCATTTTTTTTGAGCTAGATCACCTTTATCTAGTTTAATGTTTGTTCTGTTACCATTTGAAATTCAATTTCAGGTAGTTCTTCATCATTTCAGAATAGGATGCATCATTAACTCTAAGAGGATGTTTTCATTTGGCATCTGCTATTTTCACCAAATGTCAAGGCTTGACATTTGCTATCTTTATCTGGTTTTGGTGTATCACTCACTGAGATTTTGTTCCTTCTTATATGATATTGATTTCAACTGTGACCAGCTGTGTTGCTAATAAAATCAACAGGCAAGTGTCTGGCATTTAGTTCTTCACTGCTAGAGGAAAAGAAACAACCCAGTGACAAAAAAAGTAAAGAGATACTTTTCAATTAGGATGCTCGCCCGTATCCTCCTATTATCCATCTCTTAGTACTTCTGTTGATGTTATATTTCTGGTTGATTCCCTTGGGGAAGTCTCCATGGAAATCCTTGCCTCTCAGATGAAATACTCCTTTTTGCTCTCATCCACAGCCTCCTGGAGAGCGGGGTCATTTTTCAAAGCCGCATCCGCGCTTTCGGCAAACTCCGTCCCTTTGGCCTCGTTGGTGTGGTAGGTGCCCTTGTGCCTGTACATGTACCTGACCATCACCACCAGCAGGCAAATGAGCACGAACACCACGGCAGCAATCACTCCTAGGGGAAAGAGACCACTCAAATGCATCACCAGTGATAAAATACGAGAAGTGTCTCACAGCCAGACATCATGAGTTGCTTGGTCGAGAAAAGCCCATGTGTCATAAGGGGTTTGAATGTTGCAGTGGCCAGAGTCAGAACACACTGCAAAATAAAAGATGGGATATAGATACTGCAGAAATACAGGAAAAATTCTCACTAGCTTTCTTTCAAATCAATGGCTTGATTTGCTTGAACATATTGGAGCTAAAAGTTCTTTACAAAATGAGGAGAAATAAAGGAACATAAAGGAAAACCAATAGGTTTCTTTCATCCTTCTGCTAACATACACCTGGGGTAGGGGGTGTTGCAGACAGCCCAACCCTGCCTTCTCAAGTGTTCACAATTTCAGGAAATGTTCAGGGTAGTATTTCATAGGAGATATTCAACAAATAGCAGGAGCTGCAGGACTCTGAAACTGCTTTGTATTTGCAAGCTGCCATTTCATTCCGTGCTCTAATTAAGAAAGTTTAATTGCAATGAATGTGGAAGTGACACCTGGCAGAAGGAAGGGGTTCTGGCTAGATCTTTCTTGTCTCTTGGACTAAGGCTAATTTTCAGCTATGTGTTGACTGGACAAAAATCTCTATGGATGACCCCAAACAGTAAATGGAAACACTCCTAGTGAAAGAAAATAAATTCAATATCTTTTTGTGAAAATGTGAAAATGTAGAAGTCCATAAAAGAGACAAGTCCTGACAAGTCCAAAGAATGCCAAGCCCATTCTTAAAAACTCTACACACTCTATCTCTTTCCTCCCAGATCAAATTATTGACTTAAAAATCCTGAAAAAAAATTTAAGTGTTTTGACGTTTATTCAACTTCTTTAGCTTTTATAATTTTTTAAACATGATTTTTTGCATGAATACAGGATGTACTTATAAATGTTTTTGCTGTGATTCTGTATGATGATACTGAGCTGATTCTATATTAATATGAATCCAGGAATAAGCCAATCATTAAAGAAATACACAATAAAAAGAACTAGAATAGAACATTTCTAGGGCTTCCTCTGCTGTCAGTGAAGAGGATGTGTATAGTAATTTCTTCTAGAAGTGAATTTTATGTTTTGCCAAAATAATTGCTCCCTGGAAATGCCTACAACTCTGCAGAGACAATGAGGGGAAGGTGGGGAGTACCTATTTTCTGCATTTTATATTCAAGATAAGTGGGAAAAGTGGGTATCTCCAAAGCTTTAGGTTTATCAGCATCAGTATACTGATTGGGGATACCCTACTGGCATAAAAACATAGGAATAGACAGAATATTAGCAGGGTAAATAAAGATTATAGCTATCTTTAAAGATATGCCTTAACATTATCCCCCAGATTTCATGGTGCTCAGTTCTGGAATGTGAAGTTATTGCTAGCAGAAATGAAACTGCTTATACAAAGAACTTCAAGTTTAAAATAATATCATGGTTGCAGTGTGGGCTTCATCAATTTTTAGGGCTTCACTGGTATCCCTTGACACAAGAGGCTCTAATAGGCTTTAGAGGTAGCACAATATTAATAAGCCTAAGGGACTAAGTACAAATCAATTTACCTGCTACTTATTCATAGAAAGCTGAAATTAAAGTTACAGGAGATGGGACCTGAGGGAAATATAGCAGAACCTCACCAATTTGCACTAATGATTGGTATAGCCCCTTGTGAATGTCTGAAATTAGTGTGTTAGCATGGAAATGAACAAACACAATAAAAATAAAAAGACAGGTTCACTCTGTGAACATAGCTTTGCTCATTTATTCTGACAACTGTATTTAGTTGAAATGCATGAGAGAGCTTTAATGGAACACCAGGAAATATAGTGTGGTGAATGCTGTAACAATAAAGGGTCAGCTGGTATAAGGTAGCATCTCTCAAATCAAAGGTGCTGCACCAGTTCTGTACAAAAGGACAAGCCTGACCCTTTGAATACTGAAGGAAATCAGAAACTGACTTTTCTGTTGGACTGTTTTGTATTTTGTCCTAAAATGGGGAATGGATGGGGGTGGTACTGCTCAGTAAATGGTTTATGCTCATTATCTCACCTTGTTATCTTGCCAATAGCCCCTCTGGGAGCAGATTTCCCACTGCCCTAATTAACTCTAATTGTGCCACTCCTGTTGTCTTGTCAGCAAAGTGAGGGTTTTGCAAAATGCAAGAAATCAACAAACCTGCTGTTTTGTTTCTTATGGTGCTGCTTAGTACAGTCTGCTACTCACCTCCAATAACAGCCACATCTGCTCCAGCTGTGGGGCTCTCCACTTCTCCATCTATAAATAGAATAGAATATAAAAAAGTTAATTATAAAAAAAAATTGGATCATAGGGAGGAGAAGTGATGGTTCTGGAGATGTTGTATTATTTTAACCTGTGAAACTCAGAATTTAATCAATATCTCTGGTTAGCAAAAGACATTTATGAAACTCCACATTAGAGTTAGCCTTACTGTAACAGTTTTCTGCCATCATAACACTGGAAAAGAAATAGCTAGCACATTATGCAAACTATCATGGCCCTCAGGGAAACACCTACTGTTTATTATGAGCACTTACCTGTAACATCCTCCAGTGAATGCTTAAATTAAGAGCATTTAGGTACTGTGATTACTCTCAGAAAGGTAGTTTTGTAAAAAAAAAAGGTTGATGTCTATTTATTTTCCCATTTATGGCTCTTCCGAGTGTGGTTTGGATGTTGATTTGGTGTAAATTAATCTGTGTGTATTGATTTCAATTAATATTTATTTATCTGCAATGTCCTGTTTTTAATCTTTGCATTTGTTTTCTTTTCAGCTTACATTTGAAATCACAGCAAGCCTCTTGTGTGTGTGGTATAAAAGACTGTCCCCACTTAGAATAAGTCTGAATTCAGTGCTGATAAATCAAAAAACAAGATTTGCATTATGATTTATAAAAAAAAATCAATAACCAAAACAAAACCAACCAAAAAACCTTCACAATATAAATGCAAAATACCTGACCACATTTTTCAAGAAGTAAGAAACTTGTCTGAAATGTAAGCTGCTGTAAGAGCAGCTAAAATTTGAATTACACTTTTATCTTCCTTATTGCACTTAATAAGAATACTCAAAACAAGTAATGAATAGCCAAAGCTTTTTAAAGGGGAGATGAGAAAATATCCCCAAAACCAGTGAGGCTAGTTCTCTCTTAATTGTTTGATATAGACTTTAAGTAGAAGTAAAAACATACAGACAAGAATTCCTTCACCAACTTCCATGCAGTTCATTAGGACAGAACTCTGAATTGTTTTCTGCTCCTTGTTTCATGCCACTAATATCAGCCCACCTAGTTATGTGGACATCTGAGAGGGTGATAAACTCCTCGAGTTCTATGCTAGGTTAATGACAGGACACTCATTTCTTTGTTTAGTTTTTTATAATTTATATAATTCTTAATTATACTGGCCTTAGAACAAGAAGAAAGGATTTATGTATTTTTTTTTTTAATTTCCCTTTACTAAATGCAGTACATAGAAAAGGTCTCTGGAAAAGGTGAAAATGTAACTCCAAATCCTTCTATAAACTCAAGAGTGGCACTATGGCTGATACCTGGGATGCCTTTTGCTGTATCTGTATATATGATTCAAGGACAAAACACTATCAACAGTTTTCTCCTTGCTCATGTCCAGTCTAACATCAGTTTGCAACAAACTGAGGAGAGCTGAGATTCAAAGGATCCACCTCTTCTCAAACATGGGAGGTGCTTTTTCTAGGAAGTAGGAGTGTTTTTCTGTCCCCCAGAGATTCTTCCCAAATTTTCTTCCATCTATATACTGATGAGAAGATTGAGCACATCTCCTGTAATTTAAAAATTCTTTTTATGACTATATCTATTCAAAACCCATGTCCTCAGAAGAGATAATTGCCTCAAGGTCAAAATGCTCTGTGTTTCTTTACACACCGAATACATGCTGCATGCCAAAAATGCAGACTCCTCTACAGCAATCAAATACTCAAAGGTGTGAATTCCAAAGTACTTCCCAAGCCACACAGCTTGCTGCCAAACATTAATTCCAGATCAAATTATTATCCCCTTAATTAGAAAAAGGTTTATGAGTAACTCTCTGCTCGTACCTGGCATTCTCAGGTGCCTCTCAGATTCAGATAACAAGCAGGTGCCTTATCTCTGCTACTTGCCACCACAGTGCTTTCTGATAATGGATTACAGTATCATCACTTTGCAGAAGAGTTTTCATTTTCCTCATTCTAAGTTCACAACAGAATGCAGGATCATCTTGAGCTGTGGTATGGCTGGCACTGATCTGCTAAGCTGGCAGTGCTGTGCCCTTCACCAGCCAGCTGACACCCTGATGCGGTTTCTCTCATCACAGTTCCCATTTTACTGCAAGAACCAGGGTCTGACTACTCCTTTTTGTGTCCCCTTTTGCCCACAGAACCGTTTTCTGATCCCCCAGACAGCCTTTGGCTGCATCAGATGGAGTGCCAGAACATTGCAGCTACCACCAATGACCAGAGGGTCGAGACCTGCTCCCCAGATCAGTTTTGTGGCAATGTTGATGGAGAGCACAGAAACACCCTTAACCCCTGTCTCACTGTCTCTGAAATTCCACTTTGTCCAAAAATAGTGATGTGATTCATGGCAATGTTTCAGTATTGCTGGGCAGGTGTGAAAGTATTGGCATTGTTTGAGGTTCAAGCAGGGTCGTCCTTCCTGAAACATGACTGAGGAACAGGCAAGGATTGTGTGATGGAATGAGACCATTCCCTGAGCAGGAGTGAAACAGCAGCTGCTGTCCAGAAGGAAATCCGTGCTTGGCCAGGAACCTCAGCATGGCCTCTCTAAACTCAAGTCTGTGTGAGAAATACAGTGCATTACTGTGGGACTGAATCTTCACTTTCTGAGGCAAAAAACCATCCAGGTTACTGAAGGAATTTTTAGCTTAGCAATGGCTTTGGCCTTCTGGCACCTTCTTTATTCAGCTCCTCTTCACAAGCAGAGTGCTCAGAGGTCTGTGTTTCAATAGCTGCTGTTGCGCCTGCTTGGATTGTTTCCCTTTCTTTCAACGACATCTTTTGTGCTATCTGCTGCTAAATTGTCCTTGAAAAACTTCCTCTCCCTGTTGTACTGGCCCTTGTCCAGCTACAATCTGGCTCTGAAAGTGTTTAAATGTTGTTATTTACTGCCACTGGTTGCCATGACACACAGAAATCAAAAGATTGTGGGGAAACATGTTTTTCATAAAATTTCTAGCCATCAGAATGAGTTGAATAAATCAAGAATAGAACACACAAATCAAAATGTCTGTTGTTGGAAAGTATGTTTCTACAAGCCAGAATGATGGGAAAGAAATGCTTTTGTGTCACGACCTGAAATTCATCAAATTCCAGTTTTGCTCATAAACTTACAGATAAGGAATTTTTGCAATAGAATGACAATTACTACCTGTCTCATTCTTATCAATCACATCTTGCTGTGAAGGCAGCAGCCTGTGGAAGTCCAAGAAATATTCCTGATTTAAATACTGCAAGCAGATCTCTGGCCTTGTGCTTCACAGGTGGCACACCAGTACAACTGGCTTGTATGTTAACATGGCCAGTGGTCATTTATTTCTGCTAAATTTGTCAGTAAATTTGTTAAACTACCTCCTCCAGGTACAATTTTCTAATAAAACTTGATTTCCCCCCCTAGTTTTAACCTATCCTCTTCTATATTGGCTGAGGAACACTTATTTGAAGCGGGCACATCCAGCAGTTGAAAATCTTTGCTTGAGGTTCAGCACTCTCCTATTCTCACTATGCACTTTCTGACAGTCTTAATGATTTCTTTTGTTCTATAAATTGAAAATCTGAACCACTAAAAGCCATAAATCACTTCCTGCCCCAACATTCTGACACTGGCTTTAAAATAATTTTTTTTAAATTTACTTTTTATTTTATATACGAGTTTCATTCAAGTAGATCTTTCTAGTTCTTTACAATGCCAAGGACTAAATGTGCTTTATAAAGTGATGTTTTGGCATGATTTTGTGACACCAGAAAACAGGTTTTTAAGGAAAGCATATAATAGTAGGACAGTCCTGATAAAGATGCAAGACTTATCAGTGAGCTACTTGAGAAGCCTAACCATTGTTAAGACGTTTCAAATGACAAGCTGTTCAACTTCTATGGTGGTGGGAAAGGGCATATTCATCCCCCAAACACTTTCTCCCATTCAGCATAGAAATCTCAGAGTTTAGAAGTTGTTCCTTGCAGGAAACAACACTTTTAAGTGATTCTGTGGCTGCTTTAGTTCCAGACTAAATCTGGTAGTGTTGAGTAGAGAAAGAACAGCCCAAGATTACAATTCACATTGTTGTGGTTCCCATGCAGCTGTGGGTGATCCTGATCCTGCATTTTGGAGTTTGTCAGGCTGAGTGAATATACAGATATCTATGTGTGATAAGCAGCTCTGACAACACAGGTTTCAGAGCCACTCGACAGCAGACAGGCAGCACTGCTCCTGCTCTTGTCTTTCAGGATTTTCCTACCCACAGGCTTGTGCTTTCAATTCTTAATAACCCCAGCATCTCTTATCATGATGCTCCATTGCTGACTGCTAGGTTACAGTCTCAGACAAAGCTTTGGCTGCTAAATTATACTCAAGTAGGTCTTTGAGTGCTTTCTTGGGCAATGCATTCTCTCTCCTGATGTGCCTGTTTGTTGTATAAGGAGTGCTTGAAATTCATTCAATCCATGTGAACGATGGGTTGAACTCCTTAAGGCAGTCATTTCCCTCTCAGGGCTTTCCTAGGCATGCTGACTAGGAAACACACAGGAAGATTTCATCTCAAATCAGCTCACCTAACCACTTTATGAAAAACTGCTGCTAATGGGACTTTCCAGGTGAAGAACAACCCAACCTTATCTCAGCATATCCAGGGATCTGCTTTGCAGAACCACTCCAAATACTGACCTAGTTGTTGCAGGCAGTGGTGTGTAAGCAGTCTCTGTCTGTAGGCTGAAATGTGTATCTAGAATTTGGCTACTAAATGTTTAATGGTTTTGTATTAAACATCCATACTATCTATGCATGCATGTCCAGATGCTCAAACTGAAGGATAGTTCATGAATCCAGTTCAGGATTCAGGCCAGATAGAGATGGAATTCAGAGGAGGGTTCTACCTCAGTATTGATTGTTCTTTCCTTCTTCCATATATTTGAAAGAAAACTTGGTTTATAACAAAACAAATGAAATGCAGTTTAATCAGTAGGACGGATTCTAGTAAATTTTTGTCTATTTTTTTGGCTTGTACCAATTGACCTAGCACAAAATACCATACTAATCTTGCCTTATCTTAAAAAAGTTGCAATTTAAAAAGAAGACTGCCTTTTTATGTAAAGGTGAGGTTCTCACCTGCACTCAAGATGATACTAAGGTATTTGACTGGGTTCAGTAAAACACTATAAATTTCTGAAAGCACTGTATATGGAGTCTACCAGGCAGCTTTTGCAGTTGTTAAAAACCTTTTCTACAAATACTGAAATTTCAAGTTTTTAAAAATATTCTTTATATAAAAATGTATTTATCATAACCGTTCCTTTCCCAGATCCCTTTTCTTCTTTTTATGCATTTCTGCAGTCATTGTTCCTCTTGACTGGAAAAGCAGGTTCTAATGTGCCCCTGTTTTCTCCATTGATGCAAGACTTCTTATCATGCATTTAGCATAGAAAAACTAATGAAATCTTAACACCTCCATTGTTTATGCAACTGTAGTATGTCCTCCTTGCCCTTTGGTTTATATTTGTGCCTTGCCAACTCACTGCATTCACGAGAAAATCATTAATCTATTAACCTTAGCACACTGATTTAATTTACAAGCTATAGTTAGAACTGGTTCACTGCAGCTGTATCTGTAAAAAGGAGTCGAACCAACTTCTGAAAACTTCATGTTAGAAATATGTTAATTGCTCAAGCTGCTCTCTGGCCCATTACAATATCAGATCCACCACACTGAGGCCATTCTGAACGAAAAAAAAAGTCATTACCTATTTTAATATTTGCCAGTAAGTGTGCAGTGCCCTGCCAGAGCTGGCATCTCTTGTGCCGAGGGGTCATCAGCCTGAACCCATCAATTTGACACATTGGGCTGAAAAAGACATCACCATCTCCCAGCAGGCTATGAAACACATTAAGGCTGTTCTTTCAAAATTAAGGAACAGTTTCTCATCTGTCAATCTGGAAAAGAGACAGAATAATTTGGCTGCCACTTGTACGCTAAATTATTATAAGGAAAATAATGGTGTCACACAACAACAACAACAATGACATGATCTTTTGGGCAAGTAAATAGACTGTGTTGAAAATGTAAGTTACATCATGTAGATTAAAAATACCTACAAAATTAAAATGTTCTGGGCAAATTCTCTTGTTATCCCAGCTAACAAGTACTTTGTCATTAATTCTAAACAAAGTACAGTTTCATTCAAATAAAGGTCTGTTAGAGATTTTTGACACTTTGTAATATAGAAAGGATAAAAATAAATTATCAATTTAGTTTAATTATGATTGTCACATAATTTTAATCTCATTTGCTTCTATCATACAGTGTTAGGAAAATAGTTTTTCCACCATTCTAGACTGCTACGAAGCAAATAAAAGAAAATATGTTTTACAAGGTTTGTTGAAGTAATGGCTTCACTCACACAGTTTCTCCTTCTTTTGTGAAGCTGAATTGTCATTGAGTCTTGGGGAAAATCAGAGATGGACAGATACACTAAAAATCATCTTGCCAAAATCATATGATATCCCTTAATGATAAGAGGGAAAAGGAGAAAATATTAATAAATTTAGAAAAATTATTTTAGGCTAAAAATAATAAGGATCTTTTGAAAGGGAACATATATTCTATATTTTGATATTAAAAAACACATATCAAATTTAAAAAGAAAAAAAATTGTTTTAAAGGCTTTTAAAATTTTTTTTTTATTTTTTATTTTTTTTTTTATTTTTAGTTTGAAGTTACTGGAGACTCTTACTTCATTGTTCAGGGCTACTGAAAACCCACCAATTCTGATGGCAAATTGATCCTTCTGGTTAGAGCCTTAAAATGCCAATTCTCCCTTAGAAGTACTATAAATGTTGCAGTGACCAGTTTTTCTGTGCCTGCATTGGAAAGCTCCTCAATGTCTGAAGACCAAATGTTGCCTTCTCATCATACAAAGGTTTGTGAAGTGTGAGAACCTGGAAGAAGATTAATCTATTACCCATTAAAAATTTGCTGAATCTGTTAAAAATGCTGCATGTGGCAATTTGGAAGTTGTGATTTGTTTTGTCTGTTTCATATGTATAGTTATAACACGGCAAAATTTCCTTACTTTTCCATGGAAATGGGTAACATAACCAGGCCATCATTTACATTTTTCCTCTATAGCTGTCCAAGCCAGCTTGTATGCAACATCTTCCTGGGGAAGATAAATTGACCTGGAATTGATTAATTGAGGAAGGAGTGACAAATGGACTATGAATCAATCTAGCATGTACAGTCAACCATCAGGATATTTTGCTGCCTCTGTCTCTCTTCCTCCCACCTCCTCCCTCTTCATCAGAGCAGAACACTTTTTTTGAAGGCTTTGTAATTGAGGAGGTTTTGAAAGAAACACTAAATATCCAGTGAATCCAATGATTCTTGCTAATTTCTGCCTGACTTTCCTCCAAAGCCAACAATTTTAAGTTCTATTCATTTTTTGTTAAATCAAAATGGAGACAAACCAGCCATTTGCTCCTTCACTGAGGTCAAAGCTGAATAGAAGGAGCTGCTGGCTTAACTGATTAATCATTGTAAATGTTGCAGATGACCACAGGGAATCAAAGCACCTGACCATGGATATAGTGAAAACCCATCTCACAACCTCTAACTGGTATTTCTTTTATAATTCTTAAGAAATAGTTCATGAAAACAACATATCGAACTGATCTTGAACTTTTTGTGTTAAAAACACAAGAGAAAAATTTGAGTCAGAATCTTTTACTGAAAAGTCAGAGGCCAAGAGATCTTGGAGTAGATGATTATTCCTTCCCAATCACTTGTGTAAGTGGTTACATGAAGGAATAAAACAACTTAACTGCTAAACTGCTTGTAATTATTTACCAAGACAAGTTTTTAATTTGTACCTAACAGTTCTACCAGCTTCAGACCTGACTCTCAAGAGTCATAAGAGGATAAGGTGATCTCTGTTTCTTAATGTTGTTGTGCTTGATTTTATGACTGAAATAAGTTCTAAAGATTAGGTTCTGGTTTACATTTGAAACACACCCCCTTTTAGGGATATGGCAAATAGCATTTATGGATTTGGCACTAAGACAAACATTGGTTAAAATGAGTCCCCTTAACTATGACAGTGAGAACTAAGAATTTGAAACATTTTCATCAAATACATTCAACAACATTTTTGCACTGATTTTTTCTGTTCCTGCTATCTGCCTGACTGTCCTATTATCCTTTGCAAATTTTGACTCCATTATTCAACTCCAGCTGTTTTTAAAGAAAAAGCAGGCAAAGATAAGGACTGCTTCAATTTTCATGAAAACTGCAGACTGGAGAGAAAAGGGAGATCAGAGTAGCCCAGCACTAAGGGAAAGGACTCAGCATTTTTAAGCTCTGTTTGTTAGCAGTCAGCTGCCCAGTAACCAGGAGCTTTCCAAGCATCAGGCACACAGATCCAGAGACCCTGCAGCTCCCTCCTCATGGGGAGATGCTGAGGATGGGATTTAGGTGGCAAAGACATAGATCCAAGAGCAAGAATGTTGCTGGCAGAAAGCTCATTTTAATGAACACAGACATGCTGAGATAGAAAAACAGCCATTATTCTATTGAGGCTGATTACTGTCTATTTCTCATTAAGATGAGAAAGCTTGACCTTGTGCTTAAACTAGAGATGATAAGATTATACACATAATGTCACCTAGAAACCACCTGGAAACTGGTGAAGCCTGGTAAAAGCTCCAAGAATGCAGCACCAGGCTCCCATCCTTAGGAAAGTATACTAATTTTCCCAACATGGGCAGGTTTCTTCATTCATGCTCATTCCCACCGTCAATATTTTGTAGCAAAGCTATTCCAACAGGTGATAATTCTTGGAAATGGGAGTTCCCTGTGCTCTGTCCCCTGGCTTATTTGGTATGAATTGTATTCAGCTCCATCCAGCTCAGACACCAGTGCTTGCCTAAGGCACTGTCTACAGTGCATTGCAAGTGGAAATGTCAGGATGTTTAGCATATGCTCTTCAGGGACACAGAGATCTTTCCTGGAGCATATATGAGATTAATATTATTAATGGAGATATCTGTAGTGGAAGCAATCTTCCAAATGCTTTGAATATTGAGCATATTAAACAAAGAAAATAAAACATATTGAAACACCTTAGAAACTTGCAAGGCAAATAGTAGCTCAGGGCAACAATATTTCTTATTTCCCCAGGTTTCTTCAATGAATATGCAGATTTCTTTTGTGTGTTTGCTCTAAAGACAAAGGCCACATTATTATCTGAA
Organism: Erithacus rubecula; assembly: GCF_903797595.1. Classification (NCBI taxonomy): domain Eukaryota; kingdom Metazoa; phylum Chordata; class Aves; order Passeriformes; family Muscicapidae; genus Erithacus; species Erithacus rubecula. The sequence continues at coordinate 23,946,268 of NC_136659.1, forward strand.
AAGCATTTCAGTTCAATCTGTCTGAACAGAGTTGAGGAAATTTTAGAAAAAGTTCTTTACCATCTATCATTCATCTCAGCAATTCTGGACAGATTGTGCAATAATTGTTAGAAAAAAAGGAAATTGCTTGTGTACTATTTTTGGACAACTGTCTGGCATTATTTGAAAAATAGCATATTGAACACATTAACAAACTAAGCATGAAAAAACCTGCACTGAAGACATATACTGAATATTTTTCAGCACAGGATTATATTGTTGTGAATTCATTATCAGTTTATTGCTAATGTTCCCCTCTCCTAATGCAACACGAATGTCAAGGACCATGTAGGTGGGAGGCTAATAACCAGCCTGAGATGTTTTACTGCTGGAAAGGAGTCTGTGTGAGCTCAGCTGTCTCCACAGGTGCTGCAGGAGGGTACTAATAGGCACTTGGCTGAGATGATAGCTGTGTGTCTCTTCCAACTAGCCCCATCCTGTTCTGTTCTGTTCTGACATGCCTTCTTGAAGATCTATTCAGCCTCCACACTGTGGTGAATCCTGGAGTATGCTGTGGGAATTTCCTTCCCACCAACCAATAAGCAAACAGAATAGCTTAAAGGTTTCCCGAGTCTATAATTAGGGAAAATAAATCCCAAACATTATTGTTAGCTTTGCTTAACCATCCCTTTTCAAAGCTTGTGCTGAGGGCTTAAGCTCACTATGAGGTAGTGAGACCCAGATTTTTTGCAGAGGTTTCAACGTGCTCTGATCAGAAGGGCTTGATATCTCCTGTAGGTGTTAAATGGGGTCTTACCCTCTGTACTTTGCCTGTTAAGTTAGAGTCATGTTTATGGTAGGAAACTAATCAAGCCAAAACTTGATGCTGTTGCATTCTTAAGTAGAAAACAACTTCATTTGGTTTAATCTCCTAATAAGGAGTCTTTTTGTGTTACTGTTCACTTGAATGGCTCTCTGTAGACAGTGTTGACTTTCAAGCAACCTGGAAAATTATAATAATTTCCAAGGCTCTTTTTTCTCTTTCAAAGCTGGTTGAGACTGGTCAGTGGACCCAAAAGTTCTTGATGAGAACTGGCAGATGGATGAACAGATGATTAGGCAGAAAGATAGACAGCAGGAACACATAAGACTCATTTCATTAGGAAACTGGACTGAAAAGAGAGTAGCAGTGGGGACTTGGATAATATTCATATTCTGGTCACCAATTAAAAAAATGCCATGTTTTTGAAACCATTTCAAAGCTTGAAGATGACATCCATAATGGTTTAAACAGCAAAGAAAAGAGCAAAGGAACATTGCTGAGATTTTTTTTTCCAGATCCCCTTTATGGTCAGAATGCTACATTTTTATAGTTTGGATTGTATTTTAAACTTTTAAAGCCAGATTCAGCTTGGACAGCCCTGGAACTTTCAATGGAGGATTAATGTGTGTCATTAAGCAAAGAAATATGGTCTAGTAGTTTTCAATAGCAACAAATGCTTGCTATGGTACTTCTCTGATCAACATATTTTTCACTTACTGTAAAGCCTTTGGGCTGCTCCTAAGTGTATGAAATATCCATGCAGGAAAGCTGGCAGTGAATTGTTGTGGTTTGAGCTGGCTGCTACATTCCTGCAGCAAAGGTCATTCTTGCTCCTAAACATTTTCCTGCCAAGCAGAAAACCAGCTCACCACAAGGAAAGCCCCTTCCCCATTTAATATTTATTTGTTTACTCATAATTGCTGTTTTATTACTTAGAGGGCAAATCCATCAAGAGGGAGAAGTTTGCTCAATGCAGACAGAGAGGGCAAAAAGCAGGAATGCTCTTTTGAATGGTTGACATACATCATAAATCTACATGCAGGAAAAACAAGTTCCTCAGAAGAAAAGCATTAAAAGAAAAGCAGCTGGTTAAAGCAGGAGACTTCTTTTTCTGGTGCTCTGAGCAGAGCAGAGCACTCCAGACATTCAGAGTCCAGTGAGTCCTTTGAAGTAGAACACCATGGAAAAGGTTGGGTTTGGTATTTCCTATTTAAGATCATATTGGAATGCACTAAGAAGTTGAGCCCCTCTCTCAGCTGTCACATTGGACCCTAGGGCAGAGCTGTTGCCCTGTGCCATCCTTCCTTCAGTGATGCTGCCCCTCCACAGCTGCATCAGCAGTGATGGGGCTCTGAGGCCAAGCAGCAGCAGCAGCCACTCCTTCCCTGCTGGCTCAAAGCAGGGCACTTCCCTGCACACCAAAACACCAAGTGGTTCTCATACAAGGTGGGATTTGCAAGAGCCCTCACTGCTAAACTGCTTCTGCTTCCTTTGAAATTGGTTCTCTTGCACATTCCACCTGCTCAGCTGGGCCGATGGTGAAAGTTTTGAAAACTCCATTTTATGAGTATGAGAAACATGATAGAATCAAGCCAGAAACAAATCACAGCCTCTGTCCACCTTCTCTGCTTTCCAACTTCCCAGTTTAATTCACCAGTTGATGCTAGCAGGCTGCAAAACTCTGCCTTCTCAAGCAGTCATGAGACAGCCTGCAAATTTCTCAAAGCACTTTCATAATATATCTAAACTATTTACCACTGCCTCCAGAGAAGTATGCTTTGGAACAAGTCTCATAAGGTCAAGTTATCCCACTGAAACACCTATTAATATAAAGAGAAGGAAAAAAAAAAAAAAAGAAAGGAATAGAAAGAAAGAAAGAAAGAAAGAGAAAAGAAAGAAAGAAAGAAAGAAAGAAAGAAAGAAAGAAAGAAAGAAAGAAAGAAAGAAAGAAAGAAAGAAAGAAAGAAAGAAAGAAAGAAAGAAAGAAAGAAAGAAAGAAAGAAAGAAAGAAAGAAAGAAAGAAAGAAAGAAAGAAAGAAAGAAAGAAAGAAAGAAAGAAAGAAAGAAAGAAAGAGAAAGAAAGAAAGAAAAATGAACAAGCCAACAGCAGTAGCACAGCCCTGGAAAATATGAAGTCATAAGCAGAGTTCAGCCAGAGCAGACTCCCATTAAATTTTGTTTAAGAGCCAAGTTCCACCCTGAGATATGTGTGAGCTGCAGTTTATTTCAGGGGCAGCTGTGCTGTGCTTCGTGCCATGGCAAGGCTTGGGCACAAGTATGTATCTGTTACAAGAGAGGAGTAAAGCCCACTTCCTTTTTGCATTTTTTTGGTTCTATCCATACAGATGAAATAGAAAACTTAAAGAAGTGGATAAAACAGGCCACAGGCCACAGCTTTACAAGGCCTCTCTGTCAAATGTAATTCCTTCTTCCACAAGACCTGAATGTTTGTCTCTAAATCCACTAGGCTCCTTTCAGGAGATGTGGTAGCCTTTCCCTGTTCCCCTGCTACAGCACAATGTTAAACACACAGGCAGGAGCTCTAAGGATTGCTGTTCTAGCTTCTTTGCTCTTGAGAGCTCCTTTAGGAGACAGTCAGCAAGAAGTGCTCCCTAGGAGATGCACATGCTCTATAAAGAAGGGTCATACACATAAGCAGTCATAAAGCAGTCTGGCTTTAACTCTTTAACACCTTATACTGGATATTTTTGCTTGAGAAGTAGGAGGTCCACTTTATAAGGAGGGAAGAAGGGGATGCAGAGATGTTCCCTACCCTGGCTGCATTCCAAGACAGGGGCCAGGCTTACCAGTACCTTTGGCCTGTGCTGGGTTGCACATTTAGCTACAGACAAAAAAAAACCCCTTTATCATTGCTGGGGTGGGCAGCTGCTGCACAGATAGAGGGGACAAAATGATAAAGTCATGGTCACACACTCCTGGGAGAGCTGGACAGAGGACTTCCCTGCCTCTTGCCACCAGCTCTGCCCTCAGTAATGCTGAGCATCAAAGGTTGAATTCTTTCCACCACAAGTTAAAAGACCCCGCTCAAGAAGAGTGGCAGACAAGGCTCTGTCCTGCCAAGTGCCAAATCTGGATGTGAGCAGGAGCTTAAAGTATTTCATATGAGAAACTCTGGTAAATGCAAAAGCTTTTATACTCCAAGGCAACCATTTAAACACTGAATTACTAATTCTGGCTCAAAACTTTCCCATTCCTCAGATCCCTTGGTGGTTGGCCTATGCTTTAACTCTCCATTAAGCATCTGCTACTGGCTCTGTGGATAAGACAGCCCATCAGCTCCATGCTCAGTGCAGCACTTCCATGGACAGAGATGAAAAAGCTTTTAAGCCCTGGTTAGTCAAGAAAACCCAGCACCATCAGGATCAAACCCACACTGGCATCACTTGTCATGGATTCTGTAGCAGATGGAAAGAGGTGGCATTGTCCCTGGGAAAGGAAGTCCCTTTTCTATGATGCTGGTGTAACCTAACAGCTGGTGAGGGCTAAGGGAGACAAACAGGCAGCTCTGGTAAATCTACAACATCACTTCATTGTGCAATGGCAGCGAAACAAAGGACGGGGAAAATCGGTACCAAATCCCATTAGCTAGAAGATGGATTGGAAATATCCCAGCAAGGCTGGGGAATGGAAAAGACAGATGTGCATGGCCCTGGGAGTCTGAAGAGACATATGACCCTCAGCCACAGCTGACATGCAATGGCTTTGTGTCTGTTAAGGGATGGAGTTTGCATTTCTTGCTACATCTCCTTTCACCAAGGATATTTTCAGTGGAGGGGGGAGAGGGAGGAAATTATCCTCTAAGGAATATGGATGCTCATGCCCACAGACAGCAAGCTGGTCCCCTAAAGTTCCAAGTAGTGGGAAACAAAATCAGTTGCAAAGCTGAATACCCACATTTATCTGTATTTCCCTAGTGAACCTCCCTCAGGCACCCACAAGTCCTGGACCCTGCTCTGTACTGCAGGCAGCAGGGCATGGCTGGGGAGGGCTGATCCCCAGCTTCTTCTCAGGTGTGAGCTGTGAGGGAAATCACTTGGGTGGGAAATGGCATGTTACAGTTTCCAAGTCTCTTTTTCTCGCTCAATAAGGAAAATACTCCTCTCTTCTGGAATAAATGAATAAATCACAGGCACAATCTTCAGTTTTAGAACACGTGCTTTTCCCCCTCCCACATCTCCCCCCAGTGACTGCTGCAGTTTCATATCTGACAAAAATAGCCACCCAGACCTCCAAAGGGAGGAGCTAGTATTTCTCCCTGTGGCCATCTTCAGCAGCTGCCAGCTCTGCAAGGCCCTGGGGCTGCACCACGACTGAGAGGGGGAAGATGCACCCAGAGATTTGGTACCCAGGTCACTTGAAAACAGCACGGTGGGAGCAGCAGCATGGAAGTTCCACTCCTGCCTGCTCTGCCTCTGGACTCTGGAGAAAACAGGACACAGGATATGCTTCCTGTCTGGGGAAGGCTTGTAGCAGCCTGGGAAAGAAAGCGTGACCTTTTCCTTAAAGGAAATGCAATTTGTGGAGAGGAATAGGGTAGAAAAGTCCAGGCTGAATTTTTTTCTTAAAAAGTGTAATGCAGCTGTACCTCATCCCCTGTGTTTAAAGCCCCTTTCTCCCCTGTGTTTAAAGCTGATGTCTATTTATTTGGCAATGCCACATTTTTGGAAGTTTCTGCCAACCCGTTGTTGCCCCAGTCAGTCATGAACCTTCTGACACAAGTCAGAGGCTGTTGAAATGAAAGGTTTCATTCATTGCAAGCAAAGGAAGCCAGAGGGGTTACCTTGAGAGCAGAAGAGCTCAGCTCATGCTCTGTTCCAGCTCACAAATGGTTATGTCCCCAGGATGCAAAGATTAAGCATCTCTCACAGAATGTGGGAGGAGGAGGAAGAGTCTTTGCCTGAGATTCACAGATTTTAATGGATTCCAGAAGGGGAAATTTTTTACCCAGGAGCAACAGCAAAGTTCAGAGAAATTTAAAAGCATTTATCTCCCCAGTTATATTCCTGCCTGCCAAAAGCAGGAGGGGTGATTTACTCCTCCTTGGTACAAAGAGTCCCTTATGGATCATTAATCCACAGGGAGAATGAGCTCAGGAGCCATAGACATCTTTTCTTAATGTGCAAGAACCTTGAATCAACAGGAAGTTTTCTTTAGGAGCATACAGGATCAGTTTATCTTTATTTGCTTCCCACTATCCCCAGTCTTCAACAGTGTTTCCTACAAGAGTTCTAGTTGCCACTAATAAATCACTTCATTAAAATCTGTGGTGATAGTAGATGAGGCTGCTGTGAGCTAAATCAAAGCATTCAAAGCAGGGTAGTATTAAAAACTTAGATCTGCAATCAGCAATTTCTGATACAAAATACAATCCAATCAATATGAACAGTCTCAAGTTCCAGAGTACAAGTATCTGAACAGCACTGATTTCAGCACTGTAATGGCAACTTGCAATAAGTAAGGTATTTCCTGAGAAACTCTGCTGAAATGGAAAGGACACAGAAATGGTCAACTGTTAACAGGCCAGGACCTCAGGTGATCTCAGCTGATGAAGTTTTCTGCTTACAGTTAGAGCTGTACAGAAAGCATACACCAAAACCTATGGTAGGAAAGGGGTTAGAACTGGTAGACATCACTTGTTAATATTTTATCATTTCTTTAAAAGTAACAAAAAGAAAAATAGTCTCACTTTGTCTCACTTTGACTCTGTGAAAGACCTGAAAATATTTCTATAATGTCTCAGTTGCTAAGTGAGGAACATTATAAACTGTGTCTATATATATATATATATATTCACAATATGGAGACATTTACAATATGCCACTGTTCTGTGGGGGATGGCATTTTATATTCTTTACCTCTCCAAAAAGAAATGCAGCAGGGAATTACAATTCTGTATCGAAATCTCCCAAGAAGCACTCCATGCCTAGATTTGCCAGGTTCCACATAAGTCTGCTAAATACACATTTTTGTTACTGTAAATGACTTACTAGATCAGAAATGTGGCTGAAAGGGAAAACCTAAAGCTGGCTGGTGTCCTTGGGTTTTATGCTCTCGTGTATGTCTGCATGTGACACAGCATCCTTTATTTTGGCTCTTTGTTACACTGTTAGGCTTTGACAAATTGAAAAGTATTAAGATTAGAACAATCATGTTTACATGTATTACCACCTGCTACTTCATTTCTTCCATGGTGCTTAAATGTTCAGGCATGTGGCTTTGAAAGAGAGTACCTTTAATGCACTTAAAAACCCTGCTGGATTTCCAGCTCTCTTTGATCTCCACAGTCTAGAGACTATCTCAGAGAATACAAAAAAATGTGTTTAGGGGAAACATATTTTCAAGGAGAAACCCCTAAAGTCCTTCCAGCTTGATATGCATTGCCAGTTGATGTCATACTTAAGGCTGTTTTTTGCATTTTATCTTCATGCTTCAGGAGGCTGAAATCTCTATTCAGAATCAGCAACTTGATGAGGAAACGGGAAGACAGATGTGGTCAGCACCATGGGCACCAAAGTGTCAAATAATTATTTGGTGATTCTTGTTTAGAAAGGAGATAGAGATCATTCTGTCCTGAGAAATTTACAGACTAAGCAAAGTAAAAAGGATACACTTTTGCAATGAAGAAGACTTCACTTTGTCAAGAGGAAATGGGAAGGATGTGAGTGGAAAGCTTGCTATTAATCATAAGTAGGAAGGAGACATTAATTGGAGAGCTGGAAACAGAGGAAAGACTCAGATAACCAAGGGTATGAAAGAAACAGCTTCTTTTGGGGGCTGTACAACACCATCTTTTCCATCTCTCACTGTGTCAGGTCACCACGTGGCACTACCCTTGTGGTAATGACTTGGATTTGTACTAATTTCAAATTGTCCCCTGTACAGCAAGTACAAATCAGATCTGGGTTTTTCGTTCAGGGTGTAGGATGGTAAACTTGGGAAAAGGTGCTTTGAGAAACCAGATCCATTCAGTTATAGAAAAGGTAAGAGAGAAGGGTATTTTTCACTTTTTATAGGATGTTCATGGGTCCAGTCACTACCTGTTGCTTGAGCTGTAGGTACGATGAGCTCTTAGTGGGAGATGGTAAAGTGCCAAAGGCAATCAGCAAGGTTTCAAAATAATTAATTTCTTCACATTGGGTGGACACAGCCTTCATGAGAAGACCTACCAAGCACCCTTTGAATCATATAATCATGGAATGGGTTGGGTTGGAAGGGTCCTTAAAGTTCATCTGTTTCCAACCACACTCCCATGGTCAGCAACATCTTCCACTGGACCACACTGCTCTAAGTCCCAGCCAACCTGGCCTTCTTCTGACCTGGTGGTGCTCTCCTTGGCTTTGGTGATGTTAGCAGAAGGTATTTAATCTTCTTCATGACTGGAGCAGGGATAGATTGAGTAACAGGAAAAGTGATAGAGTGTTCAGAGCACGCTGAGTGGTTTTGCAAAAGAGTGAAAAAAACCCTTTTTTCCCAAAGCAAAGGGGAAGCTGGAACTTGGTTGCCAACTGCAGATTTGTTTCCTGGTGTACTCAACACTTTATGCAGGGTTTTTTAGTAGAGAGTGATACAGCCTAATTCTGTGTATAGCCCCTCTTCCCACCAAGGGCTTAATTGCCATTAGTAACTGGTAGCATAGTTTCTTTAAACTAGAAAAATGTCCCTATGAGTTCAGTGTGGGGAAAACTGGATTTTTATGCAATAGAGTCCAAAATCAAAGGCTATTGACGTAATTATGGAAATTCAAGAGAGACAGACAATAATCATCTCTCCCAATAGTGCGATTCAGAACATAAAAAGCATGTCCCAGTTGTAAATAAAAATTGGTATGTGATGACAGAAAAGAGCTGGAGAGGGGAGGAGTTGTTTCATAGCAAGCTGTGAAGATGAGAGTGCAAAGAGAAATCAATAGAGAAGAGGGAGAGTGGGAGAGAGGGCAGCTCCCAAAGGAAACAAAGCCCCAGCCCAGATGGTGACAGGGAAAGATCTATGTCTTCCTGTCCTGTTCTTTTCTTCCTTCCACTGGCAGCACTGTGGAAGGTCCTTGAGAGAAGGGGGGAAATGGCATTTAACAGCTGGGACCTGTGTGCATCCTGTACATTCAGATATGACCATTTACTTGTGGGCTAAGAAAGGGACAGATAGGTAGGATTAGGAGGTGCAGGGGATATCTGAACCAAACAACACGAGAGAGCAGGTGTGAGAGAAGCCACAGATGCATCAAGGATTTAATTTCCTGCTTTCTTTGTTGGATGGGACTGGAACTGTGCTGATTACACTTGCATGAAGAACCTCAGCTAGCTCATGAGTGCTGGTTATAAAGTTTCAGGAAATAAAAGACAATACTGTTTCATAATAAATTGGTAAACTTCTGGCCCTAATATATGCTAAGAGAATCTTGAAATCAGAATTCAACAATATATTCTAGGAGATAGAAATAAAATAAAAAATCCAGTATATCATTTTAAACATCAGAATTTTGAAAATGTACACAGGTTTCCTGAACACTTGGATGACTACAATTTTACGGTAACTCTTCACAATCCACTAGAAATATTTTTCTCCTCTACTCATTCATACATATAACTCTTTAATCACTTGTATTTAATTGATTTGTGGTTTATTTGTCTCACCTAAGGATCATTTGGTTTATCTTAAGTCAGCCATGAAGACTTCTTTCCTCCCTTGTTAAGTGACTGAAGTTTTTGAAATATCCAATTAGCAGACAAGAAGCATCTTGCTTTTGTCTTAGTAAGAGCACTTTTCAAAGAAAACGAGATGAACAGCAGAGAAGTTTGCCTCCCAAAAAAAAAGCTACAGAGCTGTAAAATTGCTTCCAGTATAAATTAATCTTCTCAACTGTTTGAGGGGGACACAGAATTAAGTAATAGGATTGAATTGATTCTTGAATAAGTATTTTGTTTCCAAAGGAGGGTAGTTTTTAAAAGAATAACTTTAATTAAAGTATGAATATACTAATAAGATCAATGTTTCTAGAAAACTGTCCTAAAGATGCAACTACCAAATTCTCTCAGCACAGATGAGCTAGGAGAGGAATATAAACCTGAAAAAATAAAGCCATATAGGAAGTGGAAAGGGTGGAGTATAAATACATGTCTCTATATACATATGCATACAGATACAGGGTGCATTGCACATACATACACTCTGGGTGTGTAAATGTGTGTATAGGCAGAATTCAAAGATGTTTTCTAGGTTTAGTGTTACTAAAAGAGTCTCTGCTTGCAACTCTTAAACACGTACACATATGTAAGGATTTGATGTCTGGCTCTGCATGGCTGTGACCTTCTCACACATGTCCTGTATGGTGTGGACTGCCTCATGAAACTAGGTATTTTAAACGTGTAGTCCCCAGTAAAATAGGCATTTATCACTCACAATAACAAAGAACTGTCTCAGGGTGTGTTCAAAGCCCCCCTGCAACTTACTGATAAAAAGCTTAACTCTGTTTCAGGGCTTATCTGGAGAAAAAAGAGGTAGAGACCCTCATGAAGTAACTGAATTTTTTCCCCTCTTAAGATGGAAAAAAGAGGCAGAGGAAAGGAAAGAAAAACCACTTTAGAACTCCAATGCAGCAGAACAAGTTTAACCCATTGAGATTTTAAGCGAAGTTTTCTGCTTCTTCAGGAAGAACCCTGTGGTGAAACATATGTCAGAAGAGAAGAAGATATGAGAAACTGGCCTTCTTTGCATATGAGATGATTAATTAAGAGGAAAATCACTTAGCCAGCTGTCTCATTGGTGGAACTGCACGTGCAAGGTACATCTGCAATAAGGGAGCAGAATAGCACGGGCAGAGCATTTGATTTCCATGCTAACATAGCAGAGACAGGAATCTGGTGTGAATTAGATTGTGCTGACTCTTTGAGAAACAGAGGAGTCCAGGTCTTGTTTCAGCCTCAAATTATGAGCTGCATGCCTGTTATAGCATTGCAGTGTTGGCACTTGATGCAGTTGAGTTATCAGTTACAAATAAATGATCCAGAGAAGAGAGGCCTTTCCTCCATTCGTGATTATAAAGTGGTGGCAAACAAAGCCTGATTTCTCCAAGTGACACTTTTCTCCATTCTCCAAGTAGTTTTTCAGAATGCTTAGCAGCTGGTGAATTTTTCATTTACTCATTACTGGAGTAATGCTGTCAAATTCATCTGACTTAGAAAATTAAGTAAGTAAAACACAATTGTCTGCTGCCTGAATACTTGCTCTCCTAAGGTATTCCTGTATTCTTGTCACTCTGGCATCTGGGTTTTTCATGCATTTTCTATCACAACTTGTATGTGAAGAAAAAAAATTGTAAACAAAGTTCTTGCTAATGCCAAATGCTGTTTGCAAAAGTTTTCTGATCTTTCTGTGGGAAACAAGCAGGCCAGTTGCTAAATAATTTCTGAGCTATGTTTTTTTCCTGAGCATGCATTACAAAATTAAGGAGTGGGAAGCAAAGAGTTGTTGCCCCAGTGAATCTACTGGAATCAAACCAGCTCCTACCTCCCCAGCTTTTCCCAGCTAAAAGCTGCCTCACCAGCAGTGTCTATGGAGAGCAGTCATTTCTCTCCCACCTGTAATCTCTCCTCTTTACCAGCCTTTTGAAGAAGAGGTGACTGTACAGCACCTAGCACAATCAGATCCCTCTGTTGGCTTGAATTTCTCTACACTATAGGAATACTAATCCCTCCTCAACAATAGAGACAGGCACTGCACAGAGCACACACAAACAGACTTTCATTAGAGAATGCAGTCCTGAAAGCCTGTTTTACAAAAGACTTTGCTGATTGGACTCAGCTATTTGAACAGCTATGGATACAGGCTATATTACACAAGAGCCTAGAAAGAAAGGTGCAGCAGTATCAGCAATGAGATGCAGACACTGCATAATTCTGTAATATTAACAGGCTTAAGCACACAACTAGCCATAACCAGAATCTTTAACATCTACTGTGTAATTTTTTTTTTTATTTTAATGATACCCAGCGATGCTGAAAATCATGTATTTTAAAACAGCAGACTCCTATTTGGGTCAACTTCCTCCCTATTCTCTCCAGCTCAGCGGTTTGCCAGCATTTCTGCTGTTAATTACTGAAATTTCAGGTGCATTCTGAGCCTTTCAATTCCCAGACTTTCACATAAATATGTCAGACAATGAGGGTGTCAGGAGAGCCCTGGGGTATAAAGCCAAATTTTCTAATTCATATGCACAGTGGTGGGAAACAAACATACAAGCAGAGACATTCAATTTACATAAATGCTTGTAGGACATGTTTTGAGATTTCAGTGCTAAAATGAGAGGTTATTATAATCTGTTGGTTTCCTTGGGTATAAATGCTCCCAGGTTTACCATGAAGATTGGATTTTCATAATCAATAGTCCCTGTTTTTGTTTATCACTTACTGTCACAGGCAAGCACTTCTGTTGATTAAGGGAAATGAAATCACATACATTGCCAAGGTGTGAATAACAAGATTAAAAACCTAAAGGGTTCATTCAAGGCTTTTCACAAGCCCTGTGTGTCCCATGGCCTGAGGACCAGCCTTGCTTCTTGGTTTCCTTTTGGGCCAATTCTTGTGTGTTGCACTCACTACACTGCTTCCCTATCCCCCCCAGGAAGAAAACCTTATCTGTTGATGGGTGATCAGGAATAGAAGCCTCCACAAAATGCTCCCTTTAACCATTAAATCCTTTGACAGCTGGCATTTGGAGTATAGGAGACCCCAGAAAAACATTCTCAGCCTGCCTGGTACAGATGAAATCCTGTGAATTGCACACCACCTTCTCCAAAGGGGTGAACATCTCTGACCCATAAAGATGGCTTTGCACGGATCACTGCCTCCCCAGGCTGAACCACTGACTTGGTGATGTTTACTGTCCTAATCCTTCACCTCATTTGAGCTGTCCCACTGCCAGAGGGTCTCTGCAGTCTAAAAGGAAGAGGGCAAAAGCTGCCAGCTGAATGGGATTGCCAAACCTGTGGAGTTCCTCAGATTTCATAGTTCAGTCAGGCAGCTTGTACATCTGAGCAGGCAGCAAATGCATCACAGAGCTACCCTCACCTGTGCTATGTGTACAGAGAGTCCACTCACATACCTGGTGGGTATCTGAGCTGGCCATGGGAGGTGCCCAAGGTGAGATGGGGCATGCCCATGGAGAGGCAGAATACATTTACAGCATTCACAGAGTTGAATATTGCAAATCTGAAACAATGCACACACCCTGCCCCAGATTGACAGGATCATACTGCATTTATAGTATGAATAAAAATCCCTTATCAGCCGTGGGTGAATACAAGGAGATAAGCAAAGTACATGAGCAATTAGGTAACTTAACACTGTTCGGTTTACATCAGTTGGCAGTTGTTCTGTGGTCTCACCTGCAGGTATTCAGAAAAGAATTAATATGTTCGGTATAGTCAAAAGCTTTTGATGATTTTTTTATGCATTTTAACACCCTTCTCAATGATTTTCACTGTGGCTATGAATCAAATTTGTTTTCCCAATTATTCTGCCTCTCTGGCAAACATCTGCTGTCCATGCTGTGCAGTGTCTGTCAATACACTGAACTTTCAATTGTTTCTTGTCTTGTTTCTTGCAAAAATAGCAGGAATTTTACTAGGAAATAACACCCTTTTCCCAAAGAATTTCCTTCCCTCAAAACCTCAACCATTATCAATGCACCAAACTTGCATTACACAGAAATGTGGTATTATTAGACTTCCCTCTAACTTTTGTTCCTAATCAATAAATTTGACCATCTAATTAAAACAAAACAAAATAAAACAGAACAAAAAAAAAAAGTGCCCCAACCAAAGACAAAATACTGTGACTATTTTTCAGCCATAGTACTTCTAACTGGATTGCAAGCAATTTATTTTCATGGAGAGAAACACGTGATCTTAAAATAGCTCAAGTTGAGAATTCCCGTCCACATTTTGGAAAAAAACCCAGGAGAACCTGATTCATCTGTCCTTTTTCATTGTGAGCAGACAAAAGGTCCCATGGGGCACTAACTCCTCATCAGGTTTCCCCCTAGGGCCTTCTGTGGGGTGTCACAACCTGGGTCTGCTAGAGAAGTTCTTTGCAGTCTGTTAGGACTGCAGAGCTGGTCCTGGATGTGTCCCTTGGCCAAGCCTGTCACTAAATGTACACGATTGGGTCTTGTTGATATTTCACAATACATGAGAAGAACCTCAGTGAGTCATGACCACCCTCCCAGACATGCTTGGAGAGCACCAATAGCAGTAATTTACACAAGCTTTGCCAATCCTAAACTCTCAGAATTCTGAATTAGCCTGCCTGTATCTTTCCTGACTATAACAGAAAACAAGCTGGAATAGAAAGGAAACTTTAATATTCTAAACTGCAGAACGAAGTAGAATAAAATATAAAGGTAACATCTAATCTTTCTTGCTGGTTAGAATATGCAAAAAGGACTAATGGATTACTAGATACTGCTGGTTGGGATTCCAGAGATTCTGCTTGCTGTGTCTTTTCTGCTGGATCAGCCTGCCTCATTCAAAGCTTGGGGAACATTGTCAGTGTCTACAGCCATACAGAGCAAATATCCTTACAGCAGTATCTGGATCAAACCCTGAATTGCATACTGCTCCCAGCAGAGCTCTCTGTACTTTCTGCCTTCATTACTGATACCATGATATGATAAACAATTCTGCTATTGGCAGTTTATTTATTAAAAATAGAACAAACGTACTTCCTTAAATTAAAACAAGAAAGATTTCACTAAAGCCATAAAAAAAAATAAAAGAGATGTATTGCAGCACCAAAAACTCAAGTTTTTTTCACAGCTTATCAAATCATAATCCACTCCCTTTCCTTCACCTTTCGTTTTAATACTGTCCCAAAATGAACACTCCCACACTGCAGCTGAGCCTCTGTGCTCACTTGACTGTTCGGGCCAAACTGTCACATTTAAAATATTCTGAAATATGCAGAGTTACACAAATAGAGGACTTGCCCTCCTGTACCCTCTCTTGCTGAAAAACCAATTTGCTTGTCCTTAAGCCCATGTTTCTAAATTTCCAGGAGCAGAAACACATTGTGGCTTTAAATATAGACTGTCACTTTGTGCCTTGGGTCTCATGTTACACACAGACAGCTTGAGATCTAAACGCAAGTTGGGCAGCACCATTACCATCTCAGAAAAGCGTCAGTACGCTTTCAAAACGCTCTATAACTTCATTCCTGAAGGCGGGGGGAGGGAAAAACATTCGAATGGAACTTTTCTAAGCCGTGGTTCAGGCGGAAACGTTGCTAACTTTGCTCGGTCCTAATTCAGGAGCCAGAGTTTGCAGAGCCTCTTTCAGTTCTTCCCTCACACACGCGCACACACAAACACAAAGAATTAAGAAAGAAAACAGCTTCTTCACAACTTTTTTTCGTTCAGGATTAGTCTCAGGCACTCCTTTTTTTTTTTTTTTTTTTTTTTTTTTTTTTTTTTCCCCATACGAAACGCATTATAGAATATTTTCCTTAAGCGACGGACTGATAAATCTACTCTTACTGTACGGGGGGAGGGGGTAAAGGTACTCACGTGGTTGAGATGTCGCATTGTTTTGGGAACTCATAATTTACGCCTTTGAAAAATGCCTTATTTGTGTTGACAGCCTCTCTTCCCTGCTCAGAACTGACGGCGGGAGTGAGCAGAACAGCTGGAAGAACCCAGGAAAATGCTCTTCTTGTTCGGGCTCTCCTTGCCTGGCTCCTGACCCCTTTACAACTGGAAAAGGAAACAGCACATGTGTCATTCTCTTTTGCCTGTGTAGCTCACATGAGCGGGGAGGGGCACCCATTTGCAGATAGCAGTAACTGTATTCAAGTTTTGCAAGTTGGATGTATTCCACCCCTTTGCTTTTATTAGCCAGCAACCAGTGGAAAGAAAATGCTCTTTTCATTCTTAGCCAAATCTAGACGCACCTATTAAATCCATTTCCCAAACCCCTATCCACTGCTGTTGATGTTATTTCTCTTAAGTGCAAAACTTGCTGCTGACTCCCTTTTCTAAAGAGACTACCATTAGTGGGTAAGACTGAAAGTAGGAATTTCAATTTTTGTTGCTCATCATTCCCCCTAACACTCACAGTCTGACTGTTTCTTTCCTTTTAACAGGTGAAAATTGGGGATGGCATTTACTGAGCCAAAAGTAGTTACAATCAGCATATACCATAAATCTACTGTCCTCAAAACAAGGAGGAACCTGTGGCTGCAGCACAGGCTGAGGCACAAGTAACTCCAGTTATGGCTCTGACACTTTTTTTATAGAAAAAGGGTTTCTATAGCACATTTGGCAAAACATTTAATCTCTGCCCCAATTTGCCATTGGTAGAATAAAGATGAGACACTCAGGTTCTCCCTAGTCTTGGCATTTTTATTCTAATGTACAGGCAGGTGTTATTTATAGATCAGATGTAATTATTGGGCTGCAGAGGTTAATTTGCATACTCCACTGGAAGTTTTTCAGCCTGGGCTAGGGTGCCAGCTGCCTTGTTTATATAGCTGCCATTTAAAGCTATCTGTTTGGCTGTCTGCAGGCTGTGCTGCAGTCAGTGGCATGGAGTCATTGTGAGTGTGAATACACAGCCTGTATGCTGTTGACGTGGGGCAGGACTTCTAGGTTATACCAGAATATGAGATGCATATGCCTTAAATACTAAGAAGAGTGGACAAACTTTCCATTTTCCTGGTGTCTGTTGTGGAGTCAGGATGAATTAACAGCCTGCCTGTGACGGCAGAAACACAGTAACCACCGGGGTGGAAGTGGAAAAAAACAGACTAATGAAATTCAGGCTGGGACCATCCTGTTTTGCAAAATTGTCACAGGATATTTCTGTGAAATCATCTCAGTGACCTCCTACAAGAAGTCAGTGCTGTGAACTTGGCTCACAATATTTATTTAACAGCTATAGGATGGAAAGAACAGTGCCTTATTTACATGCCAACAGCAGCTAACAGCTTGTTTGTGAACATGGATGCACTAAACTACTTCAGTCAGCATTTCCATACTCTGGGCTGGTGGCAGAGAGCTCTGGAACATTTAGTGATAGAGCAAAGCAAGGCACAGAACAAAGACAGGGAAATAATAGGAAAAACTCCTGATGTTGCTGCACTGGCTTCAGCTCTATAGTGTGACATTCATTTACTCCTAATAGCTTCTCTATGAAAATCCTGATGGGCATGATTTTGATTGCTGCTTCTTCTGTGTAAAAAACACAATGTGCACAGGTAAAATTGGGGCTTTCTCTTCTGAGGCATGAGAATTGTTGTCATGCAGAGTTTTTTATCTTAATTTAAATCTTTCATTGTCATGATCAAGGAAATGTTGGGTAGCCTTTGGGCAGCCTGGTGTAGTGTAAGTTGTAAAGAGGGCTGTAACTAGATGATCTAACTCACACCATTGTATGATTCTATGATTCTGTGATCCCTAAGAAATTTCAGGACTTCTATTGAGAAAATATTCCCTAGCTGCTGCAGATGATGTGAAGGATAGTGGTAGTGATGGCTTTATTATGTTTATGTTAGAGTCAGTGGTCTGGACTATCTTAGGAATTTTGTGGCAAACTACTCAAAATGGCATGCACAGGTAGGTCCTGGTGCTTAAACCCTCTTCATCTGTGCAACACTTCCTGCATCTGTCTGTATTTTTACTAAAGCTGCTCTCCCCACCACCAAAATCATATATACCCAATTTTATGTAGGGGAATTCTGGGAGATCCAAACTCACAGGGCAGAAGTTCTCTTTAATGTGTTATCTTCACTTTTCTTGGGACATTTTTCTTTGCTTATTGAATAGACTGGGGTTCCCAGAAACCAGAGAACTGTTTCCCAAGGCTGTTTCTCTCAAACAGGCTATTAAAGAGACCTGCCTGACCTTTCCCACTCATCATTAATGGGAAATATGTGATGTTGACAAGGGAAGCACCACGTAGCCCAGAATGCTTCCAGAGGAGCCTGAGACTGGGCACTGAACAAAAAGCACCTCAGTGCTCTCAGCCAACTGATCATGAGGAACAGAAGGCACCAAAGGAACCCAGAGTGGAGTGGTGTGGAGTACTGTTGGGCAAAATCTGTGATTAATCATTATTTTTGACTTGACTGAACTCTCTCCTAATCTTTAAAAGCAGTTGCTTCTGGCAAAAAACAAAAGCTCCCCAAAAGGGTTAACAGGAACAAGATAACAGAAAGGTATCTGAAAGTATTTTTTATCTCAGGATTGTGGCATTCATACAGGATTCACCAGGTCTGTGGGATTACACAGGTATAACAGGGGTATGTTAGGAAATGTGTGTGTCAGCTCTGTGGTTTTCATCAGCCAATTACTTGATCTTGAGGCTGTGGTGCTCCCACTAACCTACAGAAGAAGTATTACTTTCCTGCCCTGGTGAATACTTTTGCATCTCCAGCCTTTGAAAGAGTCTTTTTCTGAGTAAGGAAATGAAAACTCCTTTTTTTTTTTCCTCAGTAGTACTTTCAGATGTGACAGTGATTTCAAGAGTGTTAGCTCAGAAGTGGGACCTCTTTTACCTCCAATACTGCAATTTATCCTGCTCCTCCTAAGCACAGCTATGTAATGAATGCGTGGTCAGGCCCACATAGTTCTCTTTGATGCTATCTTGCTCCAAGATAAATGATATTTCACAGTCATTCAGGCTTGGCAAGCTGATGCTGCATGCTGCAGCTGTTGTTCCCAACAGGAAGGGAGGGTTTAGGCTGCACTCAGAGGAAAATAAATAAATAAAACAAAGGGAAGAGGCTCTCTTCAGGAAGTTATGCTTTACAACAACAGAACATCACACTAGCAGGCTCTCTGATGGATTTTCATGGCAAAACATAATGCAAAATCTGTAATCTGCAAAGGCAATGGAAAGATTAAAAGAGACTGAGTGGAAAGCTTTCAATCATGTCCTTCTTTGCCAACCCTGCACAGCCTGCAGGCTTCAGAGGAGGTGTTTGGATCCATCACATGGACATTTGAGGAGAGGATGTAGCAGCAGTTGTGCCTGGCTGTGAGCTCAAGATGGGCCTTGTGACAGCACTGGTGGCACATTCAGAGAGCTCAGTGTCCAGCTGGGCTGTGTGCCATGGTCACCTGGAGAGGTGGAGTTGGCTTTCTCCTCTCTTTGCTGGCTGCATACTTCAGGCTGTCTGAAATATACCAAGCTGCTGAGCTGTGTGAGGTTGGGTGATTTTGAAGATTTTGTGCAGGCAAAACGCAAACAGAGATTTAACTGCTAGGCTGAATCCTGAAGGAGGGATAGGAAAGCATTGGGCTCTGAACATTCCATGAAATACTTTTTTCTACCAATTATCTTCCTCTCCATCTCTGAAAGGAATAATAGTTTATTTATTTGTTACCTTGTGTGGTGGATTCTTCCCCTGACTTATTTCCTTTCTGTTTCCCATTTGTTTTTTGTGCTGAAAGGGCAAGAAATATTTGCCACAGATTGTGTGGACCATCTCAAGTCTGGTGTAAAGTCACAGAGAATGAAACCTTTGTGATGCAAAAGGGATCAATATAGACTTATTACCCAGTATGGACTGTGATGCTGGTATAACTCATGTTTTATGTGGTGCCTATGCAGCCTGTGACTTTAAATGCAACAAGATTGTGAAATCCTTGGAACACAGAGAAGGAATTTTCTGTCTGCATTCATAACACTGAACAAGTTCTTGACCCTCATACAAAGCCAAAAGAGAAGTTTACCCTGGAGATAAGAGATCCACTCTCCTTCCTACTTTGCATCCCAGGCATTTGTCTTTATTTTTACCACTCCTCTGACTTCTGCTTGAACTTTTGAAATATATTCTTACCCCTGGAACATGTATAACCCCTGCTTTGCCTCATTACACAATTATTTGCAGTTAAAGGATGTAGTGTGCCTATTTGTGTTTCAGGTCCCCCCTTAATCTGTTAGTTTATTTGTGCCAAACTCTTTTGCATTTGTGTCTGTACTCAGGGGAACCTCCAGTGTCACTACAATGCAAATAATTCTCAAAATGTGCCACCTCTCTGTGAAATGGAAATATAAGGAAGCTCTACATTTTCCCTGTAGCCTGGTGCTTGGCTTTCCATGATCTGTTGTTCATTTAATGATACCATGGAGGAGAGATGTGTAAGGTCAAGGGTTCAGTGGACAGCAATGCAGAGTCTCTGTAACTATAGTGTCATCATGTCCAAAGATCAGACAGAATGTCTTAGAGCCACTGCCTCCTCCCCAGCCTAATTTCCAACACCACTGGAAAGCACATCTGCTCCCACTTTAGACCAGTCAAGAGGATGTTGACATGCAGTTTGGTAGTGCATATTTGGAACAGTGGTAATGTCATCTGGGTAGATGCAGAGAGAGTGAATCATACCATCAACTCTTGCTGAGTTCAAGAAATCAGAGCAGGCTTTGGCACATGGATTTTTCATAACAATAGAACAGAATGATAAATAAAGGGGATCATTTTGCAATTTAAAACAAAAGGGAAGACGCTCACACAAAGCAGAACTAAACACTAGGAGTCATAATTCCTGAGGGATCTGGTGTAGCTGGACCTTCAGTTTGACTGAAAACCTTTACTCTTCCTTACATAGATGGGACTGTGTTACTGTGGCATAATTTCAGTATGTTCAGTTTTTTTGTTGCTGCATATTAGAGAGCATCCAAAGGAGGAAAGCAAAGATGGTGAAGGGCCTTGAGGGGAATCTGTATGAGGAGTGGCTGAGGTCACTTGGTCTGTTCAGCCTGCAGAGGAGGAGACTGAGAGGAGACCTCACTGCAGTCACAGCTTCCTGTGAGGGGAAGAGGAGGAGCAGGCACTGGTCACTCTGTAGTGACCAGGGACTGGACTGAGGGAATGGCCCAAAGTTGTGTCAGGGGAGGTTTAGGTTGGATATTAGGAAAAGGTTTTTCACTCAGAGTGTGGCAATTGGACAATTCTCAGACACATGGTGTGACTATTGGGGATGGTGCTGTGCAGAACCAGGAGTTGGTCTTGATGATCCTTCTAATTCAGCATACTCCGTGATTCTGTGATAAATATGGAGTGACCAGAAAACTGAACATCAAGAGTTCTGATGATTGTGGAGCCTGCTGTATTTTGTTACCCAAGTGTTAAATTTTGCTTTTATGGCTATTTAAGTGCAGGTGAAAATCCTCTCAAAAGTTGCTAGTACAGCATTTGGCCTGTCCTTGTGTAACATGATGGGCTTGTCTCAGCCTGAGCTCTCTGGGACATTGGATCTCCTGTACCTCAGCAAGGGCTTCAGCCTCTTCTCTACCCTTTTCTAGCCTGGCTCAGGCACAGAAGTGATACATCCAGAGCAGAGATCTTTCTAATCATAATGTGAATGCTTTGGCCAAAGCAGTAACTGGGTTACATCCAACAAAGGTGTAAGGTAAGTGTGTGTGCTTAAAATCCATTCCTGAGTCTCCTTCCCACCTTACAGCAGCACTTAGACAAGCAGACAGACAGATTGGCTGATGATATTTCCTAAAATGTAATAACACTGAGGCATTTGCTCTTTTAGCTTGCATGTTCTATTCTGTCGAGAGAAAAAGGCATCAGTTTAAGATTACTTTCTTCTATAAGTGCAAAAGCAAAAGTATTGTGCTTCCCTTCTCTTCAGATATACTTCAGTAAAGTTTGGTGTTTCAATCCACTATCTGAGCACAAAGCTGGCATGTGATAAAGTCACAGCCACATGGAATCAAACTAGGGCTGCATAAGGATGTGTGTGATGACCCCAAGACCTTGTTGCTTAGTGCTGCTCCTATCACTGCTTTAAAAATAACTCCTCAAAATTATTAGCCCAAGGGAGGCTTGCACTTCATTTTTCTCATAACTGGTGTGACTTGAGTCGGTTTTATTTTAAAAGACCCTTAAACTTCAATACATTTTTCTTTCATTCTGCAACTTTTTTAAACTATAGTGAGGATGTCTGTGCTTAGTGACTTAGGTTGCTTCCTTTGTTAAGTGATTAGTTTAATAACTAGAAGATGCAGTCAGTAATCCTAATGGAGTTCATTAGAATCCCACAAATAACTTGGCACTGTGGGGAGGAAGAAAGGGTTTACAAGAGATTAGAACAGATCTTAGTCCTCCCAAGGTCCCTCAGGGTGTGTTCTCCTCTGATTCCTGACTGTAACACTTGCAAATCCTTAGGGTCTTGGAGATAATTCCCAAAGTGGCAAGTGGTTACCATATCTTGCATGCACATCAATACTTTTATGTTGGTAGTGTCTGTTTGGCTTTTTCTAAACATTTATTTTTCTTTTGTGTTGGCTGTTTTGTTTTTAATTTTTTTTATTTTGTTTTCTTTTTAATTTTATTTTAGACAACTCCTGAAGCACCATTTGTTGATCCAGGGAGCCCTGGGATAAACTTACAGCTACAGTAGAAATAATTTTTTGTTTTCTGCTTACCCCTGCTAAATGGGTAGTGGCAGTTCTCTCAAATAATAAAATATTAATTTCACTGAAGTGAGGTTCCTAAGCCACTGATAAGAAGTTTATTTTATTGGTTTTATAGAGGGTGTGGGAGAGAAAGAGCTCCCCAAGTGCAACTAAATGCCCTGGACATGGCAATCCTTCAGGTCCACTCTCCAACTGAAAATAGGATATGGTTTTAAAGCCAGCTAATCTGCTGTTCCTTTTATTTGTGCTGAGTGACTTTTTATACAAAAATGGATATAGCTGTCTGCTGTGATGGAAGTAAAAACTTGGAATGGTCTATTCTAATAATAAATTGCGTGCTGATAATTTTTCTTACTGCAGTAGAGGCAATTCAGCTGTATCTGATTGGCACCAGTTCAAGATTTTTGATGCTCAGCAGGAGAATATACAGCTGCAAGAAACAAAACAACACTAAAAAATCTCAAAGTGCACATGCTGGGATGGCAACAAGCCCAACTGCAACAGCTCATGCTCACAGTGACTGGGGCACTGGCACACACAATGAATGCTTTTGCTGGCAAAATTGCACAATGAGTTTTGTTTTTGTTTAATGCACAGTCCACATGTTTCTCTCTTGGCCCAATGTCATGGACTTCCTTGAACCTTATTTAAATGACATGTATAAGTGTGGCTGAAGATTTCAGCTGTCAATTCAGCCACACTCATGCAGATCTAGGTTTTATTGTGCTTGTGTTTCTGTTAGACATGGCAGGCATTAAACTGCAAGGGAAAGGTGAGCTAAAAAAGAGTGTATATAATAGAGATTATTCCTTTCTTGAAGTGAACTACAAGCAAACTCAACTGAGATAAATACATACACTTCACTATGAAATACACAATGCTTTATTTGGAAATAGTTTTCTTCCTTATTAAATCAAAGTGCTGCCCAGGAAGTTATAATTCAGAACAATAAACATAACTACAGGGAAAATATCTGAATAACCCAAACATATCTTTTCTTTATGAGGTAGATAAATTTGAATTCTCTCTTGTGAAGTCAGGCTGAAAAAATGTTACATGGAGAGTTCAGGAATGGAATTGGTTTATCTCAGGAAGTTTTGAAAAAAAACTTAGTTCAGCAGTCTTTAGGATCCCTGGATCTTGTCAGTTTTTTCCAAACATTGACATAAGAGCTGGAGTAGTGCTGTGTAGCACAGTGCTACACTGCTGATTTGTCTCTGTGACCTCAAACTTTTATTGGGGAAGCACTGAAGAATGCCCTTATGGCTACCAAGATTTAAGAAAACACAAAGATTCCTCTTAATTTAATCACATTATTAGGTCCTGTTACAAGTTGAAAGTATGCTGAAAGATTTTTCTGATTACCAAAGGCTTCCTATAAATATTCATATATGGACTCTTCCTCTACAACATCACCCAAATTAAATGTACTAATTAGACTCTACAATGAGGCAGTCTATTGAAGGAAATTTCTAAAGATAAGGAGTTTGTGTCATTTCATGTAAATTTTTGTGTTTGAAATATTAGTCACATAATCTATCCTAGTCTTCTGCATACCCTCTGGAGTCAAAGGAGGAGATAGAGGTTTCCAGAACATGATTCATTCTGTGGCTAAAATTAGGTGCAATGAGCTACATGACATTCAAAAATTTTCTCTCCTCCCTAAGAAAAAAACAACACCCTTATTTTCTGATATCCAGACATAAAGGATGTTGTAGCATTTCTACGAATATTTAAATTGGCCATTTCTATTCTGGTGTTGTTTTGTGCTCCTCCCAGAGGCCATTCTGCTTGTACTTAGCAAATACAAATGGACAGAGTCCCTGTCTTTATGGTGTGAAAGTGCTGGTATGCTTTGGAATAGTGGGCAATCAAATCCTCATTTACTAAGTGTAACTGATTACATGCACTATGTAGCATGAATAAACACTCTGTGTTAATTAACACTCTCTATCAATATTCCACCATTTGAATTTTCACCTGCCACAATCTTCTGCTTTTTTTTAACTTCCAAAACTAATTCTCAAAAGTCCTCTGAAATGTCCTGCTGTGGTGGGTTAGCCCTGGATGGACTCCAGGTACCCAGCAAATGTGATCCAGCCCTCCCTTCCTCAGCTGGTCAGGGGAGAAAAAATGTAATGGAATGTTTGTGCATGAGAAAAGGGCAGGGAGGGATCCCTCATCAGTTACTGTCATGGGCAAAACAGGTCCCATTCAGGAAAAAAGTAATAAATCCTTGCCAATCAAATCAGAGTAGGATAATAAGAAGGAAACCCAAATCTTAAACTACCTTTTACCCACACCACCCTTTTTCCCAGGGCACAACTTCACTTCTGATTTTTCCTCCCACTCCCCACCTGTGGCACAGGGGACAGGGAATGGTGTCAGTCCCTCACATGCTGCCACTGCTGCTCCTTCCTCCTCCTCACAGCCCTCCCCTGTCCAGGGTGGGGTCAGGGGAGAGGCTGCAGAGCTGGGCCTGTTTGGTCTGGAGGAGAGGAGAGGGGATCTCATCAAAGCATGTAAACATCTCAAAACTGGGTGTCAAGGGGATGGTGCCAGACTCTTCAGTGGTGACCAGTGACAAGATGAGGAGCAATGACCATGAACTAAAACACAAGCAAGCAAGTTCCACCTCAACATGAGGAAGAACTTCCTTACACTGAGGGTGCAAAACACTGGAAGAGGCTGCCCAGTTTGTCTCTCTGGAGACATTCAAAACCCACCTGGATGAGGTCCTGTGCAATCTGCTGTAGGTCACCCTGCCTTGGCAGGGAGCTTGGACTGGATCGTCTCCAGTGGTCCCTTCCAGCCCCAGCTATTCTGTGATTCTCTGATTATGTGTTTCTAACAATTCTCTCTACTCTGCCAGTGAGCTGATATTGCAAAATTGCCATTTTCTGGCAGAGACCTATTATTTGGATTCCTTAGAGGAACAGAACATCATATAAAATGTACTGCCAGAAAAGGTTGGAAATGCTGCATTTTTTGATCACTGGGAAAAAAAAAAAAGATTTAAAAACATCTTGCACTGCAAATATTATTTATAAAGAGAAATACACCTACAATATTGAGCTATAAAGGGCTTTTCTCCATTTAGAAGTCATATTAGCTTGACATAAATAAAGTAAAAAACTTTGTTTCAGAGTAAAAATTATATCAGCAAGGTCTGTCTCCTCATAATTATCCACAAGTACTATGAGAATTAAGTTCATGTCCACTTTACTTTTAACTGATGTCTTTGCCACAGATAGGTATTGATAACTCTCTAGTGGGAAGTTAACTTTCCACTGGGGTCATGGCATAGTGCTGTGGTTAGAGCTCATTCTTGGTTGATTTTTCCACTATCAGGCATCTGTTTTGAACAGTGCATTAATCATTGTGAAAAGTAGAATATTTGCTATAGAGGATTTCCTTGGATTCATATTTGGAGTTTCCCTGAGCCCCACTGTTTCCAGGTTGGGAGGTCCATGTGGGAACCCACTGAGTGTGAAAGTCTGATCACCCCATGGAGAAGCAGAGGTTACTGTTGAAGGAGAGCACAGGAATATGTCTCTTAACCTTACTAACTTGCCTTGTGGTGCCATTTAACTTTCCTCTGCTGATTGTACAGGGACTTTAGCTCCCTTTCATATACTGGCTGAAATTCCTGGATTGACCTTTTGACTCCTTGAAACTGAATGTGTCTTTTGACTTCTACAAAAATGTCTCATCAGCTGTAGTGCTTTGTAAAAAGTCTGTGATGAACACCCATGGCTGACCTCACCTGCTCTGGAAACTGGAGTCTTGAGCTGATTTTTGTGATCTTGTCTACATTTGAAGAACCAGAAGCAACAGCATGGAAGACCTCTCTCTTTTCTATCTTTAAAATATGGAAGATAAATATTTTAAGCTATCTTTGGCTATGATTCCTACAAGGCCTAGGCCTTGCTGCAGAAATGCCTCTGTTTAGCTTATCAGAAAGAAGCAGTATGTTTATTGTCACAAGGTTCTCAATGAGAAGCAAAAATCAGGTACTAAAAGAGGTTTTGAATCTAGTAGAGTAAATTTTAATGAGTGTTAACAATTTTACAATTACTCTGTAACAATGCAAGTGATAAAAAGAGCCAATTTTTTAGCAATCAAAACTTGGAAGAAAGCACTGAGAAAAAGGGTGAATTTTTTCTATTTCTTGAAGTTTTACAGACACCTTCCTGAAAGATTTATGAGTCAAACATAAGTTATTAGTTCAATATCATTCTGTGGCCTGAGTGGCCTTGAAGATATTAATCTGTAAACCAGCCAGTGAAAATCTATGGGCTGTAAAGGGCAGAGTATATGACAATATCGTGGTGTCTCTGCTGTCCCTCCAGGCCCCAGGCAGGTGAAACCATCTGCACTGGCTCACTCCAGAGCTCCCTGCTGCAACACTGCTCAGGAATCTCTCTGTAAACCACCCTCTTTGTTCTGCTTTTTTTGTGCATGTAAGTAGATTTGGGACCTACACACTCAGTCATGAGCACAGAGGGTGCAGGGTGTCACCATGCAAGCTATCATTGTGACATTTTCAAGCTGCTGGCTGACTGCAAAGTGATATGTAAGCATGTACATGAAGCATATGGAGAGGCAGGAGACGTATATCAGGCAGCAGCTGGCATATCAGGTCCAGGGCAGCTTCTACTGGGAAAAGAAGATAGATTGCAATTCCAGGCAGAGTGTCTTAACTCTTCTCTCCTTGCCTCTGAAGATTTTAATTTTTTATATTTGTATAATCCAAATATTTTATGTCCAGAGTTAAGAATTTTGCTGTATTCTTCTTCTGTTCTTAATGCATCAAAGCACAGCTTATTTTCTGTCATCTCCCTGTAAAAGTGGGACAACCCTGTTGGATTTGCACTCAGTACTCTAAGCTCAAAAGAGTAGAGTAAATTCAGATTTATCACTGTGCAACCAAGAGTGATATTGGGTGTTAGATTTAATATCACCCATCTCTGTGTGAAAGAGAGGGCCAAATTCTCTGCTAATGTAAAATAATAAGAACTCTCTTGCAAGTAAAAGAGATTGTGACCTGGTATTCAGAATACTTAGAAACTACCCAGAGAGAACAATTGAGTAGGAAGATATATTGTTTCCTACTTTATTCCATGATTTCAGTACAACTGCTTTTCTCAGCTTGAGCCAAAGTCATCAAAGTTTCTCATTGTAGAGTCGTTCACCACAGGCTTTCTCTGCCACCCTGCTGTGGATGATGCCATGATCTCTCCTTGCACCTGCAGCTACAGCTCCTAAACAGATTGGTGTCCCCTGGAAATTGTAAAATGTTTGTCCTTGCAGTGTAGGCTCTTCTTCCCTGGTGTGATGAAATGTGCTTTACCAAAAATAACCTGCTTGTTTCTCCTTTCCCAAAATGTTCTCGGAAGGATGTGGTGTTACCCGAAAAGTTTATGCTGACAAAACATTTGGCAAACAAGGGGGTCAGGGATGGTTTAATGTCTGAAAGTGAGAAGTAGGAGATTTAGTAGAAGGCAACAAGATAAAAATAGCAGTAGTTGAAGTACTTTTGATATTATTGCAAACTGATTCAGAAGATCAAAGGGGAAGAAATAGGAGTGAAGAAGAAATTCTCCCTTTAGAAATAGGAAAGGACAAATAGAGATCATGACTATTCTGTTCAGTATAAGAGTGTAATAAAGTAAACCAAGCTACCTCTGAAGGAGATGATCTGTCTCTGTTCTTCAGTGCTCAGGAAGCAGGGTAGGTGTGTCAGTATTGTGTGGAGTTCTGACTGGTCATCCTCCCAAGCAAAGTTCAAGGACATGAACCACAAAGGCATCCATCCTCTTGTTTAATGTAATCAGAAAGCCAGTTTTGTGTTGGAGCCAAATTTATGGGTAGTCATGCACTGAGCCAACTCCCCACTGCCTCAAATGCTTCTCAGCAGTGAGAACTGGAGTCCTTCCTCTGACTCCAAGGAATGTGAAATATACTTCTTTCCCCCCCTCCTTCTTGTTTATAACTTGTGTAGTTCATGTTCTGTGTCTGGTCTGTCTTAAAAATTGTTGTCACCTCAATTTTCAACTGTTAACTGTTTCAAACTGTTAGAAATGTTTATCTCATTAGAAGGGCTGGGAAAGCAGCACAATAAAGTAAAATTAAATTATTATACTAGCTTGGATATTAGTAACAATGGAGGAAAATGAAGTGACAAGAATGACTGAGGTTTTACAGCTTCCCAATGCTTAAGACTGTAGCAGCTCTTCAAAACAACTCATTTCTTTTCCATGTTTGCTTTTACTATCTACTCTTTTTTTTTCACCCACCAGATTTCTCTAAACAATGTATTAATATTTCTTCCTTTTTATGCTTTATGAAGTCCTCTGGAGTCCTTGGGTTTTCGAATATCTGAATGCTATTCATGAGGCATCTGTTTTCAAAGCTGAGGGCACCTGCCCCTACACTTCCTTAGTTTGAATTATATAATGTGCAATTCCACTGAAGTTTCTGGAAGGAACATGTATTATGGTGGGTTCATATGCCATGGGATGGGGCTGCAGACTCTGGAAAAAAAATGGTACCTCCTTGGAAAACTCCTTGTATTATAGTGCTGTTGATGATTTGCCAGTAGACTTCAAAGGTCTTTGTGCATTTCACCAGAAAGGGAATAAATCCTTGGGAGACAAGGAAGAACAAGATGGAGACCAATGCTGATGAACTGTCACTGTAATCCTTTTGGCAGAAAGGAGGCTTCCAAACCAGCAATATCAATGATGGATCTCAGTATTCATTCTCCAGACTAGTGCTGGTGGATGTTTTCACTAGAAAAAGGCTGCTTTGTTGATGTCTGGGCAGGTATTTTATTATTCCTTTATGCAGAGGAACTTGCTTCAGTTTTTCATATATAGATATGCCATTGCTTATCTAAGTGTAGCAGTAAAAACTGTCTTGACAAAAAGCTTGAATCTTAATTTGCCTTTTGAGATGTCTTTTATTATTCCTTTTGCTATGATAAATATTTTTTTATAATTTTAAAACTCTCATGTCTAGATAACTCTATACCAAACATGGAAATTTCTGTCTGTTCAGAAATATCTGAAGGCAAAATAAATAAATGACAAGATCCCAAATGATTGAAAACTTTGAGGGAAAGATTATGGCAGAAATTCATCATTTTGTCTGTGAGATTTGCTGATACACTAGTCAATTAGGATATAACGTAGAAACAAAGTGAGTGTAATTGCACACTTACTGCATGCAAAAAATAGTGGCATTTGCACAACAGCCACCCGACTAGTTCTCCTACTTTTCAGCATGTGTAGGTCCAACATACCACAATCACAGTGGGACCTAGCCTCAGTTCTGGGACACTTGTTCTCTCTTGGGGTGTCATAATCTAGAGGCCAGAAGAGAAGCCAGCCTCTCCAGCATGTTTCACACAGTTCAACCCCTCCAGGTGCTGGACATTGATACCTGCCCTCTTGTGCCTGGCTTCAAAGTGGTCATGTCTTCAGGCACACATTTGCACTGTGATGGATTTAATGGCCATTGAAATTTACAGAAGTTGGAGTCTGTCCTCTTAACACTGCAGAATATGCAGCAATTTGATATAGAGCAATGTTAAATGTCCAGTCAGAAGGGAAATGTTTCTAAGCAAAAATGTCCCAAAATGAAATGAGTTTCTTTTATGCCTCTTCTGGACTCTCTAATGTGTTGTCCACTTGGACAGCAAGCTGAGTGCTTTCTGCCTGCTTTTAGATTGTCCTTGGAAATGAGAGACGATCTCACTGTTTTTTCCTGTTTAAAAACAGCAGATCTTTCCTTCCTGTTCTATTTTTGGAGTTGATCCATGAAAGGCAGGACCAATGTTTAAGAGGATTCTCAGAGACAAACCAGTGGGGTCACTCTAAAGAGCTGCACTTTCTCTTAAGGTGTCGGAAATGGTAGTGAAATAACCTAGCAGTTTTCTTCCCTATATTCAGCATATTTATTCCCCTGAGCTTTTTGTGGCCTTTCCTCATTTCAGACCATAAGGCTGTTCACCCTCTATCCATTTATCTACCAGGTTAGTTATTGAGGCTTGGCTCTGTGTTGGATGCTGTTAATGGTTCTGTGTGCATGTAACACAAAATTACTGGTAATATACATAGATGCTGTTACTGTATTGCTTGTTCACAGCCCCATCAGTTCCTTTAAAAGAAATTGAGGGTTTTGCTTAATTGAGGGTTTATTTTTCAGCTTTCTGAAATCTTGGAAATCTGTCATCTCATTGGTTTGTTATTCCTCAGACGGCGAATATTATTTGCAATTTTCTGATATTTAAATTTTTCCAACTAACACAATTAAGGTTTGACTGCTCCAAACTGAGGGTCTGACCCTGTGTGTCCTGACCAATTCTCATTTTTTCTCAGAGTTACCATTTATTATACCAATCCAGAATCAAGCCCAAGAAAAGCATAGATAAATACCAACAGACCCTTCCTTTCTTTAGATTCTTATGCTGTGTTTACCAGCAATGATTTCTGTGTATTTGTGATGCTTAAATGTTTACATTTTTGGACTTCTTCATACCAAATCCCTGGCTCTTTTCTCTACCTTCACTGATCTCGTTCACCACCTGCCCATGCACAGTGATGTATTAAATCCTTCTGAACTCTGTGTAAGTCACATCCACTCCCCTGAATTTCCAAGGATGCTGTATTATTCCTTCAAAGACATGCTTTATGTTATTTTCAAGTGATTTACTCTGAAAGTTACTTGCCTGATAAATGTCTTCACCTTCCTGGTAAAACATTGCTCTAACTTAAGTGAGCAGCTCAGAAGGCTGCCTCTCACAATAAAGTTAGTAAAATGAATTTGCAATTAATGTTTTGTCCTCTGTGACCCAGTTTTGAAAGTCAGAGTTACCTGGCATTATCCAGCTGGATCTTACCCCTCAGCTAACATTTAGCACAAAGGGAAGGGGCTGGGGCACTTAACACAGCCTCCAGGGAATGGTGACACTTCCAGGGGCTGTGTTTATTCCCATCAGGACTGCAAAGAAAAGTAGGACAAGATGTGACTCGGACAGAGTTAATTTTTGTGTCCTTCCCTACAAGGAGGACACTCAGGTGTTGGAGCAAGTCCAAAGAAGGACAATGAAGCTGAGGAAAGGTCTGGATATTGATAGATATACCAATGTTGATTCATTTTGTGACTAAGGGAAAGCAAGAGGTGTTTGCAAGCCATGACTCATCCAGTACTTTTGAAGCATGTAATTTAGGCTGGGACAAAACACCACAGAGAAATTCCTATTTCTGTCTACTATCTCTAAGGGGAGTCTAGAAAACCTCAGATATGAATGCTAACCCTGAAGACTTTGCAAGTTAGATGATGTACATCTCATCTGTGATGAGACTCTTATCATCTGTGTTTATATTCCTTGTTGTTTTTTGGCAATAGATGCAATGGTGTAGACTGAATCTGAATTAGGTGCTGCAGTAGGTGGTCTAAATGTGGTCTGAAAATGTTAGCTAGGATTCACAAGTATATATATATATAAATATATTAGTCACAATATAACCACAGTGAATGGCACACAACAATAAAAAGGGATTTTACTGCACGAGGTGCCATTGAATAGCCTAGACTTCAGTTCTTTATTCTGCTCAATTTTACTGATATATCTGGACTAGATTTTTGGTTTGTTCCCCCCCTCAAGTAGCATGTCCCCATAATTTCTGAATAACAAGACAAGGGGAGTCTGCCATGGCTGGACAAATTATTTTGTACATCCAGGAAGAAGGAAATTACTGGGGTCATCATTGGTGGGACAATACTAGGAAACTATTTATGTTCTTTAATAAGAAAATTCATTTTTCCAGGCCCCAGGAAGAAAGGAGATGCAGCTTTGTGTACTTTGTATCAGCTTAGCTGCAAAACAAAGAAGCAGAAATGGGGTCCATCTGACTTGCAGGCAGGCAGTGAGAAACACTGAACACTCAAACCTCACAGGGCATCTTCCTGTTCCTGTCCTCTGTCCTCAGTGGTGAAAAAAGACATGAGAGAGAGAAGGGGATGCACAGGGGCTTTGTGAGACAGCAAAAGAAAATGAAGGGAGAGAAGGAGGCTTATATGATGAAACTGATATCCAGTGGATATCTGCCAAGAGAAGAAGTAGTGATTCAGTGAGTCCATCTTCAAAAAGAATATTTTACCTATAATTCTGCAGGCATATCACCCAAACCTTTTAACATTTTAATGAATAACCTTCCTAGTGCATTAGAATCTGTGTTTATTAAAACTGTAGAGGAACTTGAAAAGATATCAGAGAATAAGATAAGAATTCAAGCTAATTCTGGTATGTTGGTGACATATCTCTGATGGCATAACATAAAAAGAGAAAGAATGATTTGCCAGAATGAGAAAGGAAAAATCAAGAGAACAAAGATAGGGTGAGGAATAAGTAATAGTTCTTCAGACAGGTGAAGAGCTACAACAATTGAAAAAATCATGTAGTATTCATGACGTCATGGGAAAAGCAAACACATAAGCAAAAGTATCACCC
Source organism: Erithacus rubecula (assembly GCF_903797595.1). Lineage (NCBI taxonomy): Eukaryota > Metazoa > Chordata > Aves > Passeriformes > Muscicapidae > Erithacus > Erithacus rubecula. The sequence continues at coordinate 23,979,031 of NC_136659.1, forward strand.
ATAAAACACAGAAAGTTATCTGAGCATTGACAAAGCTTCACATGAACTGCAATGCAGAGCTTTCTACACTACACTATAGAAAAGATGTGAAGCAACTGAAAACTTCAGAGGAGAATGAGAGAATGATCATTACTCTAATAAACATGACCCGTAATAAAATGTTGGTAGAAAAATTTGGTGGTTTAGGCCCATGGCTTAAAGAAAAGACACCTGAGTGCAGAAATGATCACAAATATACAAATATATAGAAAGATGCTATTTTTCATGCTTGCAGAGCCAATACAAGAAGCAACAGAAGCAAAATGCTGTAAAGGTAGTCTTATATCAGTCAGTGTTAATGGAAAAGGAAAAGTGCTCCTTCTTTCACTGCTTCCATATCTAGGTTCTGTTCTAAACATTTTTTTTTTTGCCTTGGCTTATTTTGGGCCAAGGCAATAAAATAATGTTTGAATTTTACCAACATCTGAAATGAGAGAGAGGGGAAAAAGATAATAATAGGAAAAATTACAACATGAGGAGGAAACCAAGTTAGTCTTGGGTCAATACAGAAAAAATATTATTTTAAGCATGCATATTTTTTCAACTGCATGTTTCTTTAAAAGAAATTATTTCTCTCAGCTGCCCATTTGAAGGTTTAAAAACAACTCCAAACATTTATTCTCAAGCTTGGTAGTACCAAAAGGAATTAATTAATTCCCCTTGGTTAATTAATTTGGTTTAATGGCATTGCAAGGCAGGGTGGCATATTAGATTAGATTCTCCAGCTACGTTTCAAGTCATAAAATGACAATAACACAAATCTTCTGGGTTTTTTTGAGTGCTCATAGAGAGTACTTTAAAGCCTTAATTTAAAGTGGGCGTTTGTCTTTCCAGACTGTAGCTTGGATTAGCTTCTTCTGGAGTTTGAGGGAGTGAAACTGGGAACACTCACAAACTGTGTTCAGAATTACAGCCTGTCTCTGGGAGGTGAGGAACACCATATTAGCATCTGTTTTGAAAAATCTCTTGATGTCAGCAGGAGCTCTGGGCTTTTTTATTTGCATTGAGAAGGAAACACAATGCAACTGAAGTAGGAAGTTTTCACCCTGGGAAAAACTCTGATTATCTTAGGCCTTGGTATTTAAAAGCACACCAGAATATTTTCCCACCCTTTATGCCATTGCCATCACATTATTATTGTGTTGTTGTTGTTGCTGTAAGTATTGCTAGTATTCTGCCTCTTCTCTCTGTACTTGAAGACCTAATTTTTATCATGGTGAGACCCAAACACAAAGACCCTGAAGCTAAAACACAAAAACAGCAGCTGGAATGATTTCCATGGGAAAGGAAAGGAAGGGGTCAGGATGATGTCCTGGGATCCCTAACACTTGCACTGGCTCCTTCCTTTCCTCTTAGATTCCACTGAGAGGAGCTCTGCAGTCACTGGGGCAGGAAGGAGAATTTGGCAGCCACTGCTTTGCTCCTGGTTTCCAGGAAGAGCAAGAGGAAGGATAGAGCAATGCCTGGATAACCTGCAGCCAAAAATGTCCTTACCATTTGCCATCCCAGTTTATTCCCTGTGCAGCTCTGGGACCCCAGGAGAGCCAAAAGCCCAGGTGAGAAGATAGGGAGTCATCCTGCCTTCCCAGGGGTGCCCTGGGCATGCTGCACAGACAGATCCCTGTCCATATGGACAGCAGCCCCCCACTGATGGAGCCCCATACAGGCATCTGCTGGAGATATCCTAAGGGAGATCTCACAGTATCTGTGTTTTTTTGTTTGCTGTTTAAATATTTCCCTTTGGAAAGAGATAATGGCTTGAAGAATGTAGAACAGTGCTTCCATTTTGTAAAACTATTACTTTTTTTTATGCCCAGCTTTGGTCTTGTTCATTACTTCTCTCCATTGCCCATCATACCTGTCTACTCTTTTCACCCTGCTCCACTTCTTTCAGTTCCCGAATTCTTATTTCAAAGGAAAATATAAGAACACCTTGCATTTACTCAACCCTCCTTACTTCTTGTTTAAAGTCTCTCAACTCCCCCAGAGCCTATTTTTTTCCACATTAGAAAACAAACAAAAGGTTTAGCATCCTTCCCCTATCTTTGAGCTAAGACATCCTGAAAGAGGAAGACTCAGATAAACATCTATTCATCTCCACAACTCCCAGATGCAGCTCAAACAGTCTCCTTTGTGGATTAAAGATAAGACACTATCTGTAAGCAGCATTAAGAACAAGAGCTCTGGTCACCACCAAGGGAAAAGAGATTGCTCTAGCCCTCAGCTTCTGTCACAAAGACTGACTCCTGAGTCAGAGGTGCCCTGGGAGAAGCACGTCCCTCTGACACTGTGTTGAGGCATAGGATGGACACCCAAAGGCCAGAAACAGACAATAAACTTGTCTCTGTATTACACTGCAGACTTTCAGGAAGCCTGGGATGCACATCTGAGTAAGTGGGTGACTCACCACAAAGTGTTGTGAGGGGAGATTGCAGTTCTTATGTCCACAGAACTGAGTCAGCCCTGCAGAAACACAACAGAGGAGGAGGAGGAGGATGTGAAACACTGAACACCACAAGCCCTGGTCTCAAGGAGTTGTGTTACAGGAAGGAAAATACATTCCAACAAAATGTGGCTTCTGACACCTTCCTTTTTCTCTTTGCCTTGCTTGGGAGAATTTTCTGTCACAGCTATTCAGTGCCACAGCACTCTGCTCTTATAACCCTCATTGGGAGGGAAGGATACCCCGAGTGCCAGATGTTAGTGCTGCTTCACCAAAGAGCTGCACATCCCTGCTTTGGGACACAAAGTGTCTACTGGGGCTAAACCAGCCTTCAAAGATGCAGAAAGAGGAAGTTCAGGGAAGAATGTTGGTATAAATGTCCCACTGGGGGACTAAAGGGGAGGTCCTGGAGTCTGAATGACTTTCAGCTGATTTGTGTTTTCTTTGCTTTCTTCTAAAACACAAAATTAAGAAAAAGGAGAAAGAAAAAGAAAAAAAAGTGATTATTGAAGAGGAATCCCTGCCAAATGACCAGGACACCTGGGTAGGAGGAGGAAAATGTTCTTTTGAGAGCAGAGGGAGGTATATAAACTTCTTTGTTTTGGGGTTTTTTTTGGTATGGGTTGGGTTTTTTGGTTTGTTTGGATTTTTTGGGGTTTTTTTTTTGTTTTTTTTGGTGATATGAAACTTGACAATGAAATTTCAACATTGAATTCCCTCTTCATAAGGTTCAGGCTGTTTACTTTCATGTAAGGTTGCCTCTCTTGTTACTGTCAGAGGTCAAATCCTGAGCAGTTAAAAGAAGCATGTTATTTTTAAAGCCTTTTATATTTCTGGGCAGGCGTGCAAGGCAGGACTGGCTTGCCCACAGAAGAGTCAGTGAAGTGCAAGTTCTTTCACATCTAGGAAATGAGTTAGGTCAGGAAGAATCAAGCACTGCTGGAGCCTGGCAGCTGCTGGCCAGTCCCTGTGCCACCACTCCTTGCTCTGCCTCTCTGTGGGTGAGTTAAAGCTGGCAGCTCCAGCCAGCAGAAGGAGCAGAGGTCAGGCTGGCTGAGCTGTGTTGTCTGTGACTCTGGATCTCTGACACTTACCTGAGCAATTGGCCCCTGGTCCCACCATGTGCTGCTGCTCCCTCTCAGAAGACACAGCACAGGTATCAAAAGAGCAGACAGCAGCCACAAGAATCTTGCCTCATTTTTGCTTCACTAAACAAGCACAAATCCTTTAACCCCCCCTTGGAACATTCTGTGCTTCAGGTCACTGTTCGGGGAGCCACAGGTGTCTTGGTTTTAGCTACCACTTCATAAAATATAAGAATGATTTCTGATACATGACAGAAAAATGCTTAGATTTTGAAGGCAAGCCTCATCCAGGGAAGGCATTTTACAAAGTTATCACATAATTTCACCCCCTGGGCTCAGCTGGAGTATTAGCTGAGAATGGATTCACTTTATACTGAGTCAATCTGCAAATTCTCTGAGCAAACAAAGCTGCTGCAGCATTTATATTGTATGTGTGTTTTTCTACAAGATATTCAGGACTTTCGGATACAAGAAGGAAAAGCCAGAACCTAATATTTCTTCTTTAAACTGTGAAGGTCCTTTTGTTCTCAGTTCATTTTTTTGCGTTTATTAAAAGCAATTTACTTCACCAGCTCACTTGTGGAACCATTTATTCAGGACAAAAAAATAACACAAAGCACTGAGTAAAAGGCAACTGAAATGATTGTCACACTCCCTCCCTACTAGCAAGGATATTAGCTTCTGATCCACATTCCAAACTTGGATACCTAGCAGACAGTATCAGCATTCTGGCTTTTGTGGTGTAGAAGTGATTTTTAAAAAATATTTTTATTAAATTTGTCTGAGTCTTTCTGTTTTAAAAGCATGATGAATCAGACTACTTCGGAATATTTTGTAAACATTTTTTTAAAATCCATGTTGACTCTTAGATTCCTGCCATAATTTGTTTGATCTTTTTAACCAATATGCTACTTTGTTCATTATTGCCCTCTTTTCCAAAATAACAGCCAAGTCATCCTGTGAACTCGTTACTTGACCATGTGTTTGTTCATTTAGGGATGAAGGAAATGGGAAAAGCGAAAACAGTCTCACAGTCTTCCCTGCTGACATCCAGTCTCAAATATTTGTTTTGCTATAAAGTAAATCAAGCATGAAAGGAGCAAATTGTTTAAAATTAGTAGCAAAACTCTCAAAAGTCTTAAAAAATATTTTAAACCCAGATACTTTCCACTGGAAACTGCAAAAACAGGAAAGTGTCCAGCTGTGTGTCACACTCTAGAGTAGTCATTGCATCCATGAAACAAAAACAAAGCAAACCCTTCATCAACAGAGAGCCAGACTGCAGAAAATCCCTGCTCCACAGAGTTCTGTTAGTCTTTCTTTTGGCACTGTGCATACCCTGAGAGAAATTATTCAATGAATTAATATTTGATGAAGCAAGAAAAAAAGACAAGAGAGAATAAAACAGGCAAATAACCTGCACGAGCAAAAAAAAATGCACCTTAATGGGAAAACAAATGTTTGAATGACTGAATTTGTCTTCTGTGTGAGGTGACAGCTCTGGGCTCTTGGTGACTTCACAACTCAGATGTAACCTTGTGTTGTGCCTCTGGAGCTATCCAGGATCTCGTGGCTGTCCCAGAGGTGCACATCCAGCCAGCTCACACTGCAGGACTTTGACTCTTCACAGAAGAGCTGCTGCTGGGTGAAGTCAAGTAAAAAAGTCCTTCAGAAGCAAAACCCCAATTTTTACAAATGGGATTCCTTTCAAGGTGTTGCCACACCTTCTACTTTCTCATTCTGAGAGCTTTCTAAGGAATATCTGCGCCTATTCCCGTTAATGCTGCACAGGAGCCACTGTCAGCAGAGAAATAGAGAGATAGGGACTTCAAGAAATAAAAGAAGGACTTTGAATCCTTTTTTCAGCAGTAGCCTGTGCTTCCATCTGAGGCAGATATGGTTCTTCCTGATAAGACTTTTCTGACCAGCTTTACCTCATGCTTGTAGAGGAAGGGAAAACAGACACATAGGAAGCCACCACCTCTTGAAGAAATGTCACTCGAGGGATAATTAATTTCCCAAATCAAAGATACATGTTCCTACTGAGGCCTGATGAGGGAACATGATCCAATGCCTGACAAAATCCAAGGGGGAACAGGATTACTAAATCAGAAGTGATAAAAAATGATGCCATAAAAACCTAACACCAAGACCCATTTCACAGATTCCAAGTGGAAATATTCTGATACATTTTGAAAGAACTGGATTGTTAATATTTAAGAAGCCAGGCAAGACCTCCAGATGGAAGCTGCTCTATAAGCAGAAAGCTTTGCTATTAATATTTATTAATCTGAAAGTGCTTATTTAGTTTTTACGCAATTTTTTCTCCATCCTTTTCCTAAGCAAACTAACATTGAATCTGTGGGATCTGTGAGTTTTTAGCTTCCCACTGCTGTCTGTGATGTAAATTGCATTTCAAAGAAAAATGAAAAGAAATACAGAAAAATTTCCTAAAGTCACAATGAGGAGGCTCAAAATCTGTTTGTAAAGATCATTCCTGGCAAGTGCCAAACATTTGGACACCACACTGAGCAACATAAACAAAGTTTTCAAACCTGATCCTGTGGTTTCTGTGAAGTACAGTCACAGGGGATTTTGCCCACAGGAGCTTCCTCACAAGGTCATGGATATTTTGGGCATGTTTATGCTGATGGGTGCTCCCAGGTGGTGTTTCAGGGTGCCAAGGATGGCATCACCTTCCTGTCTGAGTGATGTGGGGATGCTTCAGTGGGACTATGTCTGCACTGCAGCTTGGGTAGCTTTGTACCCTGGTTCTATCTGTGCCCATGTTGGGGTGTCCTTCTAGAGGAATCCAGGGAATTAAACATAGAATTTTGCCACTGTGTGCAGCTGGGAGATGGCCAAGGGCTGCATCCAGCAGCCAGGACTTCAAAACTGTCACAGCCAGGGGTGCTCAGTTCCCTTATTCAAGGGTCTCAATTGTGGTACTAAGTTAAAAAAAAAAGAAAAAAAAGAAAAAAATAGCCTGATGAAAACCTTTTGTGTTCAGCAGAGGGATGAAAAGAACCAAAATCTATGTAGGCAAGTTAAAGTTTCCTCTTCACTCATCAGAACTAAACTTAATGAATAGAAGAAATCAATGAAATGTGCTGCCCATAACCTCACTGATTTGAAAGAAATCACCCTTAAGCACAACTCACAGAAGACTCTTTTTAAAATAAAGTTAAATAAAAGGAGACAGAAACTCTACTCATAAAAATATTGTTTTTTAAATGGACATCCTGATTTTAGCCAATGGGTTCAGATCAATTTTTCTTGTATTTTTTTCTCTTTTTTGGTGAAAAAGAAACATAGATTATTATTAGTTCTCTTTTAATCTGTCAATCATATATCTTTTAATAAGATAAGAGGCCTGGAAAAAAATTACTTGATTGTAGGGAAAAATATGCTGATAGTTCATTTCTCTCTTGGCATGAATGTGCTTCTTATTATATAACAATATTTTCAATAATTGCCCCAGCTTGTTCAAGAATCAAGATTCTGAATTTTTGCTAATACAGTTAAATTATATTCTTCTATGAAAACAGAATAAAATGAAACAAATATTTTTTCTCTTTAATGAAATATACATATTAAAATAAATAATTTTCCAAGTAAAACAAAAGAAGGGAAACTCCCCTCATACACTGAGTCTCCAGGTTAACATCATCACAGACATGAAGAAGCCACTAGCAATTTTCAGCTCTTGAATCACATAATGATAAAATGGCTTGGGTTAGAAGAAAACTTAAAGCTCATCTTGTTCCAACCCTCCTGCCATGGGCAGGGGCACTTTCCACTATCCCAGGTTGCTCAGAGCCCCATCCAGCCTGGCCTTGGACACTTTCAGGGATTGGGCAGCCACAACTTCTCTGGGCAACCTGTTCTCTGGGCAACCTGTGCCTCACCACCCTCACAGTAAAGAACAACTTCCTAACATCCAAACTAAACCTGTCTCCAGCTTGACATTATCTCCAGTTCTATTCTCCATTCCATCATCCAGGCTCTTCATAACTCAGGCTATGAGACTCCTGGGGAATCTCACACAGTATATTCTTCTCCTAAAAAAAATATATTGGTACTTGCTTTGTGGTAGAGTTTTATCACATTTCAATTTATTTCAAAGTAATTTTTTTTCTAAAATTTTAGTGACAATTTATTGAAAGGATTAGCAATGTAAAGTTGTATTAAACACGTCACTTCTCTCCTGTTTGATGTAATATTTCTCTCTGTTTGTCTTGCATTGACAGCCCAATACCTGTATTCTTATAATAAGTTATTGAACCTAGTCTTACCAGTTGAGTAATTAATGTTGGAGTTCAATAACTCTCTTACTAAACTGTAAATTTTTCCCTTCATTCAACAATGCTGTATATTTATTGTTATGCCTAGCAGCTTTTGAAATTATGATAGACTTCAATGAATAAAATGGTTTTCAAATTATGAATTTCCCGGCTTCAGGTATCCAGGGAACTAGAAGAATAATAACTCTTTTCTACTTTATCACCTCTGATTCTTAGAGCCTTCTGTTCTTACTAGCTGCTTTGTTGTCTCCTCTCAGGGTTTTTCCTCATGGGTGTGTGTTCTCTTAGGATGAAACAATCCTTAAAATGGCTCTGTCAAGTGCAGGTAAGTTCTAGTTCAAAATGTAAAGGATAGAGTATGTCCCCCATAGCAAAGATCCTTACACTTCAGCCCTTGCCTATCTCTTTAACCTCACTTGTATCTTCCCCAGGTATTTTTCTCTGAGCCATGATTATCCCCTGAGCAAGTTTCATGCTTCACACTCAATTTTTTATGAAGCATCTCCCAGTGCATACAGAGAATTTGGGCCTGAGGCATCTCTGTCCCCCATGCATGTGCCTTGGTCCTTGTTATCTGTTTTCCACAGTGGGAACTGCTCATTCTGATTTCCAGAAAATGTAGTTCATTTTCCTGTTAATATTGTTTAGGGAAAAATATTAAATTAACTCAGTGATGATAACAAATTAATTCCATTATACTCTTTAGATGCTGGGAATAGAGACCTTGGGATCACTAAAAGCAGATCTTCCATCTTTAATATAATTATGGCTAAGGCTTTAGCATGTTCTGGAGTAGTTTTATTTTCTACTTATTTAAAGAAATTCAAGAGAAAAGGCACCTGAGAGAGCAAAGGGACCCCCAAACTGCTTTCAGCTTATGGTCAATTGGTAGAGTCCATCTGGTAGCATAAAATATTTATATTCAGGTAGAAAATCAATGAAGTCAGAAAATGAATCTTCATTCATTATTCTTCACACATGTCAACACATACATATTTGCTCACTGCAAAAACCCTTTGCAGCACAGCTGGGTGTTTGATCTATCATACACATGGGTGGGAAGCAACCTTCAACCCATGCTGCTTCTGCAGGGAATGATTTTCCTTAGTGTGGTCTCCTTTTGTAATGGGAAAACAGCAGCTCACTGAAGCTGTGGCCCTGAGAGAGGTGGGCACCTCAGGCACACAGGTGGAATTACAGTTAGGGTGTTTCACTTTTAAATATTTTCCTTTTATTTATGATGAGATATGTTACCCTTTCCATGCACACACACACACACACACACACACACACCCCTTACCCACCCAGTTTCCTTCCTTACTTTCCCCTGCCTTGATTTCAGGGTTTCACAGCTTCTATGTGTTCTTCTTGTGCTGCTCTAATAATTTTGGGAGGTGCTGCCTCAATGAAACAAAACTCAAAGACAGTGGAGGGATTGAAGGGAGCTGTGCAGTTACTGGTGTGGAACAGAGAGCGCTTCCCCAGGATTATTCCCACAGATAGCACAGGGGCAGCTGTGTGAACTATTGGAATGAGAACAGATGTGTCTCAGAAAAAGTGCTTCAGGCCCTGAAAATAAAGATTTTTTTTCCCCCAGAGAGTGCAAAAGGATTGTATCAAACTTTGAATTATGTGTAAGAAGAGCTGTTTCACAGGACATATTGGCTTTGCCTGTGAATCCTTAGTTACATTTTCTTGTATTCCTTTTACTGTGTGATGTGGTAAACATACTTTGACTGCTTCCATTCTCCCCCTGCTTATCTCACACCTACTCTGTGTAGCAGCAAATCTCTATTCAGACACAGGCTTAAGCATGTATTAGGGTGAGCCAGTATTGAGGAAAGAGTGTGAACACAGAAGTAAAACCTTTGTGTTTTCTTTTTGCTCTGCACCTAACCACATACAGCTCATTTGTTTTTGCAACGTGTGAATATTGACAATGTCAAGTGGGGTACTTTACAGAGAGAACTTTCCTAAAATATGCCAAAAGGGCATCAATGGGTTAGCTCAGGACACCTGAAATTTAAAGTGCTTTGCAAACAGACAGCACACTGCATTATGTGCAGGGGATGTCACCCAAGGCATGATCTGTGCCTGGGCACTGGTTTTGTTGCATGCCAGGGATAAACCAGTTTGCCAAGTGCCAATACTCTTTCCAGCACAGATTTCCCTTTCCCCTGTGCTTGGGGTATTCACCTCAAGGGTTAGGGTTCAGGTCTCTCATTTAACTGAGAGATGGAAAAATCTCTTGATAGGTGTTTTGGGTTGGTTTTACTTGTTTGTTTTTTCAAATTTCTTTTTTATTTTTTTATTTTTTTTTTTTTTTTTAATTTGGAGGATGTACTGCTCTTTTCACTCACTAGGTTACCCATTTTCTGTTGCATCTAACATGTTAAACCTTCTGCATCTGTGGTTCAGCATCTGCCAAACACGAATTTTTAATAAACTTGTGTGAAAATAGTTAAGTAAGTGGAACTGGGAAGACAATGATAGAAATACATTTGCCTTGTTACCTGGACTGAAATCACTTACCAAAAGACATTTCACAGTTAGGATAGAATTCAGATTCTGCTCAGTTTAACATCTCTAATTTCAGTCTAACATCTTTGTACAAGCACAGTTCTAGCTCCTTATATGATGACTTCAATAAGTCACTTAATAGTTGAATGTTTTTACTTCACCAGATTTGCATTAGATACTTAAAAGACTGAGTCCTTCTGACAAAGTGTGACTATTGTATTAAACAGCCTCCGTAATGTCATCAATGCAATTTTTTTTCATTTCCATTTCCAACAAGGCTGTAGAAGAACTGTCTGTTCATCTTGCATTCTTGCAGAATTTGCTACCATTATCTTAAGTGCTGTCTTGGCATACAAAGTTATTAGATGGTGTGAGGTGGGTAGTTAAAACCTGCAATAGATGCAAAAGCTTATAGAAAATTTGTCTGGCTGGATGGGTAGATGGAATACAAATAAAAGCACATATGATTGTGTGCAAGGTGCAGGTAGGCCACTTATCTTTATCAGTATATGTCAAAAATGAACATCACAAAAAAAATCCATTGAGAATTGGCCATTTGAAGCTGGTATCTCTGTCAGTAAATTACTAGATTGAGTTGAGAAAACAATGAGCACTGTACCTTTGGAGACATAGCCAAGAACAAATACTGACCACTGGGAGGATTGCAGACTTGACTGGAAGCTTATGCAAATGTTCTTTCTTTTTAATAAACACACAATACAGAAGAGCACAGAAACATTTAAATATAGTGCATCAAATATATTTCATGGCACCATCAGATCAAAAGAAAGAAGTAGGCAATAATTTTGCATTTCTCTTCTAAAGAAGAGTAGAGTGGTAATAATATGTCTTTAGAATTAATTTCCTGTGGTAAATGACTAAAAATATTTCATAGAATTATAGAATGTTTTGAATTGGAAGGAACCTTAAAGGTCATCTATTTCCAACCACCCTGCTGTGGGCAGGTATCCTAAAGAACTTTGTGAAAAGTTTTATATTTTAAGAAGTGCTCATTTCAGAACTAAATGAAGGAACTTCAGAAAAATGATGGACATATAGTCTGCATCATTTCAGGACCAAGAAACACCAAACTCATGGAAATGGTTTTGTACAGGGCATATTGTCAAAAATACAGTGAAAAATAGCCCTAGGCTCAAGATAGGTATGCCCTGGATTGCTACAGCAGGGGAAAACATGAATTGCCATTGTCCTGTTTTCACATGGGTAGGAGCAGTAGCATAAAGAGACCTTGTTGTTTTCTGGGTGAGAGAAGGGAACTGGGACAGAGTTAGGATAGAAATCCAAACCTCAGATTGCCTCACTCTGGCTTCCCTCCAGTTCATGAAGATCTTGAGCATACAAATAAAGCTAGGAGTGAACTTTTAATTTTTAGTGTCATAGGATCAGGGTAACCTCAGTTAAAATATCTTATAGCAGCAGCTCTCATATGCCACTCTCTTTCTGTGTGAGCTGTTATTTCAGCATTATTTTTTAAACCTGTTTGTTCCTCCAGATGTAAAGATTAGTTAATGACTCCTTTGTTGGGAGCGTGGGCTTATGGCTCAAGCTTTGACACAAATCATTGCCAGGACAATTGTCTAAAAAATTTTAATCATCAGAGGTTTGTCTATAGAAACAGATCATTTTCAAGGCTAATCAACTAATAACTCAACTTTCTGATTTTTGTACAGAAGTACTTTGACAAGAAACTTTGGCCAACATTAAACTTTTAACTGTTAAATACCAGTTTTTATTACACATCATACCTCTTCAAGCTGTATTTCTTCCCCTAAAGACTGAATGCCAAAGACCAGAAGTCAAGAGCACATGTTGTTAACATTATCTTAAAAAAAAAAAAGTGATTTGCCTGAAAAAAAATAGGAAAGATCTATGAAATTTGTGACTTAATAAAAATGAGATGGGCCTCTAATTTTCAAGCAAAGACACAGGATTATGAAGAAACTCTGACAGATAAGGAAAATTTAAAAGTTTGTCTGTATTACATCAGCTATGATGGAAATTAATTGTGAGTCACCAAAAGTAATGTGGTCAGTTGTTCATTTATCTTGTGCAAATCTTGATGAGAAAAAAAAATTCTAAATTGGAATGGGAAATCCAGGACTTTGTGTCTTTGTAGTAGATCAGGAATTTTCCATGAAGATCTGAACTTATGTACACTGAGTTTTAGTTTTAATTGGTGCTATTAAGGAACTGGAATTTTAATGTGCAAGTGCATTATGCAATTCAGAAATTATATTTTGCTCCAAATAAGGTTCAGATATTGAAGTTTCTTAGGGAGGAAAATGTTAGTTCAGGACCAACTAAATTTTTGCAAATCTATTTTTAACTTGTCACAACATTTTAAGTACAGTGGGTTTTGGGAGGGTTTTCACTTGGTTTTAATTTTAGTTTGGTACTTGCTGTTCTGGAAGGTATTCCTATCAACATGAATACATCCTCACCTAATGTTTTTATCTATCTGGATGAACTAACATTCCTGAACGAAAACATATTATGCAAGATTTATTTCTTGAATGTTTGTGGGTTTGGAGCTTATTTTGTTTCTTCCTTCATCTGTGAAAGATGAACTAATGTAGCCTGAGCATGTGTGTTGAATAAAGGGCAGAAAATAGCTATCCTATCTCAGAGGAAGAAATGGGGAAGAATTAATCTCAGCCAGCCCCTGTACCTGGTTGAGACTGACACCATTTGCTGAAGTTATTTCCAGACATACAATCCACAGTGTCATGGGATAAGTCAGTCATTCAATTGATCTCACAAGGTAAATCACATTTATAATCCCTACCCTTAGAAAAGTGTCCACAATGTTTTTCTTTACCACTGGCACAAAAATGTCTAACATATAAAGCACTGTATTATTAAACAGTGACATGCAGTTTTTGAAAGATATTTGCCAAACACTCTCATTGAATTACTCAATTTATCTCTTCAATGTCAATAACCAAGCTGAGGTTGGAGGTAATAGTGCTGTGGTGATTCAGGAGTAATGCACTTCCATTCATTGTTGTCCTCACTGGGACACAAGACATCTGGATTACAAAGACATCTTCTGCCATGGAACCCAACCTGTGCTACAGAGAGAAATGCCATGCAATTCCCTTAAAAAATTATTAGCATCTGTCTTAAAATTGTTTACCCACTGATTTTCCTGAAAGCCAGTTGCACAATCTTTCTAACCTAGTGAGTGGGTAGGAAAAGTCTGCTAATTTACAAGGCAAGCTTCTATCCATGTATTAATGGTCCCAAATTATCACTCAGTTTAAAGAGCTCCTTTGGCTCTCTCTCTTTGGAGATTTATTTTCTCCCCATGATGTGTTTGTAGGGATTAGTTTTTCAATCTCCCAAATTGTGTTATATTAGTGCAGAAAGGACAAAATCTTCTATCTGTGTGTGACAAGCTAAGCCTTCCATGCCCCCAGTGTTCTCTTATGTCTCTTGCTGGATCCTGTATTCTTAAATGCAGGTGGCCAGAACAGTACCCAACCTGCCAGACAAACTCCCCATATCATGCAGTTCAGATTTCTCAGTTCATAATGGAAGAATTTTGCCTGATTGCCAGCCAGGATTGTGTCTGAAGTTTTGATGCAGTTTGAAATGCTGTCCACGACACAGAGTGTCTTTCTTGTTCCCTGTGATCTCCCATTTCTGACCTCATGGCCTATATCCTGTTATCAGTCTCCAAGAAAGTGGGCTTGTGTTCTAATTACTTTTTATCCCAGTTGTCCTATCATTTTCAAGGTCACCCAGCTCTTCCTGTTTAGTGTTCTGATCATCCTCTATTAATGATGCTTTCCAATTTAACTAGAGCACTCCCACTTTTGTGCCATGATTCTTAATGAAAGTAAGTAATCCTGGAGGAATTCCACTACTAATGTTTCTAGAACAATAGTTCTCATTTTAAGACAATCTGTTGTATCACTTTTGGTGAGCTACTTGCTCACATCAACGAGCTGGAAAACATCCAATTTTTTTTCGTGCAGGGAATGCTTTCTAACAGAAACATCTTCCAGGCGATAACAACAGAATGCCAGAGCAAGAACTAGAGGGATTATTTCTTCTAATATTTAGTGCTAAGTTTGAAAAACACAGCCCACGGTCAAAGTACAGCACAGAAGATTCAGGCAGTGTTAAGGGGTTAATTTCTATGTTTTGTGGCAATCAAAAGAAGAGTAAAAGAATTTGTGATTGTACCTAAAATAAATGTCAGCAGACTATGCAATGCAAAACATCAGTTGAAATCAATGGAACTATCAGAGAAAATAATATTCTACTGTGTCTTGTTAGCCTGTCAAGCTAATCCATGCAAATAGTCTTTATGCATAACTGTCTTACTCAGATACTTGGATGCAATCCATCAAACACTTCTCATCCATTAAATATAATTATATGCTTTGTTGGAATAACCAGATGTTTAGTGCTAAGCTGAACAGATGTCTGTGCTTCATAACGGAAGGTTATAAACCTATTTACACCAGCAATAAAATGCAAGTATTAAAATGATGGAGGAACTGAGTAGTGTTCACTTCATTTTGGCTAATTGCCAGCAATTCACTTTTTTTGGATCAACTTAATAAAGGTGCTAAATTTGCTACAGGGTAAATTTGACATAGGAGTTAGTACAACTAGGCTGACCTTTTGTAATGTGTGCAGTGATGACCACTTTGGGTCCCTTAAAAAGAACTTAATTAATCTTGCAGTGAGTTTGCTTTCAAAGATTTAGGTCCAAATTTTTTATAGGGCTAAGTAAAAGGCATGTGTTAGAATGGACCCCTGCCACTCCACTAATACCTTTGGGATGAGGAATGCAGTTTATATTCTCAGAATAGTCTTTTGATACGTAACACTGGGCTTTTGGGAACCATTCCCATTGCGGAATGCACCTCCTTCCTCAAAATCTGAGATCCAGATTCAAAACTTTTGAGCAATAATATATGTCACTAATTACTATGTCTAAATGATTTTCATTCTGAGGCAAAAAGAAGTGATAGCCTAGGATTTGTTGTCTTTCACACAAATATATGTAACTTACCTTACTTGCCTGTACTTTATTTTATTTTCCATGTTTTATCTGCAGGCTAGAGCTCTTCTGAAAACAAAATTTCCAGGTAGAACTCTTCTGGAAACCTGAGTCTGAGAAGCTTTTTAAGGTGGTAAGTAGAGCTGTAGGACTAATTCACAACAGTTCATCTGCTATGACATGCTTGTAGTCCAGTAAGCCACTTAAATGCTTATGTACATAAATACTTTTACATAAATCAAATTATAAAAATTTAGCAAACATATACATTGAATATTTTTGTTTAAAGCAGCTTTGATGATATAGAGAATTATCTTATTTTTCTGTCTATGGAATTCCTTTAATTTATAAGCCCTTCAGGAGTACGATGTAATCCTGAAATAAATATATTTCTTCAACAGAAGAAAAGGTGACTGGGACAAGTAAATAATTAATACATCTGATTTCTTGAGTCAAAGCAATTCAGGGTAAATGGTATCAGGAAGAATATTTAATAAATGGAGGATCTTAGAGCAGAACAAAAGTTTAAGAGCCCAAAGAGGAAGAGAGATGGCAAGGAACAATGTTTTCTGGGGGAGATTGAGAAGAACTCCTCAAGCAGTAACAAGATGTAGAGGAGACATGAGGGAGCAGTTAACTGCTGACTTGCAGAAGAAAATTATCAGGGAATAAACTGTGCTAGCAAGGAATGGAAAATTCCTTGTTCTGGGGCAGAAAGGGAAGTTATCCAACAGAAGGAGTTGGGAATAGTGGAGGGGACACGTGCTCATTGACTAGATGTGTGTCTGCCTGACTGGGCTTTGTCTAGTCTACAAAGTAGGATTCCTTTGGGGTTAGTAAGGACCAAAATTGTTCAGAAGCACTAAAGAAGGTAATATGACATTGGTCAAAACATAATTACAGACAAAGAATTAGACAGGAATCTGAGGGAAAAGGCCAGTCTTGTGAAAAAAGGGACTGAGAGATGGGGAAGATGCTGTTCCTTAGAGGGCACAAGCAGTGAGGCTCAGGGCTTGATTCAAAAAGAAAGAAGTAATTAAGACAGTGAAAAAATTTCACTCTCCTCTATTGATGATGGGAAATTTATCTGAAATGTCACTACATTATTTCTGTCTCCTGACTTGATGAGATTTGAAAGATTTCTGGAATCAATTTTTTCTTAGTGGACTTTCCTGCAAATTTGAAGAAAAACCCCACTTTTTCATGCTCATAAAATATGATCAACTGCAGTTATGCACCCTGAAATTGTGGTTATAATAGCACTGGGCAGCTAAGCTGAAACTGGGATGCAGGGCCTTTTCTTTCTTGTAGAACACATCCCATCCTCTGACAGAGCCTGAAGAATAAATAAACCCTTTTTAAATGTTGTGAAGGAGACAGCTTGTCACTGCATGTTAGCTGACTCATTAAGATTTCTGTTTCAATGATCATCTAGGCTGATGGAGGACCATTGAGCTTTTAAGATAGTCTCACTCTAATGTCTGTAAATACAAGTTGTGGTTGAAAAGTTTTCACGTGGCTTGCAATTATTGAGTCATATTTTTTACTTCTTCTAAATGCAGTGATGAAATGTTATTTATGAAATGGCAGAACAGTTTGAGATTAAATTATTGAACAACAACTGTTACCTCTGTATTTGTCTTCAGCTCCTGGCAGCCCAGTCTGAGCAGCTCTGGTCTGAGATTTTGGGTCCTGGATTCCCATCCTGTCTGACATTCTCTTACTTCCTATTACTCAGCATTGGGAAATGCTGATCTACAAAGGAGGGCAGTCTTGTGAAAAAGTAGTTGGGTTTCTTTCTGGTCTTGAACTGGTGCTGTCTAGAATAAAGAAAATATTTTGCTAGGAAAAAAGCACATATGATATTAAAATCCCAATATCTATTTTATTAATCTGGACCAAATAACACTACTGACATAAATTCAGTGATATGTTTCACTGAAATATGTGAAATAATGGTGAGGTTTATTTCTGCATTTTTAATCATAGAAGGCAATCAATTAATAGTCTTGCTTCCCAGGGATCCTCTGCCAGAGGAATGGTATTCACCAGGGGATTCAATTATCACTTCTGTTCAATTTGATTTCATATGGCACCATGATAAATGGCTCCTACTGCTTGTAATAACAATACTGTGCACACATTTATTTTCTCTTGTTTACTTAATAATTAATATGCCACCCACAGTGACAATATGTGGGCTTGTTTATAAAACCTTCAGTAATCAATAATTGTTTCCCACGTGACACTAAGAAGAGATAATTCCAATCATTGCTGTGAGAACTCTTTTCTAATGCTTTCACAGTAGAGCCCTGACTGGCTTTTCACACTCATCAGCCCAAAGTCCTGGCATATGAAGGTTGAGTAGTTGTGGTGGTTCCTGCTCTATATTTAGGAAATGTGCTTCAAGATAGCCAAGTTGGCTTGCTTGGAGCAACTCACTCATGGTAGCACAGAATGCCACTGGGCAAATCACCTGGGAAATAAGATTTTAGGAGTAGTTTGGGCATCTCAGCACTATTTCATATTGAGTAAGACAGAGGCACCCAACCAACTTCTCTAAGAGAGGCAGCAAAATTCTTACTTTTATCAAAACAGATGTAGAGTCCTCTGTGAAATAAAGGAAAGGATGAGAAAGAAATAGGAGTGGGAATGTTTTACAAACACTGCTTAAAACCTGCATTGATTCTGTGATCAGATAGTAAATTCTGTGTCAGGTGGCTTAGTTAATATACTTGTTGTTTTTTGTAAAGGCTCAAAAGGTCAGAGAACAAAATATTAATTTACTGAACTACTTCAATATTAATACAATCAGTCAAATGGGTCACTCTAATGAGTCTGACTACCACACCATCACTAATCTGAAATCCACAATGATTCCCAGGCTTGGAGGCACTGGACTGCTCATCCAGGTGCATGCACAGTGTGGATCTGCAGCAAACTCAGACCCTCCTACATTGCATTCAAGACCTTTCTGCATTTCTAGGAAACACAGGGTTGTAGCTTGTTGTTTCTCTGACATTCCTGGTGCCACTGCCATTTTGGTGGATTTCAGGCAGAAGAGGGAGAAGCAGTAGCTTCATACATAATTGAGGATAATGAAATGAAATTCACCTACTTAGGTCACCTATAAATCTCTGGGAAGCCTGACCAGAAGACTCATTGTCATCTCCAGGTGTGGTCAAGATAGAAAAAGTGAAGGATGGAGGGTTTGGATTGCTAATCCCTGCATTACTCAACCCAGCCTTGGTCCTTTGCAGTTACCTCAGTTGTATTTGTCTGCTCAACACTGTGCATTACCACTCTGGACCAGGAGGTAATTCTAAACAAAAAGGAATATTGGTTTCTGCATTTATGCATTGTAACAGAGAGAGGTAAAAGTTCAAATCGCCTGGACTCAAAGTTAGTGTGTCATTGAATCCAGATTTCAGGTAGGCTTGTTTCTTTTAAACCCTGCACACATATTCATTGGAAATGCTGTCAAGTACAGCAAAGTTAAATCATTGGTTTGTTCTCAATTCTTGATCCAATCCATACTCTGCTAAAAGTGGGGAAAACAAGCCATATGATAGCATCCTCCTAAAAACCTACAAAGCAGGCATAAACCTGAGACATAAACTCAGGTTTATTGGAGGTCACTTTTGTACCAGAGATAGACAGATTAAATTTGATTGCACCATAAAAATACAGATATTTTTGGCTGCATTTCAAGAAGAATCTTGTTTCCCAATCTCCTTTCATGAAATGGTATTTGCTGTAAGAACTCCACCAAACAGGCATTGCTTGGTCCATTCAGGCAGCAGAGATTAAGGCTGTCCAATATCTTAGCTGTAGAATAAGTTATTTCATTCATACAACTAGTTGCCAAAATAATTTCTTATAACATTGCACTAATTTATTCTCTCTGTGTCTCTCTCTTCTCCTCAGACTGGAGTAAACTTATGGAGAACTGAAGACAGATGTTATTTCAAGATTGTTATGCTTCATTCTGTTTTTCTTCTACTTTTCCCCCTAACCAAGAAGTTTAGTAAATAGACTAGTATATATTTAATACTTAAATTAAATTTAGAAAAAGCCCACCATGCTGTAGAAAATGATGTGTCAGCTTGGTTGTTTGCATTGCTTATTCTCATTGATCCTGTGCAATGTCCAGAACTGCCATTCTACCTGCATCACCTTGCCAGGAAAAGTGACACCAGCCTGGGGCTGGGTCTAAGCCCAGCTAAACCTAGCCTAAGACTAGGTTATGGCCTTTCCTGCCCTTGAAAATGCTGGTTACAGTAGCACATATCCTCCCAATAACCAACCATGTGTTAAGGCACTCATCAAGCTGTACAAGCAAAAAAACCACACTGGCCCAGTGTATGGACTCTACAGAAACTGTGAATATATAGTGATATACTACTGTGAATAATTCAAGAGATGCCAACAGGGTGTGACATGAAAGTAGTGCTTATGAATTTAGGAGTTTCCTTGTCTAGTTGTTGGGTTCTAGAGCAGAAATTAGAATTGCAATTGTCCCCCTGCAGGTACAGTGGCATGGGCTGCTCTGGTTTGCAGTTCTGGCTGAGCTTGATGAACAGAATAAATGAAGTTTTGTCACCATTAAAAGCAGGTGTCCTTCCTGTCACTGTGTCCATCTCAGTCCATAAGACTTTTTGTCTTATTTCTAGCCTTTTCCTCTTGTTTGTTTTTTTGCCTGGAAATTTTATTGTCTGCAATTAAATATTTTGTTTTGGAAATTGTGAAGCATTTTGAACCTCCCTTCTTCTCCATTTCAATATCCAGTGTGAGATCAGATCTTTAAATATTTTATATAAAACTCTTTTTTCCCCTCACTAAAACTTGCTCTCTGTCTTAAAAAACAAAATAAAATAGTTGCAGAAAATAAAGGAAGTTTGCTCTAGTTTTGTAGAACGGAATTAAATAAAATGAGTGCCATCTACTGGTTGTGAGTTCTATCCTGTAGATTCCTTAACCTCCCATGCACTTTGGCATTGCTGTGCTTGTCTTATATTAGAACTCATCTTTATGCAAGAAACATAATAAAATACTTCATCTTTCCACTGTCTCATGCTTCTGGATGAGCAAGAGACGTTCTGTTGTAGTCTTAAATTATAAGTAAAGACACTTTATAATTAAGAAGGTGCCATTAATCAAATCAGCCAGCAGTAGCTCAGTGTTTTAATTATACACAAATATTGTATTTAGTCTCTTCCTTTTGGTTATTAATCACCTCTATCCACTAGACTGCTGTCTGTTTATTATTTATTAAATCCTACTGAAGACTTGCTATATTTTTTATGAGTATAAAAAGGGTGTCTTCAGAATTAATATCAACATTGCTTTTTTAACCGTAAAGCAGAAAGCCATATTTATATTTATAACTGGATTATGTGTATTGTGCTCTTAGCTGTATATCCATTTGCCTGTAGGAATAATTTCCATTTATTATATACAGTGACTTTTGATAATTCTACTTTTTCTTCCACACTTACAGTGCACTCACACTAAATGGGATTTCTAATGGATTACTCACCTTTTCCTTAGGTAACAAAGTTAACTTTCAGAATAAGGCAACAGACAATAATAGACTTGAAAATTATCAAATCAACAAGATGCAACTTCAGTCTTTATAAACTTTTGAATTATACAAGGTTGTCAAATCCATTCAAAATTATCATGAATCAAGAACTCAATACTAGTTTTCAACAACCAGTAATATTGTTTTTCTTACTAAGAAAGCAAAACAGACAGTAAAAAAGTTCAGGGTTTCAAAAGTTATCAGGTTTCAAACCTATTTTTCATTTTAATTACTGTAAGCCTTTGACCTTTCCAAGCAGGTAGTTGTTGGGTAAATAAAATCACACTCTTAAATCATATGATTCCACAAATCTGAGAAGTGCAGGATTTACTCCTCACCAAGAAGACTGAGATTCCAGCTGGAGTGTGCTCAGATAGCAGCTCCACCATGCAGTTGAATACACTGAGGATGGCCATGCAGGCTGCACTTTGAAATGAATTTGCATTTTGGGAAACTACTGCATTCTGGGCTAATGTCTGTTTCTAACATTTCTTTCTAGTGGGACATTCCAAACCATTCAGATGTACCCAGCTATTAAAAAATAATAATCGTGGAGATATTGTGGTCAAAACTCTGGCTATGACTCAGCACTATGGGAAAATGAAACCTTGGTGTTATGTTTTCTTTCTAATCTTAAAAGTCATGAGTTTTTCAGGATGCTCATAGGGATTCTGGACTCCTCACTAATCGTGGAAATAGCAAAAGGCTGGAGGCACCTGCTAGGAAAGAATGAAACCATTACCTCTTCACCTGCAGTGAACCAGTGTATACCTGCTCTGTACCCATTGATTTCATGTTTTCCATGTTCTACAATTCCCAGTTTCACTTATTCATTCATTCATTCTAGTTTTGCTGAGCCTTTAAAAAATCATAAAATAAATATAAATAGAATTACAAAAGTTGGATCTAAGAGAAAAAAAAATCAGTATTTATTCTTACCAATTATTTGGAAGTCTAGGAACAATTAGTGTTTTCTTGTTTATAGCCCTTAAATATCCAGCTTTCTTTCTGGACTCAGCCAACCTTCCTCCATAATTAGTAGAGGGAAAGAAGGAAAAAAGAGAGGAAACTTTGGGAAATCTGCTGTCCCTGAAGGTACTGCTCTTGATAAGGCTTCCTATTCTCTTCTCAGTTGCTGGGTCACTAACACAGATGTCCAGCAGCACTTTTCATGGCCAGAAAAGATGCTTGTCTGGGGACTGTCTCTGGGTTTGTGAAAAGAAAAGTGACAGAGTGGGACAGCACAGAATTGGATCTCTTGGGGTCACAGGTGGCACATGTCCCTGTCCTAAGTCTTTAGTATCCTTTAAGATAACAATTGCTGCCATAACTGAGTGGAAAGCAAACAATTTGTTTGTGGCAATTCTCTTGTGACCCCATGGACTGACTGACAGCTTTATTTACAAATTGTGCCATTTGGCCTTGGCCTTCTGACAACTTCTTTCACAAAGGGTAGCTCATGTCTGAAGGAAAGTCATTGAAATACTTCTTTTGCTGGCAAGATAATGATTCAGTCATTTTTTTGTGTGTGCTTGAAGGGTACAGTTGGAAAGATCAATGCAAGAGAGACTAAATGCCATAGACATCGTGGGGCAGCACTATCATAAAGCTCAAGTTTGAAAATAAGTGTAATGAACTGGACTTCTGTTAACTGAAATATACACAAAACCATATTTTAATTAAGTTTCATGCCCTTTTCCTCCTCATTTGATCTCATCACTATCAACAGTAACCTATACTGTCACAGGGATGCTTTCATAGACATGTTGATTTAACTTCAGCTAGTTTTAGTCTTCCTAAAAATAGGCATTTAATTTAAGATGGCCATCAGAGGGAATGGATATCCCCTTCCAAAGATGCCTCCCAAACACCTTAGGACAGGATAAATGATTGCTTGTGTCCATCTCATTCAGAAGGAGTCAGTGCCACTTGCCCTGTTTCCAACAGCCATCAAGAGTTCTTGGCAGTCACTATCTTCACTATGAAACCTTTTATATTTATCCTGCAGTGCCAGACTGAACCTACCCTGCTCTTTACAAACTGTTTTATTTCTTTGCTCTCTCCTGTACAAAGCGACCGTTACTAATTTGCAAAACTATTGTTGAGACCTGAGATTTAATTTCTGTTTCTCAGAACAACTTCTCCAGAGTCCATCAGTCTACTGTATTTGGAATATTTATCTGAAGCAGAAATACAGAAATACAATGTACCATTAAGGGTTCAGTTTTTTGGGGGAGTGGTTTGTTTGCTGTGGTTTTTTTGTTGTTTTTTTTTTTGGTTTTTTGTTTTTTTGTTGTTGTTGTTTTTTTGTTTTGTTTTGTTTTGTTTTGTTTTTTAATTTAAAAAACATTTCTATATCTTGCATAATAGTAATCCCATTATGTAAAATCCTTTTGATCTCTAGATCTTCACTTAGCTCCTTATTTATGCTGGTAGTACTAGTGATAGGATGAAGAAAATATGTATGAAAAACTTACATGAATACCTTGACTTAGAATGTACCTGGTCTGAGTTTTCTGGAAAAAAAAGAAGTAGAAACACCTCCAGTGCACTGTGAAGTGCTTAATGTATACTGTGGCAAATAAACCTTTAAAAACGTGTGGGCACAGCTTTTCCAAAATCCCCATCTTCAGTTCAAAGCAAGTTGGTGCACTTTTGAATGATTGGCCTGCAGTGTCTATAGTGAGACCTTTGGGCAGGAAAACCCTGTGTAATTTAACATGGAGATGCTCACAGGCCAGCCCTCATTAAGGGTGTAGGGCATGGAAGTGATGTGGAGCAGTGACATGGCACACAGCAGTTTGATGAAGAGTGACCTAAGGTAGCTGGCACCAGCTGGCTGAAGAACTACTGGAAGAATCACTGGTGGACACAGGGGTCCTACTGAGGCAGCTTTGGGTGCAAAGCTGGGTGCTTTGCTTTCTTCACTTCTAAACCTCAGATTCTGGGCACATGAGTTTGGCTAAGCAGGAGTTGGAGTGTTTGTGCTACTCTCATTTGTCATCCATGTACTAAAGGAACAGAAGTAACACTGTACTCTCAGAGCTGCTCACATGTACAGAGGCCAGGGCAGTCAGTCAGTCCTGAAACTCAGTTTTAATCCCCAAATAAAACTAGCAAATCAATAAACCCCCGAAATCACCATAGCAACATGCCTCATAATGGGTAATAGCTTGCAGCAGACAGGAATGTGATGAAATTTCTTTTGGATTCTAGAAATCATAACTCATTAATCTATTTAATGAAATTTATTCTCCCTTTATGTCTGTCTGTCATCCAAAGACAAATCTAGACTTTCTCAGTGTAGTATATCTAGATTGTGTAAAACATCTTTCAGTATCAGGATTGTATGTGAGATGGAGTCTTTGTCCCTTTCCAACAAATGGTTAAAGCCAGCTTTGAATTGGAGAAAGTTTTGTGTCTGCTGTTTATGGGGGAGGGAAAGGTAAGCTGTCATTTCCAAGTGTCTGTGTGAATACCAAAAAGGAAATTTGCCTGCTGTGCATGTTCAGAGGCATGTACATATATTTTATCCGTTTCATGAATGGCTTTTCACCACCTTCTGTAAAGTGATTTATAATGATGACTCATTAAATACTAGTTTCATATTCAAGGGTAATACTTCTTCCAAAGCAGGCTATAATATGGCTGCTCTTCATATAAGAATTGCACTTGATAGTGAAAGCTATATTTAACAGTGACACTAATCCAAATCTGGAAAGATTTGCACTCCTGATTTTTATACTTTTCACCTGAGGGATCGATTATGTTATCTTTATTGAGAAAAAGAAGATGTTCATGAATAACTACTGTGAATAGAATAGATCTCACCTTAACTCTGTGTGAGACATCCAGTTTAAAGGTTCTCTTTTCTGTCAAATAGAAAAGAGAAATAAATCTAAAGGGTGATCCATTTGGCTTTTGTGGTATCCAATCTCTCTTTCTCTAGGGTGGTTTAACCACTGTTGTGGTTTAAACCATACAAAATGATCAACTGAGACAAGGCATTTAGGTTTTCAGCAACAGAAAATGAAAGGATAATTAAGCTGTAAATATGCCTTTGGGGGTGGATAAAATAGTAGAACAAGTAATAAGTGGAAGAAAAAATTAAATGAAACATATATTTTGCCTGTCCTTCTAAGATCTCTATTTAGTGGTATCCTCAGTCTGTTTTCTACTATTCTATAATTATCTTTTTCATTGAGTCAAAATCTATTATCCTGCTGTGCAACATCTCATCCCAAAATCAGCACCTGCCAAGTGTAAACTATTCTCACTTTCATTGCCTTTAATTTTCATGTCTGAAGATTTCTGAATGTGCTGTGGATTTTTTTTAAGCTAGAACTGAGGCTTGACTGTCAGACTTATATAATTTAATTATCCCCTTTTCTTAAAGTGTTTAGGAAATATTCCCTGGTCAGAAACCTGACTTCTTTACTGGATCACAGTAATTGATAGAAAGCAGCTGTCAGCATAATGATCTAAGGGTTTAACTCTGAAATATGAAATAGTCTGCTGGGGAAAGGGTAGAGCAGTGAATAGTAGATTAAATTAATAAGGGAAAACATCAGAACTCTGACTTATGATTCAGTAAATCTGGATTGTTAGGGTTTGGGTTTATTTTGCTTCTGCTTCCATTGTAAAGTTCAGCCCTTTTGATGCAGTTCTTAAGGTGAAATTTGTCTACTTGGTGCTAGGCACGTCTCCTTCAATGCTGTGCTGCTTTAATAGTCTCCAGCATGAAGAATAATGACCCAAAGAATAAACTCCAAAAGAAACAGGACTGAATGTAAAAAATCATTGTTTTCTTGATTAAGAGCAAAGATATGGAGGAGATGGTCACATTTTATTGGTAGCAAATTCATCTTCACTTAGCTTGGGCACGTGATCAATAAATTCAGTTTTGTTTTGTATTGTTTTGGCTGTATGTTTGTTTTCTTTGTTTCTCAGTCTTTTATTCTGTACAGTTCTGTACACTTTGGGGAGTGGTAGGATGTTTGTCCTGTTATTGAATTTAGAAAACTGATACCTCCTCAATATATGATCATCTACATTGTGATTTTCTTGGGATTATATTTTGTATGAAAGCATTCTCACAAATTATATTCTGGTAGTGACAGGCCATGATGCTCTAGAAGAAAAGTGACCTCTTTAGAAGCTGTGGCTTTAAATTGTAATGCTCTGTGTAAACTCTGTCTTTCGATGTGCTTTTGAATTGAATAAAATTTTAATTTAAAAAAAAGAAAAAAAAAAAAGAAAAAGAGAACCAGTAAAACCTCACCAGCCTTTCTTTTCAGACTTCACACTTATCAGTATGTTCTACCACTCTTCTCCAAAACACAACACTTAGTTTTCCTTATGGAAATAAATGGAAAATTGTACATATCCTCACCGTGAATAGAAAAAGATAACTACCAAGCAAGTCAGACCTGTGTACTGTGGTGAGCTGAGCTGCTGCTAAATAGAATTCATGTTGGATTTTGATTTCATTACCAGAGGATATTTTTGACAGAAATGTGTCAGCACCTCAATTCTCAACCCAAAGCAAATGATGATAAATAAAAGGATTATTAATGGTCATGTAGTATTATGCAAGCCATTTTTTTTCTTCTGAATAGTAGCTCAACGTGACTTAAAGAAAAGTCTAAATAAAAATGCATTTATTTTGTGCATGTATTTATATAACAATAGGTGTATATATGCATGCACAACTGTAGAAACTTCATTTTGATTTGTGATCATGTCTATATCAGTGAAGTCTTGTGAGAGCTCAGTGAGCTTATTTAAGGACTGGAAGAAGTACAGATGACTCAGTGCAGAGCTGTGCTTGTCCAGCTTGCTCCTGCTGGGAACTACCTCAGTGTGCATCACTTAGTCCAAGATAAATTATAATCCCTGTATGGTGTAGGACTATGGTGTGTGGCTCTGCCAGGGTCACTCAGGGCCAGGAATGTTCTTCTCAGAGGAATTGTAGTGAGCCAAGGAGATGTATCAGATAATTATTGACTTTGAAGTCTTGCCTTCTCAGTGGATATTAGGGGGAATTGTACCTGAGCTGTCCTGCCATTGTGTTCATGCCTCAGAAAGTGTTCTCAGGCGATGTGAGTAGTCCATGCTCTCTCTTACACTGTCAATCCAGTAAAAGTTATACCTCATGCCACTGGTGGAGTTTTTGTTCATCTATTTAAAACTAATTATTTTGGTCTAAAGAGCATGAAGTACAGAAATGCTTTTTTTTGTTATTAAAACTGTTAGATTTTGAGGCATTCTACACCATCCTGCCCTCCTCAATTCCAACACATGATGGACGTTTTTGGAAGAAACACAGCATAGCATTCACCTGATATTTCTAATAATAATTAATTTTGTGGAAAATGAAGAAAAATAGAATCACATACTAGTTTTCTAAGGAAGAGATGGATGGACATAGTCTTGTGAAATCCCCAACAATGCCTGCTCAGTCTGGGCCATAATATTAATGTGCCACTTTAGGTCAATGAGAACAATGACTCAACCAAAGAATCTATATTTTAAAAACAGTTCTTGAAACAAGAAATTTCTTTTATAGCTATAGCTTACTAAGGTAATGGGAGATTTTTTTTCTGATAAAAAAGGGTGTAATATAGGAAAACTTTCTTGACATAATTTTATAATTTTATCTTGCATCCATACTTCTTCATTATCATCTCTCTTAGTAACTCAAAAACCAGTACCATACATTCTTTTTTTTCCAACAATATTCTGAGCAGCATTTCTAAAAGAAACCAAAGGAAGGAATTGTTATTTATTGAAGTTTGTTAAGATAGAGCCAGGACTACAGGATATAATTTATCTCATTTCTGTGAGTTAGGTTATTGATGTTCTTCCTCACCAGTTCCAATAACATTGATAGAATCCAATCAATCCATCAGAAACTGTAACATGAGTAACATACCTTATACCTGTTTTTTCATCATTAAACTGGAATATTGTTAGTGAAATCAATGAAACAGAATCAATTGCCACAGCAGAGTGTCGGGTACATCAATTTTAGGATGTTTAGGATGTTAGGCAACCTGTCACAAAATACTCCCTTTGAACTCAAAGAAAATTCCATTTTCAAAGGGAGATTAATCAGCCCTTGCATTTCAGATTTGTATAGCTTGGAAGCATTCAGACTTTTGGAGAATGAGGATTTAGAGCTTGAGCAGTTTGCTTGGGCAAGTATTGATGGATCACCATGTTTCTTTTCCTTTTCTTTTGATACCTTCTCGAAGTATTTGGCTGAAACCAATCCAATCCAACCCATAGTATGTTCTTGGTACTTCAGTGATGGAAACATTAAAATATCTTAGTGACACAGAGAATGAAACATTGGAGAGGAAAAAACACAGGAGGTTGTGAACACAACAAGAAAGTTTCACCCACTCATCACATTCTCATGACACATTTTTCTTGTTTTCACTTTAGTAAGTAAAATGATCTGTTCCAACTTCAATGTATTGTGTGGTCTCTTATATTATAATATTTTGCTCTGCACTTCTTTAAAATGTAAACATATAATGGTTGCTACCATATTACCTATCTACTTTCAGCAGGAGAATATCCAAATTTGACTCTAGTTTTGCCACACATGAAGTCCTTTCTGCACAAATAGTTGATAAGTTCGAGCTTCTTTAGAACCACCAGCAGAAAAAAAAACAACCCAAAACAACAAAACAAAACAGATGAACAAATAAAAACAAATAAATACAAACAAACAAACAAACAAACAAACAAAACCCTAAAAAAACCCTGAAGAAAAATAAGTGAGGTATCCTAATGCCATTTCTGAATTCTTGACTTGGAGGTGGAAATATCCCAAGATAATATATAAGATATGGAGTTGTACAGTTTAATCTTCTTTTTGTAATGTTATGAAGCTTTTGGAGTAACAAAAATATTAATGCCTACCCTCATTTAGACAGATGATAATTTCTGACATAGATACTGATGATTATGATTAATTGCTATTGTGACATCATCCTATCCTGAATGGAAATAAAACATATAAGATGCATACAAATTTTTAAAGTAAATATTTAATTGTCAAAGTTAATGAAGATTCCTTGATCATAATTTTTTTTCTGTTTCCCTAAATTTTTTCCCTTTGATTCAAATAGTCAGTGCTATAAGAAACTTAGGGAATTCATCTTTATTAACCAATGAGGCTGTGTGAAAAATATTTATTGTTTCTCATTTTGAACAGTCCTCTTTAGTCATAAATGAGTATAAAGGAAGCATGACAAGCAATTTGCTGCATGGTAGATGATATTAATGACCTGCCATGCTCATGTCTCCTTGTGTGATATGTGGCTATTATTTTTTTGAGTGACAGATTACAGCAGAGAATGTTTGGTGTCAGTTGTGTCCTGTTATCTAGTTGTTGTTAATAAGAAATGAGGAAAATAACTTTATTTGCTGTCAAACCCACACATCAGCAGCACTGGCAGTGCTCCTCTCACAGGGCCAGTTAGTGAATGCTCAGGGAAAGATCATAAGAGACTGGGAAAACACAGTGTTCTCCTATTTAACTGGAGCATCTCTTTTTGCTGATAGTGGTAGATGCTCTGCCTGTTAATTACATTCAATTTATTCAGTTAATATGCCAATACCAGTAACTCAATAAATTTATAATGTATTATCACCAATAACTTTTAGAACTGTCATGTTACCAAGTTAATAGAGCTCAATAAACCTTTCCCAGACACAGGAAAAAGGAATCTGCAGAAGGGGTAGTGAGTGAGTGCTAACACAAAAGCTCCAGCACTCACAACTTGCAGGTTGTCACCTCACCCTGGTACCTCACCACCCCATCACACCTGTGACAGAAATGGCCTGCTGTGACATGTGACACAATGCCATTGTGGTCACTCAGCTGGGCTGGTCCACCTTTACCTCCTCACAAGTAAACTGACATTACTCTTTGCAGTGGCAGCACCCTGAGCTCTCCGCAGTTGTAAATTGGAGTTGAAGGAGTACAGCTCCATATCATGGGAAAAAGATATTAAACTGGTCAAGACTGGAAAAAGTACAGTCAAAGTATTGCTTCACTTTACATCACAATTCATGCCAAACACTTTTGATTGATAGCACTCTAAGAGATTAACTAAACATTGGTAATTGATAAAAATACCACAAAAATGCTATATAAACATGATTCAGAAGGGCTGTGTCCATGTGTAGACTGTAATCTGTAACATAAAAAGTTTTGAGCTCACCTATAGGATGTTAGATATTTTGCTTGTATGATATATTTGCTGAAAAGTTATTTATTCTCTTTGGAGACCAGATTTATATATATTTTTAAAAAAAGCTGATGTGTATGCATATGCAGGAAATAAAAGAACATCGTTAATCATTATGAATGCACCTACAGGGCTCAGCCCACGAGACATCTGCATAAACTTCCCCAGATTCTTTCAGCTGAGAGATGGGCACAAGGCAGGGGGTACATCTATGAAGTATATTAAGTTAGACTGTTATATATGGAAGGGTCTTACAGTTCAGATAATGTTACACTCGAGGCTGTTCAGCAAAATATGCCAGCACAATTAATGTCAACACCAGATAACCAGTCACTGTAAATATCCTTGGAGGGATTTCTTATATCTTTGAGGAGAAATCCCATTTAAGAAACAAAATTTCCAAATGTATCCCTGCAAATCAGAGGTCAATTCAATAACCTACCAACCAGCAGGCAAATTTCATTTCCCGTTAGAGGCAAGTGTTATCTCCTTTGACAGGAGCAGGCTAGTGGGAAAGGAGTAAAGAGTTGTCCTTTTTGCCTGGAACAGACCCTGCATTAGGCACTAGACCATGCTTTGTGTTTGTGCTGTGTTTGGCCATTGCTGGGCTGGGCTGTTCCATAAGCAGCAAATCAAGTCCCTGTGACACCTTTTGCAGAATCTCACTGTCCCCTTCAGGCTTCACCTTTGTGAGCCAGCTCCATTGCCTCGCTGACACTTCTGCCTGTGCAGCTCTGAATCTGTGTGCTCTACACAGATTTGTTCTCATTGTAGCATAGTATAATGCTGTTGTATGTATGGAAGAATTGATCAACTGAATTAATCACAGCTTAATGACAAAAGGCTCTGCTTGGCTATTTTAGAATTGGATGATCACACAGTGTGAATTCACATTGAACTGGAAAAAAAAAAAGTGTAAGTTATCATTTCTTTAGTCAGCTTCAGTAATTTCAAAAATAAGAGAAAGCAGAAAAAAATCTCTTAAACTTACAGGAAGCAAAAAATTACCTGACAAAACTGATTAATGGAGGCATGAAAATTACCAGCCTGTTTCTGGGATTTTGCAGTCTTTCACTCATCATGTGTCTTGTACACCCATTCTTGTATTTTAGATAAAACTTGATTTGCTTTAATTTACATAATGCTGTTGAAAGGGAAGTAAGCCCAGAGTTTATCACTCATGGAAAACTTAGTGAAAAGAAATGAAAATGTGACAAATAAAAGACCTCTCTTTATACCATTGAAGTGAATATAAAGAATAAATACCTTTTTACCAGCTGATTCCTCAGTGTTATTATCTTATAACTACACCAAGCGTGTAAAACAACATTTGTTTATTTAGCTTTTATGCAGCAGTTATTTTACTTTATTATACTTTTGCCTTATGAGCCACATCAGGTTTATCCTTATAACTGAATGTGTTCTAGGTGTTGTCTTTACAGCCCATACTACTCATGATCAGTGAATGATGGAGTGTTTTATCTGTCCCTTCATGAGGTGATGATAAGGATAATTCCCAGATTTCTGGGCAGTTAAGAAGCAAGTGAGTGATGGAGAACAGCTATTTGCTGCATCACAGCCTGCTATCCTCCTCCCAAAAGGATTTCTGTAAATTTGAACTGACAGACTTGAATATTTGTGATTAACATATTTTTGTATTTAAAACCAAACCATCTTCTTTTCTCTGATTTTCTTTTCCCATATTCTGCCATACATATAATTTGATGGTACAGTCCTCCCAGCTGTAAATCAAAACAGCTCACTCTACTTTGGCAGAGCTTTACTGATTTATATTCACAGTGGACCTGCTACAAGATCTTAGTTTTTTCATTTATTTTTCTCATTTCTAGATTCAAAAAAAGCACCCAAGGATAATAGCCAAGACTCCAGTCCACTCTCTCATGGACACTGGGCCATGTAGGATTAAATCCCCTAAAGGGAACTGCCTGTCATGTTTTCTGTAATGCCTCTGATGGAAGTTTTCTTTTTCTTCTATAGTCAGTCAAGACAAATTCCATGATGATCAATATAATAAGTATCACAATTCTGATACTTTTGTGAATCTTATATTCACTCTAATTCCAATTATATGCTTCTTCAACATTAGGTCACAGTGGAATGGAAATAGATTTCCATTTGACTATGTTAGAGACAATCTTAAATCTCATGTTATATTGAATAGTACCTGATCAATTATAATTCTTTTGTTTTATTTTACACAGCTACCCCCAGAGAACAAAAATAATTAAAGAAATTCCAATAATTAAAAGAGTAATTTATTAATATAAAACCTTCCTCTGAAGGCTGCATTACCATTGAGAATGTCAAGAACTGTAGGAAAATACTTCAGAGTTTTTATGATTTTTATTAGTCTTTATATTAAAGAATTGAAATCAGAGGCAGAACCAGACTAACATGAAAGTAAAAAACATGAGTTTTAAGCCATTGTATGGACTTTGTGTTCTTGTTCCTTTCATCCCTGAAACAGATGGGGAAAATAAAGAATAAAGCTGTTCTGAAAGAGCATATGAATCAGCTAGTATGGGTGCATATTTATTTTAAATGTACAGATACTTTCATAGATCTCCACCAAAACTGCAGATAATAAGGGCTAGCAAGAAAAGAAGTTAAAAACTCCTTAAACATAGTTCTAAATACAATAACATAGTTCTAAATACCCATAACAATTTCAAAAATCTTTCTTTCCCCCCCTAGGCTTTTTATCTTCATGTTTTAACTGAAATTTTATGGAAATTAAAGAAATAAGTATTTGGTATTTTCAAAACAGATATATCTATTTACAATTGTATTACAGATGTATGTATTTACAATTGGTTCAAACACTATTTCTGAAGTAAACCCATATTTCAGGAAAATACAAATTTACTATAAAAATATATCTATTGGTACAAAATTAAGGACATCAATGAAAAAAGAAATGCAAAATGAACTATTTTGTTATGTTCCCCACTTTCGCTTTCTGATTTTTTTTAAAATAGAATTTAAAAATTCAATATTCTGAGAGGATTTCCCATTTTAAAAACAAGTAAGTTTTTTCTGCCATCATATCTTTGATGCTAGACAGGTATTTTAATTATTCCTTTACCTGAAACCCGGGGTGTAAATTTATACTTCAGAATGAGTATGAAAATTTCTGAATCATTGACAGAACTTATTGATGATGAAGTCCTTTATTGTTTTAGGCATCTGGTTATCTGTGGCCTAATCTGCTTCAGTTGATTTGAGTTTTTCTCACTCTGCTCTGAACATGATCTCTGATAACCATTTCCAGCACAGGACTTTTTGTAACAAAAAACTGGTTAGCTTTAGTGAGGATGGAAAGAGATCCTGAGCTGGTACCAAGCAGAGCTGAGAAGTGTTCCTGTTTTCTGCAGCTGCAAAACACTGTCAGAGTAGGAATATACTACAAAGACACATGAATCATCCATGGAGAGAGAAAGGTGCAGCTCAGGATGTCTCAGCTGCCCAAAGGCTGCCAAAGTTATTGGTGTGATTGTCTGAATGCTGAGGCATTAGACATTAAAAAAAAACCCCAAACTTTGTAACTGTAAGGACAATTAGATACTGGAAGAGACTGCCTGGGGAGGCTGTGGAAACTCCATCATCATTAAAGCCTTTAAACAGCAAACTGGACAAATGGAAATTTGGAATACCAAAAATCTAGTTGATCTATGGAGGGCAAAAGATGAGCAGCATCTGAAGTCTGAAGGCCTTTGCAGTTCTGTTTTCTATTATTTGGTGATAATTGCTAGGCAGTATGGTGGATAATATGTTCTAGTTAAATTCAAATCAGATAGACTTGTCAAAAGCAAAAAGTATCACATATTGTTTTTTGATGGAAAACCATGAAGATAAATCATATGGTATGGAAGATCTGTCACATTTGAATAACAAATTTGCCCAATGCAATTTTCAAAGTTCTTATACTGTGATGACAGATATATTGGAAGATTATATAAAAAAATAACTGGACAACTGCAAGATTAGAAAATAGCATGTCAATTCCTGTGGTACTTTTAAATGTAATTTTAACCATATTGGCAACAGTAAGAAGAATTAAGCAGATTAGAGATCTCTTTATGTTGAGGATTGCAGAAGCAAAATATTAAAGTTTGTTTCTTTCTACAATATTTCATTTGCATTATTCCAGATTTCCAGAGCTATAACTGAGATCACTTAATTTCCTGGTCCTTCACCAACATCATATCCAAGTTCAGTTAAATCTTTTTCAAGAGGTTCATGAGTACATCAACCCAGCAGCAGGAAATAATCTTCTAACATGGTGGCAAACATGGAAGGGGAGATAACTAAAGAAATACAATTATTTCTTTGGTCACACTGGAGTAACTGTCTCACAAGCCTTGAAGTACAAGCCTGCTGTAGTCATTAGGGCATGGTTAATGAAAACAGCTCATTATTGTCTTGGAGATACTGTCCTCTAGCAATGCTCTTTAGATTGAAATGTATGCAAATGAAGACTATTTAGTTTAGAAGTTTTACTACATACACCTTGTAAATATGAAAATTTAATTACTAAGTGTAATATTTATCAAGAGAGGCTCTAGCTCTCCTCTTTATCTTACCAAGAAAATGATGAAATATTCTTTTTGAAGTAGATGATTATTTAACAGATGCTTCTGTCCAGTGTTTCCACAAACTTGAACACATACACACAAAGCCAAAATTAATAGATTTATGCCCTTATACCAGCCTGCTGCACATTTTGACAAGAGTCCAGCATTTTTCAGCCTCAGTAAGAGAATTTACACATCAATCCAGAAGGAAGTAAATTGCTTGGAGAAAAAGTATGGTGTAACAAAACTGCTGTCTGACAGCTTGAGAACAATGAAGGGCTTTCATAAGTAAATGCTGCATATCTTGTGATATGTTCTCAGGATGGGATCATCTGATCTGGTCTGTGCAGAGAAGAAATATTTCAGACATGAATATTATCCTGCCCATATGGAGGAGATTTTGAGCAGTCAAATAATCAATAATTTATTTTTTCTGCAGTTCTGATAAATGAATGCAGAAATCCACTGCATTTGGGTGGATCAAAAGTTTTTTTTTTTTTGTCTGTAGGAAAATCTTAGATGAATAGAAAAGTTGAAAAAAACCCAGAATACTAAACCATATTTTTTTAGACACTTGGTTTTGTAAAATAGAACCACTGTGAACAATATGAAACTCAAATACTGAAAAATCTCCAAGTTTGATTTCTAGAATAATTTAGTCCAGAAATTTTTAACATTTCAGAACTTCCCCTGCTTTTGTTTTTACCTTGAAAAATTAGAATAAATTAACAAGAAATATTGGCATCACCAGTTTTTCAGCTACCTCATCTTTATGGTCTCCTCTTTCACTCCTGGGTATAGAATACAAACAAATAGGAAATAGGTAGGAGGCATTTATATTATTACAAGAAGACTTGAATATATATTATTAGAGCAGTTGATGGAACAGAGGGAAAAACCAAACCAGACAAGATTTCAAGCACACAAGTGCTTCTTCAGATCTGAAATAGAATTGTTCAATGGAAAATAAAGCATTATTACTGAGATTTTTATGTTCTAGTAATATATATGTCTTCCTTCAAAATTTTTCTTGCTTGTATCTTTGGATTTTCACAACTACAGTGTGAAACACTGGATACACATGATATTTTCAGTTGAGAGTTATTTGGTAGTGCCCAGGAGGTGGGTGAGACTTACATGCTGTGAGTGTCAGAATTAACCAGCTCAACCAGTTGAGTCACCTGGGCTGTCTTTTCTGGGCAGGCACTCATGACAATGTTGAGGAAAGGCAGAAAGCCATCACTCCCAGGAGTGGCATTTTGTCCTTTTCTGATCCTTATTTTATCTCTTTTTTTTTTTTTTTTTTTTTTTTTTCTTTTCTTTCCTTTAGGAATTTCAGCTTTTCCACCTAGGATTTTTCCTATTTAACCCTTGAGCTCCTGATTATCACAATTGTCTCAACATTTACAATGTTGTCTGTATTTGCTTTCTTTATCTTGCATGATTGCACATCATGGACTCCCTTACACCTTAGCAACAATTTTCTCAGGAAACTTAGGCAAAGTCACAGAGCTGTGCTGAATCAAACTAAGCTTTGGGTTACAGACAGCTGGTCCCCAGGGCTGAGCATTTCAAGGTGACAGCACATCCACATTTGCACAAGAGCAAAGGAATATGTTCCACGGCTGTGTGCATTGCTCTGAACTCAGAAGACAAGAATGTTTTTTGTTTGTCTCTTCAGATCCTCTTTGCTTTGAAGTTGAAGTGCCAGGAAAAAAACAAGGACTTTTCATAAAAGCTTCCAAACACCATCTCTTTCTCTTATTTCTCAAATCACTGGAAAAAAATTAAAAGGGGAAAACACAAAGATAACTGTGTAATGACTCACATTCATTTAGTGATTTTTAATCTCTCAAGGCACTTTAAGAAATGTCATAGCCACACATATCCATGTTGTAGGTTGTCCTTCAATTTGTATTACAAATGTCAGATGTAATCCCAGTATTAATCAATATAATTACTGCAACGTTTAATTATTCTTCCATACTCAGCCTCACCATTCTTTTCAAACTGGAAAATAATAGATGGCATTTAATATGTGGCATTTTTTCCCCTTCATTCTTTTTCTTTTCCCGCTAAGTGAGGATAACCTTTCTGAAGAAATCCCATCATAGTACCTGGATTACATAAGAGGTCTAAGAGTCTTTCCCCTGCAATTTTTGAGCTTTATTTCCAGCAATAGAAGGAAGATGACCCTTGCACAGATTATTTTGGGTTCATATACTACTGTTTATTCTGCTTAAATCAGGCAGTCAATATTCTGGCATTTGAGGTTGACAGAGACATCTGGAGCAATCCTGTTCATTTACAGCTCAGGGAGTGCTGCCTTCAGGAGCAAACATCAAGTGTCACCTCCAGGTTATGACCTGGTGCTTCTGTGAGTGATTCACAGTCTGCAAAAGATGATGCTGTCCCAATTCTCCACAGCTGGATCCTTCAGGAGCTGCCTTCAGCTCTCTTAGAATCTATCTCATCGTTTCTGTTTTAATGACACCTGGCATGAGAGGATGAATCTCATCTCCCCACAGTGCTCTGTACAGATGGGAAATGACAGCAATGCTGAACTGTTTTCAAGTGGAAGCATTATACAGTCCAATTGCACCTTAGCCCTGTAACAGACCTTTTACACACAATCATCATTCCCCTGAAATCCCTCTGTTTCATTCATATCCAACAACCAAAATGCTTTCAGGAGTTTCCAGTTGTTGTTCTGTATGTGAGTGGATGCACCATAACCTCCTGCTATGAGACACCCAAATTTTCTGATGCGTGTGGATTGCAGGCTTCCTTCCTTTGATTCTGGCTCAGTACTGATATAAAAACATTATATATAAAATACACAAATATGAATCTCATCATTGATACAAATAAGGTGTATTTCACTTCTCTGTCAGGACAGTGATAATCACTCAAATCACTGGGCTTGTCTGTACCTGTGCTGATCCCAGTGGTTCTGATCACACTGAAACATCACAAGATAAGGGCTCAGGGGCTCCTTACTTAAGGATGAAACATTTTTCTCAGACCTCTGCTGAATGCAACATCTGTGTTTATGGATAAATACTTTGCAACTCAGTTCACACACAAGCAAGTTGTTGCTACATGACAAAGTTTACTGGGAAATAATGTGAATAATGTACTTACACACTTTGGATGATCAATTATTTCTCTTTTAGGTCTGATGGGAGTTTAAAACTTTATTTATTTGTTCTAATTTTGGCCTTCACTTGTTAGAAATTAGACTGGTATATGTGCATGATTGAGGAATAAGAATTTAATGCAATGACACGTCACAAAACAGAAAAATGGGACTGCATTTGGCAAAGACCAAGGCAGCTTCTAGATGTGAATGCCTTTAAAATGAAACTTTACACAGGAATGAAAACATTCAATTAAAATTGTTATTATGGGAACTGCATAAAGAGTCTTGCTTTGGAAACAATCAAGAAATAAAATAGTTCATTTTCCAAGAATGTTCTGAGGAAGTGAATGACGACCAATAAAAGACCAAATATTTGAATATCAGCTTGCCTGCTTTCCTTTGAAGTAGTCCTGCTCTTTGTGATCCATTCATTTCACAGAATGGTACTTGGTAATTTGTTCAGAGAACATTTTTTAAGGGGTGTATCTAACATTTCCAATTATATCTTGAAGGCTTGGCACAAAGAGGGACAAGAAAGGTCTTGAAAATGGGGAAATGAATAAATAATTCAGGTTGCTCTTGCTCCTTGCCCCCCTCTGCTTTCCCTGCATTTCCTCCCCCCATTTAACTCATGAACAATCTGATCTTCTGAAGTTATTAGGAGGCTTTATTTAGTAACTATGATCATCAGATAACAGGTTCTGAATGTAAAAACTCTACTCAGGAATGAGAAACCAGTGTTTGGTACCTAATATCTAAATGAGCTCTCCGATGCATGGATATCTCAGCTGAACAGAATAGTTTTAAGCAAGTGATAAGAGTGAGCAGGAAAGACATTCACTGCTATCATAATCAAGCACTTCATAACTAATTAATCACATAAAACCATAATACACCATAGGTGAATACTGGTAGTGAATAAGTATTCACATGCTGTTCATTCAGACACAGAGCTGGCTATTGTATTTTGCTATGCTGTCATTCAAGACCCTTGTAATCTATGTAATTGATTCCTGGATTTCATTAGCCAACACAATATGCTGTGAAAGGGCAAATGTATTTATGGGTTATCTAATCTAGGACAGGAAAAGAAGGGTGAAGACATGGGAGAAATCTTAAAATATGCAAAAAACAGCTGCCAGAAAGGAAGGAATAATTTGTTCCCTTCAGTTCCCACTTAGAAAAAGACATACTGAGTTTAAATTTCAGCTAGAGAGTTTTGCTTTGTATACAAATATTGGCAAACAACTTTGTCAGAGAAAGGAGACTGGCTTAAGAGTCTTGTTGAATCCATGCAGCTCTGGAGTCTTCATCTGTATAACCAGCCCTTGTCAGAAATGGTTCAAGAATAGCCAATCCTGCCATGGGACAAGATGAAGGTCTACACAACTCCTGAAGAACTTTGCCAATGTAATTTTTAATAAATTTTTTCTGGTGCAACATATTACACTACCCTTTCAGTCTCCATCTCCACATTATAGCCATGTTACTGAAATTACAGAAAATGTGCATTCTTCCATCAGCTCACCTCTGGGTGAATAACATTTTCTAGAATTGCATGTATCAATTTGAGGTAAGCCTCAGTTCCATGTGTGATTTGCACTAACAGCAAACACATGGGGCTGTGGTGGAATGAAAGAGTCTTCCAGTCCCAGCTGTCCAGGAGAACTGAAACTTCCACGTACCTCTCAGTGGCATGTTGCTCAAATGATAAGCTTTACAAAGTTCTAAAAGGATCTTGCTTTTAACAAGTGCACTAAAAGCTCCTTTTTGAAACATGCATTAACAAAGCTCTCAGTAAGAATGTGTGTCTGAATGGGCACAGTGAAACCTGCAATCTGAAGAAGCCTCAATAAAAAATCAAATCCTTTCTGGCATAGTTTTCTGCACTGGCATGTGTTTATTCTCTCTGGGAGGTCTTCTCTTCAGCACTCTGTATCTGGAATGCAAAAAGAGAAAGAATTTCATTTTCTAAAGGGAAAGAAGTTTTCCTGGAAAGTTTTCTCTGGAATATCCTTTTAAAGTCCTTAAAAGTTGCTTTTTTTTTTTTTTTTTTTTTTTTTTTTTTTTTTTTTTTTTTCCCCTTTGTCCCCAAGTCTTTGCTGTCTTGAAAATCTTAGTCTTAAGGAATTGTGACAGTCCTTTGTGGAAGTTTGAGGATCCTGCATTTCCCTTTCATCACTGTTGCCAAGGCTTCCCACTTGGATCATTTTGTCTGTGTTGCTTGTTTTGCCAGGATTCCCACAGCACACATGGTGAACTTGCAGCTGAGACATTGAGGGCAAATTCTGGGAAATATAAACACCCATGGAAGACTGGGAGGATGAGAGATCAAAGCAAGGAGATGTTGCTGCAGTCTGTGTGCTCTGGGCTGAAGGAGATGCCATGGTGGGAAGGAGATGTCCATGTGTAAGAAGTGCTGGGTCCAGATCAGTGCAACATTCCTGAACAATGTAAGAACTGGCTAATACTTGTTATTGGTGCACAAAGTTAGAAAGGAATGTTTCTATGCAGTTTTAACAGCAAATTGAGTTGGTGTATTCCTAAGGGTGCTGTCCAACCTCCAGAGTCGCTCTCAGCATCATGGTACAAAATATAAAAAAAACCCCTCAAATTTTGAAATAACATTTTGTGAGTGAAATGATGGAAGCTAAGTATTTGGTTTGTTTAATAGAAATGTTAACAAAAATGACTCCCAAATTGTTTTCTCATGAGGTACAATTTTGCCAAACTTATTGACTGTAATCAGATCCTGACAAGAACTACAAAGAAACCATTACTATAATACCATGCCAGCATTGGCTGTGCTCAGAGCTATTTCATACAGGTCTCACAGATGGTTTAATAATTTTGTAATAAGAAAAAACTTGCACTTGGCCATGTATTTCCTGCAGACAGCTCCTCAGTCTCTGACAATTGAATCAGACATGCAGATTTCAGATAACTGAAGCTATCCAAAACTATTTCCAAAGATAATAAAAATAAATACATGTAAAGTAGCTCTCACCTGAGACTCTCTGTCATTTTAGGTTTTGCATGCTCTCAATATGTGAATATTAGATGTCTTTCCCTGTTTAGAACTTCTGCCTTCTACACAAATATTGTTGTATAAACATCAGGTCAGCAATTCACTCTTTTATTGTCTCTTCAATTAAAAGTGCTGTGACATCACCAGGCTGGACAGTGTCTCCTGCAAAGGCTTTTCTGGCTACTGACTGGTTTTCCAGGGGCTAATAAGGCTGAACCTCCCTGTGTATCATTTAGGTACATCTACACTCTTGGCTACAATCTTTTGTTCTGTCACATTTCATTTACTCCAGCACTGGTCCAGATGACACTAATGATGTTGAAAGTCAGCAGGATGCTGTTAATAAATGTGGTCCAGAGGCCTGGTATGTTTGTGACCTTTATCTTTCAAATGACCTGTGTAAATTCAGTCCAGTCAATACATCTAGACAGATTGCTGTGTTTCCAGAGCCATGAAATTAGGTTAGAAAATTCCAGAACAAGAGAAATTGAGGGGATTGCCTGCCTGAAACTGGCCATTGCTGCAGTTTGTCTGTAAGGACTGATGTGATACTTGGATCCATCACACCTAAATCACAGTGAATGGATGAGAATGTAGCTGCCTGTTGAAGGTTGTTAAAAATCTTAACTGTGTATTATTCCCTGCATCCTGAGCTTCATCTTGATATGGTCACTCAGAGTTTCATTAAAACACAAGCCCATGAAGATCTCTGTCCTACTGAAGTAGCAGATGGATGCCAGGCATGTTGCTTGAAGGCATTTATGTCTGTACCATAAGATTACATGAGTATTGGGAGAATCCACTTGAAGCAGAGTGATATATCTCAAGTCACCACTGAGAAACATATATTGCCTTGAAAAAGACACATATGTGGTTCCCCTTCAGAAACAATATTGATTAGCTTCCTTGAACAGCTGTAAGAAAATGAGAGGAGTAATTGTTGTCAGACCAAGAGTACTGGTAGCCTGATATAGAGCCCCCAAAAGGGTCAATTTTGGATGGTTAGGGAGAAACTAGTCAAGCCTGGCAGTGTGGATCCTTTCCTGGTTATGTAGTCTCTGTGTTTTATCCTGCTCCACATCTCCTGATGAACAGTTCTGGGATAACTACTATATTTAAAGCTTGACAGCTACTAATTGTTGGTAACTTGTTTAAAACAATAACTAAATAACAAGATAAAGCAAATCCACCAACACATGTTTGAAATTTTAATACAATTGAGTCTTCTGATAAGGTATGTTGATGATGCCATTTTTAATGTTCATGTTAAAATGGTGCCACATTTACTTTCTGGAAACACTTGGGCAGCAGAGCATAGCTGGAGAAAAATGCTCATGAATAACAAATATTCAGCTTGAATGCTTAAATATTCCCTGAAGACAGGTTCCAGGTTGTCTATTCCATTTTGTCATTTGCAGCTCCTTCTCTAGCTGTACACAGTATAAATCAGCCAAAAGCAAAGGAGTCAGCAGTAAGAAAATTGAAATAGGCCTACACCAAAATTCACACTGCAGCACATCATTCACTAAATGTTAAAAATAAGAACAGTGTCTGGAGTTAAAATATACAGGAAAGAAGAAACTCATTTACAAATACGGTCTATAAACAGCAACCAAAAAAAAGGTGTTGTTTTTAATTTTTTATAATTATTTGTCTGTGATCAAAATGTTAGCATCCATTTTATCACTTTGGTGGAAAGATGACAAAATTAAATATTAGTGCTACTTGAATAGTAAGTGTTGGCTTGTCAAAAATCACCCTGAGTGGTGTCAAAACTCCATATCCTTCCCCAAGGGGTTTATCTCCCACCACCCCAGCAGGTGCATCCTCCCCTGAGCAGTGAGCCTGTACATGCTGCTGTGGCTGACCCAATCCATGGGTACACACCCTCACCCTAATTTTGCAAATACATCTTTAATGTCCTGCATTGCAAAGGTGGTTTTTAGACTTCCTGAGACAAAAGGCTCATGTGAATAACTGATCACGAAGTACATCATGTGCTGGTTGAATGTACCTCATTAAGGATCTTATGGGGCAGAAATTGATGGAAATGATTGTTGCATAGACAGAGATCAATGCAGAAACAGTTAAGAAATTTGATTTAAGTTTACAAGCTTCAAGGTCTGCCCACTCAAGAAAATCTTTGAAAAGTACCACATGAAACATCAGCCTCATTTCAGTTGTCTTCTCCATGCCAGAAAATTTCATTCCAGTTGTCAAAAAATGTTGTATATCATATTAAAAATATCAAGTCATGTTTGATTAATTAACCACCAGGATGGTAATGTTAAAAATACATGAGAATTTTAATCGTATTTGGATAAAAATTTCCTGGCTATGCCATCTCTTTCTATAATGTTAATTTTTGATATTTTAATGTTACACACTCATTGAAGATAATATATGCCCTGTCAGAGGATAAGTCAGCTTCTTCCTTTTAAATATCCCTTAGATTCACACAAACAAACAGTTATAAGTACTGTTATTATCGTTCTTCTGATGCAGATTAATAGGTGAAGAGCAATATAAAGCATCTATAATAATTGGTATTTTCTCATCCCTCCTCTAATAATAAGCTGATTTTGCCAAAGAATATAATTTAAAGGGAAAGAAGCAGAAAAATAGGGAATGACATTACTCAATATTAGGTTAAACAAGTACAACAGGTGCCAGAGAGATGTTAAATACATGATATTTTCCTAATAAGCTTAAACAGTAAAGTGCATTTTCTCTCAGTGAGGTAACATGAAATGGTAAACTAACAGCATTGATCATTTAAAATGTGACTCAGGATATAAGGATACAACAAAAAGTTTAAAAGAACAAATTATAACGGTGCCCAATCATTAAGATCACGGTGGTAAAAATAATTAAAAACAATTACAGAAAAAAAGTAATTTAAGGATATCAAGGGAAATATTATTTTATTTCTTTTAAGAAATTGACTATATAAACACCTTTTCAATTCCAGAAATGCTATAAATTTTATCAACTTAAGTTCACCCAAATTAGCGCATTCCATCACTGAAATATTAACAACAGTATCACTATTCCAGTTAGTCTCCATTCAACCCAAAACTTTAATAGAAATAACCTGAATGATTTGACTGAGTGTGATATTGCTAGAGAAGCCTTGAATTTAAACTGTCTGGATAAGGAAAATTGCATGGTTTGTGAAGGCAGTTTTCAATAAAATGGAAATTTTGCTTCTATCCCATTTAGCTGTCAAAAGGCCACTTCTGATATTTTCATAAAGCTATTGCCTACAGAACAAAGATAAAGACCTGGAAAAAACCCTCCAATACAATTCCAAGGCAAATAACCAAAATATAGCAACTGGAAAAATTATCTTGATTTTCTCATTTCCTTTTGTTTTACTTTAATTTGTCTGTGTGTATGTGTGTTATTTCTTGATGAGACTTAAAAATGTTGAAAAAAAAGCTGATGAAGATTTATTCCAATTGATTATTAGATTGCGGTGAGGTTATTAAACACATTCATTTTAGTTAAGATTTTAAACTGGGAAACAGCAGAGAAAAAGCAGAGTGACATGTAAATGATAAGAGAAGCAAATTTTAAAAATCTACTGTTGAAGTTGCAGAGAAACTTACATCAAAATAGATTAAAAATTATAATCAGAAGCTCTGGACAAAGCTGAAATGAAGACTGGAATTTTTACAAGATAAGGGAAAATATAATGTCTCCTTCCTAGCAAAAAGACTGCTTCTCAGACTCAGAATTGCAGAACATAATGATCATATACACTGAGAATAATTTCACATTAAAG
Source organism: Erithacus rubecula (assembly GCF_903797595.1). NCBI lineage: Eukaryota > Metazoa > Chordata > Aves > Passeriformes > Muscicapidae > Erithacus > Erithacus rubecula. The sequence continues at coordinate 24,023,862 of NC_136659.1, forward strand.
ACACAGCTGGCATTAACTTAGTGAGTAGAATAATTGGCAGAGCCTTTTTATTTTTCTTTTTTTTCTTCTCTACAGCCCTACATGGGATGCAATGCATTATCTGTCTGCATTTCATCTGATCAAAGTACAAAAAGAATTAGCATCCAACACACACTTCTAAAGATTTTAAGCCCAGAATGCATTGTACTTCTCAAGTGACCTCATATATAATACACATCAGGGTGTTCACACAGGTGCTTGAATGAGCAGGGCTATTTTTCTTTGTTATAGTGCTGCCTTACACTATGCACTACAGAAATCCTAACACAGACACACAGACCTAGAAAGGTTTGAGGAGGATGTCAATATTCACTCAAAATATGAGAAGTTTCTGGGTGTCAGATGCTGACCTAGCTCATTGCCCCTTTATAATGCTCTCTGAGATTTCCTGTTTCTCCCTTCTTGCTGGAGAGTGGGTGTCAGAGGAGGTGGCAGTGCTGTCATCTCTCCCTTCTCAGGATCACAGAACAATTGAATAAAAATGTTCAGGACTCTCACACAAATAATTTTTCAGAACCTGGCTTGTGCCCCTCTCCAAAGCAGTTGCTCTGCACCATGGATGAACAACAATCATGAATGGCATACCCACTGATTTGGGACACAATATGTGCATATTTTTAGATTTTAGGAATATTCCTGTGGTGCTTTGAGTTTCAAGAAGATCGTTCTCCAGTATAAGAAAGCAAAAGGAAAATCTCAGTGAAGGGGAGGATTTCCTTACATAAGGGAAGGGTCTCGTTTTTGCAAGAAGACAAATAGAAATCTGCACTCTGGAAGGGAAGAATTTCATCTGCTGGGGAAATTGGGTGGGTGCACAGAAAAATGGAGTAAAGGACCTCTCTGTGCCCTTGCTTTCAATCCCTCATGTCTACTTGGCCTAGAGAGACAGCTGTTAATTATTCAGCCACTGTTGGTGATGAAATCAGGCACCTGTATTTGGATTGTTCAGGGGAAACATGAGTGGCAAGGTACACAATGGCCATGCCTGCTGCATGCCACGGGCTTCAAGGACACTGGGACAAAATTGACATGCTGGAGGCATCACTTCTGAGCAATGACTGCCCTCCACAGGCAGTGGCATTCAGTCAGAGCTGTTTGGGTGTGTAAGTGATGCCTGTGAGTCTGAGAGGGCAGATTCACTCTCTCAGCCAGCTCCTGACTCGTCTTTTGCCAGGGATATTTCTTTCCTTTTCTTTCCTTTCTTGTAGTGCTGGGACAAAGTACCTGTGAAGGAATTGTCCCTCAGTCTGGGCTGGGTACAATGCTCTTGAAATGGTGGTTTACAGTTGGTTTGCTATTATTATGGGGTGGCAGCACGTCCTCTTCTATAGTGAATATGACATCTCACAGTAACAATAGAAGTAAATGTGATGGAATTGCATCTGCCAGCCTGGTGTGGATAAGACTTGTGTACAAACTGTGTAAAAAATATGCTAAGCTGAAACAAAATATTTCACTGAGAGAGGAAGACTGATCTACTAGCATGGATTATTGCCTCTTTCACCAGGTAAAGACAAGAACATCCACGTGAATGAATTCATTAATTCTATTTCATTGAAATGGTACATCTGCAACTCAGAGAGGAAGAACTGTCATAATCAGAAAATAAACAGCAGAAAATATGTTATAAGCATATTATTATTATTATTATTATGCTATAGACAACATTAAACAATAAGGAAATGTAGTCTAGTCCTTTTCCAGCAATATTCTTGTGTGCATTACTGTAAGAATGTGAACAGTTGACATCAGTGAAGTCAATTCTGCTCCTCATCTCACTGTTTTGTTGAATGAGATCCAAAAGGATAGCAGGCAACAAAGCTTGGTTTGAGATATTTTGGAGGGAAGATAACAGTGACTCTAAACCTTACAACAATTAGCATTAACAACAGATTTCTCTTTCCATAGCAAAGATTGTTCCTAATCCAGCAAGGGATTAAAAATATAATTATTTTGCTGTCACCTTTCTGCTATGTCCTTTCCATCTGGTTGACAACTGAGATAACAGACAAGGAGACTCTCCACCTGATATACAATTTTCCTTTCCTTTAGAATGATTTGTGACAGTTTCCACTTGTGACAGGCAGCTTGGGTTAAAGCAGTCTTTGCTTCTCAAGTTCAGCCTCAGAATAGGCATGCTTCTATTTCCTTGACCTGCATTATTTTAGAGAATACTTGTGAGACTTAGGGGAAAATAAAATCTCAGCTCACCTTCCAGACTATAAAGGATACACAGGAGGAGTTCATACAGGACAGAAACTACTGAAAAGCAGCAGGCAGAGAAGCAAACAAACAAACAAAACCTCAAGTCAAAGAAGAAGCAGCCTCAGCAGGTCACTAAGAGGGGACCCATTGCTTGCTTGCCTGCTTGAAGTAGTAAGTCCAAGAGCAGTTCTCACTGTCCCAGTGAAACTGCAGACAGCTGGCTGCATCCCTGAGAAGTGAGAGGAAGCAGGTGCTGTAACAGCAGCAGAGAAGCAGAATTTGAAGTAACAAAGTGGAAGTGTGCTCATTCAGGGATCACCTGCATGGTGGGAAGCAGACACAGGAAAACTTCCACAAGGATTTGCTCTGTTTTGACAAGGGTGGTTCAACACCAGTGCTTCTGAACACTTGGTGGATATTGAAGGGATTGTTAAAGAAGTTGCAGCTTTACAGGTTCCTAATTCCACTTTAACAAAATCTACATTTTGTTAGGGCTGCTCGAGGTCAGCACATCCCTCCTCTGTGTTGGAAAGGGCTGCACAGACTCCATGTGTACAAAAACATTTGTTTAGAGCCAAGGGACCACAAGCACAATCAAAGGTACCTCTTGCTTCACTGTACACTCTGCTTGGCCCTGGCCTCCTGTGCTTTGAGTCCTAGGGTGAGTTGATTTTTCATGGAGAGCTGCTAACAGAAAATATCTAGTATAAATGACCCAGAGGTTCACAATGCTCCTTACAGTTTTATCTGTCTCAGATTTAAGAACAAAGAGTGAGGCTTGATTTCCTTCTTCTGCATGGAGTTTTAGTTTATGGCTCAAATTTTTTTCTGACTTAAGAGTCCCTGTAGTGGAAGAGTGTTACCCTTAACACCTGTAGAGTCAGCGAGGAGAAACCAAAGGCCATTTCCCCGTCTAAAATTTGTATTTCTTTCAAAAGAGCACTGTCTTGTCCTAAAGGCCCACACTGATGATATTTTCATTCAGTACCTACTCTACTGAGTACACTATTTTGTTAAATTTACTGACAGTGCAGATGGAAGTTTTTGCACTGGTGACTGTATACCAGGTAGACTACAAAAGAGATTCTCATGGAGATTGATCCAGTCTTCTGAACTCTAAAAGTTAATCTGTCAAATACAGGACATGGGCACCTAAAGGACTGCATGGGGTCATCCCAGTGTATTGAAGGTGAAGCTGAAAGTAATAATTACTTTCAGAATCTTGAGTAAGTTTAAAAGGTACAAACTAACAGGAACGTACGTCTTATTTATCCACAGACCACTTTCAAGAATGAGTTTGTAATATTAATGAGGTTTGAGTTTAGAAGATATGAACTGGGTGCCTAAACCTATGTCAAGCATGCAAGAGGAAAGCCAGGTTATTGCTCCAGTGGTTATTTAATTAGTTAAACAAAGTTGGACAGTTTCAAAGGACACAGCTGAGGAGATCTAATAAGCTTGTTGACTCAGATGTTCTGCTGGAGACACAGAAAACTTGTGTTGAAATCTCTTGTCCATATTAAGCAGCCTGAGCACAGAGACTGGATCCTGTGCAAATGAATGTCCTAAATAACTTGAGAGAAGCAGATTTCACTGGATTTGCAAAATCAAATCTAATTAGAAAGCTGGTTGGGAAATGAGAAGTATGTCACATGCAATTGCCAATTGCATCCTCTTGGTAGGCTGAGATCTTCACGTGGATGTAAATGGAGACTATTAGCAGTGCTTCCCTTCCAGTGCTCAGTTGTAAATCATATTGAAATTCAACACAGGTGTTGTTTGGAGTGTGCTGATAAAATGCCTTGGGAAGCCTGTACAGGAGTATTCTGATGAGGTCTGTATTAGAAAGGGAACGAAAGGACATCTTGATGCTCTTTATAGCACATAGACTGTGGGGTTTTTTATGGATTTAAAACCTCCTAATGGCTTTTTCCTCTAAGGGATTCATCACCTGTTCAATCATTTACACTCTGGTTAACAGTGCTTCAGTATCATCTAAATGCTATAAAAATTGCTCTAGTTTAGTAAAGTATCTCACTCGTTGATTTATCTTTGTGAGTCTCTTCTCACTTATTTTTCCAGCCTACCAAGGAGGCAAGCAGCAAGGTTCCCAGAGTTGTTTCAAAGCACTAAATCTCCAGCACTGGATAGTCTGAGGGAATAGGCAAAAAAATCTGTCACATTTAGATTGTGGGATTTGAGTGTTCATGAAAGGGAATGACATACAGAAATGAGAAATGAGATTTTCTGCTGATGAACAGATGAGGCATGAGAGCATAAGAGGAAACAGGAGTGTTGTCACTGTAGGGGTAGTAACCTCAACAAAGCCTGGCTATATTTTACCCTCTGCAAGAGAGAAAATAGTTTAAAGTAGGTGACCCATTGCTACAGAAATGTCTTAGACTCCCATCATCCAAAACATTGTATTTCTTTAGCAATTGGCAGTTTTACTATAAGATTTTTTTCTGCCTTCTCTGCTCTTAAATATCTATCAGACTCTGGAAGATGCTGGAAACTGAATGACCAAAGTAATGAGAGAATAAAGCAATGGAGGAGGGCTGAAAAATAGTAATGGCCTTGTGAGTTTTTCCCTTCTAGATCATTGATTTTGTTGTAACTTGGAAGATACAAAAAAATTGTTACTGAACATTTAGTTGCATTGGAAGATACCTTGAGCATTCTATCTGTTAGAAATGAGATGTCCCTTTGTCAAAACCAACATTTCAGCTTGCACCATCTGCAGAAATTCAGAACTGGAATCCCACTCTTGGAGGTAAGGCTTTTACTAGACTGGGAAACCAGGACTAAAAAAGCCTTGGGGCATCTATTCTATTAAAATGGACAGTCCAATTCTGTGCTTTATCTGGGAACTGTCATAAGAAAAGAATAAATAAAATGTATCTTTAAAAGATTATGCAAATATAAATTATAATTATTTGCTTAAAATCATAATGAAGATTTAAGCAGTGGTTTGAATTATTTAGCTGTATTCTTCACACATTTCTGTTTCTTAATATGCTTGCTTAAGTATAATATTTTTTTTTTTTTTAATGAGACCACTGGGGACAAAAGGGGGTTGACACAGGGGAATTCATACTGTGACAGAGAAAATTCCTCATATATAATGCAGGGGATGAGTTCTTGCAGTAAAGACCAAAGTGATGAATATGAACACTTACTCTGTGTGGCTGAAATAGGATAAGTTCAGTGATATTTCTACCAGCCATGTCAGAGCATTAGGGAAATAGAAAGTGCTTTTTGACTGAAGTAACTCTGGATAAGGAGTTTTCATTCCAAGGAGCTTGTATCTCCCCCTCCACCATTGCACATTAATGCATAAATATGTATGGCCTGTGAGAGTGCTGTTGGATATGCCTGATCCATGGATCCTGCTGTCTGACAGCACAAACCTGTGCCCTGTGCCCTGAGCTGCCTCCAGCCTCTGTGAGCTGCTGGCAGCTCCTGGGGCTCTGCTGGGAGGCAGCAAGAGCTGAGCAAAGTCCTGGACTGAGGAAAGACTGCACAAATCCCTGAGTTTGTCATCTTTACAGAGAGGCCACTAAACATTTTAATGGCCATCTCCCCAACACTGTTGCTTCCATCTGTTGATTCATTCATGCCTCTCTACCCTTGGAAATCCATCTACTTTTAAAATTAATTGTTTTTCCCTGCTCCACAGTTCACCCAGATGACTTATCTCCTATGTTTGTTATTCTTCATGAAATGGCTATTTATTTCTTTTCCCCCAAGTTTCCCATTTTTCAGATACACATATGTATTTTGTTGTCAATCTTTCTTAAAATAATGCCTGTCCTTATGGATTCATCATCATCATCAGGATCATTATTATTGGAATTATTACTGTTGAAGGTCAGATAATTTTGACCAATTTTGATAAGAAATAACAACAAGGCTTATGCTTTTCCAGTCCCCTTTGCTTTGCTTGAAGGAAAAATCTATATCTGATATTTATTATTTCTCTGTATAGCAGACCCAACTGTAGAGTATTTTAGTTTTCTTCTCACTTTTTTTCCTGAGATGAAAACTTAGTGAAGTCAGCATCTGTGAACTGTTTCAGTCTTTGAAGGGCCTTCAGGACCAGGCACCCTAAGGAAATAGAAGAAATCCTGCAGTTTAGTTCTGTTTTAAAATGCCTTCATCCCCATGTGACACTGTCTTCCTGAGTCCAGAGAAAGGATGCTATTTATTACTTCACCTTGCTAATAGGAATACAAATAGAATTTAAAAGGATTTAAGGCCCAATTTTCTCTTTCATAATTTTATGAAGATGACTGCAGCAATTGTGTCAGAGGTGAAATCCAATTGGACCTTTGCAGTGCTGAGGAGGAGAGGAGGATCCTGGTCAGCACTGGGCTTGAGCATCTCATCAGCACACAGCCCTCTCTAAGCCAGCCACACGCTGATAAAATCATAGATTCCACACAGTTTGGGGTGGAGTACATCATAGAGGTAAGGAGCTCTGCTATGTGGAGGACCTGTGTTTCAGTATGGTCTGTGATTTTGAGCAGATTCTAGAGATATTTTCTGTAGCCCAGGAATAGTATTAATTATAGATTTACAGAGTTTCTTCCATGTAAAGGCTGGGCAATTACTTATGAAAAGGACTTGATAGAAGGTCTCTCTCTCTGAACCTGGGAAAACACAGTCTACTATCCCACACACCTTTTGATACTTTGGTGGGTTAATCTGCTGCAAACTTGCCTGCACAAAGCAAGAAAAAAAATCCAAAACTCTAAAAACTCTTATTTCAAACTTCAGCCGAATTCTGATTTATTTTATGAGTTTACATTATTAGACAAAGAAAAGACATTTCCCAGCGAGCACTATGATTACTTTGCAAGTTTTGCCTTCTAGAACTTTTAATTCAGTTACTTGGTCTTCAACTGTGTTATGAAAACCCAGAATTTCATAAGAAAAAAAAATAGGAAAAGATGACACTACTAGTGAAAAGATGGGAGGATACCAGGGATTTGGCTTCAGGCACAATGAAAGCTAGATACCAGGATAGCTGTGAAATGCACCCAATTAGCTGGTCTGTAAGAAAGCCTTTTCTCTTGCCTTTTAAAAGTGAAGCAATTTCATCTGTGCTAAGAAAGCTATTTCTCCTTAATGCAGGTGTGGCTTTCTCCTCCCATGATTCATTCCCCTTCACTCAGGCTTCTGGGTAATGCTCCTGAAGAAGATTTTGTGAATCCTATTAATTAAAAATAAGGGGAAAAAAAAATCCCCAAAAAACAACAGCTTCTTCTTTCCTGTAAGTGCTGTTTACAGCAAAAGCTATGTTATCACAGCTGGTTTAGCTGCTTGCTTAACTGCCCAAAGAAGAAATAGAGTATTAAAGAATAAGAATGGGAAGGAGTTTGCTCTATGCAAGGTAATGGTATAGGGATTTTGAAAAGTTGGGTCTGATCAAGTAAAAAAGGGTGGAAAAGTAAAGAAGCTGAATAGTGAGGAGAAGGTGATAAACAGACTTTTGGATGTGGCAGTTGATATAAAAATGACTTGCTACATGGGAAAACTTCATACTTTCAAAATCTTTAAATCCTATGAAATGTGTGAAGCTTAAAGGAGAAGGAGAAGGAATGGATCCTAGAAGAACAAAAAGTCATCCTTAGGAACCATAAGAGTAGAAAATAAATTGTAACTTTTCAAAAAGAACAGTTCTGAAAGGTCACCCTGAGAGCAAAAAATGAAATCTACATTCATAGACTTCCAGCTATTATCCTGTAAATGTAAAGATGAGTCTCAACTGAGTTTCTATTGCAAAGTCCCCAAAGCTTTTGTGCCTTGTTAATTACCTTGGCATCCTTGTATGCATTTGGAATACAGCCCTTAATGAGCAGATCATATAAGCAGCTGCCTTTTATTTAAGGCATGTGGTTGCAGATCAGATCTTAATTATGTTTCTGTATGAAAGAACAAACTACAAACAAGGTTATGCTTAAATAGCTTCTAGGGGGGAAGAAAATGGGGGGTGGGACAGCATTCTGCAGCCTTTCTTTATGGAATATCAGGTGATGTTGCTAACTCTTTTTTTTTACTGTTTTCAGAACATGTGTATGTTTTCCTAAGGCCCAAGATCCTGGAGACAGGTGAGACTATTCATTATTTTCGTATCTTAGTGTAGAATGTGGATCATACTAGGCTTGAATTGGCAGCTGTGGTTCCTGTTTGCTGGGAAAGATTGGTCTTATTTTTGTTACATTTCCTAAATGGAAGTTTAATCTTAATTGGTTTCTAGGAGTTTGATGAAATATAGGGGAGGGCTTTGGATATGAGCAAAATATGTTGGATGGTTATAATCAGGCTCTTTATTGTAAACAATTTATACCAGCTGCTGAAATATGACTTTTTGAGCTCCTCCTCAATAATCAATGACTTAGGCAAAAGTGCAGCCATTTTAATGGCTATTTGTTTTTTAGTAACTGATATGTATTTTTCAGTAGCTTTTTAGAGTTGACATTTTGGGAAAAAAACACATTGAGAGGACAGGATCAGCAAAAAAAAAAGAAAAATGGATGAGTGAAAATAAGTCAGCATATTATTATTCCCCACCTCCAGGGAATCTGTGATCTATATTAAAGTCTTTGACTCTCAAATACAGAGTAACAATTAAATTTAAGAAAATAAACACAAGCTAAATAAAAATTATTGAAATTCTCTCTTTCATAAAACCTAACGTTCCTCAGGCATTTTGTAGCTGTCATTCAAATCAAGTGACAGACAATGTGGCTTTTACAGAGTGTTTAACTCTCAGGCTTTTCATTTAATGCTGCCTATTGAGATGTTTTTAGTGCACAAAATACTATGGTAGGTGCAAGAAGACCCTCCGTAGAGGAAATGTACTGAAAGTGGAATGTGAAGATTAAGTTAGGTTCTGTGGCAACTTCTGTTGCTAGTTTAGAAAAATGGTTCTTTGCCCCTCTCAAAAATGCACTTTATTATCTGCCTTTCTGGGAGGCAGATCACAGCTTTTCTCTTTAAACTGGGAGGTTTTTGCCAGGATGTGGTTGATATTCTATCAGTATTTTTGTTGAGAGAAGACAGCCTTATGCTCTCTCAGTGAGGTGGGAGGTATTGCTGGAACCAGCTCTCAGTGGTGCAATGTCAAATTCTCAAAATGTCAGATTTATTGGTGCATGTGATGGTATGATTTGGCTTCCTGCTGTGAAAATGAGAGGATTAATTTCCATATTACAGAAATTAACAGTGCAGTTGATATTTCTCTTATCTTTCAGTACAAATGAGCAGCTGGGGATGGCAGCAGCCAGCTTAGCCTCCTTTTTGCCCTCCTTCCAAAGAGCCATTGGTGAAGACACTTGCCCCAATTAAATAATACTGAATGCCAAATTGGTGCTATCTCCTGCTCCGTTGCAGTCCTTGGTTGTCTGCCTCTGAGGCTTCCACTGTTTTCAACAAGTCATGAGTCAGACTGCCCTTGCCTGAGCAAAAGTAGAGAGGATGCAGGGCTGCTCCATCCTCTGAGGCTCTGAAACCTGTGTGTGGTACACAGGACAGTGAAACCAGGGGGGATATGGTTCCCTCTGCAAACTGCTGTGGGGTATTTGGGGTCAGTCACATTTTAAGCCACCTGGAAAAATACTGCAAAGCTGTTACCTCTGTTAAAGGCTTTACAATTCCTTTGGTAGGTTTGTTTACAGGTGATTCAACAATATGATGTACTTAGCTGAAGACATAACAAACATTTTGAGCTCCCATGGGCTGTGGGGTAAAATCTTTTTATTGTGCAACAGGTCCTCAAATCACATCTGGAGGCTCTTGAACTATTCCACTGCTGGGTCTTTTAGAAAAGCCTGAAGTGAATATATAGTTCAGATTGGAAATTCAAACACACTGAGAGAGCTGTGGAAAGAAAGGAGACTCTGCTTTCCCACTTCTGTTCCTTCAGCCAGATCAGCTCTGGAACTGTACTCAACTGAAAGTAACAGTTTCTGCTGACATTAATTGTAGTGACTCACATAAAGCAGATTATAGGATCTGGGTTATGCTTTCTAAACTAGCAAAAGTACATAAATGGATTACAGAAGCTTGCATGTGACAGTAATTCTTCAAGGATACAGATAATCAACAACATCTTTTTAGACCATAAGGGTATATTCAGGCATAATATCTCAACACTGTGGTGAGCTTGGGCTGAATTAGAGGCATTTTTGCCAGGAGTTTCACAAAGTGAAAAAACTATCCAAATTTTACTTTTTAGCTCTTAATTGTTTCATGAAACATCATAAGCTTTGCACTGTGCATGTCTATAAATAATCATACCCAAAAGAGGTGTGAGAATTAAAGTATTAATATAAGTTAGCATCCCATACCCTTATAGTGAAACCACCTGGGATTCAATCCTGTTTGATGAAATAATAACTGAATGCACCAGATTAAAGAAAATGCCCTTGTGATTTGATTTCTTCCTTGGCTAAGTGTATCTATGATGATATATAAATAAAAATGAGTGTGATTTTTAAGCTCAGCTTGAAAATAGAACAGCACAATTACAGGGAAGCTCTTATGTTGATCTGTCAGACTATTTTTTCCTTTCCAAGTAGGAGTTAAATGACATATTATAAACTTGTTAGACAGAGGAAGACAGAGGTTCTTAGGGATGACAAAGATCCCAGCTATTTCTAAATTCATAGCTCAGTTGGAGCAGGAGCATAAACCCTCCAGGTTTTGCAGAATTTCTCTTACTCCAAATTGTGACTCTCAGTTTCTAGACTTTCTGTACTTTTGTGAGAAGAAAGATATTTCCTGGTAGGGGCTGAGACCTTAAGTTGTCTTTTAACATTATTTTCAAGGGCCTCTTGTAAGTTCCTGTAAAGCTGCAGGTGCTGGGCATTGTGAAAAGCTGCAGGGCTGTGATGGCCTTGGGTCAGTCTGGGGTGGGAGGTGGCAGCTCCTCTGAAATCACAGCCTTTGGAAAGGCTGCCAGTGTCTAATTGCTACCAATGTCAGGCTCAGTTCAGTTGGGAGGGGTGGTGAGTGACACTGCACACTCACAACCTAGAGTTCCTTGTCTGCTCCTGCTGGACTCCCTGAATGTGTGAAAAGAAGGGTGAAACAGGATGAGTGTAAAAATGATGGAACTGTGTGCTTGATGTGTGTAAGTTTTTCAGTCTCTAATACTGCAACATCCCCATCCAGGAATGCCAATTTCTTCGTACTTTGCCACTCAGTGCTTTCCATGGGCTGCTGAAACTCACATGGCTGAAGGATGTCATAAGTTTGATTTTTCTAGATGACTTTTAAAAATAAGCAAACGTTAAAAATAATTTTTTAACTACAGAAAATGTCAAATTTTCATGCTTGATATAATGACCTTGCATGCAATTTCCATCTTTTTATGAAATTGTTATGGACTTGTTGCAAGGAATAAGAACAAATATGGTTATATCTACCTTAATATAAGTGTATAATATTTTCACAGTAATGTGTTCAGGAGTTTCAACCTTGAAAAGTGCCACTATGCTCTTACTGCTATTACTGAATTCCTTCCTTTGTGGTGACTCTTAATGGGTAATGGGTGGAACCTGTGGAACGATTTAGAAATACTTTTGTGAATGAAAGGGATATTTTACTCTTATAGCGGGGGGGGGGGTTGGGGTGTCATATTGTTCATTGGACAGTATCTAAGCAAACAAACGCCAATTTATTGGTGAAAATATCTTTACTCTGAGAAGATAAGTGCATCAAACAGTTAAGCTGAAGTTCTGATATCTGCTGATAATAATTTTTTAAAAATCGAGTTGTTTAAATGCATGTATCATCTGCACAAGGACTATCTTAAGCCAACAAACAGTTATTTCATCTAAATTGTCATACCAGTCTTCAGGTGGCATTGGGGGAGAAAAGGAAACACAGTGAGTCCATCCTAAGATGTTTTTTGTCTTGAATTGGTCCCTAGAGACTCCTCTCTCTCTTCATTGACTGTGAACTATTAAACTGCTGCACTTTGAGCAGCTGAACTTACCTGAGCCAAATCTGCTGGTGCTGGAGCAGAACTAATAAGTGGCATTGGTAGGGGTGGGAAAAACGAGCATCCCTATTGATTGTTATTCAAAAGCAAAGTGGGTGGGTTACAAAGAACCAGTTGCATGAAAACAGTGCATCAGACTAAGGTGGGAAGAACTTTTGAATGAGGAGTTATTGAACCCAGGATGCCATGAACCCCAAATTCAGTTCATACACAATGTGTACCCATGGCTGTGCCCACTGAGAGCCCTGCAGAGATTGCTGTGGGCATTGTCACTCTGAGTTACTGTCTGGTCATGACTTTGTGCAATAACAGGGAAATGCTGCATGTAGCTTGGAAACAGCATAACCACATTAGCAAGTGAGCCAGGGAAGTTCTGCTGTATAAATATTAATGATTCACTGTCTCTGCACAGGTCTGTGCTGCAAAGAGCTTTTCTGTCTACACTTTTGGCTAATTTAGGATGAAGCATATTCTGACTTTTCCTTTCTAATTCAAATATGATATTAAGGAAAAGAAATAATTTTCTTAAAAGCTGTTTCAACTGGCTTTCTGTTCCTCTGCCTTCTTCACTTCAGTGTAGACAAAGCTCCAAGAAGCACACATGCTGCACTTCCATTCCCTTTGGAGGCAGTAGTGACTTGGGGCAGCACTAATGACACTGATGGAAAAACTAGGATACTCAACAAATGAAGATATTTCTCCTTGCCATAAAAGAAAAAGTTCAGGTAGATGTATAAAAGGCTTTCCCACCTGGGAAACACAATAGACATATAATTATGGGATGACATGGATCTGCTTAGTGTGCCACTCAAAATTAACTGGCTCTTGTCTGCCTCCTCCTCCCTCCCTAACAAGTACATGAGATTAGAAATATTTCTGGAGATCCTACAGCAAGCTGAATGAAATTCGGATTGTTTGTTGAGGAGTTCTATGAGTGTTTTTTTTTTAGTTTTATTTTTTTTTTAATGTTGTTTCTTTTCCTTAATTGAGGGGTTTTCTATATAACTTGCTCCCCTTATGATTCAGTCAACTACCTGCAGATTCCATCAACAACCTTGAGTGGAAAAGGTTCACAGAAACCTGAATTTGATGAAGTAGAATATCTTTCTGTTCCTTAAGTATATTTCTTTCTCCCCATCCAGCCAGCTTTACACCTCCCTAACCAGTCTGTGTGCAAACTCATTAAATTTGTGCTAAGCTCCTGCTTGTACTCACATAAAGTTCAGATATCCCAAGTATCCCTTTGCTTCTCTGTCATAAATAAACAGTGACTGAGAACAGTTCTCATTTTTAAGACTGTTTTGCCATGTGCTCTGCTTCCCAGAGGGCAGGGTGGGCTTTCAGACAGTTATAGGAATTGTTTCTGAACCTGACACAATATGAAAATACAGCCCTTTGAGGCAGTCCACCTTATTCCAGGGTGAGGCCCTTCACTTCTTAAAGATAAATCCAGAGCAGCAAAACTGGATTTTCCTACTTACATGGCCACAGAGCTGAGCAGAACCTCCATATGTAACTTTATTAATTACATGGGAAACACACTTACCAGAATCCCTGCCCCTTTCTTTCCTAATGCACAGTTCTGTAATATTTACAACAAATGAAGTTTCTTTTAGCAGTCAGTAGGAATAGATATCTTCCTTTAAAAGGGGTTACCCTCGTAGGTACACTGGCTACATCATAAAAAGCCAGCAGAGAAAAAGTGAGAGAGACCCCATTTAGCAGGAAAAAACAGGTGTTGTTTAGTTCATGCCAGTATTGTATTTACCCAGTGATTTTTTTACTGTGAAGATTTACCATTTTCATACCAGTGCTCTCTGAAATATTATCTAAGTGGTAAAAGGTGTTAGAAATTCTGTTCTTCTAATGTCAGATGATTTTTCTATTAAAAAACTTTATACTAATGTTTTCTGCAAACAAAAAATTTATTGAAACCTTTTTTTTTTTTTTTTTTTGTTCAAGTGCTTTTTACTTTTATTATACTTATTTTAGAAAATGCTTATAGGCAAGATTTTTTGTATGCTTTAGCAAGGCTTGCTATAATTGTTGGTAAGAGTGTGACATTACTGCTTACTAGCAGAACCTCTAGGAAATGGAATCTCAATTAGATATATATGTATGTACATCAGTGCGCACATGTCAAAAATTTTTGACTGGAAACCTAGACATTTGCAATATACTGTAGAGAATTAGGTCTGTTGGAAAACTTTTAGTTTGAAAAATTTAGTTTAAGAGAGTCAAGAAATCTAGTGTGGTTCTTCTATTAGTCTGAAAATCATGAGAAATATTTTTGTTACATCTGTGGGATAACAATGCTCTGCTTTTCAATACTCAGAGGTCTCTGGTGCCAGTATCAAAAATCCATTTCCTCTGGAAGACCAGTTTGGGCAGTCCTGGGAATCAGTGCCTTAAACGGTGGGGAGGAGGGAAGTTTGATCTACTTGTTTCTCAACTTTGCATTTTGAATGTCATCTGCACTTTGTGCTCCATTCCTAGAAAAGAAAGAATGAGTTTCAAAGAAGGGGTGATGCTTTTTATATGAATATAGTAATTTAAAGTTAGAAATTATTTTAATAAGTTCAACAATCTCCTGTGGGACATACATGGTTCCTACTATCAAACAAAATACATTTTGTGAGCAGGGTGGGCACAAAATTCTTATTTATGTATGTTTTAGTTTGAAATTCAATCTACAGGTTAAGCCAAATAAAGGCTAACACAGTACAGGATGCTCTGTATCAGAAATGTGCTGCTAATGCTTAGGCCTTTAGTTTGTGTAACACCTCTGCTACTCTCTTTCTCATAAGAAGCAGCTTTAAACTTGACAATACCATGTTGAGAATCACCAGGTGGAGTTATTGCACACATTTGGGAGATTATTTTTCTGACTACATAAGCATTGTTAAAGACATGGTTACATCAGTTTTCATTTTGTGAATTAATTTCTGACTGTAGGGTGCATCATAAATCACAGAGGATGTTATTATCCCTTCTTATGCTCCCTGGTTAGAATCTTTTCACTTAGTCCCTGGGAAGTAAACTGCTATCTTAAGACAACTGTCTGCATGTTGTTTAGCCTCTCTGTTTTGGGATTGTGTATACAAGGTAAGTAAACACTTTGCACAGTATATAAACCCGAACTGTGCATCAGACAAGTTTGTAAAGGTGAGGAAATAATGTGAGTAAAGGATGAGGTGTGTTACTGCTGGGTAAGTCTGAGTCACTCCTGCTGAGTGTGAAAAAGGAATGAAAATTAATGGGGATGGGGGAAGTTGCTGTTTAGATGCTGCAGGAGAAGAGATGAGCAGAATCGTGCAGGGTAGGGAAACAGAAAAAGGGCATGATGGTTGTATGCAATGCAGGTGAGACACACACTGGGGGCCTTGGGGTATAGGGAAGACAGGCAGGTCCAAAACACATTTACTGGCCTGGGTAGGGCTCAATCTGACTGCAGGAGCAGAAGGGCAGGGTGGGTGAGGATGACAGGTGTCTGTCACCATCAGGCTCACTTCTGGGGGATGCAGGAGCTGCACATATCCCAATCTAATGAAGGCATATTGATTAATTTGGAATCTGTATGCACAGTTATAGCTATTCAGTCTTAATGTCAGTGAGATGATGTGAATACTTACCTTAAATGTTAAAATATTCTTTAGATTGTAATCACATGTTTCCTTTGCTCTTTGGAGTCAATCTACTGAGATCTCTGACTCAGAGTGATCTTTCAAAGTCAAGTTGGCATTTGAATGACACTTAATATCTGCCCCTAAAAATCTAGACTAAATATCTATTAAATGAAGGCACTCAGCATTGCACCCTAAACCGGTGTAACAGCTACAAATACTTAAGTAATCATTTAAGAATTAGGGAGCAATTAAGAGCAATTAACTGATTGCTTTCTGAGGTATTGTGGAGTAATTAAGATGTCAGTCCACCTTGCAAATAAGAGCATAACAAATTAATGAAGTCAAATCAAGATGAAAGCATATGGAACTTTAAATGAAGAGCTTAGCACTGGATATGCTATTCTAAATCTCAGGTGTGATTTGCTTTACATCAGACAGAATCTCCCTATCTCACTGAAATAAAATAGGAGATGCTAATTTTTCCTATATCATATTGAGTTAGAGACATCCTGGATTTTGCTGTTGTTTAAACACAAGCTCATTACTGAATCTAGAACTGCAGGACCTGAGAGGGAATTCCATATGGTACTTGCCCTACTAGGTTGATGGGCACAAAAAAGGGAGAAAATGTCCTAACACTTGAGGACACAGTCCCACCCTGCCTTTTTATCATCTGTGTTTGTGCATTTTTCTCCCCTTCTCTTTGTGCTTTTTCTCAGATGATGTTTTATTCTCCTTCTGATATTAAAATGATATTGCACCTATTGTGAAGGTGGAGAAAGAGATATTGCCACTGTCTCCTGTTCCTTTTCTAGGAGTTAAGATTATTGAAATAAAGATTAAGGGCAGAGGCAGAAGAGGGTAATGGGGTAGAGGAAAAGATGACAGCCCTTTGTCTGGGAAGATTCTCTGAGAATCCAGGGGAGGTGCTAATCAAATAAGTGATTATTGTCCCTTTTCTAACATGAGGGTCTGTATATAATTAGGTGTGCAAGCTGGCAATTCTCTTAGAAGGGATGCTGTGGGATCTGAATCATCACTGATGATCTTTCACACTGTTGGCATGAATGCAAGGAATGCTGATACCCCTGCCTGCTTACCTTTCAATAGATGTACATTTTCTATCTGCAACTTGTAGAAGTATGTGGAAAGGAGAAGAAACTTCTGTTAATTTCACTGAAGAATTGACTGATACAATTTCACCAGGAAATCCTTTGTTTCCTTGCTTGGATGTAGAAGTACAATAGAATGCCTATGGTCTCCCTGCATTTTATAAGAGGCTTTTGCAATAATTATTTTTCCCTTCTAAAGGGGGAAAAAGGTTGCAATACAACCATTTTAGCTAATCCCCATGCCTATATTCTGCTTTTTTCTCTGAAATTCCCTGGGAGTAAGAGGTGCTTTGTTAGGCAGTGAAGAGGGATGTGATGTATGAAGAGTGATCAAGAAGGCAAATGTTTGGCACTATTTTTTACCTGGAACCCAATGGCTTGTTCTAGAGGTTTCTGTATGTAACAAACCAAGCTAGGCCTGTTGCCACTGAAGTTAAATTAGCAATGCAATAGTCTGCACAGAAGCTATCAATTAAAAAAATGTTGAAAACTTCTTGAATCTGCTAAATAATGATTGGTGAATTCCATACCTGGCTTTTGTGATTGCACAGAAACTACTTCTAGTTTTCCTGAACAGTTTGAAGAGGCTTTCTTTTGTTGTCTTGTTATAATTGTACAGTGAAACAACCTTGAGAAACTGAAGGGGAATATCAAAAGATAATGAAGAGCCTTTACTTCTGTGCTATACTCTCATGTATTAAAAAGTAGGCAGTCTCTGCTGAAAGAAAAAACAAAAGAAATATCAGTAGATTATTAAACTCAAGGCTGAAATGAGTAATCAGTGAATTTGGATTGCCATTTCCAAGATGTTAATAGAGAGCAAAGAATGTCAGCCTTGAATTTTGAATTGTGTGGAAGGGAATCTTTCCATTTTTTCAGAGGGTTGACAGGATAGTACAAAAAGGCAGTAACAGTGAAAACTGTTTTAGGCTTTCCCTTGCCAGAAGGAAAAAAAATTTATTCTTCCGAGGAGGGAAGATTGGTACTTTAACAAAATGTGAATGACCACAAATAACCCTAGTGTTACAAGTAAAAATTGCATAGAGAAAGTGAGCTATTTGTGGTATCCAGAAGTAGGTACATCAGTGATGTTTAGAGAGAGACAAGACAGATTTAGGAATCAAAATGCAACAAGATGAAAAAGAATCATTCTACTCTCTTCTCTAAGAAGGAAAATTGTTTATCTGGTCACTCAAATATGAAGAAATGTTGTCATTCCCTGTCTACAGTGGGGTAGGGAGCAGAGCAGATATAGGAGTACTCCACAGATTGTACAGCCTCTATGAAACCCTTTCTATAATTTGTGTCATCTCCACTTAAAAGTTTTTCTTCTCTTCCCCTGTAAAATTCACTTGTCCTGTAAAAGCCTCATTTTACAAAGCAAGCTGAACCAGCTTGAACAGACAATGGAAACCAAAAACCCCCAGTGTGAAGAAGGACTGCAGCTCATGACAGTAATCTCTGCCCTCATGCTGGCAGGAATGTATTGCCCAGGATGACAGTGACATTCAGGCTGTGCTGTTTGAGTCACTTGTCAATACAAGAGTTTATTCTGAGATGCCTGTGACTGATGCCATGCAAACAGTTATGGGGATCTATATGCTTGAGTTGTCCATTAGTTCAATGAATCCTCTGTTTACTTAAGAATCTGCAGAGTCTAGTCTATGAACAGTGAATTCTGATTTAGGATGTCCTGTGCATCACCTTACATAACCAGACTCTAACCACGTGGTGAGATAGTGTCCTCTGGACAGGGAAAATGGTACACCATTCATTTGAGCCCTATTCTTATAACATGGATATATCTGATGTGGGTCCCTTGGCTCCACAAACTCAGACCTGAATGACTGAAATTGGTCATAGTGGAGGGAAAATGCACTAGCAGGATCTCTAATGGCAATGAAAATATGCTCAAGAGAAAGCTTAAATGTCTGCCTTCTAAATCAATGTTTTGTCACTAAATAAACAACAAATGCCAAACCAGCTGGACCCATTTAACAACACCCCTTCCCAGTTAGAATCAGTAAAGGCAACAATAAAGTCTGTCAACAGCCAAGCTAATCGTCTCTGGTTCTGTTCATATTCAGTTTCTGGCATGTCTTGTTCACACAGTGTTTGCCTCAAGCTACTTATCCCTGGGCCAAATCACCCTAGACCCATCTGATCAATCTGCTGATGGATTGGACTTGGGGTTCATGGGGTTGGAGATGTCTGTGAGCCACAGCATTGTGTGATGTAGATGGATATCTGCACTGTGGCCAGTGCTTTTGTCAGTATCTGTTCTCCAGTTTCTGTCTCGAGCAGCCCTGCTGGTGAGGCTGGGGCTCTGGGGACAGCTGCTCATGGATGCAGTGGCAATGGTCTCAGTGCAAGCTGTATTGCAAAGACATTGGAAATTATGTGGCCTCTAAAAGCCACTGTCCGAAATGCTGATGGGGAGTGAGTAAATGCTCCCTGCAGATTTATTCCATTAGTTACTAGGTGAACACAAAGTTGTCAACAATGATATCTCCTTCCCAATTAAACTCACTATTACAGTTCATAAATCACAGCATGCCTTCCCTGTGGGGAAAGAAAACTTGCAGTTTCTGAAAATACTCATAAACACAATGAGTAGGAAATAGGTTTTTTTTCTTTTTTTTTTTTTTTTTTAACCAAGCACATTCCATCATATTGCCTTAATATTGAATCATGACCAAGGCTATTTAAGAGACCAGGCACTCGTGTTACACTTTAATGCCAGGTGAAGGCCTGCTAAAATGTTTTTGTCTCACAGAAGACTGCTGATCATTTTGATTAGTATTGTTTTCTAGCCCTTTTCCACCAAATCACAGAGGACTACAGGGACATCTATTCCCTTGTTCCAGTGCAGAGCCAACTCCACTTGTGCCTGTCTTCATAAAGGTATCCAGGGCAGGGCTGCCTACATCTTTCCCTGGGAATTGATTCCAGTGATTTGCTACTATAATTGAGGAAGTTTCTATTTTTATTTCCATGCTACAGTATGAGCTTACTGCTCCTTACCTTGGGCTCTTTCAGTTAAACTCGGAATTTGTCATAGAAGACTGGGATTTTTCATTGGTGTTTGCTTGTTTTTTTTGGTTTTTTTGGTGTTTTTTTTTTGTTTTGTTTTGTTTTGTTTTGTTTTTGACATGGGCCTGCTAGTCCTTTACACATTGGCACATGACAGTTTAAAGGTGAGAGGAAGCACCCCCGGAATGGATGGGGGATGGATGGAATCCGGATTTGCTTTGCTGTGTCCCTGGAAAGGAAAAAGGACTCCCATGGTAATTAACAGCTGGTGGTTGCTTCCCAGACATTCAGGGTTAGAAAATAAGCAGCATTTTTGTCTTTAGGAGTGGTCTTATGAGGTCAGCTCCCCTTTCAAGCTGTTTAAGCACAAATGAGAGAGTAGCATCTGTAGTGAGCACTTGGAATCCTGTGTAGGCACCAGAAAAGTGGATAGAGCACATTGGCATTGTTGACAGGGACCTGATATATTAATTGAGTGAAAGAAGAATAAAGACATTCTTATGTGAAACACAAGTCTGTCTACAAATGACCCCACAATACTCCTTAGGAAAGAATCCTTTATGAAGCAGTCATTATTTAGGGAACCAATGTTTTAAGATCAGAGCTGCCAGCCTCTAGAAATGCCCTCTACAAGATTAAATTGGAGACTGTGAGGGTAGGATTTTATCTTCTGATCTATGTGTGTGGTAAATTAAAAATCTAATTAAATGCTACAGTCATCAAAGACTTGGGACAGGGATGGATGTTGACCCTTCTTTAAAAGAGATATTAAGACAGAAGTGTTTACTACTGGCAGGTTTCAAAGACAGTAAATCAACATCTTTGTATTAACCTCACAGTCTGGCATTTTTCATGGAAGCAGGTCTGAGATTTGATGTCAGAGTTGAGATTTGCTTTTCAGAAAGTTGTTTTAACTTTTTTTTAAGTACTGGTTTTCTGACATATTTTATCGTTCTTTATTTTAAAAATATTTGAGTATTTTGAAAATTAATTTTGAGCTCCAGCTATGGAAATAGCCTGACACTATTAGAGGGCTGTGAGGAACAAGCAAACCTGGTTGAAGGCAGGAATGATAAGCTAAATCTGTTGCAATGAATAATTTTGAACCTCTGATTAGTGAACATGCATCTATTCAGGATGTGTTTCAGTAATAGTAAATATTTAAGTTTGGATGTATTCAACCAGTACCTCCACATTTGAGGTGGACCTGCTTGAGAGACATATTGCATGTTTTGGTCATATTTTCCTGCTCTTCTCTCTTCTTACTGTTCTTCCTTTCAGTGATAGATAGTCTTGTGTACTTTTTGTTTGCCAGCTCCAAACCATGCTGTTTGTAGTTTGACTCCCTCCTTTCCAGTGTTTTGAGATGGTGTTTTCCAGCAGGAGCTCCAGGATTTTTGCTTGACTGCTTTATGTTGTTATTTCTCCTCAACTACTGTGGCAGCATTTGCACATCTCAGGCTCTTGGGACCCTGCTGTGCTGGCACTATTGCAAGCAAAGAAGGGAGGAGCAGAATCCTGCCTTGGGTAGCTCAAATGAAATACTGAAGGAAAGCCTGGCAAAGAACATAATGGCATAAATTTCCAGCAGTTGTACTCAGTACAACACTGGGACAGCATTGCCACAGATAGTTACTGACAGAATCAATAGACTGGGAGCTGTCCTGACTGATAATTTTGTTCTTATTTCTTCATAAAGAGTGGAGTTCTATGTCTCACTGACTGTTTGCTAGCAGCCCTAATCCTAATTCTGTATCAATCCCAGTCACCTAATGGGTAGCTGATAGGTCCTAATTGCTACAGTTTGGATCACCTGAGGATCTTAAAGGAGTTGTGTGCTCCTGAAGATGATTTAAAACCAATAAAGTAAAATGTCACCCAAATTAAACTCAACAAAGATAAAAACAGCAATGGAGAGAGAGGCGGCTCAGGTGGGCGTCTTGATTTGTGTATGTGTTATTAGTGTGTGCAGAATAATTTATGCCTTTAACTTTGTCCTTGAGAAAATTACAATAGCTACTAGAAGACTGCTAGCAACAAAAAAAGAGTACACATTTCCAGCCAGAGTCACTGCAAAATGTTGCTTTTGTAAGGAGAGTGAAGAGAAAATAACCCCACATATTTTAGGCAAAAAGCATCTTTCTCTCCAGCTGTAAAATGTGTGTATATATCTATCTATATATATATGAATATATATATATTGCTATAATTTGGAGCTCCTAAATATTAGCAGAATGCTATGCCCTCTGCTGTGGCTTATGCAGCAAATCTCTGACTGTTGCTGCACTAAAGATACTGACACACATCTGCATGTGTGAAAGTTTATTTTTTTAAAGTGATGTCCATAGCAGATTGCTTTTGAGGATAAAAGTAATTTTGGGGGGACCAAGTAAGAGAATTTAGGAGAGAGGAAGGAGCAGAAGACAGGGAGTTTAGCCCTCTCAGTGGAGGACAATTTAGCCACTTGGCTTTACTCTCAGTGGTCAAAACATCATTCCTTTTCAAACTTTAATGAAAGAAGCATAGTTTGATGTTTTCCTCATCTGAGACTGCAAATGAGTGTGACTGTTGCTATTGAAAATACCTTTAGGTGCTGATATGTGTTCTATCAAGTGTTGTTTTATACCTGGTAATACTCACCAGAAGATAATCTGAATTTCAATGCATTTTTAGAGGACTTGATGATCAATTTGCTTTAACACTGCCTCCAGAATTTGATGATAGATCAGTACAAATATGGGCTGGAGGATGCTATGGCAGATGCACGTGGAGAGCATTAGATTTGTCATTTTGAATATGGTCTTTAGTAGCATTTAGTAGCTTTCATAAGAAAGTACCTAAGCTTTTGGAAAAATATTTTAGGTAATATTAAGATGATTTTCTTCT
Source organism: Erithacus rubecula (assembly GCF_903797595.1). Classification (NCBI taxonomy): domain Eukaryota; kingdom Metazoa; phylum Chordata; class Aves; order Passeriformes; family Muscicapidae; genus Erithacus; species Erithacus rubecula. The sequence continues at coordinate 24,046,775 of NC_136659.1, forward strand.
GTGGCCATAAGAAAATTATTGGTGAGGGAGAAATGTTTTTGACATGTTTATTATCGAGTGAAAGGCCAAACTGAATAAATTTAACATGGGCCTTGGAATTAAACTCCTTTTTGTGCTTTGAAAGATGGAAAGAATTGGTTGCATTTCTGTTCTTTCCTGGGTTTTTTTTGCTTTGTTTCTTTTTCTTTTTTTTTTTTTTTTTTTTGAAAAGCAACGAATTCTGCCTAGTTCCATCACTAAAAGAAATTCAGTTGAGTGGTTCTGATCTCCCAAGAAGCAAAAAAGGAGCTTTAAGAACAGGGTAAACAAGCTAAGAACTTTGGATGTAGCCTTGAAAACAAAGTTGAGAACAAAGAATGAAAGAATGGCATTATTTGCTCTGACAAAAGGTCACAATCTGTAAAGCACTGAAGAATCCTTTATTTTAATGCAAAAATGTGTAGTTTAAGGTGATGCTTGTCCTGAAGCATTTTATAACTGGGACAACATGAAACACAGGTGTCTTTCAAAAAAACCCAACCTTGTAGCTGACAAAACAAAACAAAACAAAAAAAAAATCAGTGTTAATATTGCCCAAAATTCAAGCCAGTTTCTCAGAGCATGTTGCATGAAAGTTCATCATGCCTGTTAAGTATCATAAATGAACACTCTGCAAATCCCTGGGAAGTACCTCACATTTCTATAATTAGGGGCTGAACAAGGAGACAAGTTTTACAGGATCCATGTAGAATGGGGAGAACCTCATAAAAACAATTTGAGTTTGAGGCCTGTCTGCTTTGGAGGAGGAGGAATGATGCTGAACCTGAAATGTATTTATAAAAGCTTTTTTTGTTTTTTAAAAAAGGAACCCTCCAAAGGAACAAATGAATTTCAGACTATCAGAACTGTAGTGCAAAATTGGGACATATTTTCCATAAATACCACAGATTACAAATATTCTGATCAACTTCCTCAGTAGTTAAAGAAAAAAGTCCCAAGATGTCTATTAGGCATTGAAAATTGTGTCATATCTTAGGATCTATGTAATTTCTCCATGATTTGCAACAAAGGCATTTGATCAGAGATTTGGAGATGGTTTCTTGTGGTCTGTGTCTTCCTCAATTGCCTGAAGCAGTGTGCAACTTCTGACTAGACAGACTGTTAATTGCTCTTACTTTTTGCCAAAGGCTGATGGCTCTGTGCTGTGTTAAGAGGACAAATATGTAGAACCTGTCTGTTGCCTCATTCTTTCATCAGCCCAAAGAAACCATAAAATGCAACCATTTTAAGGTATAGCTGTGTTTTCTGCCATGGAGGGACAAGGGATCTGAAATAAGACAAATAGTGAAGGAAAGTGTGGGGCCCAGTTTAGTGGCCCAAAGAGTCATGTTGGGTGGAGAATCAGACACTTCTTGGAAGTAGGGAATGGAAAAGAGTGTTTCCCTATTCCTAGACTCTGCAGGACTAGTTCTGATCTGCAATCTATGCTTGAATATAGGTGTAGGAATGCAGTATACTCTGTAAACAAATTAATCTACATGAATTTTGAATGGACCCAATCTCCAGGCTTCTTGACTCCATCACTCAGCTTTCCCAACCTGCTTCCTGAGGAATTGGTGCACTCTGCAGCATGCTGCTGTTTGGCATGAGAAGAAAAAATCTTGATGGGATCCATTTTGCAAATGACTGACTTCTAAAAAGCACTGTAAAGTGTAATTCATAGAAACAAAATAACAATGAAATTCAAATCCAAGAACCAAGTCTGAGAGGCTCTGATGTGTCATTGATGCAAATGACTAGAAGATCCAAGGCTTAAGAAAATTAAAATGTCATGCTTCAGTTCAATTGTAGTTCTTTATTTCCCACTATTTATTCATGCAATCTTTAATATGCTAGCAAATGTCAAGGTAAGTGTTATTCTTGTTCATTAAAACTTTTTTTTGGATCAATGCTTTTATCATGTGCAAGGAGAAAACAATCTTCTCCATTATTTTCTATTTTGACAGACAAATTATCTTGCCTGTATCTTCAAAGAGATCTGGTGATAACAAAAACATTTCTTTTACCATATATTTTAAATATTCATTAGAAGATCTAAGCAGTCAGTGATTGCTCATGAGACAAAGCCTTAACAGAGCAATAATTACAGTGAAAAATATAAGATACCCAGTGCTTCTTAGTTTACTTCATCTGTCTTTTCAAAATGTTACACTCAGGCCCTGGTAGCTCTATGCCCAACTCTCTTCATTATTTTCATTTTCTTTAATAGTTGAAGGAAGATCAGGTCCTTTTCCTTGATAAATCACTGCTTTGATATCTTCTTTATTAGTTTACAACTCCACACCAAAGTAATTATTTTTTTTATTAGGTCTCAATTTGGTTAGGAAAAAAATGTATTTTGGCAGAAAATACAAAACAATCCATCCCAGGTTTCCCAAGAAAATAATCAATTTTATTGCTTAAACAAAGCTTTTGATATCAATTAAAGTGCATGAAGATTTGCTTCATTAAGTAATCCTCATTAATAACGTAGTATCAAGTTTTGAAGACTTCTACAAGAAATTTTCTTGAAGTAACCTATTTGTATGCAATTAATTGAGATTTTTGCACCATTCTTCTAGCAGTCAACTGAGCCACCCCAGCAACATCTATTTTTAAACCTCCTGGCAAGAGAACCATTTGGCTGAAAAGAAGTCTAAGGATAGCAATTTCAGTTCAGCTGTACTCTGTAAGTTAGAAATTTTATTAAATAAATAAAGACTTCAAATGGCCAAGCACCATCATCATCTCAAAATATTCCTCTTTTGTTGAAGTTAGACTCATCTTTTGCATTTTAATTAACAATTCACCATTACAACATCTATAGTCCATTCTCTTTAATAAACAGACATTTTTCTCTCTAATTTACAACTGACATAATCTGTGATGTTGTATTTTTTCCCTTTTTCCAGCTATCTCTAATTCACCTCTCTTTTTTCTGGATCAAGTAAGGGATCTCTTTCATTTCAATAGTGGAGTTTGAAAAATTATTCCATGGCAATGGATATTGAGCTCCATTGAGATATGTTAGCTATTCTGAGCAGGTAGTTGTGAAACTTTATCTGTGATACATGAGCATTATTGCATTATAATATGGACAAAGCTTTTAAAGATATATTTGATATTTTTGTGTATAATTCATTGTAAGCTTCAGTTCAGATCTCAAAAGCTAATGAGTTGTCAGATTAAATATTTTAAGTTATTACTGAAGGATTAAATAACAAAGCACAGAACATCACTGTGCCATTGTCTAAGGCTGTGTTACTTCTTGAATACAGAACACACTTCTGACCATCTCATCCCAAAGGATTTAACAGCATGAGTGAAAGCACAGAGAAGGGCAAGAAGATTAAAAAAAAAAGGCATACAAAGACCAAATACTGAGTAGAAAATAGAAAAGAATTTTAGTGTGTATGGCAGCAATGCATGAACTATAAGAGGAAAAATGTACAGAAAATTTGGCAGGAGATGGCACCAGCACTTCTCCAACTTGCACCCTGGCAAGGGACCAGGAGCAGTCATTCCTGTCACCTGGCTACAGCAACCTCTGCAGTCCTGCTTACAGGGACCTGCAGCAGCAAGTTACACCATGACTAGGGGCACCCACCTCTCCCCTTTCTGATAATTCTGCTTTTTCATTAATTCCCTTTAACTGAGGTAATAGGGAATTACTTTGTTTAATGATTCTCTAAAGATCTAAGATGGTCAAATATCCTAATAAGGCTGTTTTATTTCACAAATAATATTGTATTCACCAATATAACTGAATTGTAGTGTTTTTTGCAGTAGACCATGTCCCTAGCAATGGGATATGCAACAGCCTAATCCAGAGGCAGTTTTGGCAAATGAGTTTATCCTTTCCCAGAGCTAAGTATCAGTCAGTGGAAAATCATCAGACAGATGGTTTACTCTGAGAGAATATTTAATAACCCAAGAAAAAGTGAGAAGAACCCTGATTACTGACTTCCTCTAGAGTAAAATTCCCCATGCTTGGGGTTTTGCAATAGTTGATATTCTCCTTTTTATTGTAGGTGCAGCCTCAGGAAAAGAAATTATTCTCTAATTTTCTTCCCCTTTATCAAAAGCTTCCCTTCTTCATGACAAAAGTATAATAGATGCAGACTCTGAACCAAGGTGTCAGAGATGTCTTCTGCGTAAAATACAGAACTCTCTGATGCAGCATCAGAAAAATCTTGCAAATAATTTAATCAGCTCTTCTTTTACCTATACTACTTAACAACAAATTAAACATGTAATATAGAAGTAGTCTTTAATCTGCTGGCATGCAGGAGATGTTTTAGGGCAAATCAAATTGTCTGCTTAGCTTCCTGAACCTTCCAGCAGGGAGAACGTGCATGTTTTGGCCCCATTTCACTTGAGAATATTCCTAATTTCATCATAGTCAACAAAATACTTAAGCACACTTTGTGCTTTATCTTTTATTTTCTTTTTAAGATGGCCTATTTAACTTTGTTAGCCCTTAACTCCTTTTTCAGAAAGTAGGGGGATTTACAAGTGGTTTTATATCCCTTAAAGTTCTGTTAAAACAGGAATGAAGTTTTTACTTGTGGGAGTCAATCCTGAAAGTGAAAAAAACCCAAAAAAAACCAAACAGCATAAATATACTCTATTTTTTTGTTTTTCTGAGGAGAAACAATTTGCAGGAGATAACTCTTCCTAGAGCAGCTGGCACAACAGAAGAAAAAATAATACATGGACAAGCTTTCCAGCCTGCTAACCCTCCTTCAATTCCCAAATATGAGCTGAAAAGCACAAGGAGTTTTTCAGTTGAGTTTTTATTAAATCTGGCATTGAGACACATCCTGTCTCAGGAGCCCCAAATTCACAGAATCTGGAGGTTTTGTGTCTGGAGTCCTCTGCCATGACTGGAGCAGGTTCTGCAATTAGTTTTCTATTATTTCCTTTTTTCCCCTCCCCCCTCCCCCCTCCCCCCCCCCCCCCCCCCCCCCCACCTCCTTTTTTAGAAATACAGCTCTTATACCTTCTTTTGAACATTTTATAATGATTTTACAAAGGTGTACTTTGGGTCTCATTCCTCCTTGCTCTCCTTGAAAAAAAATTGAGTCATAAATGGGACACAAGCACCTGGTTTCCCTGAGAGAATACAAATTTTAGGTAGCTGCTGCTAATTTCACATGTCCTAAAATGCAACCTTTATCATATTCAGCTAAAGTAAATCAAGGTGCAAACAGACAGGAGGGAAAAGCCTTATCCTGACAGGAACAGGGAGAACCTGGAGTGTGTTTGTTCCTGAATAAAGCAAAGGCAGCTATTGATTGAGTCCAGCTCTCTGGGATGATTCAAATTAAGCACCAGATTTAGGTCTTGATGTTTAAACCTCAGTCACAGGAACTTTTCTGAGAGCTTGCATGCAAAGCTGCTTGTATCACTTGCAAGGATGCACTCAGGGCAGCTTTTCTGCTTGTCAGAAGATAGAAACAGCTCAAAGATGTCTTTGTTAAGTTTTTAATGCAGATCAATCTTAAAAAAAAAAACAAGAAAAAAACCAAGCCAAAACCACCACCCCCCTACCCCCCAAACAAACAACAAAAAAGCCATCAAGAAACAATCAAGTTTTTGAAGCATCAACTCACTTAATCTTAAAAAATGAGATTTGACACTGATTTTTTTTTTTTTTTAACATGACTTTGGCTGCTTGCTCAGATCACCAAGCTTCTCAGCATTTTCAGTACTGCAATCCCTATTGATTTTTCTCTGGCTTTTATAAGGTCACTAAAAGTGAATATCACAATATCATAGCTGCCATGCATAATTCAGCATTTGTTGACACAGAAGGCAGCTAAATAAAGGCAATTTGATTGCTTTTAGAAGAAATTCAGAGATTTTATTTATAGAGTTGGTGGATAAAACTCACATTCTGTTTGCCTTGGATTAAGAAAAAATAAAGAGAAGATAATTTTAAAACAGTTTATTTGCTGAAAATATCGCACTTGCAATATAGTCCTTTCTGTAGTATCCTAAAACCTTTCTTGAAGTTGATTAGCAATCTGTTAATTTTTTTTTAACTTGAAGAATGATCCTTCATATTCATCAGTCTAGCACAAAAAGAAGAAAATTATTGATACTTTTTAATGGTGATATGACTGATGAGGTTATTCTTTCCTTAAATAGTTATTATGAGTGACAAAATCCTGAAAAAAACAAACTTCTCTTTCAAAACAAAGAAAGAAACAACCTCAGAACATGTTCATTGACTAGATCAATTCTTCCATGCTGTAAATCAAATGATGAAATGATTCTGCTCTAAATCCTTGAGAAATTTGGTCCTCTTTCAGCTGCATCTCTTCTGCTAATTAAATTGTTTCAGTTGGACACTGAGGGCTCCTACATCCAGAAAATATTAGTCCTAAAAATGAATCTCCATATAAACTGCATGTTAAGGACCCCAAAAACTTCATGAAATTGCATGCAGCACATGCAAATTAAGCAGCCCAAAGACACAAGGGCATTCTCACCCTGCAGGAGCACAGGCAGTCAGGTTCCAGCAGCCAGGGCATTTCCACACCCTGCCTGCAGTTAGCATTTATTACTGAAACAGCTTATGCTCTGGCACAGAGGAAGGTATGGCAACAGAAACATACTGCAGTTAGAAATGTTTCATTGGAGACTCATTAAGTTTTCTGAATTAACACCACAAATAGTTCTAAAAGGTCTATGATTTGGATGATCACCAAATTTGGGCAAGAGACCCAAATCAAAATCATCTGCAGGTTGGCCCTGTTCTAATACTGGAGAGAATCCCTGTGAAAAGGCAGGAATACTGCAAAGGATGGAGAGATGCTGGGACAGTGCTGATGTCCCATGCTTCCTGCCACAGAAATCCTAAGTCTTGTTTTACTTTAAGATACTAAGCCTTAAGTAGAGTAGATCTCTTTTTTTTCCCCCTACAAATCTGTGGTTTCAGCTCTTGTTCTGAACTCTGGCTAAAAGAAACTTTAAAATTTGACAGTATACTGTGACACGGTTACAAGGAAACAGATGCTTTTTATTTTACTGAAACCTGTGAAATAAGACAATTTTTGATGCCTTTGGAAGGGTAGCTGAGAACTCAATTCTTCAATTTTTTTTTCCTTATTCTTTCTTTCTGACCAATATTAACTAGTTATTGCTTGGGCCCCTTGGGAATTCTGATTAAGGCAAACTCTTATGCAAAAATCAATCTTTCAATGGCAGGCTTTGTTAATCTTCCAAATCCAATTTCCATTTCTCACATTCCAGGTTTATTGATTATGTGTCAAAATTCTCAAGTCATCTGTAGGGCTAACTGAATTACTCTGTGTCTAATAATTTAATTGTTTTCAAAAACAGATGTGCCACTTCCATTGAATGCTAACATTTTGTTGGAAATATCTAAGGAAATGGCACACACACTCACATAACTATTCAAAAGCATAGAAAGCATTTGTTTAGAAACCTAAACTCTGAAATGGAACTGCAGTGAGATGGTGAGCATAAAGGGGTGACAGGGTAATCAGACTAAATTGTGTAAGGGAGTCAAGTGAGGTCCTGTTTCTGCAGCTTTGCCACAGAAAACTTTCAGTTCCAGTCAGATTTTGAGGTGAGCAACAGATACTTTCTACTGAAGAAACTTTGCTATAGCCCTAAGTGAAGTTAGGCTGTTTTAAAATGGATATGAATGGCAAAAATACAGAGAAAATGGGAAGGAGAAATGGCTTGTCTGTAATTGTGTAAGTAAAAATCAAGGACCTGTAATTCTTCATACATAACCAAAAGTATTATTTGAATTAATTAATTTAAATGAATCAAACTGAGACTTATTGGAATGATTGAAGTCCTAGTTCTCATGTGTGAGTAGCGCTTATTTAGGGAATGAGAAAAATGATGGAGAGTGTGCACTGGGTGTGTCAAGCAAAGATGTGAAGATGGTTTATGGTAATCCTCCTAGTGCAAGGTGGCCCTGGAAAGGTGAAAAACTGGGTGCTAAAGAAACCACAGAAATCCTCTCAGCACTGCTATGGAGGGCATTTAATTTAAACCATCAAAATGAGATCATCAGGTGCAAAGTATTTTTATAAACAGCTGAAAAGTAAAGTGCAGTTCAGGAGTTGCTGCCAGCAAGGGATTTTGACACCTAGGACCCTGCAGGGAGCAGAACATCAACACTCAGATAATTTTTTTACAGAAGGCAGCCAAACTCTTAGAGGAAAGTTCTGTAGGTTTCATTCTAATCAAGTGGAAATAACCCATTGAGGATATCAGGGGAGAAGATAATTTGGCTGAGAGTAACCACAGAGAATGCCCAGGGTTCACCACAGAGGAAGTAAGAAAGAGGAATAGCAAAGCCCACATCTATTATCCTCCATTGGGAGGACTTCCCTAATAGCTACTACCAGAAAAAAATACATGTTACAATTTATTTTGACCGTAGGAAACCTTCTGATGTTTTCTCAAAAGCAAGATAAGGGAGGGATTTCTGATGAAACTGCCACAAGGTGAACGTAGAGCTGATTGCTAAAAACTTACTTTCTCTTTGGACAGCTATCAAGGACTCTGCTGATCTTAAAAAAGTACAGGAATTAAATTGCAGGAAAGGAGGCTGAAATTTCAGTCTGGAAAAGTGTGTGGCAGTAAGGATTGTGAAGCACTAGGAGAGCTTATATAGAGAAGAGATGGAGTGTTGTTCATGTTAAAAGACCTTAAAAACTGTGTAGAGAAACACATCAGAAATTATTTGTGTAAGGGCAATGTCACTGTGTTTTACCAGAAGGGACAGAAGAAGCACTTGAGATGTTTTCCAAGCCCACAGTTGCATGATCCACTGATTTTTCAGGGACATCAATAGGTGTCCTTGTTAGATCTGATATTGGGTGCTTTCCCCATGGTTCCCAACCATAAAATTTGGGATTTTGTACTTGAGAGCATTTTCAGATATTCACAACATAAATTTTTCTAAGTGGTAACATTGTGTTCATGTTTCTAGATATCTTTTGAATGTATACAGAATAGGAGCGTGAGACAAAAAAATACAAAATACTAAATTGTAAACAGAATACACAATCAATTCTCCCAGTCAGAGAGGGTTCAGAATTCATAACCCTGTTCAATAATTCACAAATCAATTAAAATAACATTATTTTGCTCTCTTTCCACTTAGCAGTAACGATGTGTAAAGGTCACTTGCCATCTAGTTAGGGAAAAGGCAGCAATTAACATCAAAGTAAAACCAGAATATTCATTTTCTGTTACACAATGTAAGCGTGACATGATTTTCTACTTGGATGGAGCCCGCAGCAATAGTAGGGCTGAATTTTCACCTGACAGAGAAATTAAGAAAGAATTTTTTAAATGTTACACTGACACTAGAAACTACTTGTACAAACACTGAGAGCCAAAGATTTTAGAGGTGATTGGCAGCCTGATTTCTATTACCTTAAACAGTAATATTGCCTTAAATAGCAAAAAGACTTTTAAGAATATTTATGAAATATGAAAGAAAATTAGTTTTTTTTCTTGGTTCACTTATGCCACTCTAAGTGGGAATTCATGTCAGAACTGTGCTAGGAATTGAAGAATTAATGCTTTACTTCTGCAATGAAACTTCATAATTTTATTTATTTTATCCCTTTTTTGATTAAAATGAAGTGAAATTTAATTTATTTTATTTTAAGGTTTTCTTGCTGTTATTTTTTCTATTTTTAAAAATTATTAATTTATTATGTATTTATTGTCTACATTTTTAATTTTAAAGTTTTTAAATTTACTTCATTAGCTTTATTTTTAAATTATTTTTATTTATTTTGCTTTTATTTTATTTTATATTTTATTTTATTTATTATTTTTTGTTTTATATTTATTTGGTTTATTTTTTATTATTATTTCTATGTAATTATATTTACTTTTAATTTTCTAAATTTTTTAAACTTTGTAATTTATTTTATTTAAATTTTATTTTTTATTCACTTTTAAAAATTATTTATATTTTCTTTTTGAAATTTCAAAATGTTATCTAATTTATTTATTCATCTTTATTTTATTTTATAATTTTTGTAATTTATTTTAATTAATGTATTTATTTATTTTGATATTTGTTTTTTATATTTGCTTTTTATTTATATCTCATTTATTTTTAATTTTAAAAATTATTTTGGGTTTCTTTTGTTTATTTTATTTAATTTTTATGTTTTTTATTTATTTATTTTATTTTAAGTGTTTTCAATTTAATTTTATTTATTTATTTTTTTATTTTAATATTTAAAATACTTTTTATTTTTAGATTTGATTTGATTTTACTTTTTACCAATGAGGACTCCCCAGTGCAATTTCTTTTCCACTTTTCTCTCTGGCCTTACAAGCCAGCAGCTGTGGACCTGGCTCCAGATAAATCTCAAAAAATAATGAGAAGAATGGCAGAGTTTTTTTTCCCCACTTATAAATGTTCTTTTCAACAAACTCTAATATTAATGTTTATTCGTTGAAGTTGCTAATGCTGCATAGGAATCGAGGGATAAATTTAATCTTTGTCTGCTAAAAATGCATCATTTAGGTAGTGTCACTTTCAGCCTTCCATCTTTCTGGTTTCAGTTTACTACCACAAAATGTTTTGAAAGCTGTTAACCAATTTGTATTGATACGTTTGCCCTCAAAGATACTAAGTTCCTTCTTATTTTAAGGAAATAAGAAAGGGGAATGATGGATAATATTAATCAGTGCTGTCTGCAAGACATAAAGACATGACCTCAGCTTTATTTAATGCTGCCAAGGAATCCACATGGGCAAATTCATATAAAAGGCCACCAGAAACTGGGCTTTGTGTTCAATTAGAAAGTCATAGGAAGATTCCAGTCCCTATAAAACAGCAAATGTTGTGTTTTTTCCAATCCATATTGTATCCTGAGCATAAAATATAATTTAGGTTTTTTCCCTCCCTCACTGTAAGAAATGAAATGCAAATAATCAGATGTCGAACAAGAGTTTTCTCATTCGTCTTTGATGAGATTTCTTTCAAAAACAAATCAGCAAATGCTTTCTATGTGAACTCCATAATTTTCCACATACAGAGTTTAGAGATACTGAACTCTTGAAAATGTTGTGTCACATTTGTCCTTTTCTTTCTAGTGACACATTTAGCAAATGTTAAGCATTTCTGTCAGTCTCATGTTAGCATATGAAGTGTGAAAATTCATTTACTTGCTAATTGTAATGGTAATTGGTTTGGGGGTAGAAATTGTCACTCCATCAAGGAGAAAAAAACCCAAACTCTGTCTTCTGTGAGCCTGCAGGAAGAGGTAGCAAGGATGTTGTCTGGAAAAATCCATCTGTAAATTAATTGAAAAGGACATATAAGATGGGTCTTATGAACCCACCAGTTGAATTCAATGAAGGAGCAACATTTACTTCTAAAAATATTCATCTTCTAGAAAGAGATTAATGACTCTACTAATGTACATTGCCATTGCAGCAAACAACCCTAAGAGCTGACTAGAACTCACACTGGGAAGACCACAGAGAGTGAACAGTGTTACTAAACCAAGATCTGTCCCTCCCATATCTACTGCTGAAAGGAATCTGTGCATAAAATGTGAGGAAAAGTGAATGCATCAAGAACAGTGTGAAGTTTTTCTGCAATCAGTGCCTAAGACATCATACTTGATGCATTACTGAGATGTCAGTTCTTTTGATTAGTTCACAAAATTGGTCTCAGTTGGGCACCTTAAACTTCCTGGAAAACACAATGGCTTTCTGTCACCTACTGAGATGGAAAGAGCTACCCTGTGTTTTGTCTCCAGACAAATTTTCATAGCTTTCCTCTTGTAATGGTTGCAAAACTATTATCATCAGGATTATGGGTGGGCTTAAACTATTTTCTACTACAGCTCCTTGACTTCTTTTGCTGTTTACTTCTTCATCCCCATCTTATATTTACACTGTAAACTCTGTGGGTTAAAGATCACCTTTGTATTCTGGTATTTTCACATCACATGTCAGCAGTCCAGGCCCAAAGTAGGAGTAATACAAAATGTTATAATAAATCATTTATTATACGTTCCCCCTTTTGAGCTGTTGGGAGGTCCATCTCCCAGTAAATTATATGGGGCAGAGACTAGGAGGCTCTAAGACATGAATATAGAACTTTTTAGATTATTCTCTAGGAGCTTTAAACAGTGTATAAATGACTAAAATGCACAGGACAGGACAAATGTTCTCTTTTGGGAGATGAACATACTAAACCACTTATATTCTAGATAAGCTGAACATTTGTGTCTAGAGGTTTTACTATTTTCCTGAGCTAAAATCCTGAGGAGGAGGGATCCTTTCCTCATCACGCTCCATGATGATTTTAAAATTTAATCCACTTGAGCCCAGGTTTTTCCATTAATATCTTTATTAATATCCATTAATATCTATCAGTGGCTTTTGTTTCCCTTTATTATCTATACAAGTAAATGTTAAGTATTTGGCTATGAGTAATAACATGGTACTAAGAATAAAAGCTTGATTGGTCATTGTAAGTGCAATCATTATAAAGGCTTTGCAGAGTCACTAAATTCAGTTCTATGTTCAAAACTATACAGAAATTATGATATTTCAACTAAATTTTAAGAGCATAACTGAAATACAGAACTATTTGGTTATTTAGCTGCATCTAATCATGAAAAGCAGAAGACAGCAGGAGGAATTAACCAAATGATAATGAAGGAAAATCATATAAATATGTATTAATATCTCTATGTCAAATATTGCATAAAAGATAATGAACCTTAAAATAAAAGTGCTCAAAGTAAATTTGTTTGCAGAATAATATGTTGGGCTGATTATGCATTTCTTGGTGTCATTAACAACATTTTAGATTAAATACTGGTTGGTGTGCCTATGTTTTAACAGGCAGCTTTCTACTGAAAAAAATTCATATACAGAAAATACCTGGAAGACAGTATTCATCACAATAAATTCACCATTTCTAACCTTCCTCTTTATATGCAAATACTTGTTGTTTTCATGATATTTACCATAGAAAGTATTAAAAGAATTCTTACCCACCCTTAGCAATGTAATTAAAATATTACATTACTTACAAAATAAAAAACACAATATATATTTATAAGATTCATTAACTCACAGGCAGGCAAATAATTTATTAGAAATCTGCTTTGTTTTTTACACAACTGATTGCAAGAATTAATCAAGGATTGACCTGGTGAAATATCCTTTTTATGGGGACTTTTTATAAATGCAAAAACTTTGCCAAGAGGAGCTACAACTGAAATAGGTACAGGAAGTATAAAGTGAGAAGGAATTCAGAGCCATGGGGACAAGAATGACTTTGTAAGACAAGAACAGAATCCAAAATTCCTGACTGCTCCCTCCAAAGTATTGTCCATTAAATTGTATTAGTGTAATTGCATAATTCTCAGGTTTTGAACTTTCTGTTATTTTAGTTCTGTGTCCAGTCTAATAGATGCTGCCTTTTTAAAAGTACTTGTAGCAAAAATGCAATCTTGGTGAGCATTTTATAGAATAAGAGGTTGCTGTGGAAAAGAAAAAAAAAAGATGAAGGTCGTTAAGTAATGGGAACATCAGAACTATCAAAAGGGATTTTTTTTCCAATCTGATAGAATTATGCTCGTCTTTTGCAAGCAGGTGAGGTTTTTTGAGTAGTTAGAATATGTGATATTGAAACTAAGTAGCTTCTCTGAGGTGTATACAATTATCATATAGGAAGCCACTAATGCCACTTGCAAATCTCAAGATATATTTTAGCACACAGAAGTTCGTTTGAGGAAGCTGGGAATAATCTAATCTACTCTTTCAAATTTAATTCAGTTTTAAGAAGAGGCTTTCTTACACTTATGCTGTGTCCCTGCCACAGGTACATACTGATAGTTTTGCACATCATATTAAAGTCAGTTAACAGTGTTATAAGGACTCCTTTCCTTCCTCTGTCTCTTATTCTCTTTTAAAATGAAGCATCGCAGCAATTTTGTGATTAAAACCCTGTGTCTTGGAGCATGATGAGAGACCCTGGCTGGCTTCCAGCTGTGATTAAGGCTATGATTTTTTGCCTAAAGGTTCATGTGGAATCACAACTTCATTGACCCTTTAATCAGAGCTGATTAAGAAGTGATGGCTTGCTTGCTGTTTGGTACTCCATTACCTGTCATGTGCAGACAATAATAGGGAGATATTGCTTTGTCAGCAGCCCTAGGAAAATTCAACCTTTGGAAGACTTTGGCACAAGATCCTTCAAACTGACAGGAAATTTTGAGTACTTTATCTTTCAGTTAAGCAATTTGAGAGGAGACTGAGTTTTAAAAGTCCTTAGAATCATGTTGATGGAAAGGTTAGTATTTCCCAGACATCCTTTAGATGAGATACTGTAAAATTCTTCAGGTGTCTGGTGTGGCTGACACAGCCCTTTCCAAAGTCCTGTCCAGGCTGAAGATGAGAGAAGGGAGCAATGGCAACAATTTAGAATTCACTGTTCTGTAGTTTGAAGGGGCAATGCATGAATAGAAACAAGGATAAATAAGTGATGAGAAAGAAATACCCAATTCATTAGTTGGTGTCTCACATATCTGCATATATCTGCAGCCTCTTGGATGAAGGGCTACTAAAATATTAGCTGGAGAGTTCTCTTATTTATTTGTTGAGTAGATTTATGGAGAACCTTGATAGTGCAAACAGGGAATTGGTTATCATGGAAAGTGGAGATCATGGGACAGGTTTCTAGTTATCAAAAGGGAAAATAATTACATTGAAAAAGGAAAACATTTCTCTTTTTTTTTTTTTTTTTTTTTTTTTTTTTTTTTTTTCAGTTTTATAGCTATTCAAGACTTCTGAGAGTCTTCCTCTGATACCTAGCCAGGACAGGAACATTGAAACATGAACTCTTCTGCCCCTGAAAAGTATTTTTCTCCTCTTCAACTTTGGCTTGAACATTGGGAGATATATGTTAAGTGTGTGTGTGTTGTGTGTGTGTGCATACAAGTGCCAGTTGTATGAACGTATATATCTATATATATGGATACATCTCAGTGTTTTAAGTCTGGCTTTGCTCTCTGAATATGACAGCCCAGAAAACCAGGTGGGAAAGGGACAGTTTTTGGCCTGTTTCTGTGTTTAAGTTGGTGACCATTGTTAGTCAAATGGACTGAGTAGAACAATTCCCATCTGCTTTATTAGGGTAGGCCAATGGTAATCTGATGGTGTGTCAAAAGAAACAAAGAATTATGCCCTTTTAATGGACTCTATACTCTTCTATTGGACAGTCATTAGAGGACAATTTTCATAATGTACATAGTCCAGGGCTATCTCATTTTGCTTTAATGTCATACAGGCCTGGATATGTATTAGTATGCTTAATAAAGTATATAATAACCAGGGATGTTAATAACCTTAATGTAGTGGGCAATGTTAGTGAGTCTATGACTGAAGATCCTACAGTTAATTAGAACAATGAGCCAGAAATAAGCAAATATTCTATGTAAACATTAGACCTGATAAGACCACCAAAGAATGCCTTGGCTGGCTATTCTGCATAGCAGTGTTTTGGCAAACCCAGGAAGGGCTGGTTATAACCACAACACCACCCACTTCCAAACAGAAAAACATTCTCAAACAAACCATTTTTAACCACTTACCAAGGAGATGAGTAGTAGTCAGCATGATAATATGTAAACACAATGTGATAAATGTAATTGTATTCTGTGTTCCTTGTGCATAGAGTGGCAAATGTCATGTTTTTTACTGCAGTAAGTCTTAAATGATATTCTGAAATTCAAAACACAGATACATTGACTAAATAAAATTGCTCTTAGGTGGGCGGATATTATACAGTTGGAATACCATATATAAAGATTTGATATCGGTTGTTAAATCTCAACAGCTTTGTGGGATTAGTAGGGATGAGCTCTGGATACAGGTTTATTTGGAATTATATATTTTATATATATTATATATAGAACATATAGACATATTATATATGTCTAACTGAAAAAACATTAAAATATGTTGGGAGAAAAAAAAACCTTAGAAATCTTATCTGTAATTTGAAGTTTTGAACTGATCAAATGTGTCATGTTAGACAACCAAGTGGATTCTAGAGTGTTTGTTTCCTATTATTTCCTTAAAAAGGAGGAAATAACAAGAAACACACAGACCTAATGGAGCTCGGTATTGAAATCAGTGCAAACCTTATTGCTGAATATCCATATATACAAAGACAGTTTCAAAGATGAATTCAACAACTTTGAATTAAGATTCTGTATCTTCCTTGGATATTAATTTATCTTTTCTTATATTCAGCATGATTTTTATTCCTTGGGCACATTTCCATAGCTTGCTAACTCTCTTTCTCAAGAAATTTCTCATAAGAGAAGTCTTAGCTAATTTTGTTTATTCTGCCTCTTTATTTGGATTAGCTGAACACTAAAAACTGATTTCCCACAAAGGTACGTGAAGGCCACAGGACTTTCCCAGGACAATATGAGACAGCAGGAAAGTGGGAGAGTTTCTGTACTGCTTTTAAATGAGTAATGTCTGGAGCAATATTTATAGGGCTTAATGCTGACATCAGAATGTTACCAACAGATTCAGCTTTTCACCATTGCTTTTCTATACTTTTGTATACTTTTTCTGTAGCATAATAAAGTACAATTTACTGAAGGGGACTTAATCATGACTTAACTTCTCACCTACCTATGACAGATGTAAAACTTAAGTCATAAAAAGTAAATAAGGAAATATGGTGTTAAAAAGCTGGAAATTAACTACTTGAAATAGCTCCAATCACATACAGAATGCAGACCATCTGTAATAGTATTAACTTTCTTTTCTTACACGTTCCTGAAAGTAAAGACAAGTATGCAGTGTTTTATAAGTTCTTCAAAATAGTTCCCAGACAATGATGTTACATCTTTATTTACAGCTACTTTTACCTCAGTGTAATCCCATAGACTTCATATGATACTAGTGATGGTACATCATGTATTTTTCACCTTTCTCAGGGTGGATATTTTCACAAATATTTTCTTCCTTCTGCCGGCAGAAGACTGCTGTGATTGATCTACTTTGGTGCTGAGTGAGGAGGATATTTTAGCTGCAAACAAATATTACTTGAACTTATTGTTCTGAAGACTAACTTGAATGAATGGATTCCATAAATTATAGAGGCTCTGTGAAATGCCTTGATACATCTTCATCAAATTCACTTTGTCCACTGGAAGAATAGTGGTCCCAATTCATGCTGTGGCATGCTGTTAATATTCCCTGTGTCTTGTAGTTGTTACCCAGAACTTGTCATGGCTTCAATACATTTGAATGAAAGGTGCAAATTATTCATATGGGGAAATGTAAGAGGAGTTATAGTACAGAGGCCTCAAAAATTGAGTTTTGTGTGTTTAGTTTTTAATCTCATCTCTCCCCTTCTGGGTTGATTTTTTTTTTGTTTGTTTGGGGTTTTTTTGTGTTTTTTGTTTAATAAGGAAACCTTAAAGAGTCATGTATGCAACATTTCTTTTTTTACTTCTATGCGCAGTTTTATGGATACTTTGTTTAGAAAGAGAGTCACAGTGTAAAGATATGTGACCATTTCTTCGGGGCTATTTTCTGTTTTTTATGGCGCTGTCTTCAACATTTGCAGGCACATTTAAAGTTGATAAAATTATATTTAAGTGATCATCAGATAATTATCTTCAGTGGTAGGTGCAGAGCTTCCTGATTCTTAAGTGCCTTCAGGAAATTATTCTGTGCTACAACAGGGAACCTGTTCTAACTAAGATATTTTGGATGGATTCTCATACTTCCATAAATTAACTTCAGTGACAGTAGAGTAAAGGATGCTGTTTAAGTGTGACTCAATTGCTTTCTAAATGATAAACATCAGCT
This sequence comes from Erithacus rubecula, assembly GCF_903797595.1. Lineage (NCBI taxonomy): Eukaryota > Metazoa > Chordata > Aves > Passeriformes > Muscicapidae > Erithacus > Erithacus rubecula. The sequence goes on from NC_136659.1 coordinate 24,064,679, forward strand.
TTGGTTACAAAAATTGGCCAGAGAATGTTCATTTATTTCTACCTGCAGACATTCAGCCTGAGAAGTTCAACTGTATTGAGGTGAAGATAAAATTAATAACAGATTGATAAAAATATTCAAGAACTTCAAGAATTGAGTAATTTAAAAAGCAAAGAAGGGATGCAAAAGAACTTCCCAAATGCATAAAGACCAGATATACAAGCCAAGAGAATACACTGCATTTTCAAAGGTTAACAGAGTATCAAAAAGTCTGAGGCTACATCTGAGTAGCTGAAAGATTGCTTTGCAGCCTGTTTTCACAAAACTGTTGGTTAAAGGAGTTAACTATTTAAAGTAAAAATCTGGAGGACTTTTATTAAAATCGATATGTCATCTAAAAAGGCTATACAGTAGTTGGACACTAACAATTGCAAAAATAAGGTTCATTCTCTTGTGAGATTTCTGAGCTTGACTGTGATTTGTAAACGCTCCCTAAAACGACCTAAGATACTGGGAAATGGAAATTAATGTCTATATTTAAAAATGGCTCCAGGAAATTACCAACAAGTAAATGTTCTCTAATTCTGCATTAAGTGTAATATACAGTAGCAAGTAAGAAAATTATTGGAGATGTGGATTAGCATATTTAAAGTGATAAAGAATTTATTCAAAACTCCTAAACTGTGGAGGGGAATGTAGAAGAGGTGAAGAGAGTACTCATTAAACCTGAAGAGCTGGTAGACACTCAAAAGGCAGCCAGTCAGTCATCTAGAGTTGAAACCAGCAAGTAATATTGGTAATATTCAGAGAACCCTCTCGCTCTTTGAGAACATAATGATGAGTACATTTCAAGTCACTTTGGAAAGTGACCTGTCATTATCACTATTTGCAGCAAGAAAAATTGAAACATGAAAAGGGAAAGGTGCCTGGCAAGGGTCACACAGGAGGAATATGGCTCCAATACAAAACATGTCCTAAGCTCCCTCCCAGGGCTTGCCACTGATGGGAGTCAGAGCTGTGACTGTACACAGTGATGGTGAGCAGGGCTCCCTTTCCCCTCCTGCCTGAGACACCTGACTGAGGGTCTAATTGCATGGCTAATACCAAGAGGTTTGGCACAAAGCAGAAGACAGGAAAAAGCCTTCATTATTTCAATTAGGGGGCTAGGCCATGCATAATGAATTCAGGCAGGAAAGCTGTTCCAGTCAGAGTTAGTTTAGGTTCAGAGAAGGGTGAATTGGAACTTTTTTCTGAGGGCTAATTGTGAGAAGGGATGAAATATATAACGCAGATTAAATACAGGAACTGTGAAGATGGTGAAGACATTTATTAACTACTTGAATTGTCTTAGTTTCTTGCCAATGTCCTATTTGGAAGGGCAAAGTGAGACTTTTAATGGGGTGAATAATGTCTTAATGATTATCCTGAGAAAACTAGACCATGATTTACTAGAACTCACGGTACTGAAGAGTATGAAGAGTGTCCATATTCCATGTGCTTTATTCACAATTGAGGGAAATCTATTCTGACACTGGAGGGTCCTTTGATGTAGCAAATAGTGATGAAGTAACTGAAAGCAGGAGAATAAAAAAATATCAAGTAAGATCAAATAAATGGACCAGTTCTTTTTTCTTGTGACAGTCCAAGTAAAGTACCATCAGAGCAGAGGTAAGTCTTGGGGGAGTATCAAAGAATGCAAGTTATCATGAGCCTTTCTAAAAAACTGTGGCCTAATTTGATTGTGAATTGGTGGATTTTTTTACAGGGTTTCTGACAAAAGAGTTTCTACAGTGGCTTGAGTGTATTTTATTTGGCTCATACAGGAATTAATGATTTTTCTCACATACGTCTCCTTGAAGCAAATGCATTTTACAGGGATGCCAATAGATTTAGAAGGTTATCCTGATGAAAAAAAAGTATGCTGAGGACCTATTTCCTATGCTATTCTTTCCTCCCACAATTTTTGTTCAAATCCAGACATTTTTTTTGCCACATTTTTCTCCTCACATCCATTATGGAGCTACTGGTCCGTTTGGACTACAAGCAGCTCAGAAGCCTTGTCTGAGTATGTCCTTACTGACAGGTGTTGAATAACTTTAGCCTTTCCCCGTTTGGTGGTTTTCAAACCATACTTATAGAACAAACATATTCAACAACAGGCTCTGAAAACTCTTAGACCTGTATTTTAAAACTGATATCCATGACTAAAGTGTCTTCTCAGTCTGAAACCTTTCTTTTTTAGTTAGTCTTAACACTCTAACATGCAGACATATCAAAGATGTCTGAAGCTGAAAAGACAACATGCATTAAAAATATTTAAATTCTTAAAATATGAGAACACTAGAGATTTTGAAGCATCTTTCTATGTTGCTGTATGAGTGACTCACGCAAAGGAAAGCCCAGAACTGCACAGACTTGTCACAGCATTCTGTGAGGTGTTTTAAGGAAAGCAAATTTTTAAAAGAGCTAGAATGAGAAAAAAATGGCTTTGGTAATGTTGGTTAATTAAACAAATAAATAGAGCATAATTTATTACTCTCAGACAAGCTAAAGAGTAGGTTTCCAGGAGGTTTTTTTTTATTTTTTATTTCTCATGTGCTCTTTCCTTGGGTGTGAGACATCTAATTAAGTCTGTGTTTAACAAGTAGATATTTTGTTCCTCATTTAGGCACCTTGTAATTTACCATTAATGGAAGGAGCAATGTTGCCTTTTCTACCCTCTGTGCTCTTACTCCAACTGTCCCTGTTTTGGCTGGAGTTCCTGCTAGAAAGTCATGAGTTCCTCAGCCTCTTGCACATTTCTGATTTTGGATATTTACATGAAAATTTGGTGTAACTAATCCTTTAAAAAAATACTTCCACTGAGTTAAAAGTTTAAAGGGGTAAGTCAATTGGAAAATGGAAGACAAAACAGGTGAACTGAAACCTGGCTTAAGTTTCTGTCCTGCTACAGCCCTCTGATCCAGGCTGGTCCCTTAGGCTAGTTTGGTTGCCAAGCTCTAATTTAGAAATTTCTAGTACCATTAAATAACTTTAGCCTCCAAGTTTAGATTCCTTTTGTCTGAATAGCCTTTTTAAGTAATACATTTTTTTTCTGCCTACTGCCTTTAAAGGAAAAAAAAAAAAAAAAAGAAGTAGTATTACAGGAATAACTTAGGAATATGGATGGAAAGTATCACTGTTATTTTTCCCTATTTCAGTAAATACTTCAGTAAATACTCCAGACTTATAATGTACTGTAAACATCCTGGTAAATTGCCTTCAAAGGCCCCATATTTTTCCAAGGGCATTATTTTGGAATTCTGGTACTATTGTTTTGGCATCTAGCATTTATTCTGTGCCTTTCCTCACTGTGTATCATGTAGCTGTGTTTTATCTTAATTTCAGGCATGGTCTATTCAGTGAAACTTGAATTGGATGGCAGTCTGGAGTTGCTACTTTTTTAAATGGCTGTGAATAGATAGGAAAATCTCATTCTGTTACAGGTAGTTTTTCTATTCCTCTTCAGTCTTGGCTGCCATAAACTTCAGGGTTTTAAGTCTCATCCTTTCTTTCACAAGACATGAAGGTCATCCAGTCCTTCCTATTTCTAATCCCCACCAACCCTCTTTTCCTTCAATTTTACTACCTCCCATATGCATAGTCATGACTATTTAAGAAAAGAAAAAATATATCTTGGTAGACAGCTGTGACAAATGTTCATTCATTACTTTAATGTATAATTAAATTATTTCCTTAATTGTATTCAATTAATTCTTAAACTTTTTTTTACATTCAAATTAAGACACTTGACTTGCAACAAGAGAAGTTTCTCAGAATTATGAAGGACTGAAACCACACTTCTTGTGTTTCACATTAAAACTAAATGGGAAAGTTCAGATGATATACCTGAAAAAAAACAATGAAGAATCCATGAGGAAAATATCCTTTGGTATTCAAAGTGCACCTAGAGCCCAAGTCCTACCATTTTTAAATTTATGCATAGCTAGACACCTCGATGAAGCCACTGATAAGAGGAGCATAAATCCTGCCAAAATGTGGGGTCATGTCTGTCTGCCTTGCTACATCTGGCAGAGTGTAATAATTAGGTTTTCTCACGAAGATGAGGATTACAAAACAATGTATTTGTAGAGATTATTATCCCTTCAAGAGATTTCAGATCCATTTTTAATTGATGTAAATAACAGCTCTGCTGAAGCCAGTTGAACCCTGCTGTTAGCTGCCTGCAGGGAATCTGTCCTTCCATTCTGAGGTCAGATTTGACAAGAGCTGTGTGACCCATGGTTGTTTTTGCTTTGATATTCTCCAAAATATTTGTTATCATTTTATCTTAGTGGGAAGGTTTCTTCACTCTGTTTTGACATCAATTTTTTTTTTTTTTTTGAGAAAAGGTAGTTAAAGCGAGTTAGTAGTTAAAAAAAGTGAATTTGTTTCCATAGATGATGAAATGTTTCACTAAAAGTATCAGAGTTATTTAATTTTGGTCTAAAACATTTCCCTGCAATTAGCAGTGTCTAATTCTGTTCAAAGGCACAAAATCGCTGTCTACATGTAATACATTTATAGAGAATGACATAATATGTTTTCAACTCTTAAGAAGAATGTATCTTCACTCTGTAAGTAAAATGCTCAAGAAGAAGAAAGTAATGTCTTTTTATGGCTTTTTGCACATGGTTGCCTTTTATCTTTAATACAAACTTCCATGCAGGACAGTTGCTGTTGTCCCTTACCTTTCCCCATGCTGTGGGATGGTGACAGGTGACCTAATGCTGTGAGCAGAAAGCAGCTACAGTAGATTGAACAAGAGAAGGGTTTTTCCATCGTTCATTTGCTTTTAAAGAATGCTGCCCAGGGTGAAGAATGAGTGTTAACTAATGTTTAGAGGAGAAGGTCAAGAAAAGGTTTCTGTTTGTTTTCATAGAATCAAGCCCAGAAATAATTTGTACAAATCTGTTGCACCAAATCCAACTCCATAATGCAGGATTGATCAGAGAAAAGACAAAAAATAAAGACCCAATGGGAAAGGAATTTGCAATGTTATCATGAGGGAAGGAATGCCTTTTTGACCCCTAGTTTATGTCCTGAAGAATAAAACCTGATAGAAGCTGTCAGTTTTATCTTAAGCTGCAGAGCTGTAAGGATTATTTCAGCTGAGGATCTTAATATTGGTCTCTGCCTTCACACAAGAAATGACACTTATGTAAGGAGATAGCAAGAGCTTTAAGAATGAAAATGAACTTAAACCACAAGCTCTGTAGGGTACAGATGCACTTTCTGTCTGGATTCACACACACACTGATACATTTTCCATTTCTTCTTTTCACCAAAAACCAAGTGAAAACTCAGCAGCAAGGTTGTCTTTCCTCTATGCTGTCCCATATCTGGTGGGAGAAGGTAACAAGGAGGGGATAATTGTGGCTTCAAAGTAAAATTCCCTATTTCATTATGAGAATTTGTGCCCTGCACCCTCAATGCCTCTGCTGCCCCCTTCAAGAGAAGAAAGTCAAGGCTTTGGAGCCTGCAAAGGATGTGGGGAGCAGCAGATGGCCACTGGTCCCAAACAAAGAGTCAGGGGAATAATTTTGTCCAAAGTGATGGTAGCAGAGCCCTTTCTCTTATCTTAAACATGGGTATTAATCTGGGAGGTTCAAAAAATGTGCAGCTAGAGACAGAAAAAGGTGGGTGGCAAAGAGGAGCACAGAAATTATGTTGGATAAGAAAGTGAAAACTTCATATCAGTTGCATGATCAGGGTGTGTGCTGGCCAAAACTTTTTCTCTATGCCTCTACCTCAGAGTGTCTCAGGAAGGACCAGCCAGGAAAGGGAAATCTGTGGCAAACTGGAGGTGGAGATTGATGGGTCAAAGGCAACTTAGGATGGTATTTCCCTGTAGCTCACTGCTGGAGACCTAGGCTTTGGCTCTCAGTTACAGAAAAATTTTGGGGGGACACGGAAAACTATCCCAGATAAACAGGGGAAATTAAGGGCTGTTTAAATGTTTCTCATTTCTTGTGTGTTTTCCGCTGGGAATTAGGAAAGAATAGAGATTCCTTAGAGAGAACGGCTGAATGCCCTAAGAAAAGAAGAAAAAAAAATTAAAAGAGAAAAAAATCTGTTTGCAATCCTGGATCTCTCTAGGCAATTTTAGGTACCTGCAATAAAATACTTTCCTAATCACTGTCACAGCTGCTTGCTTGACTAGATGGAATTTTTTTTATCAATACAAAATACCCACTTTAATAACTTTTGCAGTTTGCTATGACTATGAAAGTTCTTTCTGATATACTTTTAGCAGCTTTAGAGATCACTGTATTTCCAAAACTAGACTTTTCAAATGAAAGAAATTATTTTTGTTCAGTTTTGAGGAGTCATCATAAGATATCCAACATAAGACTTCCTCCAGTGGTCTGTTGTTCAGTAATGTGCTGTTCTCATTTAAAACTTCATAATGAAGGGTCTAGACAGGCTCTAGAAATTCTCTGTGGTTAGCCCATGATCTTCCAATGTTGGCTTAGAGTACATGAGCAGGTCAAACTGCAGTGCTCACAATTCCTTATTTTTATTATTGAGATCTTTAAAACTCAAAGTTCAAGGGTCTTGAGGCATCTAAGAATGTTATCTTGCAATAAGTACACACTCAACATTAAATATTGGTCTACATTTCTTAATCCTCCCTTTTAATTACAAATTGGTGGTATCCATCCTCACAGTGTCTTCTCAAAGGTTTAAATGTTATCTCTTGAGAAATATATTTTATGATAGCAAAATAAGAGCTGAACAATAGAATTACATTTTTAGGGGGTTACTTAATGCAGGAATAATTTAATAATTTTTGTGGTGTAATTAGTTTTAAATTATGTAAGATGTTTATGTGTATTTTTTTCTTTATTTTAAATGGATTCAGTTCCCATGGAACATTAAAGCAATGACCTGCCATCCACTATAAGAAAATAATGTGGCTAGACACAGAGTGAAACAGAGTATTTCATAAACACTCACTGGAATATTTTTAAATAGTCCAATATTTAAAAAGATTAGTTAGAAGAATATTCAGAAGTCATGAATCGTAAGCAAAGATCTTTATTAAGCTGTTGACGCCTTATATACAAAAATTCCTATTGTCTGCATATTCTAAAATAGCAGCAAAAGTTTGCTGATGCTGCAGTATCTAAGTGGAATCTTAGAAATTGGAAAGATTATAGAAACACTTCAATGTCATAAGAAAATGCAAGACAGAAATACATATTGTACATATTATTTAAAAAATCACCCTTTTTTGTTGCTACATTTTAGGCAAGCCTGTCTATATGTCATTTATGGATAAATCAGATAAATCAGAAAAATATATTTCATTTTCACTCCTTTTCCCCTGTTGAAAAAACCTCCAGAGCAAACTGCACAAGTAGAGGTCCCAAAAAACCAATGTTGTGTGTATAAAGGGGTTTGGGTTCTTTCTCACCAGTCTAATATTTGCTCACAGAACCAAGTTAAAATAACAAACTCATGCGAATTACAAATAAATGAAGAAGCATTTTGAAATTGGTCCTATCTCTAATTAATCATGTAATATCAGAACAAAACCCAGATTTTTTCATAGTTCCCTGCTCTCTCTTTCATGCAAAACAAAATATTTCCTGCGTTCACTGCTTCAAATACCTGCCAATTTACAATTAGATTTTTCTCCTCCTATCCCCTTATACCAAATTGTACCTGCAACTTTGGCCTGTCTTTATCAAACTTTCTTCAGAGATGTTTTTCTGTTCCTTTTTTTTTTTTTTTTTTTTTTTTTTAACCAGCTGTGCAGTAGAATTGCTGCACTAATCTGGGTTTCATATTTTGTAATCACCCAAAATTTGTCATATGTTACTTGAATGAGACCTGGAGCTGCTGCTGGACAGACAAAGGAAAGCAATTTGGTGTGTGTGTGTGAGAGTAGAGGCATAACAGGAATCCTGCCTCCTTCAGAGGCTTCTGGTCTGTCACCTTCATGAGTCCAAATTCTAGATTTCCACAGGGGGGTCACAGGTGCCATTCCCATAATTTGGGATGATGTGTATGGGAGTTGCTTCCTTTCCCACAGTTTGCCACAGTGGAAATTTTTGTCCTGATGCATAACCAAGATCTGCTAACTCGACCTTACCTCCTCTAGACCTGGAATTAACAATTTCCCACTACAAATTCCTCCTGTGCTTCTCTGAATGATCCCTGCCATATCATCCTATGGCATCCTCTTGTGGCCTTGAGACTCTTTGAGAAGAGCAACTGTGTTCTTTAATTCATTTCAAATAGCCATTCTTGGCAGTTTTGTTACATGTGGCAAATAAAATTTAAGGAAACTTCTTTCAGATTTCAGGGAGGGCAAATTAAGGTGACTGAAAATATTTCTGCACTAAGCATATTATATGCACATGTTAGCTACCACAGCTTGCTTAGCACTAGGATATCAAATCACATCATGTAACTTCATTCCAGTTCTGGCAATAGAGGTCTTTGTTAAAAGGCTGCAGTCTTTTCAGCTCTTGCAGCATGAGAGTATTTTTATCAAACACTTTGTGAATATTCAGACATATGAATGAGACTGTGAATGGAGCAGGGTGTGTGTTATTAGTGTAACCATATGTACAGAAAAGATTTCTTAAGAATGCTTCAACACTGTAGAAGACAGCTAGAAATTAGGACCTGGTTAGCAGTCTAAACAGGATACGTCATATTTTGCATTATGTGCCCTTATTTTATTGACATGTAATGTACTGCCTGGCATATCACATCAGAGAGCTTCCTCAGCTGATGCAGAAAGTGACTGTGACAGCTGGTTTTATTGCAAATCTCTCCTCCAGTGTCCCTTCTGCTATAAAATTGAGAAACAAATGAGAGAACTTGATGAATAGCAGATTCAGTTTATTGGCAGTTACATTTATTTTTCTATCTTTATATAAAACATGAAATATCAATATATCAATCTTTATGTATGTGACTGTAACCATATTTTTCCAGCCTGTGCACAGTGCTTGTATTCTAGGCTCATAAGGTGTGTGGGAAAAGGTCCTCTGAGTGTTTGAATAACTCTTGGCACAATAGAGCTTAAAGGATGATTTGTGCCTTTGGGCACTGCAGCCATGTAAGTATGGAACATCTGACTTATATTCTGGAATATGGAACTGAAAATTAAATGGGAAATGCTCATTATGTTGCATGTGTTATGATCAGCCTAATTTGTAAGCACTGAAGTGGTTTGTCCTCAGAGGGACATTAGGTAGTATCTGGACCAATCCAGAGCAGCTTTGGCTCAGATTTACAGTGTTTTTCAGACACTTCCCTCACACTGATTTCCAAAAGCAGTGGGGACAGATTGACTAGACTCCAACGACCACCACCATTTATTCTTTTTACTGAGGGGCTGTTTTGGATCAGATAGGTTGCACAATCTCTACCTGCTCAAATCCTGCTCAGTCTTAGACAGGTGACCAACACTGTGATGATGAGCCCAGGGAAACAGATTACAGATGCCAAACTGACTATTTGGGCCTATTGAAATCTGTACATGGACATTGGTTAGACTTAAGCATTGGGAAACCATTGAAGCTCTTCTTAATTCAGCTCAAATCTTAGGATTTAGATCTTAATATAAGATTTATTTATGTTCTTGAGTGAATAGAACAGGATGGGGAGGGGGTAAAAGGGAATGCTGAGCCTAAACCTGCAGTTGGGTTAGGTACCAGTGCCCCAAGTACAGGCAGACTTGGAAAGTAGGCTGTAACAGGACATTGAAAATATTTCCAACAAGCCCCAATAGCCTGTTTAAACATGGAACTGAACTGGCTCTGTAAACCTAAGTAGACCATTAGTTATGTGGGTCTTCTGCATATCTTTTGAATGCTGAAGATATCTTTGCATGCTATAAATAATTACTGATATTTCACATAAGACACACTAACCGTACTCCAGGACTGAGGTCTCATTGATTTAGCCATTACTTTTCACATTTCTTCTTTACCCTTAGAAGATCTGCTGCTCACTGCATTTTATAAACATTGCACTCTGGAATATTAAATGCTCCCAGAAACACTCCTGCCTTTCAGCTAATAAAACAACAGACTAGTGCATGAGATAGGATATTTACTTTTGGTTTTAATCTCAGGTTCGTGTCTTACTTTATCATATCTGGATATACAACAAAGTGAATAATAATACATAGAAACAATCTCACTGGCCGTAAGTCTCTAGGGAGGGAGATCCCATCTTGACCAGAACCTTGTGCTAGGTTCTTTTTTCAGTAGTGGCCTGAGAGGCTGAAAAGAACTAATATAGCATCAGCTATCATCAATCACCACCTTTCTCCTGCCATTGTCCCACACACTTAGAATTCAGTATTGTCTCTCTAGCAGGGCATGTCCCCTAGCTGCAGATGCACACTCCACACTACTGAGTGTGAAATTGCAAGCACTTAATATAAACAGCACCTTCAATCACTGAAAAATAACAGGATTTCAGTAGTGTTTATGAAGAATAAGAAGGAGTTCTTCACTTGTTAAGAGTTGAGCAGGTATGTGTTTTCACATGTGCAATATAACTATGTATGGGTTTCTCAATATACATACAATATACATGTGCTTACTGCAAAGACAAAGAAAGAGTGGATGTTAAATTGCTACTTTTTCATTCTGGTCTACACATGCATTCTGTTATCCTACTTAAACAGTTTCTCTTCACACTGACCCCATTTTTTATTTCTATAAAATGGGTATACTAGTATTTACCAGTATATGGTATTAGAGATACATGTAGTTAGTGCAAAATTGCCTGGAAGTAACATAAGACAGGATATGTGGCATGTGGATATTCATTTGTGCTTTTGGCTGTGCATGGCCAAGAGCAACCCTCAGTGCTTTGAGCACTAGTCTGTACTCACACATGACAAGGATGCAGAGTGAAAAAACAAATGATGGGATTGAAGTACTGTGTGACCTTGGTTTTTACTTTTCTGTGCTTTAATTCCTCTGCCTTTCACAAGGAATACTGTCATTTCCCTCAAACTTAAAGTGAATGTTGAGGTCTTAGAAGAAAGGAAGAGTGCTACGAAAACCCCACACTGGGTAAAAGGTATAGCTTGGAGCAAATCTTGAGGACATTTAAAGTCAGCTTTCTTCATGTTCTTTTAATGAATAACAAAACTGGTTCATTTTTGGAGACATAAATTGTCAGAAAACTCATGGGTTTGACCAGTACATATTTGTGACTCCATAAAATACTATATCTAATATAGTATATGTCTTGTGTAACAAGGAATTGTTGATAGGCAGACAATAGAATTTTTCCAATATTTTATTTTCTCCCAGTTTGCTCTTTTGGTCTTTGCTTTTGTGTTTGGTTTTGAGCAATTTTTAGGACCTCTGATTTGACACAGGCAGAAAAAATAATTGGAATTTTTTCCCACTAGTCACAAAGACAGGATCCAAGTGCTTCATGGAAACATAAAAATATCAGTCTCATTTAACAATAAGCAATTTTTTTCCTTTCTCCCTATCATCATTGTGGTACTCCAGAGGATATTGGCATCTGAAAAGTACTCAGTGCTAAATTAACTGGGTCACCCTGTGACCTGTACTGCACAGATCTTACTTTGTAATGGCTTCCTTAACTTCTGGCATTTACTGCCATAGTAGGCTGGGAGAAGAAGGATAGGAAAATCATATGCAGTAATTATTTAGCTTATTTGCATAAATAGTGTCTTTTTAAACAAAGACAAAATTTGTTGTCTTTTCCTTTATCAAAATATTAAAAATATTTTTACTTGCAAGCCAAAAAAAAAAGAAAAAAATCATCAAGTATCTTTCAGTTCCCATCCCAGGAAGCTGAACTTATTTTCTCCCGTGTTTCTGGCAGAAGCATTAGAAATTCCTGGAAAAATATGGCCACTACTAGATATTTCATATGAAACTCATTTAACAAGCAGATCTAATTATTATTTATAGCTACTTCTTAATGAGGAGAAGTAGAGGGCCAGACACTGATCTCTGCTCTCTCTCCTTGTCATCTATAGCACACAAGGGAACAGCCTGAAACTGTGTTGTAGGAAGTTTGGGCTGGATTTTAGGAAAAGGTTTTTCACCCAGAGGGTGGCTGGGCACAGGGACAGCATCCCCAGGGCAGTGCTCACAGCACCAACCTGACAGAGCTCAGGAGGCTTTGGGACAATGATCTCAGGCTCAGAGTGGGACTCCTGGGGTGTCCTGTACAGGGCCAGGAGTTGGATTCAATGATCCTTGTGGGTCCCTGCCAACTGAGGAGATTCTATGATTCCAAATATATTTTCACAAGCAGGGTGAATAAGCACGTCCACACTAAAATTGTGGAATTGTGGTGGTTGTCAGCAGCAAAATCTTGTCTTAGAAAATATGAGCACAAGGGACCTAAGCAAGTTAATTTTTTGACTTATTATTTTCCTCCATGGATATAGTCTCTTCTCAGAGTCCATTTATTCAAGCTGGGATCAGCAGATAATTCCTCCTGAGCTGCTAAAGATAACTTTATGTTATACAACTCACGTTATTATTTTAATAACCTGATCATTAGTTCATTCCACTCTTAATCTGTTCCATATGCAACAGGTTAGTCTACTTTGACTTTAAGGAACATAATTTGAATTTCAGTCTCCAAATATTAGTTTCAGTTATTGCTAATCAATATCTGTTTTAATAATTCCTGTTCTATAAAGAGTTTCATAATCATGCTTTCTGTCCCAACTTGATGTCCATTTTCTATGTTTGTAAGTATTTAAATAATTAGATTTTGTATGCAATATGAAATATAACCTCAAATGCATATACTGGACCATTTATTTTGATAATTATCTGTATTTCCCAAACTGAGCCATTCAGTTACTCTTATTTGTAACGCAGGAGGTCTGAGGAAGAGATGAGATGTGAATATGAACCCACATTTTTCAATGTAGGTCCTTAACTATGAAAGCATCTTTTTCAAAGAGGTACATAGGAAACATACTTGGAAATCTTAGCACATCTGTATAAAACTATGAGAAAGAATACTTTTTCACCTTCCAGGGAAAACAGGTTGCAAGAGCTTTCTTAGTGTCCCCTAACCATCACAAATGTATTTTCCTGGTTTGAGAGCAAGAAGCATGAGATAAGACAAATGTGTAATTACTTCTTGACCCACTCTTCTGGGTTATACATTTTCATGAGGTGCCATGATTCATTATTTGCATTGATATGTACAGAAGGATGGGGCTGCTTAGTTGATATTCATGTATTCAACAGTCTGTAATCTATATTTAATGGAGTACCAGACTGTGGCATAATAAACCGTTTAAAAAGATAGCTGCTGCTTACACAGGGGTTATTGCTTGCATAACCTGTACTTACTTTTCATTACAAAACTAAAAGAGCAAAGCATAATTCACACAAGAAAATGAAGTTAACATTTAATGGCTTGAAAAATGATAGTGTACCATAATGCTGTGCAGTACTCTGAACACTTATAAAACAAAACAAGAGAGCAAAAAAAAAATAAATACAAATAAAAAGGCATTAACAGTGCACTGTAAAATATGGGCACCAAAGCAAAACAATGCATTCTAGTTTGCCACCTGCTTAGCAGACCACTCAAAGATTGCTAATTAATCTGAAGCTGGTTACTGAGCACACAAAAAGACCTACAGTAGCACAAATGCTCAGATATTTTTTACATTTTTTTTCTTAACGTTTGTTACATTTCTCTTCCTTATGATTTCCTCCATGGAGATAGAAGTCTTCACATCATATATAAAGTGCTGTTTGCTCTGCATATAGCCATGGAAGCTATTGACAAACATGATTTTCTCTAGAGAGACATCTTACTGTAGGTCAGATACCATCCAGATTTATTAAGATGTAAACTCTGACTTTGAGTGATAGCAGAGTGAGGGAGGAGTGCCCTGATAACAAAGATCAGTGAGGAAAATATCAAGGCAGTTCTTGGGATCATCATAGTAAGCCCCAAATTTTGGGGCGCTTATAAGTGTAACACCTTTGACTATTTCTGTAATAACAGGGTTTTCCAAGTCATCTCTTGCTGGATTTCCCAATCAGCTTAGCTTCTAAAAACAGATGCTATTTCAGTCAGCACCTGTATTGCTGCAGAATTCTGAAGTTCCTCATCCTGGGAAATACGACTTTTTTTCTTGGTGAAAACTTGACAGGAGCATGTTCTTGCATAGACAGCAGTTACTGAGTGACAGCAGCAGCAGAGTGTGGGTTCAGCAAGATCAGCTATTCCTCCTTTGGGGAGTCGTGGATTCCCCAGCACCACCCTCCACTGAGGCACCTAAAAACCAAACCAGATGGAAATGTCAGTAGAAAAGCATATCTGTGGCCATCTCCTGCTGGCATATGGAGTTCACCTACAATGATTTGAGGGGAAATTTTCACCTTTCAGGCAGCAGAAAATTTTCTTGTTAAGTATGGTGACTTCTCTTTCAAATAAAAAAAGCCAGTGAAAATAAATAAATAAAATAAAACACTCTCAAGGGCATTAGAAATATAATTAAATTGGTGGCTAAAGGATTTCAAGTGCCAATTAAGGGTCATTGTAGGGTTGAAGAAACTGGAGAAGTTTTTTTTAATCCTTACATTTAAGAAGCTTTTTCTGCTTGTAATGCTATCACACTGTATAATTCAGCAAGTAAACGTGATATACATAGAAAATTAATGATCATGCCTTGTTGCCTTTTTAAGCTTCCTTTTCCTCTGTATGTCTGCTGAAGAACTTTTCTATTTTAGTGTTTTTACTTGCTCTCTTCTGGGACTTGCATAAACACCACAGAAAGCTGACACCTGGGAATCCTAGCAGTTGCCTTAAGGGCAATTAGCTATAAAAGATAGGTCTAAAAGCTAATTGCTCTGGTTTAGTTCTCAAAGTGCAGGTGAAGTTTGCTGAGAAATGAAAGTTGAAGGGGAGAAAGGCCATTTAAAAATTTCTCTCTTGAGTTTAACTGGAGCTTTTAGGACTGAAAACTTCTGCCAGTTCAGCAGTGAATCTCATGTTCTAGTGTCTGCTGGGATGATGTCCTGAGTTTTCCCTTTTTAGTTTACATTCTTGGGGATATTTTGTGCCATTCCTTCCCTTGTTGGGGAGCTGGTAGACAGTGAAAAGAAAAACAGCATAAAAAATGTGATGGGACTGGAAAGAAGAAAAGGTCTAGACTGCCAATGTTTCTAGAGCTTGTGTGATTGCAAAGGGTGCTGGGATTTAAGCTGGTGTATGGTGACAGCTGGAGGAACCAGCAAAGGGAATTTGTGATGTTATTCATTTGGCTGGTAACTAAAGACAATACACTGTCTTCCCAAGTAATTTTTCCTTAGATATGTAGTGCAAAATGGATGTTTTGGAAAGATTTGAAGGTGGTTCTGTGTATTTGAGTTTGGGCATGGGAGGAATGCAATGGAAAAATTATAAAATAGCTCTTGTATTCTGAACAGTCGACTGACTAGAAATGACTCACTAGAAATGTCTTCCCATCTCAAAATCTCTGAGTTCTCAAATAATTTTCCTGTCATAGTAAAGATATTTAAAATGTTCAGTTTGCAACAAACACACAAAATGTTTGTTTCAGTGTCTCTAAAACATCCTGTTTCTACCACTTTATGGGTTTTTTTGACTCTACTATTTGAAAACAAAATTGAGACAAAAGTTTTTCTTCTATTCATTTTGAAATGTCAAGAAATGTTGTATGAATAATGGGTAAGGAAGGAAATCACAAAGTCTGGATTCAGAAATCTGCCTAAATTACCCAGTTCTACAAATAGCACTGATAATGCAACACGTCTTCAAAAAGCTCCCAGCTGGCTCTATTTCCATGAATTAGACCTAGATTTACTGACAGTCATTTACTGTCAATGTTGAACAAACTGCAGTTTGCTCCCTCATAGTTCAAAAAGATGTCTTGGTGTAAAGTGTAAGTCCCAGAAATAGCAGGGTGCCCGTGTTTGCCTTCTCCCTCTCCACCAACAGGATGGTTGTGTTTTGTTCCCTGGCGTTTATCCAGCTGCAGAAAATGGGCCAAAGAGCCCATTCCATGCACCTTTTTCTGTGCCTTTGTTTCTCACTTTCTGGTTAAGAGAAGTTATTTGAAGTAACTTTCTGATTAAGAGAAATTATTATTCTCCTGCTGCCATGTCCTTTGAGATTGATTTGTGATTGCTCTTAGCAGTTTGGACAGGAGGAGAAAATTAGGAAGGCACAAAACCAGGCAGGTTCTCATGACCTTACCAGATCTGTAACATTTCCTTTGCTAAGACTGAGGCAATCTTGCTGTTGGAGCCTGTATTTTACATCTGCTGCATTTTAATCCTTGCTATGATGAAAGACAATACAGAGTTTAGCAGTAAGGTTATGTAAGAATGGTTAATAATTTGGGAGATTTGGATCCAGATACAGCAAATTGACTTGGTGTGTGTCTGCAAACCACTTCCTACTGAAAAATGGGAAGAGGTCAGGTCTTGCTATGTCCTGGGGAAGGAGACAAGTAGATGTATGATTTCTGAGAGAAGGTAGAAATTAATGGATTTGTGATATCTGCTGTGGAAGGATATAATGTTGATTTTGTATGTTCAAGTGCAAATGTGAATGAATATAATCAAGGTAAGGCTGTCGCTCTCCTTGAATGGGAATCCAGAAATAATTTGTCCAGATTTCAGAGATCACTGCTGAGACTAGTAAATTGCTGGCTCCAATCTTTCCAGAGCAGTCAATTCAGAGGTGAGATATTGTTTTATCTTCAGTTTAATGTAAAAAAAAACAACAGACAAACAAAAAAAAAACCAAACCAGCCTACCTTCTTCTATTCATTAGCATTTTCATATTTTCAAACAAATCAAGATTACTTTGATATGTGTGGGCAAGAAAACCCTCAAATGCAATACATTTTAGGCTAGTAGTTAGAGCATGCATTCAGGGAGGGGGGGTTCAAACCATGCAGGGGAGGGACAAGCTGGAGTGTAGGGCTCTCCTGCCCCACACAGCAGCTGTAGCCCCAAAATAATGGCTGGAGAGGCACCAGCACTGTCTCCTCTCTCCCACACCTAACAGAGAACTGGTTACCAAAGGCCACTCAGCTGAATAAAAGTGAAGATAGCAGCTTATGTTTTAGATATAGGTTTAACTCCGTGGTTCCTCATCTTAAATGGGCACAGAAATGATCAGAGACTTTTAAAATGTACGAAGATTAGTGCCTCAAGGAGCAGAAGTGGTGTTTTTTCATGGGTCTCCCTTTAAGACTGGGCTGTTTTGCTGGTTTTTCACATATTTGATTGTATTTTCTTGGCAAGTGCACTTTTCTAAGATAAAGCTGAATAAAGCTGGCAAAAGCAGCTGCTCGTGTACAGCACAAGGAAACACCAATTGCTGTAGGAGCCAACTGCAGCAGGGGAAGGACCAAGGTTTCCTGGCTGGCTAGGCTGGTCCTGCAGCTTTTGATGACCAGGTCCTGCTGCTCCAGGAGCTGATGGGGCTGAAATTGAACCGAAGAAACAAGTAGCAAGGGAAAAAACATGAGGGCATTAAAAGGAAATGCTTGCTACTTTGAAAACACCATTTCACTAAATAATTGAGTTCCCTCTCCACATGCATGCTTGTTCCATATGCTCAAAGTTTAAGCTAAGTATTTGCTTCTTTTTATTACTTCTCTGCTATCAGTACAAACATGTAATCTTGGGCTTACTGCTAAGTGTGTATCTGTCTTCAGTTTTTATGCTCTGTAATTCCCAGGGAAATCAGTTCCAGATATCTTGCATTGAAAAACTGTGCTTGCTCTGCAGGCTAGAGGAGTTTAAAACTGTAGGTAATGATGGTAATCCTTTGTGTAGTTACACTGGTGTAAAGCCTAAGTAATTTTAATGTAGCAAAGAGAAGCATTAGGGTTGCTATTCTCAGGAGGATGCTCACTAATTATTTCTAGATAAGGTGGTGAGAATAATCAGTGCTAGTAATGAAAATTCAGTGTAATTTTTGTCCACATAATAACAACAACTTCTGTTCAACTTCTATTATCACTTTTCTTTTTTTCTTTTAAATTGAGAAGGTACAAGAAATCTTACTAAAAATACAAGAAGTGAACAGCACACGGATCTTTGTGAACACAGCAGATCTGTATCAGGCAATGAGGATTAGAATAGGAATGGATTTGTGTGGCAGTAGGGTCACTGTGCAGTTAATGTGGTGAAGGGGATGTTGCTGAGTTTGAGCTGAATTCAGTGGCACTGAGTGCTTGGATAGAGGCTACAGAGAACAGGCTGTCCCACTCACTGCTCTTCAAGAAAAATGGGGAAGGAGAAACAGCTTGGGCTGATGGAGAGGTGCTTGGTTTCCCATGTTGTTCTAAAGCTATATCTTAGTTCTGATCAGTTGAGAATTATTCCTAATACACATTACAAATCAAAGTTCTGCTCCGAATGAAACCACTGTTCCTAGGTTGGTTCCCTTTCCACAGGGAGCCTAGTGAAATACAGATAATTTCATTTTCTTGGAGCATAGCATACTGAGATAATTTGTGCCTGGAGGTATCAGAAATATATTTCTCATAACATCCACAGAAGGATACGGAGATTAAAGTTGTCCTAAGTGTAAACATCTTATTCTGAGTAGTCTTCTGAAATTATTAGGATTTTTTTACATTTTTCCTTTAGTTGGAGGAAATTCTTCAAATCCTATTCTCTTCCTGGAAACTTCTGACTCCCATCAGTGCATTGCACACTAGCACCTTTTTTTCTTTAGAATTATTTTGGCCAATCAGTTGTCAGTTGCAGGAGCTTGCCCTGGCAGGGTGCCTATTTTGTGCTTTTTCCTCTATAAGTCTTGTTTTCAGTACAGGTCTGGGTTTTGTCAGCCCAACCCCAGCTGGCATTATTATGCACCTTTAGAGATGGCCAGGTGCTGACACTGAGGAACACTCTGATATTAGAGCTGTTTTGTTGTTACAACAGTAGTGACCTCATGGCATTTCACCTGTAATTTCTTTTACACAATCCCCGGTATCTTCAAGTTCAAGCATTGTGCAATTTTATCAGGCCTTGAGGTGATGCTCCCACTCAGCCATCAGGGATCATCTGGAGACCTTCCCTGCAGTCACCATGAGATGGCAGCTGTCACTTGCTGGACTTGTTTCACTCCATTTGAACCACAAGGACTCTGAATTTATTGATCCTTGGAGACATGGAGCTCTCCAGCTCCGCTGCTTGCAGCATGCGAGTGTGAAACTTTACAAGTGACTTTTAAAGGCAGCCAAGGAATGTGTGAGACAGATTGTTAGGGGGGAAAAAAAGCAAACCAAAAACAAAACAACAACTCGACATTATTTAATTTGATGGTGCAGAGCTTTATGCCAAAATAAGGCATGTGTTTGCTGTTAGCAATCAAAGAGGTTTAGCAATGAAAAGTGACATTTTGTTTATGGGATTTTACAAGCAGGGGCTCCCTAGGGAAATTAATTTGGCCCTCTGGAATGCTGCCCTCCTCCACGTCACTTTCCCTGCAGCCCCAGCATTTTTTTCTACCACCAAGCTTTATATTAGTTTTTGGGTAGATAGAACCCAGGGGGAGGGATGTGGGTGCAGCAGGTAGCTTCCCTAGCTCCACATTGCATTGCAAACCCATGGCAGGTCTCCAGCATTTTCATAGTGTTCCCTAATAAATCATCAAGCCCAGATCCTGGACTGCAGCTAATAAGCTACCATCTAGAGAGCTGGGTTTTATTTTGTCCTTTCAATAAAATCCCAGAGCACAAACCCAAGCTTTTTAAAATAGTGGTCCCCAAACATAGCCTGGAGGCAGTCTAAATAATTTAGATCCTTCTTCATCTCTGTATTCTGTGAAAAAAAAAAAAAGAAGCCTGCAAATTCTCAACTTATTTCTTAATAACAGATTTCTCCAATTTGTGCCTCCATTCTCTCTAGCTATATTTCCACCCTCCATTTTCAGCTGCACAAGTTATTCTCATCTTTTCATGAACTGAATGTCCTATAATTTTTTTTCAGTGTGTGTTTTCAAACAGTTGCTCCCCTCCATCCTGTAGGTTGTCAAATGATATAAACAAATAAGTACTTTTCTTCTTAGTGACTTTTTTCTTTTGTAGAAATCAGTAGTACCTTATATTTATAGCTTGTAAATGTTGCTATCTAATTTTTAATGTAGCTTTATGTTTTTTGTTTCTAAAAAACATGAGAGGGTATTGTAGTTGTAAAACACCATCGCCATCAATAATTTTAAAATAATCAATAAATGACACTTTGGTTGATTATATCCTGGGGGTTCAAGAAAAGGAAAGTGATAAAAACATGCAGAATTGCTGTGTTTTCAGCCATTTTCTTGCAATGCCAAGGTCTTGAGCCATGGAAGTGCTCTTTACACTGTCATCCACCCTGATCTACAGGATTGATAATGGAGGATAAAATTATATTTTCCAATGCTTAGTTTACTCCTCTTTGAAATGAGACCCCAATTTATCTAGGCTAGAAGGACTGAGATGTATATATGTCTGGGCTCTTCTATAACAGGATATTAAATTTCACCCTTGTAACAGACAATTTCAGAGCATAAAGTGAGATTTGGTTGAGGAAAGGCATCATATCCTGGCTTTGAAGAGGTGATAAAGGCTCTACACTTTCCTCAAGAGTTTCTCAGTCAATCTCTTTGTCAAGCATGCGTGTAGCAAATTTCTCAGTCTTACTTGTGTGATTCAGTTTCCAGACTCTGGTTACGCCTTTCACCAAAAGATTAAAGGCTCTTTATGCACCATACCTCCTCTCTTTGAACATACATATTTCAACCAAGTTGTCTTTCACTCTTCTTTTCTGATTAGTTAAGCAGATTGAACTCTCTGAATCCCACAGTCAAGCACTTTTTTTCCAGTCTTAGAAGAAATTTCTGAGATTCACTTTATACCTTTCTAGTTTAGTGCTTCTCTTCTGATTCATCCTTACTGTTCAGCATCCTAAAAAAAAAAAAAAAAAAAAAAAAGAAAAAAAATATAGAGGTATTTTGCAAATTCCTGGTCTCTAGAAATCTAATAAGTTGTAGAAGTTTGAAGCGCTAAATAAATGTAAGGGGTCGTTTAGTGACCAAACTTTTCCAACCAGCAGCTGTGAGGGAAAATCTCATTCTCTCTTGGATTCTATAAAGGGACACAATGGTAAACAAAGTTCTCAAACTAGCAAAATCAGTCATCTTAGGGGTGACTAAATTCTTTTTCCCTTCTCTGTTTAAAGTTACATCATAGACTTAAAATAAAAGAACAATTTTAATGGAAAAATAGGAATCCATTCCAGAATAACCAGGGTCTCATGTTTATCTGTCTACAGTGAGTTCCCTAGTCTCCATGTCACAGGACAAAATATGTTTTTCCAATGTGTCTTGATGACTGCCCATAATATCGTCTCTGTTTCTCTCCTTATGGGACAGAATCTGTCCTTCTCAAGATTTTCTGATCCAGCAGTGTTTCCTTTCCAATTCAGAAAAGGGTGGAAAGAGCAGTTCAGAGGAGAAGACTGGTAGATTGGTAGCTCTAGGGCAGTACAGACTAATTACTAGTAGGAATGTTAGAGAAGAACTTGGTGCTGTTCAAGAATTTTTAAGAGTCTGGATAGCAGAAAAGCAGGAACAAATAGTTAAGTAAAGTTTTGGATGGGAAGGGTATTTTCCTGTCTCTTGTGAACCTTTCCCTTGCAGGAGTCTCTGCTTGCACTGGGAGTTAGAAATTAGAATCATAGACAGAAAATAAAGGTGAATAAAGAACTAGGGAAGGAAAGAAACAAATCCAACAAATTAAAAGATCTTCACTCTGGCAATTTTTCTAGAATATCTTTGTGAATACCTGATGAATAAAAACAGCAGCCTAATGTGGAACATCAGAATTCATTTTCTGCCAAGAGGAGAAGTTGGATATTTTACAAATAAGTTTTTTTTCCTAAATCTGCCTTTAGCAAACTGAATCTTTGTTACAGTGAAGAGCATTGCATGTTTATATATATTTATATATGTGTGTGTGTGTGTACAGGCTTTTGATATAGCTTTAAGAACATTTTAGCCTTTCTCCCTCCCTTCTCTCTTTCCATCTCTTTCCCACCTGTTTGGTTTAGCAGTTCAGTTTCACTTCCAGCAATTATGTATTATGCATGCATAGTTCAGCAAAGCTAACAAGAGTTCTGCACCACACTATGTTTGTACATAAGTACCCCTCTTGAAAGCATAAAATCAGATTGCAATTGTTTAATAACAACTGCTTTTGTAATAACAAAAGAAATTAGACTTTCTGAGACATATTTTTATAGGGAAATAAGCTCTGTAGACACTTTGTTGATTTTTTATTTATCTCATGATTCTTTGGTTATACACAGAAAAATGTTTAAAAGAACTATTTGTTTTGCCTGGAAATTGTCCTTTCCAATGTGTTCAATGCTCAGTATAAATTCTCAGTTTAGTTAATGTTGCACTTCCTTGATTTATACTACTAGATTTGCTTATATAGGTAAGCATATTTCTTAATAACCTACACACCAAAGTCTTGAAATACTAGAGCTTTGCTAACATTTGAGAGTGTTGTTGGTTCAGACATTCATTGACTAGTGGAAAGGAGCTGGGGTGAGGAGGGAGGATGGAGGATGGGGCTGGGGTGAGGAGGGAGGATGGACCTGGGGTGAGGAGGGAGGATGGAGGATGGGGCTGGGGTGAGGAGGGAGGATGGAGCTGGGGTGAGGAGGGAGATGGAGCTGGGGTGAGGAGGGAGGATGGAGGATGGGGCTGGGGTGAGGAGGGAGGATGGACCTGGGGTGAGGAGGGAGGATGGAGGATGGGCTGGGGTGAGGAGGGAGATGGGGCTGGGGTGAGGAGGGAGGATGGAGGATGGGGTGAGGAGGGAGGATGGAGGATGGACCTGGGGTGGGGAGGGAGGATGGAGGATGGGCTGGGGTGAGGAGGGAGATGGAGCTGGGGTGAGGAGGGAGGATGGAGGATGGGCTGGGGTGAGGAGGGAGATGGGCTGGGGTGAGGAGGGAGATGGGCTGGGGTGAGGAGGGAGATTGGCTGGGGTGAGGAGGGAGGATGGGGTGAGGAGGGAGGATGGCTGGGGTGAGGAGGAGGATGGGCTGGGGTGAGGAGGAGGATGGGCTGGGGTGAGGAGGAGGATGGAGCTGGTGTGAGGAGGAGGATGGAGCTGGGGTGAGACGCTGGCTCCAGCAGAGCCGGGAGTGGCAGAGCCGGAGCCGGAGCCGGGCGGTGCCAGCACAGGCAGCAGCTGTCACCAGCTCCTCGCTGCCACTGCACGCAGGCACTTCAAAAGATGCAGCTCTCCAGGGATTCCTTGAACTTGTCTTTATTTTTCCATTTGTTGCTATTGTTGCTCTTTCCCCGTTTTTGGCTTTCTGCTTGGCTTTTCTGTATCGCTGCATCTTCTCCTCTGTTCTAAGAGAAATTGGGAAGCTGTGAATATCTCCTGGTCTTGTGTCTTCAGAGGATATGAATTTTTAGTCGTTATTATAATCCATAATCATCATTGTTTTCTTGCATTTATATAATGCTGCTGGTCTGGCTAATGGTTTTAGAAAGCAAGGGAAAGAAGGTCCTAGCCTAAAGGATTTTACAGTCTATTTGTGAGACAAGCAACATCACAGTCAGCACAGTCTGGGAGCTGAGGGGAGCACTGGGATAATGAAGCCAGAGGAAAAGAATCATTTAGAGTGTGTTTTCCTCTTAACTTGTCTGTTTATTGACTTGCCTTACCTTGCAACAAAAAAATTCCGTGAGTTTGTCTGGTCAGGCGTGAAATTGGCTGCAGAAATGTAGAAAGATAAACAAACACAAAGGCCAAAAAAACCCCAGACAGAATTCATACAATTAAATTCAACTCAGGCTGACACAGTCAGGGCCACCGGCCCTTTTTTCAAGGTATTGTCCTTTGGGTTTGTAAATTCAGGAGCGCAGAAATTACCAGTCAGGTGTGGAAGTGAGCCCATCTCAGCCAGTACCATGTCTTAGACCATGTGGTTTAGAGATGAGGATCTCTCCATTTGACAGATTTGTGGTTATCTGTCCTAAGAATCAGTCTGGTCTCATAAAGCTTCAGACACACAGTCACTGCAAACTTTTAAATTGCAAAACATGTATTTTTTTCATGGTACCCATCCATGGCTTCTCTCTTGTGATGTAAGTGGTTATAAGAAAGGGAATTAAATCACTTAGAAAGACCATCATTTTCTTGGCTGATAGCCCCAGGATAATGTCAGCAGACATTGCTGGCACATGTAATACCCTTAACATGAGGGTAACAACATGTTTGCAAGTGAATGAGTCATTGGAATAAATGCAGGCATCCAGGGGTTGCTGTAAAATAGATGGAATGGAAACAACCGATGTATCTGCGCTGACCCTTACATGGGAATTTCCTGGTTTTACCAAATGGACAAGCTGGTCTAGACATAGACAAGAGCTGCAGAAACATAATGCAATCCAGCAACAAGAAAAAGTGTCTTATTTCCTAATATGTTGGTCAGAAAATTGAGGAGAGGTGATTTTTTTTTGGCTTCTGTCTGAAGATCACTTGCAAATTTCAGCTGAGAAAGGAGATGGTGGCTCTGACTTCTTAATGGAGCTGGGTGCCATGGACAGATTAAACACACTCCCATCTGCTTCTGGCTGCAATTCAGCATAATTTAAGGCAGAGCATGATCTTCTGTGTCATTCCCCCTTCCCCACCACACGCATGTACAGTAAGATCAATGGAGATTTGCAAAGGTATTGATTTGCTCGAATTTGTGATGGGACTTGGACATTTTCCCAAACAATGAATTATTTGACACCCATTTCAGGTTAAAATTGTAAATTACTCAGCCTATTCACAACGATCATCCTGATGATCTGTTTTTTTCGTTCCAGGGAAAGCAAAACCTGTGTATAGCAAGGCAAAGCAGCTTACAGAGCATTTGTGTAAAATTTATTCAGATTTTTTTTTTCACAAAAGCTTTTAAGAATGCCCCTTTTTAAAGAATGCTAGAAGAAAAAGGTTTATCTCTGGGTTAAAAAAAAACCCTTGCGTATTTGCTGAGTTATCAAGATGCCCTCTATGTTCATGTTCTCATTCTTTAAATTATATTTCTCCTGACAAACTCATTTTCAGTCACAGTAATGAGCAGATAAACAAGGGGCAGCAGTGGATAGCTGCAGAGTGAATAGAATAATTCAGAAGGGGAACTTTTTTTCCCTGAAGAGCATGTCAGCTCCTAAAAATTTATGCATCTAGCCTTGAGATATGCAAGCCATATGCATAAATAAATAAGCTTTTGAATGCACACCATAGGTTTTGGCAGTGCTGGAGGCATCAGGTGGGGGGAAAACCTGAAAAAAATTCCATTTTTTTCTGGCTGCTGAAGATGTACAATTATTGGGTGTAGTAATTAGACAATGAAGCTGTCTCTAATAAATCTGTTTTATGGCTCTTGGAACTTTGGTAGCCGTGAACATGAGGTTGTTATCAAAGGCTTTACAGTCTTCTGCTGAGCAAATTGTCAGCTTATGAAATTTTGAAGAGGAACGTATCCATCTCATAATCAGAGGTAGAAGAGACAGAAGTAAATGACATTAAGATATACATTGCCTTTTCAAAACACTAGGCATGATACCCACCAAAATCTTTTAGCAGTGGTGCCTTAAGCAGAAAACCTCAGAAGTCTCTTTACCTCCTGACTCACTGCAAGGAACTGTTTTGGTGCTTTAATTTAGAGATGTGTTGTCTGCTTTGTTGAAGTGTTCTGCAATAGTTCTGGGATAAGATGGGAAGAATGTCTTTGTGAGCTTTGTGGGCTGAAAATAATAATTTTTATTTTTTTTAAATTAAACTAAAATTTTAACTCCCTCTCTTACTCCAGTCTTGCCCCTTGCTTGTCTGTTTTGGTTTGCTGGCTTGGTTTTTTTTTTTTTGTTTCTTTTTGTTTTGTTTTGTTTTTCTTTTTGTTTATTTGGTTGTTTGTTTTTTGTTTCATTTTTGTTTTTCTTGTTTAACAAGAGAACATTTTTAATCATCCAGGTATGATAGGTAATGGATGGTATGTGATGGCTGTTTGATGATGGATTATTCATATATGCTTTGTGTCAAAACAGCCAGTACTTTTTGCTAGCCTGAATTCTGTCAACTGTTGTTTTACCTTTAGACCTGGAACTCTTTAGAACTGTGTGCTTACATGTTTGATGCTGCCATATATCCATCCCTGAGTTGGCTGAGTCTCTTATGACTCTAATACCTGCCTAAAATTGTCCTGTTTACTGATATATTATCCTCTTATTCATCCCTCCCCATGGCATCTGTAGAGAATTATGTGATATTATGTTTGTTGCCTGAGACATTGTGCAGAGGGACTGGGTATGTTGTGGGGCACAAAGCTTTGGATTTCCCATGCTTTACACACCTGAAGTCTGCTGCTTTGTGGAAATGGTGCAAAAAGAATGTGGGTCAGTTTTAATGTAAAGGACTTGGTGGTTTATAGCTACTAAGATCTCATTCAGTAACAGTTTCCACTGTGGAGTGGTGAAGGTATTTGGGCATCTGCTTTGATAGAGGACTCAACCACCTCCATTGCTTTTATTGGGGCAACTTCCATTCCTACAAGCTTGCTGTATAAGCATCTGTATTTGAAAAGAAAACTAAATTCACCCTTAATCTGGACTCAATTTTCTCAGCAGCTTTCGAGGGTGATTTCTGAAAATTAGGTATAAATATCCAAAGGATTTAGATTGACAGTAAGAGACTCTGGATTGAAATGAAAACAGGGAAAAATATAAAAAGATAAATTTATGATATTATAATTCTGTTGAGTCCCAGCAAGCTAGAGCACATAAAGTTTTAAATGCTAACATTGGGATTTTAAAATCAATGGAGTGTTTAATAGAATTCTGTACAATGCATGCAACATCGGGGAAATGTGGCAACAGGCAAATTTGGAATGAGTGAAACCTTGAATGTGGCTTGGTTACATAATTAAAACTAGACAAACAAAGGAAAATGTCAATAATCCAGCCAAGAAGTCACACAAGTATAGATTGGTGTCTCACTATCAAGGGAAAAAAAGTAAGTAATCAAAACAAACCCACAGCTTGGGATGCAGATGGCATTTTGGGAACCACTAAGAATAAAAAGGAATTTAAGTAAGAGTCATATATGAATTGCTAAAATAATGCATTGAACTCCTCAGGATTTGATTCAGTTGAGGCAGCACCTGAGATGACCATCCTGATGTGTTTATCATATGTCTGCCCTCAGGGGTGTCCAGGACTACATGTAATGTTTTACCTCCTAAGAGACTTGGAGCAGGGGATTAAAGAAAAAGAATGACAAATGTAGATATGATGTTGTTGCAGCATAGGAATTTTTTTTTTTTTGGTGACCTTGTCTATGACATGGCAAAATGTCTTAAATGCAAGATATTTACTTTTGGGGTAAACAAGAAAAAATCCAGCAGCAGCCATGCTGATAACAGACCAATAATTTCCATCACAGAACTTATCTTTCCTACACAAAGAAACATTCTTCACCTTCTGCTGTAGCTCATGCCCTGATGTGCCTTTCCTAGATTCCCAAATGGGTTGGTTTCCCTCTGGACCCTGCCTGGCCCCTATGACAACAGCAGAGAGAAAATTGGAATTTACCATGGAAAATTAGGTCCAGCTGAGGGACTGTCTTGTCATGGAGACACTGTCTCAGTTTCTGATTCAGCTACTCTTTTTGTGGGACCACAATTATTCCAAATTTTTTCCCATCTTCCTCTTGCCCTCTTGCACAGCAGAGATTCATTCTCACTGCAATTCACAGCACCCTCATCATGGCTGGGGCATCTCACTGGAACAGCAGTTACATTGCAAACCTGCTCTGTGATTGCAGTGACAGAAATGTGGCTGATCTTAAGAGTTCTAGGAATTAAAATGTACTCTGCAAATAAGAGGTTTGAAGAATAGCTATTTTCACAGATTATAGGATACTTTAAAAAGAAGTACTTGGATTAAAGGAGCCTTGGTTTTATTTTAGAAGTCAAAGACATGTCATACCTTTTTAGCAAAATGTGATTAATACAAAATTTTGCAGTCAATTCCTAATATTAATATGAAAAACCTGGGAGAGGTGGATGAAAATCCAGTCATCTGGATTTTTCACTTCATCATCTATTAATCCCTCTCTGAATGAGAGGCATCAGATGCAATTTTCAGGTAACATCAGAGGAGCTGATACTTAACAGTTCTCTCCTCTGACTGAACAGCATTAGGTCTGCTAAGATTTAGTCCAATGAATTTATTTCACCAGAAGACTCCTGGCTCTGGAAAACGGCCCCAGAGGATTCTGGTTTTGTTGGAATTTGGGTCTCAAAGCACAGCTTCAGTGTGAATTCTTTGATGCCTTATGAAGGCTTTATTTACATGGTGACAGGCTCTTCTGTAAGGCCACCAAGGATATCTATGTGGTCCTGCTTGTTTTTATGGTCCTTTCAGAAAAGTGTAACTGTGAAATTTTAGCTTCTGCCATGTTTGTAGAAAACTGCCCAACAAATCCCAAAGGGATGGGAAAGGCAGGTGCCCCATCCCTACCCCAGACCATTCCAAATAACTGCTAATACAGTCACACCTCTTCCTTAAACCTCTTCCTTCCTTCTGTGCACTGTCCATGCTCATAAATTTATTTCATACAAGCAGTTTAAACTCCTCAAACAAACAAATTTTCTCTCATGTCTAAAAATAACATTATATATACCACATTATGTACCATGGCCAGCAGTTCTTTTTTCCTCAAACTGAAAAATAGCTAAGAGCTTCCAGGTCTATGATATCTCAATCCATTTTTGCATCGCTACTACCAATTTTAATTCATCCTTATTAATCCTGTAGTCACCTTCAACAATTTCAGTGCAGTCAGTCCATGAGATGAGCCTGTAAGTCTCAGATGATTTGTAGGACAGTTTTTGGTTTTTTTTTTCATTGATGATGTTCTTAAAGAAAAATAGTATTTTGCCCAAAGAAGGATGAAAATACATTTTCCTGACAGGCAGAGAGGAACATTTTTGTTGTGATTGAAAAAAGTCTCAAATTTGTGGGGATAAAAAATGATGAAATTGGGATGCAAAAATATTGAGAAGAGGTTAGGGAAACTCGCTGCACAAGCAAAGTGCCAACACTCTGGGCCTGTTTCTGCCAGCAGGGATATTTAACAGGGATTTTGCATGGTATATGTTTCTGATGTCACTTGCATACATATTGTAGCATTAGCACATCAGAGCTTGTCCTTTAAGGTCCACAAATCACCTGCCATGATTACACTGCACACAAGAACAGGGTGGATGCTCACATGGAGGACTTTCTGTACCTTAGGGAGCTCACTGCCAGCAGCTCTGGGTAAGGCTCTGAGTGAGAATCCAAAAGATAAACTAATATGGATTTACAGTGGAAAGGGGCCAACACTCACTGTGGTTACTGAGCATTGAGAGCACCACAGAATCCCTGTGATGCCTCTAATTGACGGAACAAATTAAAAAGTGTTTTCCCTACATCAACACACAAAATTACACCTTCGTTTGTCTCCCAATCTGGGAATGGACCAGGAATTCTGGCTGCACACAGGGTTGTAATGTCCTTAGGAGAAAGTCCCTTAGCACTGGCCATATGCATATATATATATATTATACATGTGTTATCACTGAATGCAGTCAGTTACTCTCCTCTGTGAGTACTGTTTAACCAGCAGGGATGCCAAAATCTGTCTGCTTATTGCTGACTCTCAATTCATGTTTGATCAAAGCCCCACTGATACATCTATCAAACTCACTGCTAACTTAATCCCTACTGCTCTCATTTCGAGTGACTGAGTCGTTTCCCCCTGTTATGTTCAGCCTGCTGTAAACACCAGCACTTTCTGTAAGTCTCTCTTTTCATCCTGCTGTTTAATAATCTAACCAGTTTTTTTTTTCCATGACAAATGTGTTCATATTTCTGGAAATTTTCATGCTTATTGCTTTTGTCATTTAAGCCCTCCTAGCACTGCTGCCCTCTGTTACCTTCTCTGTTGAGTACTTGTGCCCCCATGATGTGAACAAATGCTCATCTCTCTGGATTTTCTTGCTTTCTTTTCATATGTGTTTCTAATTACATCCCACAATTTGCAAGCTATCAGTATGAAAAATTATTAGATATAATGACTGTGATGAATTTGTCCCGTTCGGGTTAAAACCCAATTTCTTCATCACATAAACATTTATTCTCCTTTATTGTCAATTTACCAAATAATAGGATTATTTATTTTTATTATTTTTAGTTGATGGTTTAATGTATGGATTCAATTAACTATTATGTCTCTAGGCAAATTTTAAGGCAAAACTTGACTAATTCTTTTCAGACATGTGTGATACATCCTCAGGCAAAAAATCTGCTTGTATGTTTTGAAATTCCTGTGCCTTCACGCAAAGCATGAGCATTGCCTCTTAATCCTCCTCATTTTACATCTTATTTATTTATTGTTGTACAATAGCTGTTATGTTGTAAGACTGACAAGGAGTAGGCAAGAGTATTTTGAAGAACAGTTTTGAAGACAGCAAAAAAAACCAATCCATAAACCAGGGGTTCAGTTGTGGAGATGCATATTTATGCATACATATTTTTGTAGATATAAACACTATGTAGATATACATGTGTATATATTTAATTATAGTGAACTGTTTTATTACTGTTATATTTTATTATTATTATTTTAGGGAAGCAAGTAATCAATCAACACATATGGTATTGGGAATATATATAAGCTCCCCATAAAAATGATTGAGATTAAAAACAATTTAAAAATACAGGAAATATAAATTCATATTATGACAATTGTATTTTGAGAGAAATCTTGTGGGTTCTTTTTTTTTATTTTCTTTTGCATTTGCAATGGCCAGAATGAAAGTCCTCATGATTGATGTTAGCTTTCAATTCTATGACTTGTTCCAGTTTGTGTCACAATATTTGACTGATGTAGGAGTGTATTGTTCTTTGTTTGGATTTTTTTTTTACTCAGTGATGCGTGACAGCATCACTTTGAAATCAGTACAGGAGCAGGGCAACATGTCAGCTTGATTTATTTAGCTGTTTTTCTGTTAACACTCCTCATCATGTTGGTAGAATGATCAGGTAGCTGGCACTAATGTCATTATGCAAGGGGCATTTTAATCATTCAATGAATATATACAATATTCCAAAAAATTGTTTCCCCCATATTTGGGAAGAGATGTTTGGATAACATGCAGAAAGTTTCCCAAGTTATCCAAGACATGCCAATAAGCAAGAGGGTGAATAAGACTAGTTGGATGAGCTATCTTGTCTGATTTGATACCAACCAGATATTTGGCAAGCTGCTGTGTCACAAGGAAATACTGATTTCAATAGGAATCTTTTACACAAAGTGAATATTCATTTATTTTCCTCTGCAGAGAGAATCCAGTACATGTAGATTAATAATTTGTACTGCATTTCTGGCAATTGCATTCCCCTGGACATTGTGTTATCTGGATTACAAATTAGTTACTGATATTACTCAGTAATTTAAATAGGGCAAATAAAGCAGCACTCAAAGATCTTTTCCCTGGTTTGAGTTCTTGGAATCAGTTGTCATAGTATCCAGGTCTGGTTTATATTGGCAGTTTATATTGTCACTGGCGGACTTACTCTTGAGTCCTCTGCACCAGCAATCACAATATTAATTTTGACAATTTTCAAGACCATTTGATATCTTATGGGTTCTTTTAATCCTTGAATGAAAAATGCCTCCAGTCTTATGAAAGAGTTCATCAACCTTGCTATATCCAAACAACTGTAGGTAGGATGATCTGTAAGTTTAGTTTGAAAGAAAGGCAAGATATCTTCTGATTGCACTGGGAATATCTCACAAGTGTCAAGTCTTCATTGAGTGTAAATGAAACATCAGTCTTTCTGATTACTTCACATGGGTGTCACCAGCTTGTTCAGGCTTTCAATTAATTCCTCCCACCACCTCCCACCCCAATTCCAAATGGCTAGAATTAGAAAACAGAATTTCATTCTGAGCTGCAGGTGCACAGCTCTCTGTTTGAAATGCCCAGGGGGGCAGGCAGAGGGGTCCATTGCAGAGTGTGCATAAACAGCTCCACTCACTGACAGGAGTGACCCACATGGCCAAGGAATTACTTTGGTAATTTTATTTCCCAAATTCTTAAAAGCACAGAGGAAATTGGGTGGAGAGTTCTCTTCACTCTTATTCTCTCTCATTCCTCATTTTCTTTAATGTTTCTAAGTGTTTATTAATGTTATACTGGGGTAATTTGAAGGGACAATTTTTCTCTATTTGTATAGAGACACCATCATCTGACATTACTATCATGATATTGAATAATAATAATAATAATAATAATAAAATTACTCTAAACTTTCCTCTTCTTCCAGTGGTATGCTCTTGTTTTCTTTTTTCTTTTTTTTTTTTTTTTTTTTTTTTTAATTCTTGATGGTGAAGAGTCCTGTGGGATAGCAGAACAATTTTGAAAAAAACATGAGAAGAATCTGACTTCACCTGTTTATTTTGATCATTTCATCAATCCTGTGGTGCCCTTGAGTAAACATTTTCTTTAAAGTGTTTCATTGCCATCATTCCTCATGTCCTCTGCAGTATGAGTTTTTCAGCTCTCTCATGAAAGCTTCATATATATTCATCTTAAAGAAGCTCACACTGCACCACTGATCCTTGCTTTGCTCTCACCTATAATTCTTTTACACTTAATAGATTTTATCCACGAACAAGTATTGTTTTAGGCTTTTTGCCAATGTTTAGTCCTGTGAGCCAATTTTCTACACAAAGCAGTTTACAGCAGCTCTCTGTGAAGAATGTTCTGGTTTTGCTTATACTGAGAGATCTAAACTAGCAGACCTGCATGGAGCAATATGTAGTGTTAAGAAGACACAAATCATTCTTGGCCACAAATGAAATGTTCTAACTTTTGTAAAGTAGTATTCAAACTAGAAACTGTTGAGTTTCCACTTTTCTTTACCTAACCCCTTTGAGAATGAAGCAAGAGTCCTCATTTCTCAGAGTGCTTTGTCCCTCTGGTGGGTGCAGTGTGGACAATGTGGACAAAGGGGGGCTGATCTTCACTCTGAAAACGTGTTAGAAGCTAGATGAATGTCCTTGTTTTTCTCATACATTTATTGTGGGGGGAAAATGGGGGAGGATATAGTTATCTCTTGTTTGTCTCCTCTCTGTCGTTTCTAAAGTTGATATCCTGAAAAAAAGGGACATGATATTCCAAAGTATTCCTCACCTCCCACATTGGTTTAACAGATCCTGCAAAAACATTTTGTATAGCAGGAAATAAAAATCTAATCCTTAGGATAACCTGAACAACCTTTCAATAGACAGGATGTTAATAAAGCTGACAAATATTTGGAAAAGCAAAGCTGCAAGTCAAAGATCATTCATTTCAGAAACAGAGGTGATCAGAGAGCAGTGTTTGTCTGTGTGGAGGGGAAGGTCATCAGCTCAATCCTTGGTGTTACTTCATTAGCTCTGGTTATGGGAGACATGAAAAATACAGCAGGATGGTGGAAAGAGCAGAACTTTTAGTCACTGATCAGAATACAAAAGATCTGATATTTTCTCTTCATTACTGCTCTACTGAGAGAAGGAAGAGATGTCTGCAAAATTTTTAGACTCTAAGTTATTCAAGACATTTTGGCCAGAGTTGCTTTCTTTTTAAATTTGCATTTTTAAAATAATTTTCACATTAAGTACTTTACCAGCTCATATGCAAATGATTCATCATGGAGCTTTATCACCATCAAGCAACTGATTTGATCTGAAGAACTTGAAAGCCCTAGCAAAGCCAGAGAAGGCACAATGGTGAGACCATAGCCAAACTGCATCTAGGCAGAGATTACTGCTCAGAGTTTCTGTGCTGCTTTATGGAATGAGATGATGTCAGATAATGCCAATGTCCCTCCTCCTCTTCTTCATCCTGAAAAGCACATATTTGGATTACATCATGCTTAGTGTTTCCAGTCCTCCAGTCTAAGACATCACATAAAATCTACAGAAGTGTTTTCTGTTATTTGTAAAGCTTCTTTGATCATCACCTATGGTCTTTGAAAGCAGACCAAGCACTAATTTAGACTAAGAAAAAAAAAAAAAAAAAAAAAAAAAGTATTGCAAAATTGCAAAGAGTTGACTGATATTTCTGTGAGTACCCTGACACACCTAACATGGACCTCAAAGGGGGAAAGTTTCCTCATGGTAAAAGAAGAGGAAAATAGAAAAATAAGGCTGAATTGCATATTCTCTTTCCTTGTTAAGTTCTATGAATTTTTGCATCTCTAACTATAAAATGTCACAGATGTCCTCTGTTTGGAATCTGGGAGAAAATACATCAATGAATGCAAGCTATTAAAACTTATCTGTGTTTTGTTGAGCTTTAGAAATATTACATGGTGATTATTCCACCTGTTTTCAGGCTGAGTATATGGAATCTCAGTAACTGGAGAGAGAATATTAAAAGTGTGTGGCATTCGAATGGCAGATTCAGAACCAGGAGCCATTTCTCTGAAGTTTTACTCTTTCCCCTCTAAAATAGTATTTTTAAGAGACAGATAGTAGTTCCATATATTTATATAGATGTTTATGTTTGTGCTTAAGACTACTCTGAATCATATCAATTGTGAGAAATATATTAAATGTACTGGTGCCAAATCGATTTATGTCAAGTATTATTGATTCCAGTGAAGTTTCAGCTCAAGATATTTGTGTGGTTTATTTGTTCATTATTTTTACTTGTGGCATTTCTAAAATCTAATTTAAAAAAGGATTAATCTTTATGTCAAATAAAATGTTTTTATTTTAAACATTTTTAGCCTTAAAAAGTACAAGTGGAAGATACTAATTGTGTATTAAATTAAATGTATTATTTTTTCAAGATGTTTCATTTCAACAAAATTAAATTAAGTATTTCAATAGCACAGAATTTTTCAATATAAAAATGCTGAAAACAGCATGATGTTACAAAATGTCATTGTGTTTTCTACTTTCACAAGAAAGGAGGCACAAGTGAAAAATAGGTGGAAAATGTTGTTTCCTACTACCTTTTAAGAAATGTGGTTTTTTAATCAAGCTGTTCAGATTCCCAGAATCATGGTGAATAGCAGTTAATTTCAACTCCATGTACAATAGGCTCCATATGACCCTTTTTGACCCTAAGAATTTTTTTAAAAGCTCTGACTAAAATCACAACAGACCTGGTAAGTGTCTTTTTCCTCCTTTAGATTGGAGGTGATCATTGATAACTAGACTGGTTGCTATTAATAAACAAGAATCAGCAGGAAGTTAAGAAAAAAGTTTCAAAATTTCAGTCTATTTTGTTTTTTATTGTTCTTTGTTTAGCTGCCACCACCCCACACCCCTAATGTCAAGGATTATTTTTTTTCTTTAATTCCATATCAAAAGGAGTGAACCATTGTAGCTTCAGTGGGACACTAGGATATGACTGAAACTCCTCAGAACTAGATGTGTGCTTTTTTATTGCCCTTTTTTATTTCTTCCCCCCTTTATTATATAGCAGGCAGCAAAAGAAATGGGATGAACATTTTGCTGCTTGCTTCCAACCAGCTGGATTATTTCTAGTTGGCTGGTCACGTCTCCTACACCTAGTGATATAAATGATGAGCTTAGTTAAAATGGTCTGTGCTTTTTAATTTATTTTCCTTTTTTATTAAGACAATCCAGCAGATTGCTTTATTTTTCTTAATGGCAGCAGAAGGAGAATGAGTGAACACGCCTGGACTCCTGGTCCCTGGAGAGCAATCACACATTTGTGCAGACATGCTCCCTGACCCTGTGTTAAAAGGCTAATCTGAGAAAAACAGGGCAATGAGGTCTCTCATTTGTGTGTTTTCTGTGTTGTTGCATTCTCTTCCACCAGGTTTGTGGTGGTGTGCTGATGGGTGCTTTATCATACAGTCAGGTTGCTTCCTCATGCATCAAAATCCTTTATGTAAAGGTCTATATTAGCTCTCTTGGTGCAAATATATATTTTATACTAATATTTAAGAGTAGTAGCTCCCTACTGCATTTTATCACCAAACTGAAAAGGGATATGGACCCTGAATTCTGCATCTATTTCTGTAACAAGCCCTGTTGCAGAGGAGCTGAGTTTCTGCTGTACTTGGAGTGCCAGGTCTGAGTTTTGGAGCTTATCATCTAGTCAAAATTTATCCCATGTTCAAAATTTCCACAGGTGTGAGCTAAATAAATATTATTTCTTCTTTTGTCCTCCCTTTCTAGTTGCTTCAATGTACTCCCTCCTGCTTGATTCTATCTCCCAAAACTTGTGTAAAACCAGAAACAAAATTCATATGGGCAAAGGTGGAGGAAAGCTCCTAAACAGTGTGTCAGATGGAAGTCATAAACTGAAGGAAAATTTCTATTTTGTTGCAGTTTAGTGATAAGTGGCTGAGAGTAGGAAAGCTAAATTCTAGTGCCTGATCTTCAGCCTTTTTTTTTTTTTTTTAATTGTTGGTATCAAAGCAAGTCTAATTGAAAAAATGAAGTTTATGTGTGTGCATGCTCATGTCAGTTCTGCCTAATAACTTTTGAATTTGTTGCCCAATTTCAACCAATTTGACATTGGTAAAAATGTGATTTGACCATTTGTGTGGGTTTTTTTTATCTGTTTGGAGTTTGTGATTGGGAGCATTGAGTTTTTTGAGGGGCAGTGTTTGTATGTTTTTTGATTTAGATATTAATTTTGTGGGTTTTGTTTGTTTTTCTAATGGAATCAATCACTGAATAAAACAATGGAGATGAGGAATGAGTGCTCCCCAGGAGAGAAAAGCTAGAGGGGTGAGCTCATCTCTGGGTTTACACACCAAAGAACCCCTGCTTTACAAATTCAGGCTGTTCTCTGTCCCAGGAGCATTCAAATGCTGGTTTAATTGAGCCACCTTTCTTCCCTTTTGGGTTGTGGTGGAATAGAATTGTGCAAATGGCTGTGTTCTCACTAATTGGCAATTTAATCTAATTATCCAAATTCCATGGTGTGATGTAAATTAAGGTTAAAACAATATAAATATATTTTAAAACCCCCTAAACCTTAAAATGTTTCTTACCATATAATGAAACATAAGCTTGCAAATGAAAAATAAACCAGTGTTCTGAGATAATTCTCGAAAAAGCATCAAAACAATATCTTCAGATAAAAATGTTGCTGTATGAAAAGAATTTCCTGTTTCCAATCGAGGTAGTGGTGCCAGTTTTTGAGGTCAGTTTAACTAAAGTAAAACCACTTCTGATTTATTTATACTCCTCACACAACCATATATAATTTTTTTGCATTTGGGAGCCAGTAAGGAAAACATCAGTCTTGCAGCCATCTCAGCTTGACTCAATTTCTAACTCAGAGTCCTCTCTTCACTCATGCCCTGCCATGAAAGATCTCAAGGTTTCCTGAACACCATTTAAGGATGGCAAGCAGTGAGGTTTGGGAGCTGGGAATGTTTGAGACAGCAGGCTTTGTGCAGGGAGTTTACAGGGCTGATCTCTGTGGAAGGAGTGCAGCAGGAGATCTGTTGAATCCAGATCTCCACTGGGTCCAGAGTGTATCTGGAGAGATTAAGGGGTCAGTGCAATTGCTCATAGCTGGGATGTGGGCACTGCCCCTGGTAAATTCAGTGTGACAGCAGATCCATGGTGTAAGGACTCATGGCTTTACACAGCTCATTCTGCAGGCTCTGAAGAGACAGGGCTTGCTTTGCTGCCTTGCTCTGCCCAGTTTAGGTCCACCCTGGGGCACGGTGGGTGTCCTTGCTGGCATGGCTAACAGGAGGAGCTGCCAGCCTCTGGAGCTGGGAATGAGAAGGTTTTTCTGCCTGCTCTCTCTGTTGGCATCCTGCCTGCTTTTGCAACCAGCAAGGCAGGGACATCCTCCCCAGCAGCTCAGATCTAAATCCCAGATATGGAGATTGATTTCCAGCACAGCCTGTGCTGTGTATAAATCCTGGATCAAACAGGCTAATCATTGTTAATCACTGCTAATCAGCATGATGTGCCTGTAGACCTTTGCAGCCCTGCTTACTGGCTAGGGGGGACAAACTGCCAGGAGATGCTAAATCATTAACAGTTGCTGGTGAATTTAAGTAGCTGGTGGTGTTGAATTTAAGTGACTAGAGCTGCTGTCATACACTGCCAAGAAATGAAATATTCCAGAGCTGTGGCATCACTGTGCATTTTTCTCAGCACGACTGTGATTCAGGCTGAGAAGTGTTCATCTGCCTCAGCACACGAGGAAACTTAGTGGAAGAACTCCTTCCAAATAAACTGCAGAGTGCTGTAATAATGATTATTTTTGAGGTTTTTTTCATAACTCCATCATAGGTTATATTATAGCCCTCTGCTACCTGCAGTTTAGCATTTGCACTCAGCACTTTGGTGAAAGGAAAGCTAACACTGGATCTCAGACTCCATTATCTATCCTTGTTGCTTACTGTATGGTTTATTCTTGGATAGCTATGGAATTTGGGAAACTTTCCTGTAGGCTACTGTGATTTTCATGTTTTTATTTGCACTACACAGGTTTGATTGTCTTTCCTTTTTTTTTTTTCTATTTCTTTCTTTAAATTTGCAAATTGTATTTCTAAATAGCAAGGAAATGTGGCAGGTTGTATAGTTGGAGAGAATTACGGCCCCTCTCTGGTAGTTAATGTACCCTGAGCTTTTGGCTTAGGTGCCTCATAATGCCACATGAGGCATGTGGAAACTGCTCAGAAACACATTTGTTAGCTGTCATGTCAGTGCTTAATTATATCTTACTTCTGTTTCAGTGCATCATGCATAAGTCTGCTAAATGTTCTGTGTGAATCCAAACCTGATTTATAGGCACAAAAGCACCTTAGAGAATACCAGTGGAATAAAAGAGCTCCCTTTAATGTGCTTTGCTATCTGCAGAGCTCAAATTTAGTGTAACTTTGTTAATCTTGGAATCAGTAAACAATATTGCATACAGTGTGTAGCTTTAATTTAAGCAGATTGCTTACTTCTGATCTTGTTCTCAGGTGTGCTGTGAAAATTAAATTTTCTTTCTTTGCTAGATTGTAGGAAGAGTTGAAAATATGGTGTGTGTGTTTCTAGATCCTCTGCTGCTGCTGCAACTCAGGGCAGCTCAAAGCCACAACAATACCATTGATTTATACCATCTAGTGTTCAGATTTTGCTGCTGTTGGTGATGGAAAACAAAACAGCATTTTGAGGTTGCAGCTTTCTCCCTGTAAGTCCCTGAACTAAGGGAGTAGGGAGGGCAGAAGGGACGAGATTGTGCTTAGGTAAGGAAGTGAAGTCTTGCTGCTGTGTGCTGGGGGTGTTGCTGCATTCTTCTCAATAAATTATTTTTGCTCTCTCAGTTGGTTGCAACAGCTTCAAGATGCCATAAGTGCTTTTGCTCTGAAATGAGATTTTCTGAGTGCATGAGCCTGGAGCTTGTGAGTTTGGAAGCTGCTGAATGCACAAGCAGACTAAGGGCAAAGTAACATCACAACACTTGGAGAGTGACTTCTCATGTGTCCTGTGATGCCAAATAAATACATTTGTTTGCTGTTTACCAGTGATGGTAATGCAATATCTCAATGTCTATCCAAACACTTCTAGGGACACTGAATGAAAGAATAAGCCTTTTCTGCTTTGAAACTTCTGGTAAGCATGAAGGGTTTCTGAGTGAGTCTGTTGATTGGACTGTCAATACAAGGAGGTTTCTTGTGTTGATAACTGAAGCCTGTCCCTCCTTACATTCCTCCTTGTCTGATCCAGTACATATGAAAAGGTATAAAGCCTGGAGTTTGCCAAATACCTGGAAGCCCTAAAAGATGCTTCTCAAGGTGGTGGAACTGAAACATCCCACCTCAAACTTCTTGGTAAAGGAAGATAATGTACTTGATAAATTTTGGGACCAGTGACAATTGTGGAAGCAGGTTAGTGATTTTGGTTGAAATGTTGCCAGTTTCCTCGTTACTGTTCTGATAAGAAACACTTTTGGTTTGTGGATTCTTGCACAGACCTTCTGGTAAGTGCAGTTCCTCCATGAAGCTCAAAGCATGTGAGAAGGTGCTTGTAAGGAAGTCATCCAGAATGGGGATTGTCTTTCCTGAGAAACTGGCCAGCCATGAAAACCTGTTTGGGTGGAAGAGATCAGGAGTCAGTGGTTCCTCTTGGAGAGGCGTTAGGGTGAGCAAGGATGTGAGGAGAGGCTCTGCCTGGAATCAGGCACAGCCTGCACACCCTTAAAGAACAGAACAAGATTTCTTTCACACTATCAAAGTGAAGTTTAGAGATGATACTAAGAAGTGAATTCTACAAATTAAATTTCATTTAAACCAATAGAATTTTTGCAATAGTTTAATTCACCTGCAATTTTATCCCACATAGCTCATGGCTATCAATGCGCTTAATGGGAGCAAATGGAAATAACAACAAAGGTCAGAAATGGGCTTTCAAATATCAGCTTTGAATTGGAGAAAACTGTGGGGAAGCCAGATATTGCAGCTTCTTAAAACTAAGTTTGAAAACTTTAGATTACAATTGCACAGGCTCCTTTTGGAAGAGAGATGAAATGTCTTTAAAAGGCTTTTATGCACGTAACATATAAGGTTATGAATCTTTTTTCCTTTTTTTCTCCTTTCATCATTGTTGCTTACCACAGGCATTTCCCTTTTTATACTTCATACTATAAGCCCTGGTGCAGCTGCATTGTTGTTCACCTTAGCTGAAGATAAACCAGGGGAGATTTGCATAGCTCCAGTTGCTTATCTTTTTGCTGTTTTCTCACCATGCCCAGCAGGCATGGCAGGAATTCATCATTCACGGTGACTTCATACAATCCCTGAAACCCAGAAATTTCACTAGGAGAGGAAGTAGCTGAAATCAGTCAGTCTGTACTGTCTGCAAGGCAGTTCTACTTGCAAGACTATTTAATGAAAATACCTAAGTTTGGTTATATAAATACACATATGTCAAAACTCAGATGATGCCCTTTATCTTGTTGAATCATCACATTTAATTTCAGTCTGTGCAGTAAGGATTAAAACACCTTTTAATTACTGAAGGATGGACTTTCTCTGCAAATTAGCTCCCTTTAATAATTAGAACAGTTTAGGGCTTACACAAGGGTCTTGGAGTCATAATCTTCAGGGATTTAAAAGTTGCTAGGAGCTGACACAGGAAGAGGGAATCCAAAATTATTGCTTCAGTATGCCAGCCAAGGAAGTCATCTGTTCCTGAGGCAGACACAGACACAGCTGCTAAAACCCTTGTGCTTGAATTCTGCATGGGTACCCAGAGGTTCCAATCATTTTAGTGCAGACCAGTTTGAAAAGCAAGGATTTGTTCCCATGGACTCAGCTTGCAACAGTCTTGATCTGTGTGCTCTGCATGCTCTACTCATGGCACAGTTTTGATGAACTGCCATCAACACATGGAACAGGGTAAAAAAATTAAAGTTAAAAAACCTCTCCTTGGGTTTGAATATCTTGAAATGAAGATCTTTGATTCATATGTCTCAGATGAGTTCCACTAAATATTCAGTAGGGCGTTGCTCAGGTAGATAAAACCCTCTTAAGGCAGTAGAGTTATTCTGGTGGCAAAACAGTTTAATGCATGCAAAAAGACTAATGATGAGAGTAAATGATGTCCATGCAATTAGAGAATACCAGGACTTGATTTAATGTTAAAATAAGTAATAAGTTAAAAATATTATTTTAAGGTCAGTATGGAAAATGGGAATTAGATTAGTGTTTAAGATTGCATTCAGATTTGTGATTTTAGGTACATGAGCCCCTAGAACTAAGGTAAAATTTTCACCTTAAAAAAAAAAAAAAAAAAAGAAGGTGATCCACCACTGTGTTTTTGTTTACCTTTAACAGAGACTATCATTTTGTTTAAAGTTCAAGTCCAAAAGACAACATCAGATGTTTTTCTTAATAGAAATAATAAATCCTGGGCTATTAAACATAATTGCCAGACATCTAAAAGAGAGGTTTTTTTTCCACTGGAGATCTTAAATTTAGACTTCAGTGTGTGTGTAAAAGAGGAGATAGACATTTGCTGCATACAGTATATTGAGTGAAGGAAGATACAAGAATGCAGTTGTTCAGGAAGCCTTTGGCCCTAAAATCTGCATCCTCTGTCAAACTCTCATCACTCTTCTCAAAGGTGATCAATTTAGACCAATTTCTGTCCCTAAAGGAAAGTTTATAGGAGCTTTGTGTTTCTAATTCACTTTATGTATTTTTGGTGATTGAAGAGAGGTAAAGACTGTCTTTTAGTGGCAATAGTTTCTGCTTCTTGAAGGACTCTGCTAGGAGATATTCTCTGCATGATTTTCACTCAGCCTCTATGAGCATTCACCATTAGATACATAAATCTGAAGCAAAGCTCTCTTGAGTACCATGTGATGAATTCAGCCATCTAATGAAAAGGAACAAGATATTCTCCAGATGGGATACTCTAATGTCTGATTCTCCTTTGGAAGAGAGAGAAATTGACCTCTAGGGTATGGTCGACCCTTGCTGTCTGGTGAAAGAAAAAAAATAAAAGTAGACTACATAAATATGTTTTTTCCCTTCTTCCCTCACAAGGACAGGTTGGTCTTTTTTGTTGGGTTTTTGTTGGAATGTGGTAGATGAAAGAGAAGTTGAATGGATAACATTGGCAAGAAAACTGGCTTTACTTTGAAGATGAAAAATAGGCTTAGGAGCTGTTTGCATCCTCTCTTGAATTAAGATATTAACCAAATACAAGTGTCTCTGGTACTATGCACAGGAATTCACTGAACACTTACTGCTTTTCAAATATACAATTATTTATTGGCTGTCTCTTTAAGGGTGTGTTAGATTTTTTTTTAATTGTAAAATTTTTTAAAATTATTTTTTTAGATTTAAGAAGCTTTCTAAAATAATCCCTTATCTACTCAACATACAGAAAGAGCCAAACACATCAGCTCAGCATTGTCTCTGTTTTTAATGGGTGCTTTGTGATGTTAGAGTATAATGAAGTTTTTCTAGGGAAGGGCTGGATTAATCCAGTCCTGTAGGACAGCTGTGCAAAAATAAATCTATCAGTGTGAGCAAATTTTAAATAAATGGGTACATTTGCCAGTCTCTGAATGCAGGATTAATTTCTATGCCTGATTGATTCATGTGGGATCTAAAAAACCATGAGTCTAAAGTGTTGGAAATGTATAGGAAAATTGTCATTTGGTCATAATTCACCTTGACATGAGTGATGGAGAGTTCATATGGGTAAGTGAAGCCTTTGAGGGCATGGGCCATAGTTATTAAATTGAGCTTTTCTATGAATACAAGATTTCATGAGGTTGTGCTTGCAACACACAACCTTTGTATTCAGGCAGACTGTGGGGAAGGAGTGAATAACAATATTTGTGAACATTTGTTTGTATCTGACATGGCTTGCTCATTTAGTCAGACTTTTTTATGGTTTCTCACTTGCCCTGCGTAGGGCATGCAGGTAAACTGAGTTTTGTTTGCTGATATTCAGACAGGGTTTTCACCTGTTGCTTTCCAGAGTGTGTCCTAAACACAGATGTACAGCTGTGCTAATATCAGAATAGAAACTTTATGACTGGTGTTCTTTCTTGATTAAGTTGCTTCCCACCCTCAGTAATAAAAGAATCTAAGCAGAAGCTGTGACCTGCTGCTTCTTTGATAGACAGAAAATCATTGCAATGTACCTGCCT
Source organism: Erithacus rubecula (assembly GCF_903797595.1). NCBI lineage: Eukaryota > Metazoa > Chordata > Aves > Passeriformes > Muscicapidae > Erithacus > Erithacus rubecula. The sequence continues at coordinate 24,108,454 of NC_136659.1, forward strand.
ACAAAAACAAAGGGTGATTATTATTCATGTAGAGAAAAATTGTGGATAAAGGAGATGTTTACAGAGATCAGAATGAGTTTGCAAAAGATTGCATGGGAGACTTGCTCCTTATCTGAGTGCAGAATCTTGAGCTTACTCTGTGACCCCATCACCTATTTAATTATATCTTGGATAAATTTGTTTTACAGTCTCATGCCCAAAATATTTAATTGGTTTAAGTTACAGAAATAGGATCAGTTAGCAGCAGCTCACTTTTCTAGCTGTTAGCATTTTTACCATGCTGTTTGGTGGTATAGAAATGTTGTCCTATCTATGCTGCACACTTCTACAAATTATTTAAATTCTTGCCGTCTTTTTGATGTATTTGTGACTTTTTTAATATACAGTGTTGCTGTTTTTTAATTCTTAATCATATACAAAGAATGAGGCTTTCATATTTCTGTCCATACCCAAATTTTCTCAATATACAGTGAAAAAATTTGTCCTTCAAGTACGTGGGGTTTTTCTAACTGTTTGTAATTTATAATATATAAAGTGTGGTGAAGGGTAATCAAGTCTATTACTTGCAAAATATCATACAGAGCTTATCCCTTTAAAAGTCAGGCATCTGACCAAAATAAGTGCATAACTTTGCCTTTGAAGAGGAGTTAGTCCCCTTGTGACCTGAATGGTGGGTCTATTACTAGTCTCTAACAGCAAAGGATCTCCAGATGCTTAGTTTAGGTAAACACATTTTAGACTGTTGAATAAGATCTCATAAGCAAATTTCTTAGTTAGGTTTGCCCCCTCAATCATCTAATCCAAACTCTGTGGTCAATGGCTTTCTACAGTCTGTGTTGGATCAATTTTCATGCTCCATTGCACCTGATTCTCTTTCCTTTCCACACGGAATGAAACTCTGGCTATCAGCTGGAGTGTTACCAGAGACTTTACTCAACTCTCTGTGACTGACACAAATAGTCTTCCAAAGTCCTTTGGATCTCCAGTGACTATGTTGATTTATATCAGCTGCAAGTCTGGCCCAGTGGCGGTAACCAAACTATTGATATAATCCAGAAGTTCAAGTAATGCAAAGAAATTGATTTTTTAATACACATTTCTATTTGAAGGGTGGTCCTTTGAGCCATTCTTTGACTCTGAGTTGCAATCATACTCGTGCTGTTCAGCTGATGTACTCTGCCTGGGGTTGCAATGTGTCATGAAAACCGCATTGTGTTGGATGAAAATACAATCTGCAGTTGAATAGGACTTTTTTTCCACTGTTGTCTATCAAAACTTCTATTACTAGCTCAGTTATTCATTAGCAAAAATACAGAGCACATGTTCTGAGTTCTGCACAGGACCATCAATTATGCTAGTCTTGTGAAGAAGTACTGGCATTAATTTTGAACTGGACAGCAGATTTTTTTTGCTTCTTTTCACAAGGCTATTTTTATTCTTTTTAAAGTGGAAATAAACATCCTAGCTCATCATCCAGGGTATGTCCCTGATACAGAACATGGAATGACTAATTTATAAAGAAGCAAAGCTGTACTTGAATCCAGAACTTAAAAATTTTCTTAAACTTGGCTCTTGAATTGACACCTCTTGAGAGAAATGTTAAGAGTTTTGCATTATCTCCAAAGAGCAGGAAAGCTTGGATAGAAGAGTTCTTTCTGTCAGAGAGCTGGAACTGCACTTTTCTTGTCAGTTCTTATATGTGGCTGTTTTTAGCAGACTAGAATACTTTAGGATATTATAGAAATTTTTTCTGTATGATTGGGCCTTATTTCTAGACAGGTCTATTGGCTTTGTAAGTTACATTATAAATTACTATTATCATTGTAGTAGATTAACTTAATCATCATCATTTGAGGGAAACTTAATCAAGGCCTTTGATTAAGGCTGGTTAGCACCCAAATTACTAAATAGGTGGAAACATTGCTCCTTAAAAAGCATGAAGGAAGAATGATGCACCCAGTCATAGTGAAGAAGACTGGAAAAGAAAGCAAATGTGCCAGATAGCAGAAAATTAAAATGCATGACATGATAAGTTTTTCTAGACATGTGTCTGCACCAGGTTAATGTTTTATGGTTAGAGATTCATGATAATAACTTCATTAAAGTCAGAGGGACTGAGTAAAAAAGCATATACTTTTTGAAATTGAAATCTTTCCCTATCTACGAGCATAAATTCATATTTTAAGAACTGCATCACAGGTCTCTGTTTTTTTAAAAATACTTTTCAGTGTGCAAATTGAGGCTTTAACTAAGGAGATTAAGTTGGGGGTGGGAGGGAAGTAAGAAGTGAGCTTTTTTTTTTTTGTTAAAATTCAGAGTTTTCAGTCTGAAATCATTGTCTAATAAAGGAACATACTCTGCTGGACAAAGTTTTCTAACCACCAGTTTTAAAAACTAGGAAAAAGAGGATAGGAATAGCCCATTCATAGGCAAGTAGAGAGGAAAAGATGGGTTAATGTGAAAATATGTTCTCTAGGATTTAGTCTAGTTGCTATTAAAAATGACAATGCACCATTTTGAATAGAATGGCTTACCACATTAATATTGTATTCCAGGCTCAGCTAGAAGACTTCTAATGATGCATTAATGGGAGTGTGTGGGGATTCCAAACAAGCTGTACAATTCTGTTTCACATGCATGACCCCAATGTTACACAACACAACAGGAGCACCAAATTTGTGTGTTTACCAGTTGTTAGCAACACCTTCACTTGTATTTGTGTTTGTGCACAGCTTGGTGAGTCTCACTGTTTGTTTATGATCCCTGCTCTGCATTTCTGTCACATAATTCAGCCCATCAATAATAATCACAGACGTGTTTACTTTAGAAACATGGGGAATGAATATGCTTTACTTCAACCTAAGGGAAACTTCATAAATAAGCACCTGTGAGGGAAATAATGAACCTGCTGATAAACATATGCATTTTTTGCTGAAGACTACTATAGCATTTACTCATGTGTCTTTTGAAACAGACTGAAGAAACACAACTTCATGGTAATTCTTATTTGACAGTGACTAGGATGACATATGCCCTGCATACTCCTTTTTTTGGTTTGTTTGTTTTCCCCTAAATGCATTCCTGTAAATAATGAGCCAAAACTGAATTTAGTATGGCAAGTATAGATTATTTTGTTTATTGTGTAATATAACTTAGGATTTCTAGCTTAGCATCTTGCTCTCCCATTTTCTTGCTCTTACAATGTAGCTGGGGAAAAACAATCTATTGTGCTTCATTAATCCTTTTAATATCTGTTGTCTGCATTATTTGCTCTTTACTTTGTGGCTGGAATTAATATTTAACTTCCATTATGCAAAGTCCACTTAGGTGTATTAAATTCTATTTGCTAGACTTCTGTGTCAAAGTGCTGCTGGGACAGCATTTAGAACCCAGTATCTCTTCTTATGCTAATGTTTAGGCAAATCTGTAAGTAATATTTTTTCAGTTTCTTGAATTTCCTGAAGGAATTTTTTTTCCTTCATTTACATAACTGATAGAGATGGAAAACAAGAAGTATCCTTTCTACCCTGTTTGCCTCCTTCATAATCAATTGCCTATTACAACTTGATTTCCAATTTCTAGCCACTTTTCTACTTGACTTGCTGGTATTGTTGCTTAATTCTGTTGGTACAATTGATTACAGGCACTTTTTTGTCTCATATATGCATGTTTGCAGCTATTTGAAGTAGACTAATTCTAAACCTTTTTGTAGATGTGAAGACCTAGATTGGGAAGATTTTGTGTTCCCTCTTTATGTTTACTAATGAGGTTCTTAATGGGGTACTCTTAATTTTGACTGCAAGCACACTGGAGAGGTGTCTTGACATGATGTGACTTCTCCAGTTGCACATAGAGTAGCCAGATTAAATGAGGACAGTACAGTTTAGGCAGGGATCTCATCTTGGTTACTAGAAACACTGCAGGGTTCTAACAATCAAAAAACCATTTCATTTCCTGCATTGTATGTGCATCAGTGAAAACCCCAGCTGTCACTAAACACTTCCTGTGCACTTTGGAGAGAATATGAGATCAAGGGTGTTATCAGCTCTATTAGAATTTATATTCAATTCTTCTAATTACTCACAGACTAGTTGTCAACAGGCTTTATGGATGGGATTAATAAAGCTGAGTAAAGACTCTTAAAAGTTGCTTTCACTCTTTTCCCTAGAAATAAAACAGACTCTGGATAAATGAAGAACTTTTTTTAAAACTATATAAGCTTTGCTAAAGAGCTACACTGAAAAGTCTTTTCTAATGTTTCCCAAATTAATTACTTTACCTACTTGTATTTTTCCATAGTACTATCCTGGTTCTGTTCTTGATTTGAAATTAAACAACAAGACTGAGAAGTTTGAACAGGACATGACTGTTGGTTTTTATGAAGCATCATCTTAGGGTGGAAACAATGCTTTCAACTTTTGAAAAATTCTAGGGAAATTAAAAAAAAAAAAAAAACAACAACATAAAAAACCAGGAAAAATATCCCTTTATTCACTTCATCATTTTCTACTTAGATAATTTTTCTCTCTTAGAAGTGTATAATTTTTAAGAAAAATTGCTTTAGGGGTTTTATTGATACCAGGAAAAGTAGGGTTCCAAATGCATCTGGAAATCACCAAATGTGATGGTAATATGAATTCCAACTCAGCATGGAAAAAATACAGAGCAAAAGTAAATACCATGGAAAAATATTTTTAAATAAACAAATCAAGATCAGAAATCAGGGCAATTTGGAGAAAAGTCTTGGAACTTCAATCCAATGAGCAGTAACGGCTTTAATGATGCAGTGTAAAATTTAAAAAATGTAAGGAAAAGGATAAACAAATTTGAGAGTAGACTCTAACTTTTGGTAAGGTGTCTGGGAGCAGAAACTGAAGGTTTGTTGGACAGTGACAGGCAAAAACTTCCTTGTAGGTGATTGCAATGTGATCATCAAAAAGATAGTGATCAATGAACACTAAAAAACAGAAAAAACAGAGCACTGAGCAAAACAGAGCCTCTGTTCACAGGCAGGAGCCCATTGCTGGGGCTGCCCACAGTTCTGAGACTGCCCCAAAATGCTTACTCCCCAGAGGAAGCTGAAGCCTGTCTTTCAAATTAAAAAGAAGAAATAGTTATCAAAAAGCCAAGCTTTGCAAAGTCAGCTCCAGCCTGCTGTCTTCAGTTTCCCTTTTGTCAGCAGAAGCTGTTGAGAAGCAGCCTGGCAGCCCCACCTGTTTGTTTGTCAGGTTATTAAAAGCCAAACCTGAGCCAAAAAGAGTGGAAGTTAGAAAATGTGTTAGAAATAATGAATGAAATCTTAAAGACACAGAGGGGGAGCACAAACAGTTAACCCTGAGGGATACTGGCAGCTCTCCTGTGGCTGGTCAGGGTGCTATTATGCTTCAGGTTTTCCAATATTGTCTTGGCAATGCTTTAGTTAGTGGCTTACAGATAAGAATTGATAGGAAGCCACTTTTACAAGAATCTTGTTTTTCTTTGCTTACAATAGACAAAGCTAACCTGGGATTCTCTTCTTTGAGAACTATGTCTTTATTTGTGTTTTACAGTTTCTTGGCCCAAATTTTCAGTCTTTGTCATGTCAATAGAACTTCAGCTGGTGTAAATTGGAGAATTATGCTATTCTTCTCATCCACTAATTTTCTTTTTTTCTGGACAGTGAGTTTCTGTGCTGAATTCAGTCTTTAATGAGCACTTTCTGACTTGAAAGCACTAGGTCTGAGAAAGTGCCTGCTCTTCAGTAGGCTCCCCAATGCGAAGTATTGAGCTTTAATTCCATCTATAAGAATTTAAGGTTCTTATATTGGCACTATATGATAAACAAAGACTTAAAGTTAAGGAACTTCACAAAGTATAAACTGTTCTGCATCTGATCTCATATTGCATTGGGTTTGCATGGCCACATTTTGTTCTGGGGGCAGCTGCAGGGTTGGTTTCTGTGAGAAATGCCAGGGATGTACTGCTGGTCAAGACTGATCCAATCTGAGAGGGTGGTAATGCCTCTGCTATGTGATAGCATACTGAAAAAAGAAGAATAAGAAGAAATATTTTTGTGCAGATACAATTGCAGCCAGTGAAAAAACAGAGCCATTGCAAGAATGAGAATCAGAACCTAAGTTCTGAGTTTACCTAAGAAAAATCACATTAGTCTTCACTCAGTCTTCAGCAATTAGTTTTTGTTTTACTCTTGTTTGTTTGGGTTTTTTTTTTTTTTGGGGGGGGGGGGGGGTTAAGGATGCTTTTTGGGTGATTTTTCCTTTTGGTTTGTGGGTTTCTTTGTTTTTCATTTCCAGTGTAGAATCCCTAAATAACTTTAGTGACACAGAACACATATTGTGAATAACTTTCCAGTGGCAAATAGCTTTGTTTTAATTCTTAATTTATTTCAAAGGTATTGCAAGTAATTCTGCTTCTTACCTTACAGAAACACAGGCTGAAATCCATCACTACAAAGCAAGTGTAGGACTGTATTCGTGGAGCTCAAAGGCAGGTGAAGTCAAGCTGGACTTTAGCTGTTCATTTCTCAGAAGCAAAAACTGCATTTCTAGAGAAAGCATCAGATAATAGAAATTTCACAGCGTACTCTTGTATGTTTAGGAAACTGATACTTTAATCAGAGCTGTAGAATTTCTTGGGAATCATTTGCTGTGTCCAGCATATAAAAAGGTGGCTGCTTTCAGCACTCTCTGCTTTTCCACCTATTTTGTGTAATGTATCATCAGTGTAAATTCTAACTGTGGAACAGGAGAATAGCTTGAGTTGTACAGCTTGAAGAATTTCTCCTGATCCTTGCTCAAGCTGACAAACAAACAAGATGAGCAGGCTGAATGGGTTTTCCTGGATGATTTGCATAATGGATTTTTGAGCCTTGGCATGCTGGCCTGCAAACTGCCTGCTCCCTCCTTTTCTTCTCCAATGTGGAAATGTAATCTGAACTCTTGCCATGCATTTGGGAAATGGACTCGTACTTGTGATTCAAGGTAATCAGGATGCAACCCGGGTCCTGTGACCTACCAATCTCAGCTCACCTATATGTGAACAATGATTCTGACTGAAATAATGATATTAAACCAAAGTCCTGCTCTCTTGTATGCATGTGAAAAATCAAGGAGGCAAAAGATTAATTCTTATTCTCTGAGAGTTTGTCTCATTACTGTATTTCTGCTTAATTAGATTTCAGGCAGTGCTATAGAAATGTTTCTTGCAGTCAAAATGCAAACTGATGTGGAGTTTGCCATGTTTTCTGATATGCTGGTATTTCCAGTAGGTATTTGTAACAAATTTTAACAAATCCCAGCATGTGAGGGTTGTTCTTACATAATTAGTTAATGGGAGATACTCCAAGACAGCACAGTTGAATGTATAAAGCAGACTAGGAGGAAGCTAGGAAACACTGTAATTTTGACTTTCGCAATGCTGAAAACATCACTGTGCCAGGGCTGTCAGTATTGTGACTTGGGAAAGAAAAGAATCAGATCAAGAGTATTTCAAGTATTGGCCTTTTCCTACCAGTCATGTTCCTGCTACTCTTGCCCCACAGCCTTGCCTTTGCCAGTGTCCAGCACTGAGCCAGCACTGAAGGAAACATAGCATGCAATGGCCAACTAGTCCCCCTTGAAAAGCAATTTATGCTCACTTTAGGGACTGCAAACAGTTAAGTTGTGTCTGGCTGCCTCAGTGGCAGTCAGGAGCCTTTGAAGAATGCTTTCCTTAGGCTTAGGCTGTACCCACTTGCTACTCGCCAGGAGCTGCCAATGATGAGCAGGAAGCCTTGCTGCTGCATCTATTTCTCAGATGCCTTTGCTCCTTGAAAAGTCAGAAAGGTGACTTTGCAGAGAACGTTCAAAGCTGTCCTGAGGGTCCCCTTGCAGCCCTACCTTAATTGCCTTCTTCAGCTCAAAGGGTCTTCTATCCTCATGCTGTGTGGCAGAATCTGCTCTTATGCTGCATTATTTAGTATCTCAAGAGTGGGCATTGTGACTTCAAATGCTTTGAAGCCTCCAAACCAGCTTGGATTATTTAAAGAAGTGGGGGATTTCTCTGTGGGTCTGCGCAAGGTTATAGGAATGTTTTTTTATCTTTTAAATACGGGACTGTGGATAGCAAATACTCTCCCTGGATAAAATGAGGATGCTCAGCTAAATTACAGCAGAGAAAAACCTCTTCCTCTCACTTTGGTTTCAGCCCCTCTTGGAGAGTTCCAATCCATCTCTTTGGCTACACAGCTCTTGACTTAATCTGTGGGAATTGACACTTAATTTTTGAATTAGTGCCAGGGTTATGTTCCAGAGGTGAGAAACCTCACAAGTGAGTATGGTCACAGTGTTTTAGGCTTTAGGGGGTGTTACTTGACTAAACCTTATGCACAGCACTACAAACCAACAAAATCCTTCTCCCTTCTGGTGGACTTGTTACCTACTGAGTATCAGATTATTTTGGGTGTAGATTTCAGTTCAGATGTCAAGGGATTTTTCTAGATTTTTTCATGGAAGTACTTTACTGATACTGCAACTTCTTTCTTTTTTAGTTTTCATTGAGTTCTAATTCACAGATGAGCTAGCAATCCATGAGGAGAACCTTTGCTGTGATATTTGTGTACCTCATCAAATAGAATGATCAGGACAGTGCTGAGAGAGAAGTTTAAGTCAACTCAGTTTAATTTCAATTTTAACAGCAAAATTTTCTCTTTCATTCTTGTAGTGAAGGCACTTCTGATGGTTTGTCTTTTTTTGATACCAATCTAGAAAATGTGCATTTCTATTATTGATCCCTGAAAGTTATTAGAGATATCCTGAGCTGTGTATGTTTTTTATTCGTGTGCAAATGACTTGTTCCTGACTTCTGATATGAGGAAATTTTAGTCTACACTGGGAGCTCTCTGACTTCAGAGTTCTCAAATTTGGTAAGCTATAAATATTGTTAATATCCATAATATCAAAGATTAATGGTATTAGTTTTCATTTGTTCTACAGACATGAGAAACTTCTCATTTAAATTTAACCAAGTAAGATAATCTTTTTGACACTTGATGTGAACATGTCACTGAAAAAACCCAAGTCATGGATTTTTTCATGTAATTTATTGATTAAAATTTATTAATATTTTAATAATACTTCAAGGAATTTTTGTGGGGATATATGTCCCAATGACCCAGTAATTCAAGGGATACAAAATTGAAAGCTCAGAATTTCATATGAGTTCAGGAGGATACAGCTAGTAAAGAATTTCTAGATGCATGTCCTAAATAATATGTTTATCTCTACAACCCGAAAGAGCTTGCAAAGCCAGTGATTCTTAATGCTGCTCAGAAGTACCCCAGATCTCTAGTTTATTACTTTTTCTTTCTCTGGAAGAAAATGGAATGTGTTTGATGTTTTCTTTTCTATTAAATAGATTTGATTTCCATGGGGAAACTACTGATTAAAAGAAACAAATGAAAAAAGGTCCCAGACATTTTCATCAAATTTCTGGTCTTGCCTGGCTGTTCATTGGTGTTAACTGTTAGAGACATGATTCTGGGGATATTTCTGAGATACCTTGCCTACATGTCTACAGTTCTTGATGAAAAAACCTCACATTTTCCCTTTGTTTGATGGCTTTCAAGGGCTTGCTGCTTTGAAGTTAGAGGCATTGCAATTTTTTTCCCCTCTGTCAGTCTTCAGGCTCAAAAGTGCTTTCACAATGCATATAGATGAAGGTTTCATGCAGCCTGATTTCTGCAGTGGTAGAAAGGGTGCAAGAGAAATTTGTGAAGTTCCTTGGTTTTTATCTTCACTCTGAATAATTTGGTAGTCTTTAAAAGACTTGAGATGTTGGTAAATCGCTACATTTTATATATTACAAAAACAAAACCACAAAAAACAAAAAAAACAAACCAAAACAAAAAAACCCCACAAAACAACAAAACAACAACAACAAAAGAAAAAACCTATAATTTTAACTCTTTGCTCATTATCTTGGGAAAGACCTGCACTGCAGGCTTATGCCACACTACTGAGACTGTCCCCTTAAATGTGACTGGTCTGTTTGTGAGCTGAAAGTACTAAAGATACACAGAAATCCCACTGTTTTGAAATGGGTATAGCCCATTAGCAATGCCAAGATACAAAAATAACAAAGTATTTAATTTAACATGTCTACCAAATTTTCAAATATATTGTATGTAAGCAATTACATGAGTGTACTTGAAGCTTATTGGAGTACACAGTGTAGCTCCTACTTCACTAGAGGTGATTTCAGCTGTAATTAAAGATGTATTACTGCATTTAAATAGGAAAATCAACAACTATCAGTCAACAGAGCTGGTAAAATGTCTGTCAGAGGTCGTTATCCAAACTTATCCATGAGCCGTGTTTTATCCTTCAACATGCTTTGAGTATAGATTTTTCATAGCTAAGAAGCTATAAAAAGTAATATTGCCCCAAAAGGTACTCCTGAAGCCATTCACAGCATCTCAAACCTGTCAGGATTGTATGTTTCAGCAATCTAAAAATTTATCATTCTCATCAGTCTGTTTGATGAAATGAAATCTGTAAGTTGGTTGCTGGATATAAATTACCTGGGAGTCTGAAGAATAAAAGTAGCTCCTGAACAACTGGAATGAGGGGAAAAAAATAAAAATTGAGCCACATTACCCCGACTCACTGGATTTTTATATGGAAACCTATTCCCAGGCAATTGATTTTACATTATTCATTATTTTTTTGAAATTTGAATGGCAGCTAGACTATTATAAAAAATAATGAAACCCTCCAAAGGCAGTGGAAGTACAAATTCAAGCCCAGTTACAGGTATATGGCTCAGAGAATGCTCTTATCCTTGAAAATGAGCTTCATTTATTTTCAATACACTGAGGAAAAACAACTGCATTTGAAACTCAGTGTTTTGTTCATTAGCACTTTGTCTTATCTGTCTTGTTTTAAGCTCCAAAATCCTCCCACTGTTCTGATTATTTGCCTGATAGGGTGTGATTTCAGCTGAAATTTAGGAGATCAGGAATAGACACCAGGTAATTCATTCTTGAGGAGGTACAGAGATTGCTTGGAGCTTGAGCAGGGAGAGGGAACTCTATTAAATCACATCCATGCAGACAGAAACATCCCAAGCTGGGGAAAGGAGAGTTTGGACAATTGCTGGAAAGATCCATTTTGCCTTACAGAGAGGGAAAAGCACATCACTTCCCAAAATTCTGATACCAAACCAAGGCTGTGTGAACAGTGCCATGAGCTATTGCCAGACAATTTCTGCAGAAATAACTATGATGGTGCAGGGCTTTATTCCTTCCCTCTTCTCCCTCCAGTACATTAACACTGCTCTGCTCTCAGCTACTGCCCATGCAGCAAAACTGAGGAAAGAGAAGCTAAACTTAAAAGAGAGGCTAAAGTTACTTGAAGGCTCAATGCCAGGTATTTTTGTATCACTTCAATAAAACCTTATCTCTTGTAAAATTGTATGTTTGTTTTTGGAAATTACTGAAGTATGTTCACTGATACTTTCTCAATATGTTTTGCCTGAGGTAGGGACAAATGTTGGGAAAATACAGTCGAAGTGTTTACCTTTAGCAAAGTTAGAAGCAATCAAATTTCCAGTGATCTCTTGGGCAAAGCCTGGTATTGAATTTTGCTGTCACCCGTGAGAACAGGAAAAGTGTTAAAAACCCAAAATAACCAGAAGTCCAAAAACTACATGGGGTTTTCTCCTCTCTGCTTACAAAAGCAGGAGCTTTCAGCTTGCAACTGATCATTGCCTTTATTGTACTTTTTTTTTTTTTTTTGTTTTATCATGTAAAATCATTCAGAGGAGGCTTTCGAATGTTTTTAATATATAATGACTTTCAAAGTGGTGGTGAAACAGGCTGGCAGTGATTTGAAAATGTTACTGAAACATTATTTTTAAGGAATTTTGACCACATTGAAACAAGGCATTAAAAAAGCTAAGTAATTCTGAAGTCTGTCAGTCACAGGCAGCTTTATGGGAGTAATTGCTCCCCACACAAAAACACAGAGTTTGTGTGGCTGAAGCTCACAACCCTGACCAGGCAGTGTCACCAAAAGATGTCCTGGTCACTTGTTCCTCTCACACTTTCTATGCTTACTCTAATATCGATGTGAATTCATACTAGCCTGGACTGAGGAATTGATTCAGCTGAAAACTTTAAAAAAAAGAAGGTAAAAAAATTCTTCCTTGACAATCTGAATAATTTCAGTTGGAAGAAAGAATTGTTGTCTCAAAAAAAAAAAAAAAAAAACAAAACCAAACCCCAATTTTAACAGGGAAATCCTTTCCCAGCTCTAGCTGTAGTGATGGATTAGTTTTTCCTGCAGGTTTCTCTCTAGGGCTTTTACAACATTAATTTTCATAGGCAGGAATGTTGCATTAGGACTTAAAATTGCTCAGACCAAAGGCTTTTTCTGTTGTTGTTTTTTTGACTTCCCTCTTCAAAGACATTACTTTGTTCATGACGAATCCATGGAAACTCAGTCTAGATTTGTTTGTTACCCAGGGGTGTAGCTTAACCCTGCACTACACACTTGGTGATATAAATGATGTTTATATGATTCCAAATGAAGTAGAAATTGATGTCAAGTCTTTTGGACAAATTTTGTCATATAATGAGGGAACTAGAATAACCAATGCATCCAGGAATAATATGGTGCATGTCAGATTTGAATATTATTCATTCTCACATCCAAGGCTTATGAGGCATCCTGTTTAATCCACAGTGAGGTTTGGTGCTCTGAGGGTTTAATTAACCCTAATGTAACTCTGATGACTTCATTAAAGATGGACAAGAGCAGTGTCTGAATCATTCACAGGAGCACAGATATGGTATTCTAAAAACAGATTTAAAAAAAAATCCCCAAAATCTGTGGCAAGAATCTTAGAGAGAATAAACTTTGACAGTGTTTTCCAAAAGTACTAAACAATTTCTGCATTTATACCTGTGTTAGTGGGTTATATTTCAACAAAGACTAGAATTTGTTACAAATTCACATTTGTCTTGTCCAAAGAACTAAAATGGTTTGGTGTTTTCAAGAGCAAATACCAAAACTATCATATGGTTAATTAAATAGGATTGTTTTTGACTTGTGTTCAAAGGGGCCATTTATTCCTGCAGATGATTATTTAGGTCATCTCTCAAAGGTTCCTTTAAAAAAGACATTTCTCAAACACACCTTGTATCCTTTTACCCCTCCTCATCTCCCAAGGCTGTTTCTCTGTCAGTTTCCCAGCAGAATTCCATTGCTCCTGCATTTTCTCAGTCCTCAGATGTGTTATTGAGAAGAGGGACTGGAGGGATCTGGAAAAGTAAGTGAAAGCAGGGACATGATCATGACATGAGATGTGAATAAACCTCATCCAGTGAGATTCAGACAACTCCCCACAGTCAGTTCTGCTCTCACAGTGTAAAACCAAGTATGAGAGGGAAACATCCACCAGATAATAACCTTTTACTCAGAGAGAGTCATCCTGGGCAAATTTTAGTCAAGCACTGGCTAAACTAATCCAGCTTGACACCAATAATAAATTGTGCAAATTCCTGTGACCTTCATCGTTCTTATTTTGTATTAAATGTCATCTTGTTAGATCATGCATGAATGAATGGCACAATATGATAGATAGCATGAATTATTGTTCACTAATAGATTTTGTTAAAACGTCTCCTCTCTGGGCTGGTCCTTGAGAAATATGCTCAAAATTATTTCTTAGCAGGCCTTTGAAATCAGAGTTGAGATCTTCATAGGAGTAAAAAAATTGGCTTCTGGTTGGTTTTGGTGTGGAGGGGTTTTTTTTGTTTGGTTTGGTTTATGGTTTTAGGGTTTTTCTGTGTGTTTTTTGTGGGCTTTTTTTACCATTTGGGTTTTTTCCACTTGGTTTAAGACATGTTTTTTTTTCCTGTGCTTTTACTACTACATTACTGTGGACACTTGGAGTAATGGACACAAATGCACAAGCTTGACTTGGATCTGCCTCTGTAGGTCATGGTCATCAGAAACTTTGAGAAAGTAATATGGACTATTTCTGATATTTGCTTAATAGCTTAAAATAACTAGGATCATACCTAGGCTGATCTGACAATTTTATGTCCAAAATATTTTTGTCCCTAAACATGTCCACTTTGGCATGCAATAAAATTTTTCAGTTTACTTTTCACTAGACACTATTGATAGATATTTTTAATATGCTTCCTGAGTTTGTAAAATAGGAAAATATTTAATTGCTAGTTGTTTTCTTAAAGAAACAAAGATCTCCTAAAACAACCATCTTTAAGGCTTCAAGACTGTAGATAATTAAATGTGATCCATCTTTAGCCCCTTTAGTCCTTTTTCTGTCCACAGCTCTATAGGGATACAACCAGATGATGTTTGATATACCAAACCAAATTCCACATGGCAGAAGACCCTGCTCTCTGACTCAAATCCCTTCTTTCCAAGATGAAGGATTTTGTAACATGGTTTTGTGTCTCAGAGTGTGGTTTTAGTGTGAGCCATTTCCTTTCACATTCTTGTGATATCTCTGATATATCTACAGGCTCTCTAAACAGATATTAGGAAATTTAGACTGACTACATTATCAAGTGTTCTGTTGTCTTTCTCTCCCACCTGGGCTTATGTTTTTCTTGTCTACCAGCATAGATTGAAGCCTTCTCTAGTCTGCTTTAAATATGTTGGTGTTCAGAACTGATAACTGTAGTTCAGATGGAAAAAAACCCCTAATATTGAACTTTTGATTGAAAGGCAGCAACCTCAACATCCATAACTGAGTAAAATCCTTACTAAATGTTTCTGCATATCTAGAGTGAATTTCTGTCAATGGACTCAAAAATCCTTGTGCAATTTTAGCCTTGAATAAGCAGCACATTTTTATTCTAACAACTATATTTCTGTAAAAATCTTTTGATGTGTCATTAAGTAGCAACCCATTTTGCACAGGAACTGATGTTTCCCTCTTATCCTGCTGCATAATGGAATTGTCTTGGGCTCTTTCCACTTAACTGCACATTAATTGGGTGTCACAGAAAGTAGGTAGAAGGCATAAGAATGTTCCATCTGAGTAAACTTCAGAAAATTTGACTAAGAGCAGAAAACAGCAAAGGGAACATAGTGGTAGGCTCCACAGTGGCTGCAGCTTGTATGGGATAACAATATAAAATCAGAGAAATCTTGGCACATAATGTGTCACCACCCTGGGGAAATGACCATATAATTGGATAGATAGAACAACACTTAATATTTTTCCCCAACTCCTTCAGTCATTCTGCTATAGAAATACTGAAAGTTATTATTTGAGGAACTTCAGGAAAGTGCCAAGAAGATGTTATTTCTGAAGTATATTTCTTCAGTCATGCACCTCTTGCCTGAAACCATGAATATAATCACAAGGACAGTTATGTAGAACAGAACAGGCAATTATAATATGACAACTGGAAGGGATGGAGTGCTATGTTGATATTTTCTGTACTAAATTTTACTTATCAGACTCTACACTGAGTACCTTTTCTGTTTGAGTTTGATAGGTATATAACAGAGTTGTTTGTTTATGGGATGTTTTTAGTGTTTTTTTTTTAAATCTCCAGAACCTTTGTTGTGTTTTGACTTTGATATGTTGCCAGCTTGATTTAGGTGCATCCAATGCAAGAGTGAAATCGTGACTAGTAAAAGTTACAAGCTAAATTGTTCTTTTGGGACGATGCCAACCCTAAAGAAGCTCCAAAATCACCTTTGCCTTGAAGGCAATACCCTCTTGCTTAGATTTTTCCTATGCAGAGGATAAACACTAAACTTCAGAAGTGGGTACTCAATTTAGTCTGCTTTTGGCAGGGATAGGATTTACCAAGACTGTAGCAGGTGTTTTCTAAGAGTGGCTGACCTGAGGGTTGACATTCCAGCAAGAACCTGCAGTGCATTCATTTCCCAAAGATTTCAGCAGGTCCAATCCAGGCGTGTTTAAGTTCAGGGTATCCCTGAACTGAACAAGGTGTGTGATTCCCCATGAACCTCCTGCTTCTGGGACTCTGATTTTTCACTTCCCAATGTCTCATTTAGAAACTCCTTCTCCCAAAATGAGGTATTTGCAAGCCCTTACTTTATTCTGTCACATAAAGTAAAATCAATCTTGTTGAAATCAGTGTGAGTCTAATTCAAACAATGCTTCCAAGGAAGAAAATCTTAAAATCAAAAAAGTGTTTACATGACATTGAAGTCTAACATTTATCCTTATCATGTAAACAAGAAGGATTTGGGAAAATTAGGCATGTTGATGTATGAAAAATAAATTTCATCCTGACATTTTGCAAAATTTAGGATTTCTTAGAATTAGAAACAGTCTAATCTACCTTTAATTGAAACACTGAAGATATAAAGGGTGTAAAAAGAAGCCAAATCAATCCTAGAATTTTACAGTTTTTCATAATTAATGAATGTGAGGTCGCATGAAGATAATAATGGATAAATTTCAAGCAAATGAAATTAAATATTTCCTCACAAAGCACTTGAATTATGCTGGAGGTCAGAATCAAACGGTGGAGCTGCACTTTTAAAAAACACCAGCTAACTTTATGATCATCCATAAAACTTTTAGCTTACCTGCTAGACCAGAGTAGTCTGAGTTCATAACTCAGGACATTAGCAGATTACAAAATGATTCAAAAATATTTTTCATTTCCCTTTGTCTTTCATCACAGTCCAAAATGCACCCCAAAAATAAACCCAACCAAAATTGCCTTCATTTTTTAGCTACACTATGTGTAACAATACAGACCAAAAAAGTTATGTATTGTTAAAAGAATGATGCATGTAGCCAGGTGCAATTTGAATTGATTTTATATCAAACTGTCCTCAGAGTAAGTTGAAGTGACATGATGTTTTTTATTAGAGCTGATGTCACATAATTCTCTTGTCTTGATAATATATCCATGTGTGTGTTCCTCTAGTTTAGCATACAGTTTTAAGATACTACTTGTGTTTGCTTTCCATCTTTTTTCATCCTATTATTTCAGATTTTATTAGAGTGCATTTCTTCAGGCTTTATAGATCATCACCACCATACTCTTTTGTCTCATTAATATAGAAAGCTTTAAAGTCTGTCCCGTTTTAAGAAACATTGAAACCTTCAATTCTTCTGAAACTACTCCCTTTGAAAACCAGCTTTAAGTTGTCTTATCCTCTTGGAGTATGTGATTCTACTATGCCTGTAGACTATGGAACATTTTATTGAAAAATACTTTGTGTCATTCAGGCAATACTATAATGCAACTGAATTTCAGAAATTATATATCAAATCTGGTTTCAAAATATATAAAACTGAAAAAAATTTGAAATAGACTGTTTCACCTGGAGCACATCACCTGTGATGACTTCCCAGGTTAACCAAACTCCAGATGATTCACTGTCAGCATGGCTGCTAGGGCTGAGTCAAAGAAGGTCCCAGGAACAGGAATGCCATGTGGAAACTGAATGTCAGTAGGGTTGTGAAACAAGAGGTAGGTGCCCAAGCCTTTTACTCAGTGTAAGATAGCGAAGAATAATTATGAGGATCAGTTTCCAGAAATATTTATAACAGTAAAAAAGTCTTTACAAACCCCCAAAAACCCAACTGCTCCCTAAGGTCCTGTAAATAGACTGTAAAAAAAATCGCTGTTGACTCAGAAAAGCTGTCAGCAGGGAAAGCAGAGGCAACTGCTGGTGAAGCTGCAGTCACCTTGTGGGAAAGGATGCAGTAATATCTGAGACACCTTCACTGTTGTATGGCTGGAAACACCGAAACAGGGACTGTTTTCAGTATTAGGATACTTAAACTAATCAAATATTGCTTGGCTCTGACAGTGCTCTGATGTTCAACAAGAATCTGCAACAATTCCGGTGGAGTTGTGCTTGTTTCCATCAGAGTGCTCTCAGCAAGTTTAACTTTGGGTCCTTACCTGCTGTCTGTGTCCACCTGTCCATCTGTGACATAAATGCACTCCTGACTGCAGTGAATCCCACTGCCTGATTGCAGAGTGGTGACCTTCCCCACTGCAGAGCTGGCTGTGTTTGCTCCTGTGCTATAAGCAACAGAGGAAGTTGCAAAGCAGAGAAAGGAAAGCAATGAGGGAGGGGGAGCCCCTCTGATGCACACCCTAAGTAAAATGTTGACAGGAATGCAGAGACCTCTTTTGTTTCATAGTGGAAATTTTCAGTCTCCAGGAGTGCTGGGTAAGTAGTAGAGAATTGACCAATGAGTTTCAGGCTGAGCAGTCTCCTGCTCTGGGGTTACCATTTAAACCCTTGAAGGAAAATTTAAAATTGTGAATTCCTCAGCTAATTCTGCAGGGAGGAGGGAAACTAGGAAAAGAGTATGTATATTAACAACATGAAAAGATCCTGATCTTTTTTTTCCTCCAGGCATATTTGTTTGATCATGCTGGAGCTTTGAGGCCAAATAGCCTGCAAATTGCTTTCTCATTTCAGATGTTTCCATTTCTGCAAAACAAATACTTTGTTTTGCAGCTTTTAAATGATCCTCTCAAACATTTCTCCTTCTTATCCCATTTCTCTTCCTTGCTTCAGCGTTTTCACTGCTGCTGCCATTCATCTGCATTTCTTTCTTTGATATTTATGAACTCAGCTTCAGCAGCAGAATCCTCTCATTCTCTGTGCAAGACAAGCCATGTAAAAATATTTTACTCAAATGAAAGAAGAAGAAAAGAAATCTTGGTAAATCAGGCACTCAGTCCTAATTTCACTGTGATGTGGGGAGTATTGCCTTGTTATCTCCCAGGGGAAGAGATCTGGAATTAACCTACCTTCCTTCTGAGATGTAGAAAGATGCCTCAACCTAATTGAAACTCTTCCCAGGAGGAGCAGTCCTGTGGGAGTCTCACAGGAAGAACAGGACAGACTTCAGCAGAGAGAGGGGTTTCAGTGGCTGAAGGGTTCCAATGCATGGGACTTTCCTGGTCTCTCATGTTCTCCTAAGGAAGTTCTTCCATCTCTGAACCACTGTGCCTTTCCTCCCACTTCTATTTTAATAATATACTTAGACAAAAAACTTGTGAAGAGGTCTGGGTGTGAGTATTCCTGCCTTAGGTCTGCCTCGGAGGCAGATATTAGTTCTGTTCTAACTACTATTACTTTCATTGCCAAGGTGCCTAAGAGACACCCAGTGTCCATGTTTGTTTTTATGTGTTTAGAGAACCAATTGATTTTTTTTCTTCTTGTATTCTTTCTTTTTGACTATGGAATAATTTTCCAGCCCCTAATGAAAACAAACAAAAAATCCCCTAGATTTGCATGGGCTGACATCCACATTAGAACTAGAATTATGAGAAGGAAAAGAGAGAAAGAAGTTTCAGAAATTGGAATAGGAAAATATTTTCCAGTTTGATTTTTTTTTTTGTCATTTGGTGTTGTGTTGTTTAAATTAACATTCACAGTGAACAGGCTGAGCTCTCAGAAAACATGAGTGTGACAAACATTCCTATCTAGAGGTAATAAGATCATTTTCTCTGAAACACCCCTCCCCTAGCTGGGGAGGGTTGGAGGCACATGATGCATAAAGGGAAATTGGCAGCATTTTCTGACAATCCTTCACTGACTTTGATTTTATGCATTTTTTTTCCCTTTCTGAATGTTTGAATTTTTAAAAATATTCTGGATAGCTAATTTCTGAGTTTGTATATCTCTGTGTGTGTATGTGTGAATATGAAATCTCAGAACACTTTATTTATGCATAAGATTTTTCTCTTTATTCCACTTCTAGAATTACTGCATGAAATCCAGATGAATGATTCTGTTATATGAGACATCAAAATAAATAGTGTGAACAATCTCTTGCAGCTTTAAACATCTATGAATCAAAATCTATTTGCTCTCTTCATTGTTATGTTCCTACATCTCGATTAATGAGATTTCTGAACAACAGTGTGGGAGTAAGAGATTTTAATAGAGTAGATAAAATGAAAAACTTTAAAGGGAAAAAGCCTGAGTGGGAACCAAAAGGGACTGTCTCCATCTCTTGGACTGTTAATATGCCTTTTCCCTCTAACTTCTTCAGACATTTTTCTTGAGATCAATTAAGTTTCATTTTAAAGTTCACAGTTCCTCACATTTTGCTTTTCTTTCTGGTTAACACTTCACATTGTCAGACTTATTAGCTGTGTCCTGAATAATCCCATGTCCTCCTCTTATTAGTCATGCTGCCATGAAAAGAATTGTTTGGGACAGTTTGTCTGTAATATATTAACCCTTTCATTTATCTAAGGGTGTATTGCAATATTAAAGACACAGCAGAAATTAGCCTGAACTCTTAACCAAGCCACACAGGACTGAACCAGAAGGAAATCAGCAACCAACAGTAGACTGGAAAAATTGATTGGAAGTGATGCTGGGAATCTCAAGTAAATGTGCAGGCTGGTAATGCACAGTCAGCATGGATAGCCCATGCTGTATTTGATGGTAGACACGTTCCACTCTTTTCAGTTTAACTTTATGGTTTGCTTTTGTAAACTATAAACTTTGTATAGTTTGCTTTTTGCAAACATCTTGCAGACACTTTGACTTGTTCCTTAGTATCCATAATGTTAGCATGAAGGACTCCACATGCCTGAATGCTTTATCAGTTTGGGTCTCCTCTATCAATTACTGCTCTGTGTAAGGAGAGGTCTCTCCCTGTTCAAAACCACCACCAGTAACTATTACTGTGCTAGAGTTACTGGTTTGAGCTGAGAGCAAGTTAGGATTTAACTCTGTTAATGTAACAGCTTTCCTTTCTCTCCTTGGAAATTCCACAAGCTGAATGCACTGAAATAATTGAAGTGCTTTTGTGTGTTTGAGTTTGATGGGATGAGGAGGCCTCTTGTATTAGGGAAAGAAGCTTTTTATGAACAAACTGTAGGGCTGGAAGTTCCCTGAGCCCTCTAATAACTTTTAAATTTATTAGCCAATTTCAATGATGAAGCAGATTTACAAGGGAATAACTTCCTACAAGTTTTATGACAATCAGGTGCTAGAAAGACAAAGGACACCTCTAGAGAGAGGGGTACAGGCAGGTCAACTCCTAGTGATTCTTGCCTAGTTTGCTCAGTGGGAATGGCCAATGCACCAGTCAAAATGCAAAAACTCAAGGCAAGACAGAGCAAACTGGGTTTATTCTTCAGATAAGCATGCAGGGGGAGATGAAAATAGGGAAGGGGTGAGGTCCAGAGATCTTGACAGAATCTTGGCTTTTGTCAGGGGTGCTTTAGTGACAGGAGTCTGAGGAAGGAGATTGCAGTCTGCAGAAGAATTTGCTAATAGGTCAGTGCATATAAACAAAAAAAATTAGGAAAAAACTCCAGCTTTTCTGACCAGTAATTAGTAGTATTTCTGGCGAATCATTATTCTTGTTTATCACTTTATCTTGTTTATCACTTCAAGCCATGAGATTCAGCTCTTATGGGTAAAGGTGAATCACACTGCTTTTATTTCCAGATTGTTTTTAAGTAAGCAATTAGAGACAGTATAAAGAAACAGCAATAAAAAATAGAGAAAATGGCAGGCATAGAAGAATCTGGAGGATTAGGTGTATAATTCATGTGGATATGTTTTTAGCACAATCATTCATTATAAAAACCATTTTCTGATGTTCAGTGGTTTATAATGGGGCAAGTTTTTAATTTAGATTTCTATCTATGATATTTTCATTGTAAATTCCCTTCTGTATGTTATGTTATTAAATTCAGAAACAATGTTGTAAGATGATGCAACCACCATTTCTAGGACTGAAATAATGAGAGGCAGCTTATGAAATCCCATGACATTTCTGAATCTGCTAGAAATGTGCTGAGAATAAAAACAATCAATACCAAGATTTTTTCTTTCTCCTAATAAATTTTAAAGATCTATAATTTCAGATTGTTACAGCATATCTGGAGGAAAGGAGAACTGTGACTCCAGATTTCAGCACCACGCAAAACAAGGACAGGATAATTGTTATTATAACTTGGCCAATGATCAATACCTACACAAAATGTCATTATAAACAGCCCTGTCTGAAGTGATCTGCTACTTTCCCTAGAACCCATTTGGTTAATTTTCTTCTCCCAATAGTCTCTTGTGTTTTCTGCCTGTAGGACAATTTCTTTATCTAGTTTGTATCTTCCTTTGGTTTCATCTGGCTGTCTTTTCCTTTTTGTTACTTTTTCCATCTGATCTAAAAGTTATACTCAGCAAATTTTAAAGGTATATATAAAGCTTACTCTAAAAAAGAAATAGGCTGAAAAAAGTTGGAGCATATTCTATGAAATTCTTTTAAGATTTCTGAAGTGCAGGATGGAACATATTAAAAAATAAGAGTAAATGAGTGTGCTGTAGGAATTGTTTGTCCACTTCTAACTGGAACTAGGTTCTGCTTTAATCAAAAGCAAAATCTGTTTTTCTTGCTGTTATATATAAAGCTGGTACCTATGAAGGTAATCACAGATTTTCACCCAGGAAATCAATAAAAAGCTTTATAATCACCTATTGTGTACTAACTGGTTTCTGTTTTTAAGAGGAACACACTCTTTGTGAGTATTTCTCTGGGGATAGTTATGTCTAGGTTCCTCCTGAAAGGCATAAAATAAATCCTTCTAATTGGCAGTCTGCAAGCATTTGATTTCTGCATACTCAGCCCAACCCAGCCCATGAAAGGTGAATGCAAAACTATGAGCTAATGAATCAAACAAACAGTCAGCTTTTGTAGGAACTTGCATGGTGATAATATTGGAATAAATGACAAATTACAAATGAAATTCAATGAGACTGAATCAGCCTTTCTGAGATTTATCTATCTGTCTTTTCTCCTGGGAAAGTATCCGAGAGCAAAATGTTTATTCTTTTTTTGTTACATTTGTTTAGATTTAGTGTTGGGCTAGGCAGACGGGATCAGACCCAAGTTCCACACTGGCCAATATTTTGTCACATCATTGACCACTGACATAGACTTCAGAATAAGGCAAAAGAGATGTGTAGGGAGCTGTCATGGGAGTCGTGCTCCCTGTTTTATGATAAGAGGCTCCAGATCACTGAGGTTGCCCCTAATTATGTGTTCTTCACATGGAGGAGTTCTCATCAAGCAGAGGAGCTCTGGAAATCCCAACATAAATAGAAGATATTTAGGCATTGGCTTCTAAGCTTGTTGTATGGGCTCTCTTGCTGGTTGATAGAGAAAGATGGGCTCTTGTAGGGTGCAGTTTATCTTGCAGTAAGGCAGATATCCAAGAGATCTCTCTGGTGCCTAGGAGAGACTTGAATTGCATCTTAGATAAGTCTACTTCCTCCTACTGATTGCAAAAGCAACCTGTAAAACTAGCTCAGAGGTAGACAACTACAGCTGTGTGAGATTAGTCTTGCTCTTGTCAGCGTCAGCTTGAAATATGTAGGTAGGACATGGTGCAGGTTTTGTCCTTTCTTATAAAATGCTGTTAGGTTCGGAGTTCAAGAGTTATTAGAAACAGCAGGAGAAGACCACTGGAGATCTCCAGGGTTGAGAGGAGAGTGATAGCAATGAGTATTGATGTGTAGACAAAAGCCCAGCTGTTGGCAAGCACAGGAGTGCAGCTGCTCTCCTGTTGGTTGGTTGAGTCTGCTGATTGTGATGTGCCACACTAAGATAAAAGCAAAAGAGATAGGAGAGGCAGAACACAAACCATGGAATTGATGAAAGTGTGGAAATCTTACCCCTCCTCCTCCCTGTTGGGAAGATACATGTGAAGACAGTGGAGAAAACAATGGCTAAATGGTTCCTGGAGATTTGCACCAAGGACCAAAGATCAAACGTGGCAAATACTTGGGTCTGTGTGGAAAGAAAAGCCTGGCTTCTGAGAGGAGAGAGATGTCTCTCTCCTTTAGGCAGTATATATATAAATATCTTAGCCTTTTATCAAAGCCTTTTGTCACCTTATTTGGAGGGGAAATATTTTAATGGCAAGTTACCAAACTGCAGCTGACTCATAGGACTGGAAGAGTCACGCTTGCCTTGCTCAGAACCAGAGAAGGTTTTTTCTTCCCTTTTCCATTTCTTCTGTTTCAAAACTTGTATGTGTCTCTAAAGAAGGTATTTATGTGGTTGTTCCAATGCTTTCCTCTTTTCACTTACCAGATTTATTTAAAATCCATGTTCAGGAAAGTTAGAAAGAGAAATCTGCTTTATCCAGGGAGATACTTAAATGTTTAAAGTACTTTTAGTAGTCTTTTCCTTCTCTTTTCTTGCATTGAACAATGTTTTTAACAGGCAGAAGAAAAAGATACTTCAGGCTTTCTATGGAGAAAAACTTGCTGGATACTTTATGTAACACTTCATCACTGCCTGTGTACAAAGAATTCAGCTAAATTTAGGAAGCAGCATTTTGATATCATTTTTTTCTAGCAGGACATGTCCAAATAAGAAAATAATTTATCTTTTCAATCTTACACTCATGTATATTTTCCATTTTGGTTTAGCTTTTCATTCATCATGTGGCACTGTGCATATTCTATTAGGGTATTAGATCAAACTGTCAAAAAGCTTTTTTTTCCCCCTAAGCATATGCATTTTTGGAATAGTAATTAATTCAACCAACTGGAAGTAAGTAATTAGTGACTCTTTTCCTTGTTCTTGTTGCAAGTTTTGATATGAAGTACTTTCAGAAGGCTACAGTTTTAACATCTAAAAAATCCTTTTTTTGGGTACTTTGGTTATACAAGAAGAATGTGTGATCTTAGGGAGTGCATTAACACACACGGAGCTAAACATGGATTTTGGAGGGAGAAAGGCCTAATGCCCTTAGGGAAGAGCCTTGTGCATTATCAATGGTTCTCTGCATAGGTGATTTGAATATTCAAGCCTTCATGTTTTATAATTATACCCAACTACTGTGACTACATGTGGGATTAGTGTGTTCCATTCCTGAAGTTCTGTGTGCTGTAGATGACAAAAAAGTTACTTTAGATGAAGCCCAGCTGTATGGGACTGACTGATAAGCAGCAAGATAATAGAATCAAAAGCAGAATGTGCTCTGAAAGGACTGGAAAGCTGTGCACAGGAAGGTAATGCTGACAGGGCAATGTACAAGTATAGCAAAGATATATACACAACATAAACTGAACCCACAAATGATTTAAAAGATGGACTTGAGAGTATGAAAAGATATGCAAAAAGGCATTGAGTTATTTTAAAGAATGTCTGGTGGAAGGATGGAGGATAATGGCTGGCAGGAGAATGACTAACACTGCAGAAAAGACCCTGATTCATTGTGCTGAGGAAAGGGGCTGAGGTTTGAATTCAGGATGCTGGGCATTGAATGCCCACTGTGGGTTTTCAGCCATTCCTTTGCAATGCTGAACTTCCTGCCTGCTGGCCTGAATAGACAAAGTTGTGGATAAATCCAGCATCCCATTATGTGGAGTGGATGATGGTCCCGGGAGGGAAGTACAAGGAAAATGCTTGAAATGGTTCCTAGAACAGCAGCTGTTCTCTCAGCTCAGAGTGCTGAGTCGAGTTACTGGGAATGCCTGAAGGAACAGGAGTCCAGGGAGTACAGGGAGTACAGGATGGCCAGTGCAGAGTATGGTTAAATTGTTCAAGTGATACAATAAATAAACAGAGGATACAGATTCTCTCATGCCCACTTCCATTCTGATCTACAACTTTAATAAAGAATCCTTAACCTATGATCATCTGGGCTAAGATGTGCTCACCTCTCTCTTACACTGTATGTTGCAACCTGTGGCTTTGGTGTATTTAAACCATCATGTGGAGAAATTAATTTGAGGGTGGTGAAGATGAGTCATTATCTATTTATAAAAAGTGAAAATTTGTGACCTAGCTAAGATCCATGATTTCATTTCACATGACTTGATGTTGCTTATTTAGTGCAGCAAAGGCAAGAAAAGAAAAGAAAAGAAAAGCTTTATTTGGGGCTTTTTACTTCTATAATTCCCAACCATGTGATATGTTTTCCACACCATATGATGTGGTCCCCAAACACAAAGCTTTCTTTTCCCTCTACAACATTTATTTAAAAAAAAACTTTTTTTTTTTTTTAATCAAATTTGTTGTTAATCTATAACCTGCTGAAATGATTTCAAATACATGTTTAGGCTCCATAAATGCATGAAATCCCCACCCTGTTTTAGCAGTCTGGACATGGAGTGAAAGTTACTTTGAAAAGACTTTAATTTTCATGTGATATTTCACCTGGCCTCAGATCCCCAGTGAAGATCTGGATTTTTTTTTTATGTCAGTCTAAAGGCACTTCGGCTTTTTCTATTTTATTTTATTATTATGATATTTATTTATTTATTTATTTTCTGTTCCTTTGGCTTAGTTTTACTTTGTTTTGGTCCATTTGGGATCTGAGATAAACTGTTAAAAGAACCAAAGGTCAAATGTGTTGTTTCCTTTTACAAGGAGGTAACTAAAGGGAATGAGATATTTGAACTTGAAAGTCTTCCAGCTGCCTAGATGGCAGGAATAGATAAACTGTAGTAATTTATGAAAAAACAAGAGTGAACCCAAGTCTTTGTCCATTGTTGTGTTCCTCCTCTTTTACCCCTGTGTGAGTTGCTGCATATCAGTGGCATTGGGATAATGGGCTATCCTGCTTTTGTAAATCAATGGATTATTGATTTTTCCCCCCACTATGTAGGGAGGCACATTATAGATGGATGTAAGGCACTGATGCATGCATGTAAATGTGAGTGTCAGAGCAGAAATGTGTGTATTTGTACAATATAATTTCTGTTAATATGTATGTAGTGTTATTCTTCCCATATCCCTTGTTTGACCTTCCAACAGAAGACAACAAATATAACATTAACCTTGCTGCTTCTATGATTTTTATTAACTTTTTCTAGCTGTTTTAATTTTCTTATTGCTAATAGCTCCTGTAATTCAGGCACAGTACTGCCCAATTGCATGGTAATTTGGAGCAGGAGGGAAGTCAGGCTCTTTAGTGACCTTTTCACTAGAAATTTTTCTTGAAAGCAACTGTTAGCAAGTTTGAATGTGTCTTTTTATAACCTTTACAGTTCAGTGTGTGTCCTTCTAATGAGCTATTCAATAACTCAGTACCTCAGCTCTGCTAATGCTAGTCATACTTAACATGTGGTTGTGTGGTCCTGAAATTCATTCTTTCTTTTTCAAGAGCAATGCTGGGAGTCTGATAAACAGTTTGTACTAAGAATGTTGTTTCTGGGAACACCTAAAATGCCTCTAATTCAATTCTTGAGAAATAGACAGTAGAAAATGTCTTGAAGTCTTGTCAGCATATGAATAAGTCTAACAAATAATGATTCTTACATTCTCTCCCATCTAATCTTACAGAATTTTTTACTGATCAGTATTTAGTAGAACTTGATCATGGTATTTTTCTCCCACGATTTTATCAAATTAGGTTTGAGACAATATGAGTTTTGAAAATTTTCTGAATTGTTCTTCTAAATGCGTTTCAGCTTAGTTCTTTTGTTTGTTTTGTACTAGTAAATAAATGCTTTGGAGATTTTTATTTTTTCCTCCCCCTCATGAGTCATCTTTTTAGCCATTACAATACCTGCATACAGATCCATATTTTTTATCATTGTGTGTCTGGCTGGTTCTGCCCAAGGGTTCTTGCTGAACAGAATACTAAAGGTCTTATCCTGATCAACTTAGAAGTATTACTGTTGCAAAATTTGCTGCTTGCCAGTTTCTTTCTAAATTTAGTGATTTTTGGTGTATTCCAAAAGAGTCTGTCTCTGGTGTGATCTGAGCCTGGTTTTTATGTGGGAGCACTGATGAATACGAAAAATGCTTTTGAACCTGACATTTAATTAGAGGTTAAAATGCTGGGGTGTGGCTAAAAAAATTTAGGTTTCATTCCTAACTTTAAAACACTTTTCTTACTTGATATGAAATTTGTTTCTCCACCTGCGTTATTTGTTCTAAGAGGGCTGACAGCAGTTCCTTAACCTGCAAGGATATTGCAGTAATAAATTTCCTGAAGCAAAGAAGCTTGGATAGCAGATTTCTGAGGGCTGATGAGGTATCTAAGAAGTGCAATAGAAATCAGTTACTTGCATGTTTTTCTCAGCACTGTATTGCAATACCTTAAAAAAAGTTTTAAAACAAAAAGAAATTATTTTGCCAAGTAGTCTTAGTAAGTTCATGTTTCTCCATCATCCCTCTCTGCATATCCTGTTGTCTGTAACAATAATTTCAAACATAAAAAGGCCCAGAAAAGTTCAACTTTTAAGAATTGTAGCTTCAAGTCATGTTAGTTTGGTGCTTTGTAGGCTTTTCTCTTAGGCTGTTTCTGTTCTGAATTGTAAGCAGCATGTCAGATTCCCTGCATGCTCATTTGGACCTGCTGCTGTCTTTGACACAGCCTCTGGTCCCACCTGAAGAGTTTTATGGCTGTCTCTTGTTTTTCTTTTCTTTTTGGGGGAATCTTGCAGGTGTGAAGGCTTTCTTTTGATGAAAAAACTTGTAACAATTTGAGGTAACATGCATCCATGTGTTCCTTATCTGCAATAACAGCCAATTAATAACCAGGAAAAATCATTAGTGAATCTACACTCCAGTTACTGAAATAAAGCTGTTCCTCTCATTCATTACATTTAGAAGGCAAAGATTTCTTCCCCCATTGTCTGCTGCTGACTAGAGGTTTCACTTGTCATTCTAATTGCATCACATGGTGAAAAGATGGTCTGGGACCTTTATTCTGGATACTTCAATGATCTCTTTGAAGAAACCAGAGGGTTTATGTTTTGTGGACTAGGGAATAATGAGGGTACTCAGCCAGTAGAATCTGCATAAGACCCATCACCTCCTGATGCTGAATATCTGCTGCTGTAATGAGGGAACATCCTGAACAGAAATGCAGAGGAGAGGAGTCAAATGCAGGATTTCCACACAGTACCCCTGCCTCCTCTTTCTCCTGATCATAGTCACTTCCTTGAGAGGGGATTCTGCTGTTCTAAGCTCATTTTATCTGTAAAAAACTTTCTTCTTGAATTATTTATGTGGGGCCTTTATTGCAGGAGTGGGCTGGGGATGTTCATGAGTGATGACAATAGAATGTCAACTTCCTAATTGGGTGTTGTGTCTCACTTCTTTGAAAATACAAAAGGTCTTCCAGCTTCTTTTCATTAGAGGAAAATACAGGTGCTAACTCTGAAAAAGAAAAAATGGCTTTTCCCTTATAGTCTGCAGGCCATTTTTGGATTATCAATCCCTCTGGGTGAAAAAGCAATCTGGATTAAGTTATTTTATTCAGAGCAGCTAATGCAAAATAAACAGCTCTATCATCTTTTCCCTCTTTTCCTGGAATCCAGCCAGATTTCTAGCAGTGTTGTCAAATAATATCTACTCTTTCAATTAGCATTAGATACAGTGCTTGGGCAAACTAGAACTAAATTGCAAGTCACCCAGTCTCTTCTCTCTAAAATCAGAAAACTGCAATTTAACCACTAACTTCAGGCAGAAATTCTTTTTATCTGTGAAATTTTCTATGTTTTACAGACTAGCCACCAAGATAAACCCACATGCTTTTCTTTATTCAGTCTGTGATTGTCAGGGTGTTATACCAGCTGAAAAACAGGTATGGGGTCTGGTAAATAAAGCAAACACAGCTGGAACACAAGCTGTCTGGAATGCTATTTATTGTAATACTCTTTCTTTAGTAGACTTGTTATTTGAAGACTGTCTGTGAACCCATGGATAATGAAATTTAAGAACAACTTGTGGTTACACCTGTTACTGATAAAGCAGACTTATTTTGTCCATGTTTTCAGCCTAGGTTCTAATCATAAATCTACTGTGCATCTGAATGTGCAGGTGCAAAGTTTGCTAAATGTGAAACTACGTGGAGTCTTGTGTAAAATAAAATGTCTCACCACCCCTCACAAAGGAAAACAAACCCACTGAAATAACATGAATTTGTTGTTGACTTCTTAGCCAAAAGCAGCAGGGAAATCTGTAGTGATAAGTATATTCACCTAGAAGCTCTCTATGTAAAGGGCAAAGTTGCACAGATGACAAGCTAGATGTTTGGAGATGAGTTTTGCTGCTGAAAAGCATACAGAGTGTTAGGACTTGTTATATTTTTTTTCTGAAAAACAGCTGGTGACACACTCTAAGGTCAACATGTAATATCTTTTCCATGCTCTTCTAAAAAGTCAGATTAGTCCTTTCAGCAGTAACCTTTCTCACATTGAGTATGTTTGCTTTCCTGCCTTTAAAATTCATCTTCTCTATCTGTGATTCTGACAGCTAGTAGGATTATATTGTCCATATATCAGTGTAGATGTGCCCTCTTTGCCATATTTTGATTAAAAGAAGTATACTTTTACTTATACTAAGATAATATAGTGTACAGCAGATATATAACCTTTTAGTAAAGCCTTCTTTTTTATATATATATTTTTAAAGAACCTTCAGATGCCATTTAGCTATTAAAGTTCAATATAGTAATACTGAAAAAGGGTTTGGTGGGTTGAAGAATAGATTGTCTCTTAATCTTTAGATAGGTACAGGGAAATCTGAAATAGAAAAGTCCTTGGGAAAACTTGAGTAAACATATATCAAAGGTTTCTCATATCCATTTTAGAAATGATCCAATAAAAATGGGTTCATTGCACTCATTGTCACTTACTCTATAGTAGATAACACTTTTCATTTTGAGGGCTTTCACATCCTAGGACAAAAGCCATGTCTGCACATAAACATGTTGTTCTTGGAACATGAATCTGAAAGGGATCTAAGTCCAGTATATTTATTTTTTAGGCAACTATACTTTTATATAATTGGTTTAGCTTTCAAGTGATCATCAAAAAGAAAAAAGAGTAAAAATTTATTTACTCAGCTAACACAATACATTTTAAAAACATATAATAATATATTGCATTTATTTTTATTTAAAAAAATAAATTACCAAAGTGGGACATGGTTTAGTTATCATTACTCTGAAGATATTTGTTTATTTGATTTTGAACACATAATTATCTTTTTTTTTATTTAGTTCTTCCAGCTGAAGGAAAAAAGTGTGAATATATACTGTGAATGATAAATCATCCTTTGTTCTGAGCTAATTTTATAAAATATTTCTTAGTTCCAACATATCACTGATTGTCATCACTTTTACTAGGACTGAATGATATTACTGATGTCATTTTACAAAAAGACATTAAATACCTAAAAGGAATGTGCTTTCTCTAATTGTACCAAACAAGGTGATAAGATGCTTAACTGGAACCAGCCACCCTGATAACCAGTTGTGTTCTCTGTCCTTTGGGCAAGCTGCTTTCTTTCTATCTGCTCTGCTCCATGTCTAGCATTCAGTTCTGTAGGAGGTTTTCAGTCACACAAATGTTTTTTATTATGGGGGGCTGAACAAACAAGGCTTACTCTGGGTCTTCCCACTCTCCAAATATTTTTTAATCTATTGATCAGCTACCACTAGATTCAGAATTAGGGGGATGACAGCAGTCTATGAAGTTTTGTGTTAATATAGGATTGGGCAGGGCCCACTTTATCCTGATTTTACAGTTTTGTGAGATTCTTCCCACTGACTGTTTTCTGCCTTAGATTGAGTGAGCTTTTCCTTGATACTTTTTCAAGCAGGCTGTTGCAAAACTTTTGAAGCTTACAGACCTTTTCTCTTCATTTTCTCTGTACTTTTCATTCAGTCCAAGCTGTGCTGCTTTATTTCCTCTCTAGCAGTGACCTTGAGGTTTCAAAATTCCTTTACCTTTCAATTCTTTGCTATACCTGAAGAGAGCTCTATTATTGCTGCTTTCCTGGCTAATCAAGGTGAGATCTTTTAGTTTCTACAACGGTTTCTGGTTCCCTTGGGTGTCCTAATGGCCAGTCTCTTCATTTGTTGCCATTTGAACAAATTTCTCTCCAATATAGGTGGCCAGAATTATGTTCAATATTCTGGATTGAGGCTTTTACAACATCATTAGTAACTTGTATCACTGCCAGAACTGTCTCATTTTTTAGATCCTAGCAGTGACCTGAAGATCCTAGCAGCGATTTGGCTTTTTGATGATCACACCAAATTAATTGCTTCTCATCATCCTCCCATTGAAAAATGCACATCTGGTTTAAATCAGATAGTCTTGATATTAACCCCTATGAGTATGACCTTGTACTTTATGGTAGCACAGTCTACACAGAGCTTATCAATGCCTCCATTTTAGATTATAAGGACTATTAATCAGCATATGCAGGCCTGGATTTACAGGGGAAGAGGAAGGAAAAGCATTCCTTCTCCCATCTTCAGTAGCACAATCTTACACTGGGTGTGCTTTCACATCACTGGCCAGGAGAGTTCTGCACAATCTGAGATCGTGTTAGCCCTTGCACTCCTACATGCAAGGATGAACTGTATCTCTCCTGTCTTCAAATTTCAAGATTTTGGGTTTTTTTTTTGTTCTTTGAGTTTCTCTCCTCCCTTGAGTCCCTTTCAGATGGGAGACACCCTCCAAGAAGTGAAGACTTTGTCATTCCTTAAGAATAGAAGAGGGTTGTGGAGAGACTGCTATATATTTGGAGAAAAGCTTAGGAAAATTAGACAAACCTATGCAATACCCTGTGGTCAAAATGGACTAGTCACTTTTTCCTGATGAAATGCAGGCTTCTAATGGGCACCAAAGTGTTTTCAATTTCACTGGATTTTAGCATTTGTTGAGCTTTCCCTGAGTGTTCATTAATCTAATTGTGAGGCAAATGCCAACGTAAGACTAAAGGTGACCTAAATGTCACACCACTTTTAGCACTAAAATAAAGAGTGTTCAAGAATTAATGAGCATAGTGGCCACATTTCTTATGCATAGCAAGTGGTGAATCTCAGCTTGGGCCTCTTTGACACAAAACGCTCCTCAGTCAACTCTGTATTTCCCAGGTGAGTTGCTTCTCTTGCAGTTGTCAGATAGCTGGTTTTTATCAGTTTATGACAAACCACAAGGGCTGTGGATCATAGGAGTTGGGGCTTTTGATTAGTTCTATGCAATATGAGAAGTTTCCTTTCCTTCAACAAAATCTGTTCAACTTTCCTTTCAGTGTTTTCTCCAAAATTACAGGATATACTTAACTTTCCCCTGAGATACTTGAGAATAGCTACCTGTCTCCTTTCACTTCGTTTTTCAGATATAGTATTTCTATTTTCTTTCCTCTTTCATCTTGCTTTTTATC
Source organism: Erithacus rubecula (assembly GCF_903797595.1). Taxonomy (NCBI): domain Eukaryota; kingdom Metazoa; phylum Chordata; class Aves; order Passeriformes; family Muscicapidae; genus Erithacus; species Erithacus rubecula. The sequence continues at coordinate 24,141,607 of NC_136659.1, forward strand.
CTTTGTGAAATGGCAAAGGACAGTGCTATGACTAACAGGGTAGCAAGAAATAAAAGGAGGAAAAGACATTTTGAAGGCTGATGTGAATTACCCAGTTAACAGGTCACAGATTTAGCCAGGCTTATGTTGGAATAATAGTAAGTCTTAACAATTTTTAACTGTGGTATATGTGAGAATTAGGAATTTGGGTTATACCTGCAATTACAAGAGAGAAACTTTGTCTGGAAAGGGCAGGGAATTTCTCTCTTTAACTGAGTGTCTGAACTGCACTGCTGGGGGGCAACTTTAACCAGTGCTAGGTGGGAGCAGAGCTGTAGGGCAGAGGTTAATAGGGACCTGAGCAGTTATTTCAGAGATCTCACTCCTTCATGGTAATGATCAGTCATCTCAGAGCCTGTTGTTTCATTGGTGAAGCAATCACAAGGCACTTCAGCACCTCCATGCAGTCTGCCATCATCTTTACCACAGAATAATTTTTATTAGCAGAAAACTTTGACATCTCTCGCCGTGAACTCCAAGTCATTTCAGTGGCCTTGGGCATGAATGTAATTTTTAAGTTCTTCTGTGAAATACAGGAATTTAGTCCTCAGTAGACTCTAGTTGACTAATATTTAAGTTATTGGACTGATCACTTAGTGTTTGAATAACACTCCCAGTAATAAGGAACAATATGTCCTTCTGGCACTAAACTTTGTGAAGCTCTGCAATAATTGAGACTGCAGGTCACAACAGTGAGCATCTGACACATGAAGCCTGGTTTCCTGTGTATTTATTTCATGTGTTCTGTGTCTCTGCACTGCAGCTTCCCACATCTTCTGTAATCACCATTGTTAGAGTACATTTTCTGTCCTATGTCTTACGGGCTAAACCAGAACATTTTTTTTGTCTGGTTAAGAGCTACATATGTACAGTTTGGCCAGCTGCCATGCATGCCCAGGTGGCTGAGCTAGTTCATGCATTTTAAATGTGCAAAGATTGAGTTTGGTCTGTCTTTTCCTCAACTAAAAGAATAAATTTAGAAAAGTGGTGTTAATCAACCATCTAACCATTTGATACAAGTGTAGAAAATTATCTGGGGTGTTTCTATTTCTGATTACAATGCCTGTAAGAAAAAAAATTAAAGCCAGATGATGGATAGCTAGCACAAGAGCACGAACTGTGCTGGTTTAGGTTTGTGCAAGGAGGTGGAATCCTATCGCTGTTAAGAAGTATATGGAGAAAATATAGAAGATATCCCATGGTGAGGGTTTGAGGATTGGGAAATGAGGGCAAAGACCAGAGGGACTGATGTCTTGCATGAGTAAGGATGCAGCTTCCTCTTGTAGAGAGGAGAGGACTAGGGAAGAATGATTTGGTCTAGAAGTGGCAATGTTTTGGAGTTTGAGGACATCAGCAGTGAACTCTCTCTACTGTATCTCACAGTTATAGCATCCCTATATGGTTTTTGTAGTTTCCTTTTAGCCATCATGCTGTGTGTGGCTGCAACTAAAAAACTAATATTGCTGATTACTAACCCTCTCACTTTTCTGTCATTAAGTGCAATTAATATGTGCCAACTTCAACTTTTGTGAACTTCTGGGGTTATTAAGGGTGTTCTGCCACTGAAATTCTGTGTGCTTCAGAAGAATCTCTGACAGGCAGACATGTTTGATAGCTTAATGTGTTTAAGTCTCTCAATAACTAATCTAAGCTTCTAACAGTGCCCAGTGATGTCAAATAAGAAAACAGCTTTTAACTTGTCATGCTGAATAATATTTGACATTATACTACCATTTTCTTCCACCTTCAGCCTGTCAGCCTGGGGCGAAATCTAGCCATCTCATTTTAACTTTACTATCAATATAATCCATCTATTTTCCATTTATAATCCATTTACCTCCTATCAAATGCATATCATAGCATTTTGCAGTTACTAAGGCAGTTATAGCATCACAATATGTGACATTGCAATTAAAATTTAAAACAGCCTTTGTTTGATCTTTGTTGAGGAAGAAGAATGTTGATGATGGTGAATTGCAATGACACAATGAAAAGTTAATCTATGAGAGTTTTTTTCTTAATCTTTTAGAAATGTTTCTTCAAATCTCTGTGATTTCTCTGATAATATATATAATCACATTATAAAATAAACCTTAAAATATGTGATAGAGACTTAATAGTATATGGGTTCTATGCTAATGAGTGATGATAAAAAGTAAGAAATTTCAATAAGTACATATACTCACAGATATCTAGAAATATAGTCTCATCAGTCCACGGTAATTTCAAGTAGCATGCTCTAACTTCTAAATTTAGGACAATCTGACAAGGTCTCATGCTTTCATAAAATTTGGATACTCCTTCCCCCCTGCAAGTTCTTAGCTTAATAATTACCATATCATTACTGGAATGGCTGCCCTTTCAAGGTCTGTCTTTTTATTAATGTGCTTTTCTGGTAGCTGGCCATTTAAATTTGGCCAGGATGAGCTGTCGTGCTGTGCAGTAAGTGGATATTGCAGTTTTCTCCCTCCCATCTCTGCAATACTTTCCAGCTAAAGAGCACGTGAGATCGAAAGGGATTCCTCAGCAATGAAAAATGGAATAATGGTGTCAGAAGGATTTTCAATTTATCAGAGAAAGGCATAATGAAATCCAATAGCTGGAAGAGAAGGCAGAGACGGACTTATTAGAAATAGGGTGTGCAATGAAAGATAGCAGTCTATTGGAAAAGCATATCTAAAAATGCAGTGAGATCTATGCTACCTGGAATCTTTATATATAAAAATTGATGACTTTTTAAAATATACATTTTAACTTCAGGGGAAAATATGAGCCTCTTGTCTATTTTTCTTAAAGTGATATCCTCTGTTCTGTTCAGTGGATGATAAAATAAGTGATAACAATAACTGTTTTCTCATTTGCCAGCTGATGAAATATATGTTCTACTGTTTCTCAAAACTTTCAACTTTAAACCAAATGAAGAGGAAGTGGGAAGAAACTGCAGCTGCAGTATGATATGCATTTGTATTTTTAATCTTCTTTTAATCCTATCTCTTTTTGATCCTTTCTGCTAAGAAGGAGATAGAGAACACTTCTTTACCTAGAAAAAAAAATATATTGAGAAGAAAAAACCAAAAACCTGATGACACAAAATAAATTTTCACTTAGACGTGGGCAAGGAAAAGAAGATCGAACACCCCATCTGTAACTGTTTGAGCTAGTCTTTTATTATTTTATTTTCATAATGAACCAGCACAAACTAATTCTAAACATGTGGTGGGTGACTGACTGGGACCTCTTAAGCACTTAGTCCAGCAACTTCAAAGAGAAGTGGTAGATGTTCAATTATATCCAAAGCATGTCAGGAGAAAAGGTGTTCACTAAATATTCACACACCATTTGATGAGGAATATAGATGACCTTTCCTACCACTAGTTCAGGATTTTTGTTGCAATAGCATTTCTGGAAGGAAGGGTTAATAAGGAGACAGGATGGGTTTTGTCAGTGGTATTTTACTGCATTTTTTTTCATCATTTCACATGCCATTCCTCCAGTTGATTTTGACCGTTTGAAGGATTGCTTTGTACGTACAAAATGGGTTATCTGAATTTGTCTTTCCTTTTTGTGTGTCTAGAAATCTGGTCAAGTCTTTTGCACTTATAGAAATTTCCCATTGATTGTGATCCACAGTTCATGATGGAAGGGAATGACATGGATCCAGTGAAGAATTTTCAGGCCAGTAATTCTCATGGTAAATTTAGAGATTGCTTCCTATAAGAGATTCATCTATATGTGAATGAACCTGTGATCTTTACATTTAATTTTTGCTAGGTAAACTCATCCATCAGACAAAAAAAAAAGAGAGGTAATTGTTGATGACATGAGCCACCTACACTTCTTTTTTTTTTTTTTTTTTTTTTTTTTTTTACTTAATGACTTCATATGCTGGGCAGGAAAGGATTTTTTTTTCAGTTCTTTTTGTTCCAAATATATAAATTATCTCCATTAATATGTATATGTACTTTTACAAAAGGAAACTTCAATGTCAAAATGACACATTTATTGATATAAATGCAACAGGCTGATAGAGGATATTTTTTCCTTAACTGAAGTGCTAATGCAAAATTTACAACATGTTTCTGTAAAAAGAATAATTCTGGAATTCGGAGTGCTGAGTCATGCTCCTCTCTCCCAGAAAGGGTCTGCAGATGAAGAGCATATCTTTAATTGCAGCTTGAGATTACACATTTGAAGGGCTAGGTGCAGGGCAGCCAGGCTAACATGGAGCTGATAGCAGGTGGCTGAACCAGCTGGAGCAGAGCTGGCACCTGCTGCAACATCCACCATTAATTAACTAACTCATCATTAATAGCATGGCCTTCTAGCTAAGATCATCTGGAATATCTATATCTAATGAAATATATGTTTCTGAATGATAAATCTGAGCTCTCAGGGGGACTGGTTATGATCTAGTGCTGAAGACACTGGATGTGTGTTTAGAGAGAAGCCTAAATCCCAGGAATGCCGAATTCACAGAGCCAGATCTCAAGCTGTTTCATTTGGGCACAGTCCCAGATCAGCTGCCCTTTGGGATCAGCGGGGAAAATCAATTTTGGCTTGCTGAGAATCCCAGGCTGGAGGCCTGTGCTGAAGGCAGCTTCATCCCACTATGGATGATCCACTTTCTCTTGAGACAGAAGGTGATTATCAATCACAAAAGGACCTCAGTGCTCTGCAGCTCTTTACTGTAAATACTAATCAATAGCAGCTCTATTGTTAGAACACAGAAACTTCTGGTCTCTTGGCTTCTGTCAGAGGGTGAAGTTTTTGCATCTTTCCTGTACCAGCTACTTAACCTTCTTTTGTAACCAGTGTCAGTCATTTTGAAGAGCAGCACAAGTCAAAGAAGCAGGGGTTGAAGCACCAGGTACAGGAGTGATTTTGAAGCTGCAAAATAACAATTTGAAATTAGTTTAGGAGATGTTGCAAATTTCTAATACAACTCCTTAAATTCTACCTAAAAATAGGTTGGTTGTTCCTTAAATACTTGTTGATAGAAGGATGGGGAAGATCTCCAGAAACCCAGCTACTGAGGCAGCACTAGTAGTGACTGAAGACAGAATGTCTGATACTCTTGTCTTGCCAAAAGGAAGATTTTTGACACTTTGGGTGAGTCCAGGCAGCATTCACCTTGAGCAGCTGAGGTTTCTTCTGTGCAGCACTCATGAAAGAGAAATCCAGAGGAAGGGAATTTTCTGTTCTGTGTCCTTTTAGGCATTTTTAATCTTAACCAATACTGTTGGAAACTGGAAACTCATCAAGTAAACTATTAGTGTAACTCCATATGATTGCATGTTTTAAGACAATATTTTTTATTACGTTGGGCCTTTGGGATGCAAAATCAGCATTTTTGGGTCCAATTCTACTGCCTATGGAAATCAAGTTCAAGTGCAAGTGGAAAGTTATTGCTAGGGGCACTTAATGCAAGTTTTCTGCTTGGCAATTGCTATGATCTTTTTTGGCTCACAATCAAAAGCAGACATTGTGGTTTCACTGGAATAAATAATTTAACAAGCCCAACCAGCTTGGGGAAATGGCAGGTTTCTGCATTTCAGGTTAATCTCAAACCAGTAATTCATTCTGATTCTTAGCTGCTGTTTTTGCTGTGATGCCAAAATTCCAGTTCCTAGGCTGATGTATTCAAATTCTAATTTTCCAGTAATTAGTGTCCTCCTGAAAATGTGTTCTTTTTTCTTTATTTTCAATCACAATGTTCAATTGAAATTCAGAAGGGAAATGCTGCATCATATTTATGGATTGAAGAGTGTGGTAAACAATTATTATGATTTTAAAATACAGCTTGCTTAGAAATAAAAAATAGGTGTTCTGAGTTTGATATGGAAATTATTATAAATATGTAAACAACTTGAGAATTAAATGAAATTAGTTTTCTATTTTTGTCACTAAAAACAGGAAAAATGAAGCTCAGATATTAAATGTAATTATTTTTAAAAATTGAAAAGAAAGTGCTAAACAATTGCAAAAACCAAAAATTGCAAAAGAAGTTGGTCAGGCAAACCTCACAAATCCAGGTCACATAGAAATCCTACATGAGAGATAGGAATTTTATTTTTATGTTTATTTAAAAAGACTTTGCATCTACAGAGCCAAGGGCAGTGCTGCTCACTGCAGAACTAGTTTCTAGAGAAGAGAAAAGCAATTGTCTTGATGCAGAGCATTTTAATACACATTTCTACACCTTTTAATTCTGATCTCAGTTAAACTGACAAGCAAGATACTGAGACTGATCAAAACCCTTAACGTGGGGCAAGGGAACAAGATAATTATTCTGATTTGAAATGGAATAGCTGTTCAGACAAATACTGGTGTTTCATATAGAATGGTCCTTTCTTGTTCTCACTAAAAATGGGCTTGTGTATCTTTCTGTTTCAGGAATGTGCAGCATTATTTAAACAGCAGCAAAAGCATACTGATAACATGTTTAACAGGTGAAAGAGCTGACCACTGCTGTGGGTTTGGAGTTTTTTATTTGGTTTAAAATCAGTACATTTTTCATAAGAAAAAAAAAGATTAAAAAAGTGGAATGTGTGGAATGAATTTAAGCTGTTTTCTCTGCACAGAATGACATGATGTGGTCATCAATTGGAGATTAGTGGGGATACTTTCAAGAGAAGTAATTTTTGCTTTTGCACTACAGTGCCCTCATATTTCTGTAGTTAAGTCATAGAGGATCTTAATTACTTCAAAATTTGATGAGAAAAAATAATTCTAATCTCGGTTTGGATTTTTTCCTGAAAATAAGAATAATAGCAGAACAGGCAATCCATTTTGGAAACCATTGCATATCTGAACTCACCATGATACATTTTCTAATCTCTAGAAAACCCCCCAAAATAAATAAAACCACCACAAATGCAATAAAAGGGTCCTTTGATTATCTTGTTTTGTGATATTTGTCTTCACATGGTCCCTGATTAGGTCCAAGATTGCCTTTTATTCTCAACATGGCCATCCATACCTTTCTATTTTCTTTTCAGATTTCCATACATGATGCCATCTTTTGTAGCTGTAATTCATAATCCAGCCTTGGATCCTGCCATGTTATGGCCTCTCCCACCTTTCACAGGGAAAGGATTTATTTCCCTGAAAAATAAGTATTTTCAGCTTTCCTGGTGAGGTAACCTTCACACTGATACTCCTCTAAAATTGAGGAGTAAATATTCTGAGACATGGTTTGAAGATCTTTATGGCTGAGGTTGCTTCTATCTAAGAGAAATCTCCTTCTTTCCTTTTCCAAGATCCACATAGCACCTGGGAAGTGGCAGTGTTGGAGTACATTGTGTTTTATGGTAAAAATGCACTGCACTAGATCTATGCAAAGAGCTTCCTTTTATCTCCATTCAGACGTGTCTGCTGCTCCTCTCCTTTAAAACACTTTCAACTCTACTTCTCAGCAATATCATTAGGCATATATTATTATGAGAAAAAATGTTAATAGAAAAATAAAGGTTGTTTAGACGACATAGGACTAATTTATTCCATTAATTAGAGTGAAATTTTATGCAGTTATTCAAAATAAGTAGACATGCAAGTTATTCAATCACTTAATAAATTACCATAAAGTCTACTCTAAATCTAATATCTTTCAATTTCTTTTAGATGAACATTCTGATATCAATGACTTTAATAAATTCCACACAGGCAACTTCACTTTGGCATAAACACAAACAGTAATGGAGTTAATAGGAAGTATGTTTCTATACCAATTAAATTTGACCTTGAGGACCAGAAAATCAACTGATATGATGTGGTATCCTCTTTTTAGGATATTTCATAGTATTAAATTCTATGATGGTGTAAATGGAGTCCACAGAGAAATAGTTTTTTTTATCTTTCTGAAACCAGGCTGATATATGATTTGTTCCACAAACCTTCCTAAAATTAGTTTTAAAGTTTTCATTAGGACTTTTGACAGAAAAGGACATTGTAAGGTACCTTGGCTAAATACATTTTCTCAAATTATTTTCCATTAAAAATGAGATCTTCATAATAGCATTTTTTAAAAATCTCCCTTATCATGATTTTTAAAAAAAAAAAAGAATTAATTTTGTTTCTGCATAAATGACTTATTTTGCTGTCTAAATTAGAAAAAGGTATTTCATTCTGTTCTACACAGCAGCTTCCTCTATTAGTTTTATATACAATAACAGAGGGCTTCAAATATTATGGTCACTAAACATCTATTGCTGTATCATGTCTTGAAATTGTATGTCAGTAGTATTTGTTATGAAATAAATGGAAAAGTAATTCTATGTAGGAGGTATTTTAAAATGAGTTTCCTTTTGAAATGTCACATATTGGCAGCCAACTTTTTACAAGCTAGGTTTTTCCACAAGTTCTGGAGATGTTATTTTTGCTCTTGGCAATTTGACACAAAAATAAAAGTTTGAGACTTTCAGGAGAAGGCAGGGTTTGGTTATGTTTTGTTTTTTAATCCTCTGATCTTTCTGCAAAACTTTGTAATCGCACAAATTCACTTTGGTTGTCAGCGTGAAAAAAAATCACATAAAGGTTAAATTAAGTGTTTAAATCTTGTGTGCAGATAATGTGTGGCTGCTGTTTCTTGTGAGAATGATCCCTATTTATTCTTCTCTCAAAGACCAGCTCCTGTTCAGCACACAGGAACCCACAGCAGCAGTGGATAAGTGGGACTTTGCAGAACCTGCTGAGCTCAGGTTTCCTCAGCTTCTTCTCTTTCCTGGATGGCTACAAGCACAGGCTGATTTCTCCTGGGTCTGAGAGTCTCAAAACTAAATGGAAAAAGTCTTAATATATTACTGAAACATAAATTATTAAACACGTGGCACAACACTATTGTCTGGTGTTAAATGTTGGTCCAGCTATTTAGTCAATGGAAGAACTTTAGCTCCTGCCACCTTATCAGTGTCAGCTGTTTGCTTTCTGGGCTCAAACCCCACAGACAGGAAAGCAAGGACTAAGGCAACAACTGGGTTTAAACTTGAGCGCTGCACACTAGGCATTATTTATATGCTGCATGCCTTCATAGCAGAGGGAAGATAGTCAGCAATGCTGCTAGCTAATATACATCTTCTCATAGCTTTGAAATATGTTTTAATAATCAATATTATTTCGATATTTTCACATGATATTTTTGTAATAATGATGTCATATTTTTCCCTTACTTGTTAAGATTAGTTGTTCTTATATGTTTTATGAATGTGGCATCCTATTTAAGATGAATAATTGTTTAGAAATACTCTTATATAGTATCTTCTCTGGTGCTAATTTAATCAGAAAATCTTATTCTGACTAAATCTGAGCTCTTCAGAGAATATAACATTTCCTGAAAAAAATTGGATTCAGCAACTGGTATCACTTGTGTTGTTATTAATGTTTCACTGGACTAGTATTATCTGTAAAGTAATAAGGGCTTGTCAGTGAATCAATACTGAGAATAGGTCTTTGAGAACAAGTAAGCCTATTCATTTTAAAGTGTATTACTAACCTGAATTAAGATTGTGAAACAATACTATCAAAAAGAATTAAAGCCATTTTAAATTGGTTTAACATAATTCACTTTGAAAGACAACAGAAATAAATTTTGTTGAATTCAGACTTCTTTATTTATTTTACCTGGATGGGCCTGTCCAGAGCAGGTCTCCAGTGGTTGTTAGATACTCTGTGACTTAAATGAGCAAACAAAATGCAGAGCTGGGGCAACCTGCCCTGTGGCTGCTGAAGGCCAGGGTCCTTTCTGTCCTTCCCAGGAAGGAGGTCTCTGCCCACTTTGCTGTGCTGGCACCTTCACCTGTGGCTCCAGATGGAAAACTCATGGAGGGAGGTGACCTTCCCAGCAAGGCTGTAAAGCTTTCCTTTAGCGGTGTGCCTGGATGACTGCTGTACACATAACTCTTCCCATAAATTGTGAGATCAGTGGATTTAGGTGCTCCCTCAAATTCACCTAATAAATCAGTGAAAGCAGCTTTCCAAGACACGTGCTCCCTGCTCTAAAAACAGGCTGAACTCTGCAAAGTATTCAAGTGTAGATGCTCTGTATGAAAGGGGAGATGGAAATGAAATGTATGTGATGGGAGAGGATGGCAAGTGGGGTCCCAGCCTGCTCTAAGGGTGATGGATAACAGACAGAGACGGATGAGAAGCAGCAGAGCTGTGAATGTTCTTCCTGGCCAGGATAAATGGCTGGGAGTGGTGTATTGAGGGCAGCCAGAGGAGATGCAGTGATACAAGTGAGTGAAAGATAGATGCACCACCAATCCCTCTGAAATGCAAGTAGAAATTCCACAGGGTTTCAGAGCTAAAACCAAAAGATTTTTGAAATATTTTTTTTGTAGAAAGAATCATTTTTGAAGTGTGTGTAAATATATATATATGTATGTGTGTGTGCATATATATATATATAAGTATAATCCCCTATATTTTATTCTGGAACTTTGAAGTTGGTTTCAAACGGTAATACCAGAGCTCAATTTTTTTTTCTTTAATTTTTTTTCATTTCCCCTCAGCTTTCCTTTCCTCAGAGAAAAAAAGAAAGGGAGCAGGAAGCTACTAAGATGATTAGTGGTGAAGGGACTCTTTTTCCCAAAGCAATTTTTTAAAAGCTACCAAAAGAATGCTAATAGTGTTGAAGTTTGATATTTATTCTAGGAGAGAAAAGCCTCCAAATAATAAGAACAGCAGGGAGTTAATTCCATTCTAATTCAAATAGATATGGATAAATAAATAATTCACAATGACAGACTTTTAGCTATTGGAGGTAACTACCAGAGGAAATTGCAAGTTTTGTAGATTTTGAGTCTGCAGACAAGGTTTGTTAGCAGGGTTTTGGTGGGTGGAGGCAGAGGAGGGTAAATGCCAGACAGAAATTGAGAGGGGTGGGGAGAGCAATGACAGGAAGGGAAGCTGCAGAGAGGAGATGTTCAGGGAGAAGAGTTGCTGCATGAAACTGTCTGGAAGCAGGGCAGGGAAACAGCCTGGCTGCCATACAGGAGCTGCAGTGCAGTGTGGCACATGCTGAAATTTAATTGTTCACTGTCTGTGTGGTTTATTTGTTTCTTAACAAAGCTAGCAACTTTTTCAAGATTGGGTGTCTGTTGGTAAAAATTAGTTTTAGTTAAACATTAGGGTCCTTTTTTTCCCTTTTTCAGCTCACTGAAGGTAGCACAGTAAAAGGTATTGTTGTCTGACATGTTAGATGGGAAGAAAAACTTGATGAGCTAATGATCTCTTCTAGCCTCAAATCTACTAATCTATTACCAGCTTGATTTATCAAGATTAAATGTTTGTTTGCCCTCTTTTCTTGCACAACAAGAACGGCAAGGGGAATATTCATTGTGTTTGAGCTGCTGAGGAAAAAGTGTTATAGTATTACAATCTTACTTATCTTTTAATTTGCTTTTTCCCAGATTGTTTTTCAGAGCAGTGTCTAACTATAATTACAATTAATGCTGTTCTGAGTAAAAAATGCATAGCTGTAACTAGAATTCAGGAGACTCTAACAGCAAAAGCCTGTCAAGTGATTAATGCACGTGTGGGATTTAGGATGGCACATTTTTATAACCTGTCTGGGAAGCACTGACACTGGTGGATAGCAAGCTCTCAAAGAGCAGTGGAAGATGATTATAGATAGGGTCGCCATTGGTTACAATGATGGAAGTGCCTGATTAATGACTTGCAACAGTAAAGAAAGACCTGAGATTAAAGTTGACAAGGCAGTCAGCCTGTGCTGATGGAAGACAGATGGTTTCAGGAGAGGAGATGATTTTTGTAACCCTAAAAATATGTGAGTGAATATGTGTGATAGCAAAACTGTATAGAGTTTGATTTTTTGTGTTATTGAATGATCTGTGTCACTACTATGGACCTAATGAAAGATCAATGAAGGTAACACAAAAAAATATGTCTTACTTAAGAAATTGCACTTTCTGAAAATTAGGCTGGCACCCTGCAGGAATCAAATGTTCACGTGATGGATATCACTACAAATCAGTGGGATAATATTTGTTCATAGTATTACAGAATCTGTTTGAGACTTCAAGATTCCTTTAGCATTGACATCCTGTTTTGTTATCCCCTACCTGAAATCAACCTCCATTCAGTAAGGTAAGCTGGTCCCTGAGGGAACTGTAGAGCATTATTAACATCAGCACCACAACAACTTTTACCTACTTTGTGATTTTATTATCAATGTCTGCAATATTCACCATATTTGCTTAGCACCTGTTCTAAGCAAACAAACTCCCTTCTGCTTGTTGCTCATTTAAGAAGGTTCAAGTTTTGTGTTCATTTACATAAATGTTTATGCTTCACTGACCAAGGCCCCTAAAGAATTTCAAGAACTTCTCTGTTCTGAGGAGTTTCTGATCTATCATGAATAACAACTTTTTTAGACTAATTGTGTTCATTATTTTCATTATATCTAACTGGAAATACAGACCTATACAAAAAAAAAAATTCTGCAGATCCTGCTCTGGTGTGGTAAGCTCCATTCATCCTTGAAAATGTAGCTTGTGCATTTCAGTGCCAGAACTGCAAGGGTGTGATGGCTTTGCTAGGAAAGCAATGTGTCAGGGACAATCTTGTCAATTATCCTACAGTCTTTGCTCTCTCAATATCAATGGAAATTATTGAGGAAGGAGTGAAACTTGAACACCTCAGGAGTCCTTTGCCTTCTCTAGATCTGATTTTAGCTAAGATAAATTATCGACCATGTGCCAGTCATGCCTTGTGGTAATGACAGAAGATAAAAGCCAAGACAGTGATTTCTGCTTGTGCCTTCAACCCTTCACAGTGGTAGCAAAGCTCTCTGTGTCAATGGGAGATTCCATTTTGTCAAATTTGTAAAACAATTTAATTTTGTGTATGAATCCTGAAATCTCTGGAAACCCCAAAGATCAGCATTGCTAAAATGTTTTCTGGAATTCAGACTGAGCGTGGTTTTTGATATTCTGTTTTTTTGCTTTCCCTTAGTAGTTTGATATACTAGATCATACTATTATCTCTGGTCATTTCCTGCTGAATGTGTGCATGCTTAATAACTGTAATAGGTGTTTGAATAAGGATTATTTGGTTTTCCATTTGACCTAAGAATTTATTGCATTTCCAAATGCCTTTCACTCATACACACAGAAATAGTTAACTAGCAAAACTTACATTGTTGTTTTAATGAGAAATCTTTAGAGATTATAAAATCCAAATGAACATAGGCCTAGTTGTAAAAGCAGTGGTAGCCCTAACGTTAAGTCCAGGAGATTACATTTGAAGGATGGTATTGAACCATTTTGGATACAAAATCAGATGTACATTTATCAGTACATGCCTTTTTTCCACTTGTCTGAACCCATGTACCATCTTAAGTAAAAGCATTGGTAAATGGGTTAATAAAGGATGGGAGAACAACTACAGGTATGAAAAATTTTACTTGCTCTAAGTGATCCAAAATTATAGTCGGTACACACCTATGATTTACTTTCTTTTGAGGATCAAAAAAAGGAGGTATTGCAGGAGAGAATGGTGAAAGCAGTAAAATTTTCAGTATTAAATTATATACATTCAATTGACACAGAGAAGTTGAAAAAATCCATTGGCCCATGTTAAAAGAAGTAGTTGCATTCTGCTGCTGAAAATATATTGATGTGCCTGTGCTTTGAAGCAAAACCAGGAATGTGCTTTTAGAACTCTTTGTGATATTGTTTTACATATGTTTCATAATTCCAAATCAAATGAATCCCACAAAGAACTGTGTTCCAGTCCAAGGGGTGCAAGAGCTGCAGCCCCCAGGGATGCTGAGACCATGGGGAGCATGGCTTGGGCACACTGGATGAGGAACACAGTCTCTCCATCACTCTGTAGTACAAATTTCAGATGGTGGCAAAACAGGCCAGGAGGATTTTTGAGGAGAGGAAGAAAGTGGCAAGATTAGGATTTTAAGTTTATAGCATGGTTTTGAAGAAGGGATAGCTGAGAGTCACTATTGTGATATTTTATTTTCTGCTTTGAGAACTCACACAAGCCTTAGATATTTGTCCAAAGCACCTGCACACCTCTCAACCCATCTGCCCCCAGTACTTCTGTTGGATCTGGACAATTCTCCAAGCATGTGCAAAGCACTTGTGTGTAAAAGTGACAATTCATGAAAGAGTGGGAGATCTGCTTTCATGTGAACTCTTCTGTTGATTAATATAGGTGTAATCAATCTGATCTCTCTGAAGATCACTGTATTTATTGAAGTGTGTGGCTCATATTTCTATCCAGGAAATTCAGAGCAGGCACCGCTTCCAAACAACTATTTCACAGCTCATCTTAAGTTTTTTAAGAGTGTTCAAACTCTAACAAACATCCTGCACAAAGAAACCCAGCAATTCATAATTATAGTCTGCCATAAATCACAAATGCAATGAGGCCACTTGCTTCTGATGGATAGGGCCTTACATGATCTGCCACCAGAAAGGATTTTCTGTAGGTCTCTGCACTGAATTGCACTTCAGATGTGATGGTTTTCTTTGATCTGACTCTGAGCTTCTCCTGATGGGTGATTTTATAGATCTCCTCCAATCTATATAAGAAATAGTTATTTAAAAGAGACATTGGAGGAAGATTTTACAAAAAAATTAAATCTTAAGGCACCAGTTATTTGAAGTACAGATCATAATGTATGTCAGAACCCGCAACCTTTTGCTTTTAGAAGCTTTTTGCCAGTCCTAAAGTCTTAGGTTAACTTCATATACTCTGTTACACCTCAGGTCATTAGTACCCATTTCATCAGCAGGTTTTGTGCTAAATCTTTGGAGAATGTTTCATACTTGTGCATACTCCTTTCTTGTCTCTTGGGTTCGGGAATGATAACCAGGTTTATTTTGTTTGGTTTGGGGTGGGTATTTGTGCTGTTCATTTTTGTTTGTTTATTTTGTAAAACAGCCACCTCATTAATCTAGCAGTTAATTTTTAACTAACCTAGAATAACGCCAAAAAATCAGCCAGTAAAATTAGATCCAAAACACTTAGCAATATCCTTTGAAGCCTACCTGTGTATTTGTCTCCATTTAACTCCCCTTTTTCATTTGATCTATTCCCAAGCTAGTATTGTATAATATATAACAAAAACAGCAATATTATTCTGGTCAGAATAGCAGGCAGAAGTGAAAGGTACTATCTGTTTTACCAAGTTACCCAGTTGAAAGAATCTCTTCAGCTTAACCTGTCTTTTTCTCTTTTCAAGTGATATCAGCTGATGTCTGCAAGATTGTTGTACTCCCTGGTGCTAGTGCCTACCTCTGAAAATTTCACCAAAAGGATTTACAGTCTTCCAGAGAGAGATAAGGCCAACCATCACTGCAATCTTTAGATTATGGTTTTAGCTGTTACAAATTCAATGGTGTTGGTCCTTTGCCAACCAACACATTAGCACAAACTTTATGCATTAGGTATTTGCAGCAAAACAATTCAGACTTGAAATGTATAGATCTTCCAAGAGGAAGTTTCCTTGATATTTATGTTACTAACCTTTGCAATTTTGTTTTGCTCTTTGAGAGAGTGTAGTCTCTATAAATAACAGAGGTAAAGTTCTAGGCTTGTAATCAGTCAGCTGTTATTTAAAGGAATTGAAAAGTGCTGGTTTCAAATTCTGCCCAAAATAAGTATCAGTGTCTGACAAAGCTGGAAGATTTCCTGCAAAACAAGATTTAATGTCTTCATTTAAGACAGTAATTTCTGGAAAACTCTAGACACAACTGGGCTTAAAAGACCACAATTAATTTGTTGATGAGTTGCAATATTCTCAGAGACCTGCTTCTCTTCTGACTTTGAGTCTATTTGGGCATATCTACAGCACCTTTAATATAATGTCATTGACATGGGGAAAGTGCTAATTTGACCTTTTATTTTATTGAGAAGTGTTTCTGACATATCAGTGAAAACTCAAAACCTTTTTCAGTTTAATACAGGCAGATTCATAAAGCTGGATAATAGCTGAGACTGGTGCAAAACTTCTGCAGATAGCTCAGGGCTGAAGATGCTGTCACTGGAATCACTCCATGAGTGAAACAGAAGAAACTATTAATGCAGTTTACACAGAGGTTTTCTTTTTCTCCTTTCTAAACTAAGTGCTTAAATATGGCCTTAGAATAGGACTTTTTATATATGTCTCAACTGCTGCATTATTTTTGTAAGTGGAATTTTTTCCAAACAAACAAAACTTTTTTTATTAATCAGAGAGAAATAGTCATAATCAACCACTTGGGTGTCTCTAGTGCCCTGACACTCTGCTTTCATTCCTTTAGTCAGGTTTGAGGATATTTATTAGGCACGAGTTTAATCCACAGAAAAATGAAATTAATTCTACTTTTCCACAACTTCTGGCTCTCACCAGAAATGCTTTGTCTCTAACTGTTGCTTTTGCTCTGAGGCAAAATCAGAACATGTGATATGAATCTAATGAGGAAAAAATTAAAGGATTTATTCTGTTTTATCCATCATATTTCTGATATAACTCTTTTGAAAAAGCAGATGACTGGAAATGCAGATGCTTTGACTCTGTATTAATAACATACATGCTAAAATGCAGATACTTAATTAAATTACCATGGTAATGGTAATTTAATGGTAATTGAATTACAGTGGAGTAATTTAGGTAGGGATGTGCCAGTGGAGGTATGTTGCTCACTGTGCTTCAGCTCACACCTAAGGTCATGTCAGAGCTTTGTCCATTTGAGTTTTGAATTCCTCAAGGAATAGGGTCTTCTATTTAATGGCAGATATTGGGTTTGATTCTCCTTTGCCTTTTGCCTCCTGCAATTCTCAGTGCCTGAGCAAAAGAGACTATGGAATGCTTCAGGACTGAAAGGCATTTTGTACATGCACTTTGCAGAGGCCTTAAAATCTGCAGTTAAATCTCTAATCTTCCCCAATCTCCAAGTTTAGAGATGTGGCATTTGACCTCCTCAGGGGAGGCATGGACTTTGGAGTTCCTGTTCATCTTGAAAAAATGTTTCTCTTTTTCTTCTTTTATTTTTCTAAAATTCTTCTTTGAGGAGTTGGTAGTGGCCTCTTGACCTGAAAATATCTTCCACTTCCATTTTAAGACCTATAATCTTTCTTCTAAGCAGCCTAGCTGTAAGGCATCTGCTTTCTCTGATAAAGGATCTACCATTTATTTCATCACTCTGCTGCTCTGTCCTGAAGGCTTGCAATCGTCCTGGTGATGTCAATGCAAATTCCCTCTGAAAGGATCAAATTTTTAGAGATTTGTGGGAAGCAGAGATGAGATGAAATAGTGATCACACTAAAACAGGGTATATTGCACTTTGGTTCAGGCTTATCAGGAAGCATTTTTGCTGGTTTTAGAGCAATGCTGTAAAACAGTTATTCCACTGGGATTAATCCATTGGGATGTTAGTTTTCTCTTTCATGCTTGTAAGAATTAAAGGTGCTAAGCACCTTCTAGGATGAAGTCTTTAGAAAATCAACTCTTACTTTACTCTTGTAATGAGTCACCCTTCTTAGTTTTGTAAAGAAAAAACGATTTTTTTCTTTATGCATATAAATAGTCATGATAATTGGTCTAAGAGATATCTATATAATACTACAGCATTTCCACTTAGATTTAAATTAAGATATATTAAAGTAAAATTCATCTTCTAAGAAAGACATTGGGAGAATCTATTTTGAATAAAAATACACATTCTGAATGAAAAATATTTAACTCGTGTTTCCTTTTTTGAAATAATATTAACATTTCACACCTTATACTGGAGATATGGTTCAGCAGCATCACAGTTTCTCCTGTCAGATATTTGCATGACTTTTCCTTGACTCTTGCTGCTGGTCCATATATAGTGTAGTGGGCTAAAGCAGTGAATTGTGAGGATTGGGGAATCCTACAGCCTTTCACTGGCAGTCATTTCCCTCCTGCTGCTTCTGTTTGCCCCTCCAATGCCCCTTCCCAAAACTGCTTTGTTTTTATTTAGGGATGACATAGGTTTTTGTAGCTTTGCTATAAATCAGTATTTCACAATTTCACCTACAGTGCTTATCCTCAAAGAAATGTCAGGGAGGTGGAATGTGCATTTTGGAGCAACTGGAGTGGAAGTTCAAACTTTGAGGTAGAGGGAGAAAACATTTATTGGTTAGCTTACATTTGTTTCAGTCAATTACATGGATCCAAGCAAGAGGGGAAATTGGCCGCAGTATGGATGAGTCCTGCTGAGAAAACCTTAGAGGATTTAAGATCCAGGCTTCCTCTTTTATCAGTACCTAGAAATCCACCCTCACAACAGCCCTGCTGCTGCAGGAGGTGGCTCAGTGTAGTCCTGGAGGGCAGAGCTGCTCCCCCTGACAGCACAACCTGATGTTCCCAGGCTGTCTCCCCTCCATGTACTCAGACATGCTTGACCTTACTTTGTAAACATAATATAGCAAAAGTCATGAGGATAATGTTGCAAGCTGAAAATGAAATGAATATGTACAGTACTTCATGCTGTCATTTTTTATTACCTCAAATGTCAGGTCAGTCTTCATTACATACAGGAGTAACTGTATTCTTTCTTGCCTTCCTTAATGGCATTTTCTCCCAGCCATCTTTGTTCTATATTTCTCATCTCCTACTTCTCAGCAGCTTTCAGCATGCTTAGTGCTGTGTTACTCCTCTCATTTTATGCAGTGTAGCAGGCCCAATGTATGTCACTGTTCCCAGCTTTATTGTGATTAAACCTGTATCTGTATTGCAGTAATGAATTGATAAATTCTGTGATGTTATTTCTAATATTATGAATCAAGCCAAAATTTCTTTTGCAGTTTCCTCAATTTACTCAGCCTCTGATGAATTCAATCTAAAAAAACTACAAGGGATTCATCTTTGCATCTTCTATTTCAACAGTTTCTCTACATTGATTTTTTTAAGTTTTTGTATCCTATATTTCAGTAATTATTTCTCCTGCTTTGTTCTCTTATACTTTATTGGTATCTTCAGTCTTTTAAGCACTTTGGGATGCATAAAGCAGTTCACAGATGCAATTAGAGATAAAACATGCACAATGAGATAAAGACATCATAAAACAGTAAAGTAAATCTCAGTGTTCTCGTGACTGGAGCCATGGGACAACATTAGAAGCTTGTTTTTTCTTCAAAACTTAACCTAGGCTGCAAATCTATTTCACTGTAGATAAATGCTTCTGTGCTGAAATGCTGAAGCTCAGGACAGTGGATTTCACCTTCTAGCTTTACAAAGAGCTTCCTCTTGGGCTCCCACCTGAACAGGTCACCAAGTGAAATTCTCTATCTGGTGGAGTCTGACAAGGCCCAGAGAGGATGGAAATTAACTATTCTGCCGCCTCTTTGGTCACACCATAAATTTTGTGTATTGAAGCTATACTCTTGTAATAAATTGGAGAGTAAGATGTGTTTCTCTTGGCTACATAAGGGTGTCTTGTTTTTCCAGTTCTTCTTGAGTGATTCCTGTTTCTAGTATGCATGCAGAAAACCCCCTGGGATAACAATTTATCCATCTCTCCTTCCTGGCACCTGCCTCCTGATAGCCTCTACATTCCTCTTCTGTCACTTAGGTGGAAACCTGTCCTATTAAATACAGGAGATGACTGGATTCTTGTCACACACTGATTAAACTTCAGTTTCCAATACAAAGAGTATTCTCCTAGGCTTCTGTGTAAAAGAATCTTCCCATAATAAACAGATGTAGTGAAATTCTTTATTTGAACAGTATTACCAATCTAATCTGAAAATCTAATTCTCTTTAATTAGTTATTTCACATTTATCCTGAATGGCTTGAGAATGCAAAGCAGTAATTCTCACTATCATAGCATATTTCCAGTTAGTGTTTGGGTAGAGGAAATTCTTATGATTTCCTGGTTGGGAATGTGGACTTTATTTCTTTCACAGAATTGAATAAGTAGAAATGTCTTTCAGTTAATGTGTGCAATTCAGGTTTCTGATAGTGCATTATGCAAGAAAGCAAAGGAGTGGGTGAAGAAAAACCAGCCTGATCAATTAAAGACCTTTCTTGTTTATACCTTTTTGAGGAGTAGGGAGGTTTGTTATTTCCTTATCCCTACCCATTCTTTTGCATTGCAGTCCAGCTAGATAGCATCTTAAAATGGATTATATCCACAATGATAAATGGAGGAGTTTGTATTGATTTACCAAAATCACACTATAATGACATAATTAGTCTACTTATGAATTGTCTCTACTGTGAAGTTAAAAAAAGGACAGTCAAAAACAAGTTCTTGCTTGCTCACTGCAGACTGAAAAATCAAAACCCAGGCAACACTTCCAATAATATTATGACAGAGACTTTAAAATGCTCACTTTTACATTCTCTGTGGTTACTCATACAGACTTCCATTGCAAAGTTCCACCTGTAGAGTTCTTTGACTCTCATCCAAGAAAGCACTTAAATATCTACTGAGCATTTCTGGCTCTTACTTTTTTTGACACCTAATTCTCATATTCTGTTTGGGTGGTTAGATCACCATCTTAGCACAGGGCTAATGCATCTACAGGTGTGTTCTATTGTGATGTGACAAAACATTCATAAGTTTTTTACAGTAAGATTAGCATCTGGTATGGGGTTTGGCATCCCTAAGAACTAAGAGCCAAGCACAGTGAAATTCTAGAAACAATGCAACTACTCACTTTCTTCTCTTGTGCTACACCAGCTTAAACTCATTTGCAAACTGCATGATAGTAAATAGTGAATCCTGACTCATGTGCTAATAGTAGGTGACAGCAAGGAAAAGAGGACTGCTTAAAAATAAATTTTAAAAAGTAGCAAGAGAAAATGGAACAAAAGACTGTCTGATCAATTGAGGAAAAGCAGCAAATTGAAATAATGAGGCAAGCTTTTTTGTAAAGTCCTGAAAATGTGTCTTCAGAGTATCCCTTTTGCCTTTTTCCTTTATTAAAATAATGCTTACCTGGGAGGTGATAAAGATAACCCTGAAGTTTTTAAATGAAAAATTGAAATCTAAGTAAACCCTTAGGATTCATCTTGCTGAAATTCTTGAACTTTATATTCAAGGTGGTGATATTTTAACCCTTGTAATTGTAGCTTGATAATATAATTTTCTAGCTAAAAAAACCACAGTGGAAAGTATAGGGGAAAAAAGATACAATAAATCTCCATACATAAATACTATCAATTTTATTATTTGTTGGTTTTGATTCTTTTTTGGTTTTGATTGGTTTGTTTTTTTAATTAATTCACATGTTTAACGGGTCTGAGAATACCAGTGTCTACTGGTCCCCCAATTAATATCAGATTGTGGCACAAAATATGATTCCACTGTACCCCTCAATTCTCCCTGAAATTCTATCTCCTTCATTGATCTGAGTTAAGGAGGAGAGGCTGTATCAAGTACAGAAAGCTGAAAACAATCCAAGCACAGACAGACCTATGAGGAAAGGCACATTTAAGAGATGAGAATATCTGAAGAATTCATTTTTCCCCTTTTCATGGAAAGACCTCAGTCTTGTATGTCTTTTCTCATGTCTGCAGTGCTGCCTATTTGTTCTTAAAGATAATGAATATTGCATTCTGCATAACACAAGGCAACCATAGGCTTTTCTCAGGAACATCATTGCAAGCATAATGATATGGAAGGGGAGAAGTATTTGGGTGTTTGTAGGTTGTCACTGACCTGTGTAAAAAGCTTACCAGCTGTCACTAGCTAAAAGCACAAAACAGTGGATATTGAATCCCTTTTTGCCTCTGCTCAGAGGTGTAAGCCTTAAACCACTGCCTAGTTTGGAGGCAGGAAGCTGGTAAGGATGAGATTCTGATTCCTGATTTTTATAGGCACATGGCTGGCAACATGTCCAAAGTCTTCATAGGAAGGTGATGTTCCTCAGACACTATTTAGCCCAGTTTGTCATTTCTGGAATTTTCTGCTGGTATCACAGTTTCTGAGTTGTTGATATCTCTCTACTATGAACCTCAAAACCTTGTGAGATTTGCCCATAACAAGGGTAATTTCTTTGCTGTTTTGCATGATTTTTAGGCAGCATACTGAGAAGTGTTTTAATGAAGACATCACTTTAAAGTAAGCTACTACCATCTGTTCTGCCCTCTAATTACAAATAGGGAAGGGAATGAGAGAGAGAATAATTTGGAATTGCATCATAGAGACAGCAAGGATAAAGAAGTGACATAAAGGTGTGCAAGTCTCCAAATATGGCCTGCATCACTTATGCTGCTTTCATGATTCATATACAAATGGAAGATGAAACTGTCCCCTTGTGAAAGGAAAAGTTCTCTTTGATAGCAGTTTGTTTTCAGCATATCTGAAATGACATGTCTGTAACAATGTGTGCCAGTGTGTTCTGTTTTGGTGTCAGCTACTTATTCCTGGGGAAAGCTATAGATGTGAGTTGTGTGTGTTTGAGGTAAAATAAATGTTAAAAAAGATGATCTGGTAGGCAGTGGATTTAGACTCCAAAGAATTGAGTTGAATTCCAATTTCCATTTGTTTCAACCTAAATAAACAACAATTGGGTTTCTAATTTCAAATGTAACTCTAGATTTGATGTTCTGTGAGCCTTACATAGTACTTGCTCATAATACAAGAATAACAGCCCCATATTGCACAGGAGTGTTGCCAGGATTCAGTCAATTTAATGTTTGTGAGACAGGAAGGCTCTTGCCTGACAGGAAGCATGTAAGATTCACTGAGATACAGGAGCTTTGATTTGATTCCCTGCAGCCTTTTCTGCCACGCTCATGGCAGCAGTATGTGCTACTTTTACTCATGCCTTTGCAGAAAAGATGGGCTGGGCTGACACACGAGTGCTCCTCAATCCCTCAGTGCTGTCAAAACCACACATCCCAGCTCCCAAAGGTGCTGCCCAGCATGGCTCACACTGCTGCACTGGAAAATCTCCTGTGGTTGTGATGTTAATCAGAATCTCCAGACATGAGAGGAGTGGCTAAGCAAGGAAACATCAGCTGCTTGAAGAACCCTTTCTTCTCCCTGATTATCTCAGAGGTGTGAGGGCTCAGAGTCTCTCCTTCTCTCAGAGCACCGTGCTGCAGCTCCTGGTGGCAGTTTTGTGATGCCTTAAGCTGGGGAAACAATGACCTGGTGAAGCAAATTTCTGCAGGTCCTGCAATGTGTTTATGCATTCACTTAATCAAATTACTAGAGGATTTATCTGAAAGCGTCTGAGCACACTACACAAACTGAGCAAGGGCAAATTCCCATTTGATGCAGGAAAACAAATTCAAAAACATGCAGCAAAAAGGAGACTTGGGTGGTGATGGTTAGTGCATCCTTCCTGTCAGGGAGGATCAGTTGGTGTTTTATCAGTGTGGACAATCAAATAATTGTGTATTCATGTACCTTTTCTTCAATATCCATTGGTGATTAAATGGTAGAAGCATAGTGTTCAAAATGAGGAGAATCAGACCTATAGATCTTCCTTTTTTTTTTCAATTTCTCTAGTTCCAGCCTGAAAATCTGGGAAGGTGCATTTTGTCTCCCATCTGTGAAAGGATCCATTACATCCTTTCTCAAAATACTGACAACAAAAAATGGAGCAGAATTCTCTCTCCATCTTCTTCCCCCCACCAGCTCCCAGTAGTAAAAGTGAACAAAACAAACTGTTCAAAGACATGGCCATTTACCATTGCAAGTGAAATCAAGTGTTTGCCACACTGAGGGTTCCACCAATATCACTAAATTGTGTTGAGTAAAAGAAGGCTGCACTAACCACTTATAATTTTCTGCAACCATATGGTGCAAGAGGATTTCAGCCACGGTGAATGCTCTCACATGCTTGCTTCAGTTAATGTCTCAGGCTCAGAAGGGATTGCAAGCCTGGATTTAATCATGTTTCTAAAACTAGTTGAACTCTTAGGCACTATAGGAATGTAAATCACTATTAATTTTGAATCCTATACAGAGCTCAGGGGGCAGTGTGCTCTTGGTGCATTTCTCTATATGTAACCGTGGCAGATAGAAGATGGTGCATAAAAATTCTCAGCCAGCACATAAATATATATATGATTCAGCTTTTCCTTTAATTATGGAAAAAGCAAACTCCAGGCTGATCTTGTGAGAATACACTTACCAGGAAATACTGGAAATCTACCTACATTTGTAATTATGATTTTGGTTCTTGATAACTAAAAGGCCATCCTAGGACAAGGATGCTCAGGATACAGGTAGGTGCTGTCCTTCACATTTCTGCAGATAAAAGATATTTGTATGGCTGTGAACTCTCTTCATACACAGAGCATTGCTGCTTGGAGGAAAATCAGTGGACATAGGACATTGTTCTGGGGTTGGAGTAAGTCTGAAGTCCTACAGAATGCATGAAGTTGGAAAGGATGTCTGGAGCGCATCTGGTCCAAGGTCCAAATGTAGCTACACCAAACTCTCCAGATTTACATTCAGCAAAAGTGCCCAAAATTTTGGTGTGTATTGGGATTGGGGAAAGGGAGAGGAATGGGTTTATAGCATTTCTGCCACCCTCCTGCAAAGAGATGTGCTCTAAGTCTGCCCCAGAGCTCCCCTGAGACGCTGTGCTGTCTCTCAGAAGAGAATGCATAGTCTGAATATTAATGTCATTTTGTAACAAAGGTTCTTGATTGAGCTGTGTGAGCAATATTCCTTTACATAGCTGAGAAAACTTCCTAGTCATTTAATTCCCCAAAATGGAGATTGCAAGGTCAACCTAGTTCAAACAGAAAATGAAACTAGTATTGAAAATAAATGTAAATGATAAATGATCTTACTATGTCTGTGTTATTTCTCTGCAGTCAGCAGACCATAGTGAAGAAATCACCTTGGATTTACTTTCTGGTTCTGTGCAAATAAAGAAATTACTTTGTGGCACAAATACTTCCAGGAGTCTCTAGTGTACAGATGGTATGTCTCTAATCTAAAATATTTTCATTTATCTGCAATGCTCCAATAAAAGAAGGAAGGACATTTTACGTCTTTTTGTGTAACAAAACATTTTGATGGTCATCAGTAACACTAATAATATAAAACTATTCAACACTTCAGGTAATGGCATTAGCAGCATTTTAGTTCTAAGTGATCCATCAAATAGTAAAATACCTTCCTAAAATGTACAATAATCACATTTTTTGATTAATAGTTTGGATCTATAAATTATGTCAAGGAATATAAGGTCCACAGTAGAAAGGACAGCATTGTTATTGTTATTATTATTGCGAATAATTATCGTTATTTCTGCTCTTTGCCAATGCACTGTAAAATCATAAGAAATATTTCCAGTAAGTGATTTTGAGGTTGCTTTATTTGTTTCTGTGCTTGCTCAGAGCTCAGGGAAAAAAAAAAAAAAAAAGGAATTTTGAGGTTGTCTGTGGTTATAAAAATATTTCTATTCCTTTGTTAAGGCATGACATTTCTATTTGGTTTTGTCTGGTTTTTTTAAATTTTGATGTCTATTGGTTGCTAAACATTGCATTGGAGGAACATTAGTTCAAGGTCAAACACCAAACATTTCTTTTGTTGAATAAGCATAAATGTTAATTAGGTTAACAAGATTTTGGGTTGGGTATTCAATGTGAAATAATTAGCTTGAAAATTATTGCAGGAAGGAATGGCATCTTATTATTTAACAGACCAGATCCATATGTTTGTTCAGTCATAGTATATTTTGTCTAGAAAGAGAGAAATAACATTTCATTTATTATTTATTTTTCTATTTATTTTTTTATTAGCTCTGTGTACTGGCTCATTTTGCACAAACTAAGTTGTCTTCTCTTCTCTCTGCAACAACAAAATAATCCCTGAGATATCACCTACATTATTCCTTTTCTTTTTTTGCTGCTTTGAGGCTCTAAGAAAGCACACAGACAGACTCCATACACAGTTTATATGAAATGTTTCTGTAAATTCAAATTTCTGTGTTTTATGCAGTCACTTTTGATTCTTATGTATGAGGGTTTGAATCATTCACTGTCACGAATCTGTGCTCGCTTTCCTCATTATACAACAGTCTTAAATGTAAAAAGAAGTTATAATGTTGAGACAGGATAAATGAAAATGGAGAAGGGAAGATAGAAAAATTCAAATGTATGAAAGAGTATACTCTAGGGAAGGGCATATATGTAAGAATTGCAAAATGGGTTTCTCCTCAAATATTTCTGCAAATACTTAATGGAAAGGAATAGCAGTTGAAAGAATATTACGGTGAGAATAAAGTAAAATTGGAAGCATTTTAAGAAAAAAACATCCTGACTTTTTGAAAGTAAAACCTCTTTTCCTTCACATTTCTAGAGCTGCTTGACAAATAGAAGGTTGCTAATATTTGTGTTTCAGCTTTTCTCAGTATTTTTCTAACCCTCAGATTTTGACACAAATAATTCCTTTCAAAATATGGAAAGGCTAAACTAATGGGTTTAGTTGGGTTCCTTCAGCTGTAATGAAAAAAAAAAAAAGTCATAAATTGGAAGCAAGGAGAGAGCCACAACTGATGGGTATTGCCCAGTCTGACCAGCTGCACAGCACAGTTTAACATTTCATCCATGTCTGGGAGGGAATGGAATGTGGCAATCCTCTTCTCTTCTCAGGTGCTTTGACACTGGCAGCTCCAATGTTATCCCCAATACTATTCTTCCTCCTCTGTTTTTTCAGGTTAGGAAGAAAGAAATAATTTTTGTTCTCAGACCCTGTTTGATTTTTTATTGAGGGCTATATACTCTCAAGAAAGATCCATGATTATTTATCACAGATGGAAGGAGTCACATAGGCTTTGAACAGTGGGCGAAGCTCAATATTTAGAGAACTTGCTCTGGGGAAAAATCACCCAGGTTCCTCTCCCTGATTTCTAACTCCTCCCTTGCATCTGTGAACATCACCATAAACCAGGCCCTGGAGTACTTTCATGGGCCAATCCCTCTGTTTAGACATGGACTTTTTTTTATGAAGCCCAAGAGCCTTTTTCTCAGAACTAACATCTCAACATGATAATGAGAACCTTATGTATTTCATCTGAGAAAGTCCAACAAGGAATTGAGACATCAAACAACCAGGAAAAGTTTTCATGTTTGGAAAGCTGACTGTTCTTCTAACACTCATCTGCACCATATTTTCTTTTTTTCTACTGCAAAAAAGAAGCATTTGCTCTGCAAGACAGTTAATTATATAAATGAAGCACTTTCCATGCTAAGATACAGGATTAATGAAATAAAATCTTGGGACCTCTTGAAGTCTGATCCAAGAGGAAATAAAATCAAACACAACATAGGCAAATTTGCTGAATCCATTAAGGTAGAAAAGAGAGAGAAAATTAGACAATATATAGTAGTTTGAATAATTTTTTAGAAAAGAAAATAGAAGTTGATGAGCACTGAACATTCATATTTCCAGGATGCTTTCAAAGCAGAACGCAGCTATTATTTGGCATGGTAACAATTTGTGGAAAGTTGACAGACTGAGTTAATTTAAGGGGCTCAGAATGAGACAATTAGCAAAAAATAAGTATAAGAACAGGTAAAGATTCTCCTAACACTTAAAAAGAAAAACCCAAAACCCAACAAAATCTCTTTTTCTAGGTGTGGTAAGTGCTTATTCTCAAACTAATTTTCAGTGTTTCTGGGAAGAGGGTACAGAATTCAGTATCCTGTATACAATTACTTCCATCATGTCCTTTGTACCCATTTGAAGGCTGCAGAATAGAAATTGATCCAGAGTTTGCTTGGGTCTTTCGTCCTAGAGGAGGGAGTGATGAACAGGAAACAGCCATTTTATTTTTCCATTAGACATATCTATGACCATAGCAGCCATTCTGAGGGGGAAAAAACCCAACCCTGCAGATTCATCCTGGGTCTGTTGGATCTGCCTTATAAAGAAATCCATATTCAAATTCAGGACTGCTTTCCACAGCTTTAGTTGTGAAATTATACAGGAGCCCTGAACCTCCACTCTCATTTAAGAAAACATTGCTTGCAAGCACTGAATTGTGGAGTTGTGCTGGAAAACACAGGCAGAGGACATAAAAAGAACACAAAATGTATTTTATATTTTTGAGGTCTAGCTTTTCAAGCCCTTGTGTTAAATTTCACAAGGGTCTGGTCCTGTTGATGTGCATTAAAATTGCTGTGACGAGACCTGACCAGAGCATCCCTCACCTA
Source organism: Erithacus rubecula (assembly GCF_903797595.1). Taxonomy (NCBI): domain Eukaryota; kingdom Metazoa; phylum Chordata; class Aves; order Passeriformes; family Muscicapidae; genus Erithacus; species Erithacus rubecula. The sequence goes on from NC_136659.1 coordinate 24,169,764, forward strand.
CGTGGGTGAAATCCAAGGCTGAGAAATTTCTGGATCTCTTCAGTGGCTTGAGACAACTGCTGTGATCAGTAAAAGCTGCCAGTGCCTTTGCCTGTACCAAGGGAGATTTACCCAAGGACATAAATCCTGTGACCAATAGAGGTCACAAAACTTCAGACATGAAAGGACTGAAATCCTCTGGGATCAGGAGTGTTCTGGATTTTAATTTTCAGTAGGAGGATTTTATGAGCAGGTAATGTGCCTATTGGATCCACAGTAACAAATCCAGCAAAATTTGCCTTTTTGGAGTATTTGGGTGCTGACTGCTGAATGAACATTTTTTGTTCCCTCTATTTTTGGAGTGGCTTAATGTGCTGGTTTTGCACATAAGACATTTGGTGAGGAGGGAAGAAGGTACACACAGAAATTATTAAATTTGGGTAAATTAAGGAATTCTTCCATTTCTTCCTTGCTTTTTAATTTATTTTTTTTTCACAAGAATAGAATAGAATAATGAAATCAGGCAAGTTGTTTCATGTGCTTAATTTCATGGTCAGCACAGTTCTCAGACTGAGAACACTTTTTAATGTGTGATTTTCATTTGCTTGTTTTGTTTTTGTCTAAGTTTGGCTGGTAACACTACGCTTACTAATTTATTTTTTTATAAGAAGCCTTTCCTCATGTTCTGAAGACTATATTTAAGCTTCTTGAAATCACAGGAACAAAACCAGGAGTCAACACCCTCTCTCTTTTGGCAGGGATGGATTCAGTGCTCGTTTCCTCTGAGAGCAGGTCAGGATAAGCATCTCCAGCTGGCTTAATGCTGCAGAGGATTTTTCCCCTCTGTTATGATTGGCAGCACATTTCAGCCTGGTTTATGTGAACAAAGCCAGCTAGCAAGAAGCAATAGGGCACGGATCATCTGAGGCTTCAAAGCCAAGTTTCTCCCACTTAAATGTCAGTCGACTGCTGTTTGTCAGCAGCATGGAAAGCCCTGACAGAAGGAAATTGAGTCTTTTCTGCTGGTTTAATACCTTGTGCAGGGCTGGCACAGTGGCACACCGGGAAATGAAGCGTGCCTGGGAAGAGCACAGCCAGGAGAGGCTCCAGCACCCCAGAACAGACTCTGCACCAGGGCAGGGTGTCCATCCCCTCCCCTAAATACCCACCTCAGGGGCAGGGGGAGGCTGCCAATCTGCTTGGTTTCTGTCTGGAAGAGTGTGTCCTAAATGTTCTTTCCATACCTTACCATGCATCTCTTTGGATTCTTTCCAGAGTGGATAATTATTCATAGAGATCCAGGAACATGTGAGCTGTTCTAGGACAGCCTCTCATCTTGGGCAGGAATTTGTTCTCTGGCCCAACACTGGCAATGTGGGAAACACCAGCAAGGCTCTGTCTGGTTTCTAGGGGTTGAGAAGTGAGGAATTCTCACATATGGAGGCAGTAAGATTAGGGTTTTAAGAACAGGAGTCTTCAGTCCATCACTGATTTGGAAATCAAGGAGGCTGTTTATGTAAGTGAAGCTGTTTGGATCCTGACTCTCCTTGTCTATAGCTGTGCTGAAATCAGGAATAGTGTCTCTGCCATAAAAATATAAATTACAGTCAAAAGACTTACCTTGATAAAAATGTGTATTTGTTTAAAAAACAAGTGCTGCAGATGAGCCACTGTTGAGTGAAGTTCATCCTGCAGGTATCACTGTCTGAATAAATAATGCTATTAATTGTTTGCATTTACTTCTGTTTGTAAACCCTCTTGGACATGTTATTTGCACTTGTCATCTAGATAAATTTGCACCCTACTAACTGCAAACAAAGACTGTCTTTCCTACCAGTTTATTCATGCCAGTGGTTTGAATTATTTGAAATCTGAAATACATCAGTCTTAGAAAGAGAAGTACCATACCTAACAAGTCATCTTTTCTCTGTGTCAAAATAGCAATATCACAATGAAGCTCTGATCCCAGTGACTGGAATGGAACTATGAATAATAGTATCTAATCAAGATATTAATTAAAACTTGTAATGTCATCTTAATGGGAACACGTTGCAGAGTTAAATTGGATTTTTTTTCTCCCTTTTAAATTAGCACAGTCAATTAACAGGTGTTCTCCATATGTAATTATTTTCAGTGGAATGAAAAGCTGAGTTAAACATTACAGCTGTATAGGGGTAGATTACAGTCAGGCACTTTGAGAGAATGAAGGCTGAGAGGAGTGAAAATGTGGACCAGGATGCTCTGGCTAAATTCCAGCTTGCTAATCACATCCTACTTTATCAAAACTGCCTGATAGTTTCAATTAGTTGCTGTGTTGTCCTCATATTTCCTTGGAGGACTAGGTGCTTTGCAGTATAAAATTGAAAACTCCTTCTCCCCATGTGTACCTGCCTTTAACTCTCAAGTGAGACAAATTTAAAAAGCAGATCTATTTCAACTTCATTTTTGTGTGCAGGAAAAGCTTCTCAATTTCTCTCTCTCTCTGTATACGTGTGTGCCTATGAACACACTTATGTGGGTTTTTCTTTAAAGGCTACCTATAAACTTAGCCTTTTTGTGAGTAAAGTAGTGCTTTTGCTCTTTTGGAACATTCCTGGGTGAAAACTTGGCACATTGCTTTTGCTCAAAACCCTGGTTGTATATTTTTCCAGTTTTCTGGTTGTACAAGTGATAACCCCTCAGGCTAAACCAGCTCCCAGGCTGAGTCTGAGTGTTTTCAGTCATAGCCAAGCACTGAGCTTCTGCAGCAGGAAGATTTTAGACTCAGTGCTTTTGCTGGGCACTGATGACAGTGGATAAAACAGGGATACTGGGTCTGAAGACGTGGATAGAGGACAAATTTTTGTTTCTCTAGGCAAACCCAGATATTTTGTTGTCTTGGTATTTGTAAAGTAGACTACTGAGCATCTATTGCTACCTGCATGTGGAGTCATCAGTGTGACTTGTTCACCTGATTTATGTCCCACAAACCTGAAGGGATGGATCTACTCTTCAAGTAGGACATAAGAAGCCCTTCAGAATTAATTATATTTACCTTATAAAATGAATATTCAAGAGAACAGAATTTATTTCATTCAAAATCCAAAGCCTGCCAAAATTAGTGGAAGACTTCACAATCTTCAGAGAATTTTAGTTATAAGTGAAAAGAATTTTACAAGAATAAAAACATCTGAGCAGCCTTTACAAGTGAAAATGAAATGATAGAAACAGTTTGTATTTATACAAGACTCTTCCCCTAAGGATTTTGTTCTCTGAAAATGGACTCCTTGAACAAGTTTTGACTCAATGTAAATATGCCTACATATAGAAAGAGATTATTCTATTTAAAAAGGTTTTTCTTTCCCCCCCACGGAGCATAACTTCTTAATCATGCATTTTCTCCCCTCTTTCTGGTTTCTCAGTACTTTTCACCACCTCTAGCCAGACATTAGATTTCCTAAGACAGCAAGATCCATGTCTTGACAGGTTATTAATTATCACAGCTGGAGGTAGGGTGTTGTGGCTGCTCTTTGCTGTTTGTCATTCGACAGTAAAACCACATGAAAACTAAGGCTTTGGAAGAAAATAGAAATAACCTCAGCATTTGTATACAGTGCACATTGGCTGAACAGCTGCTGAGATATTTTTCACACCATCAGAGATATCTCTTATCCTTCTTTCTTGAACTTCTTGTCTCTGAACCCAGAGATATTAAAACGGAGAATAATGTGATAGCAGACCAGTACAAAAGGCAGTAAAATGTTTCTGAAAATATCTTGCCTTACCTAAAGATATATCCTAGAAATCTGGGGAGTGAGGCTGAAGTGGATAATAATGAGAGGATGCATTCAAAACTAATGGAAGATCCCATCCAAGAAGAAGACTATTTACCAGGAATCATTTGGGGATCCTAAATTCCCTGCTTCTCACTCTTATCTGGAATCCCTCACTTGTGGGAGGTTGATTTGATTTGATTTGATTTGATTTGATTTGATTTGATTTGATTTGATTTGATTTGATTTGATTTGAGGCTGTCTCCAGTTTCCTGAATGCCAGAAGTGGTGCTGGTGCTGGCTGGGTCAGGTGGGTGTTTGCAGAATGATGTTTGAGTTCCAGGCACTTCACCTGTGCCCCTGTCACATTAAGGTGAAGGAAAACTCTCTCAGGAGCATGCATGGGCCTTGAGGAAATTCAGCCCAGAAAAGGAAAGTCCCAGCATTGGTGCCAGCAGGTGCAAAGGCTCCACTGGGAGCACAGAGCTACAGAGCTTGTCCTTTCCTGAGTTTTGAGGCACCTCAGGGAATGCTGTCAAGCAGGGGCATAGTGAAGGTGTTAGAGGAGTTTGTACAGACCAGGCCAGGCCATCTTCTGAGAAATCTGAATTTGTATTTGTGTGAATTTTCCCTTTTCCCCCGACATTCCAGGTTTAGGTGCTGCAGGGAAGCTCTGAAGAGAGTGAGAATCCAGGAGAGGGCAGTGCTGCTCTCAGACATCAGCTGCTGGAAACCCAGCACCAGTGTGGAAATTGTGATGTGGGTTCTTCTCATGCAGTAAGTTCAATTAATTAGGGACAGATTCTTTTGCCAGATTTACATTGATTTTATTTTTTACATCTGGTCAAGCCCTGTCATAGAAGTCATGAGATATTGTCAAGGTAAATTGCAACAGCAGCATTGCCTTCTGGTTTGGTTTTAATTTTTTTTTTTTCCTAATTAGAATGAGATCTGGGAGTAAAAAAAGGGGTGAATTGTCATCTTATTCTTTTATTTAATAATAGTGCCAGCAAATAAAGAATTTATTAGATGAGAAAAGCTTTTCAATGTTTCCTGAAAGGGAACAAACTCTGTCTCCTTTTCCCTTTCTCCAGAAGTTTCACAGTGCTCAGATCCCTCAGCCTGGGTATCCATCATTTGTAACTCACTCAAACAGTGTGCCAGGTTTCCTCACTCATTTCATCTCAAAGGAGCCCAGCAGCCTTGACTGCACTCAATTGTAACTAAATCAGTTGAGATCAGACCCTTTTGTTGCTTTGCAGCGTGGCACCAAGGCCTTAAATTGTGGAAGGGGGTAGGGACTGAGCTGATAACAGAGCTCCTACAACATGGAAGAGACAAAGCGTGTGTTTGAACTAGCTGGAGCCAGACAGTGAAGTGCAGTGGTCCACACTGGGCATGACAAATGCTCAGCTCACCCTGGCCTCCATCTGTGATAGAGGGAGAGTGACAGATACACCCTGGCTCCCAAGGAAAGATGTGTCTGTGCTCTGAACTGTCCCAGGAGCCACAAGAAGTGTCTTGCTCTCAGTGCTGGAAAAGAGGGTGTTTTATGCCCAGCAAGATGAAAGGCTGGAACATCAGCCTGTGTTTGTATAATGGATGCTGGGAGCACCTGACATTTATCTCTTCTGTGCTCGTTTTCCAAAACAGCTACTTCTTTCCTGTCTGAGTTTCTCTTGCCAAGTGTCCAGCTCCTGCACTGAAATGGACAGCTGGACAAATTTTTAAGAAAGTATGCCTTTCAACTCTGAAAATATGTAGTTTAGAAGTGAAACACAGTTTGGAAAGTGATGCTGTGAGCAGTCTCCATTTACCAGCCTTTGAAAGAATTCTATTATATAGGCAAAAAAAAAAAAAAGAACAAAATGTCGTAGACAGTTGATTTTCATCTTTATGTAACCCAAGCCTCATAGTGCTAGTTAGCCATATTGCATATTAATATCAACATTCAAATAAAACTTGTCTGCAAATTTCTCTTGAGGAGAGCCTGGTGAAGATGTTCTGCAAATGACCTCTTTTTTTAGTTCACCTCCTCCCTGAGGGCTTTTTGGGGTCACAACAAGCCTGAAGACATGTTACTTAAATGATGATCTCAGACTCTGCAAACCAAGGAGGGTAAGGACTGGGACATATTTAAATGGAGATAAATCCAGCTACCCCCAGGTGATGACATGATAATTTCAGGGCTGAACCAATGTCACTGGATTATCACTGTTACTGACCTAGCTGGTTTTTTACAGACCTTCACCCTTAGGTAATGCACTTTCCTACATATCAGGATATTTGATTATGTGTTTGTAATTGAAACTCTCTCCACCTAGTGGGAAAGCTTTGAGAAGCTGGTTATTAGTCAGAAAGCTCCCATCAAGTCCAGTAAAATTTTTTAGATGTTAATGTGGGTAGAGGTGAACATAAAGGAACTTTTCACAGACAATACATTCCATTTGCTTGACATCTGCTGCAGGGTCTGAAGTGAAATTATACCCAAACATATCTAGAGTGCAAATTACTGTGATAGAAAATGGCAAAGTATTTCTTATGTTAGTGACAAACCCTTTCAAAGGGAAGGGCTTACTTGGGGCCTTATCATAATTCTCATTCATGCCTTCTGAGAGAGACAGTCATTTGGGGATTGCTGATTTGTTGCTGTTTTGAAAATTTCAGAAGAGGAAAGGCTGAAATCTGAGCAGTCATCATCTGATTACAGCAGCTCCTCCTGAAATGTTAAGTGTATATAATGCTTTTCCTTATGGAGCTTAAACTGATAACAGCCTTGCTGTTAAAATGCTGTACTATGTAATGGAAGAGGCTGATGCTTTCTGCTGGGTAGTGCACTTTTGTCAGTGAAATTTCTGTAGAGGGGATGGGTTCTTTAACATGTTCTATCCAGGAGGCTTTGTTCCTAGCTTGAATATTTGCAAAGTAGAGACAGGTGTGTCTTCAGTGAGGAATAAAATTCCCTCCCCCACCTCAGTGTTTTATTGCACTGAATCTTGACAGCAAACACATTGCTGGCAGCCTCCTATTTACTGCACACGAAGGTCACTCAGTACCCCACCAGTTTTCATTCTCCCTCCATAATTGCTTCTCACATTGAAAGAAATACTTTTTAAAACTCTGCCAGTGTGTGCTCATATATAGCTTATGTCATGGATTTATTTTCTCTTCCAGCTTGCTGGCATGACCACTTTTAGTTCATCTTCTCATTTTTTTTCCAGGAAGGGTTTTCCAAAACCATGTGTGTGTATAGAAGGGATACAGGCTTCAGTTCATCCCTTCCTTCTGGCCCCATAAATTCAGCTACAGATGGGTCAATATTAAAGAAATAAAGAAAATTAACTAGTTTTGGAGACAGTTTGTTGACTGGCAAAATATTTCAGACACTTGCATTTACTATTTCATATTATCTTGCATGAGTAAAGTTTGCTTGTGAAATTCCCTCAGAAAAGGATAATCTGGAAAAAGTTGCTTAGTTTTTGTTACTCTGTGTTGCACAGCTGAGAAAAAGGTGGCCTTCAGCCAGAAATCAACCCTTTGTCATAAAATCTAGATTTTCTATAAGAAAAAAAACAAAACCTTTGCGAGAGTAATGAAAAAAAAGGAATTGCTTGTTTTTTAGTGAAAAATTCAGTAGGATGAATAATAATGTGTTTGTATGATTAGAACTGGGGGACAGTATTCTCAGTGGACATTGCACAATGCATGATCTAATAGACACCAGTTTTCATGTGGTGCCACTGTGCTTGCAAACCAGGCCAAGGTAGCTACATATGGCAGGTCCAGAGTCAAAGTAGACTTAAAAATACAAATATAACTTTGTGTAAAGCTGGACCAACTTGGTCACCAGAAATGTGGTGCTTGCAGCTCTGGTTTCTGTGAACAGAAATAAAGTGGTGCAGTGCTGACCTTCCTGTGCTCAGAGCCCAGCCTGCCCTGCCTGTGCATCTCTGTTGGAGCAGACAGGATGTGCCCAACATGTTTTGAAAGCTTCATTTTGCACACTGATGTAAGCCCGGCTCCAAGGGTAGCATGAGGTAATATGTTTACTCCTTTGGTGTCCATCCTGTAAGGCCACAGTCCTTTATAGTGTTTGGGTGTGATAACCAGTGGAAAAAAAAAACACCTGAGCTGGATTTCAAAAGCCTTTAGTCTCCCAGGGCTTGTCTTCTACCTGTAAGAGGAGTTAGGAAGGTATATATGCCCAAAGCTTCCACAGTTTGCCATATCAAGGACCACAAATGAAGCCAAAGCCAAACTGAATGGATGACTGGTGTCATTCTCAGCATTGAAAATTGGCATGGTAATCTGTGTCTATTATATTTTTCCTGGTTTTCCTTCTATAGCTAGTGTGCCAGAATGCAAGTTATTTAAGGGATCAATAATTATTCTGCCATTCACAGCATTAAAATCCCTTGCTGATATGTTGATGGAACTGTAGTCAGATGAAGAGTCTAATTAAGAGCACAGCAGTTGACAAAGCTGGCTGAATTCAGACACCATCCACTGCAAAGCAGATCTGACCAATACAAAAAGGGTTTTTTCTGTGGTTTATTTTTTTCTGTGTTTTTTTTTTTTCTGTGTTTCCTTTCTGTAAGACATGAAAAAAAAAATTAAAGGTTAAAAAATGGGGGGAAAAGGATCAGTTAGATATATATTAGGTATATATTATGTATAGGTGCATATATACACATGCGTATGTAGGTATATGTGTGAAAGAAAAAGAATTGGGTTGGTGTGATTGTCAAATTGAGTGAAAAAAAAAAAAAATCCCTTGGCTTTTGCTGAAGTGATAAAGATTAAATATCTTGATGGCTTTCCAGAAATTTCTTTTTCTTTTGGCAGATTTCTAAACCACAGAATACTAATTTTGAGCCTTAGCCAAATCCTTTCCCCACTAAGTTCACTGGGATCCCTTTTGCTGAACCAGAGCACAAGATTACCATGTGTGTTTATGGTAACAGTTCTACAACCCCTTTTGGCTGGAAAATTAATGAAACTGCCCATGCTTTTGACTAATTGATGAGTAATCAAAAATCATCTAATATTCAGTTTCTTCAGCGTGTCTGCTCATTAGGACTCAATTATAGAGCCGAGAGATATAATTTTCTTTTCTTAGCAATCAATGAACTGACATTTTACTGTTGGCCAGTTTTATTTTCCTGCAGCCTTTTTCTGTGTTGTTTGTTTTGTTTATTTGGTGGACAGATGCAATTAGTGAGATTTGCATTGGATTTAGCACAGTTATAATCCAAACTATTCTCGAGATGGATGCTGCTGCTTCTCCTTCCATCCCAGGCTATCAGTTTCTTTATTTGCTTTTTTGCCACTCCAGAACTGGTGTAGGTCACTGGTGAGTCAGGCTAAGGAGCTGTTCTGGCTGAAAACAAAAATCTGGAGAGGTTTATGCCAGTCTTGAGTACATTGTCATAACATAAATGGGAAAGGTGAAATATATCCTGCTGCACAGAGCATAGATTTGAGGAATCCTCAGTTATCCAATACTCATATTAATCATAAATTACCCACTTTGGTAGAGTCTGTATAAAAATGTTCAGTGTTAGATGGAGCATTAATGGGAACCAGAGCTCAGAAATACTTCACGAGCAGTTTAAGATGCCCAAGATGGAGATGGCTCTGGTCTTTTCCTGCAAGCCTTGATTCAGTATAATTATGTCTCACCTGCTAGTTCTGCAAATCCTCCAGAGATGAGTGAAATAATTTGCTATTAAATCTTACTAAATTAATTAGGTTATTTTGATGGGTTACATTTGGTTCATTTCAGAAGCAGCACTCCAGTTACTGCAAAGCCCATCACCATTCTGAGTGCATAATCTTTGACAACATATGTTCCTTTCATGCAGATTTTTCTAGCCTAAATCCAGCACTGGACAAAAAGCAGTATTTTGTTCAAAAGTGAAGTTTTTAAAGTTTTGTTTTTAGCATAAACCATTTCTAATTCTTTTATTTTGCTTTGTGTAAGGAAAGTGGAATGAATGATTCACAACATAATCATTTGGTCATAGTTGTTATAGAACAATAAAGATTTTGGTTTCTTTTTAATGTTCTATCTGCAAAGTAGGGATGGAGTTTCTGTCCTAGAGAAGTGTTACAAAGATTTGTTGGTTAATGCTTGGACTGCATTTTATCTGTGCTAAATACCATATAATTATTTAATTTCCCATTTAAGATTGTTGACAATGTGTTGTATCCTTGGAGTATTCCTCACTTATTTTATTCTTCAAGACTGAAAGTCTGAATGATAAATTATAAACAAAAATGAGTGCAATGTTTCATACATCAAAGAACAAATGTGGTGGGTTTTAATAATGCTAAGAATAATACTTCAATGCATAAATTTTTGTTTGCTCCTAATGCCCAATATGTTTATATCATTTTATACAAAACTGACAAAAAATTCTTGCTGTACTTGTTTTTAATCTCAAGAAAGCTCTTAGTTATTATCTTCTTCCTATGGCCTAGATTTTGACATGGTTTTATTACAACACTCACCTTTGGAGGATAGAGCTATTTATATGATCAAATTTCAGGTGTGCTAAAAAACATGACTACAGTGTTGAGGAGTCTAATAAAAGCTCATCACTCATTAATTGGAAACTAGTTTCAGTATGTGCAGCTGAGCACAAAAAATAGTGAGACTGAGTTACTAAAAGTGCTGGTAGAAGAAATTCTCTCTGCTTTTTGTAACAGACTGAGGGCTTCAGGCCCTCACCACACACTCTGTGTTTGGCAGCCACTTGTGATGAGCACTGATATTTTGGGAAGGTATCTGATCTCACTTGCTGGGGTCTCTAGGCCCAACACCAGACAGCAAATGGGTGGAGAGCAAAGCAAGCAAGGGCAGGTCTCAGTGGTTTGAAATTGTGAATCTACTTCCTATTCATATTTGCTGGATTTATAAGATGTATAAATGAATAGAAATAATTTTAAAAATGCCTGTATAACTCAGTTGCCTTTGGTATACCCCCCTACATGTAGTGCTCTGACTATGGCTCTGACATAACTAGAGAGTTGTGTTCTTCCTTCAGGACTTTGAAGGATCTCATATTATTGGATTTATCCCTGGGTGTTGGATAACTTTCTCTCCTTCCCTCACAGTGGTGGGACACCCTTCAGGGCAAGGGGCCTGACTTCTTGCTGTGGCAGATGGCTCTGTGGTAAAGATGGATCTTTGTACTTTAGGGATGCCCCAGGCTTTCCTTGCACACAGGACTGGAAAGCAAACAGCCTCTATGGTCATGGCTTATTAAAAACCTGTCCTAGGAATTTCTGGATCAAAAATACAAATGTCTGATGAGATCAGATGCTGCTAAACTGGATTGCTAACCAGTGTTATAGTGTACTGTAAGGCTTAGAAATATGGATGTCCTTCAAGCCCAGTTTTAGATGTACATGTTTTTTTTTCCATTAGACCTGATTTGTGGGTTTTGAAGATATTTGAGGAGATTTTAAACAGCTCAGATCAGGTTGTATCTGCATTTCCATGGCTTTCTGTGGTCAGCCCTAGGACTTCTTTTTGCCACACACATAGGAATTTCAGAAATTCATCCTGCAGGCAGTGATCCAATTTCTCACTAAAAGACTTCCTTAAAATAAGAGTCTTCAGGTGTGAGATATATTTGTCATCTATTTACCTACATGCTCTGAGATAAAGAGCCTTATGGAGGGAGAGACTTCACAACCCTTCATTTAAGGAAATCTCTACCTGGATAACCTCACACTACACTTTCAGAACCTGCATATCCAAAAACCAACACTCCAAACTTTTAAACCCACCACTGTAAACCCACATTTCTCCAAATATGAGTTAGCACAGCATTTTTCTTTCTCACTTTCTATTATACACCTTCACTTCTCCAAAACATATGCTAACTACCCTTTGCTCTATCTTTTTTTTAACCTCTGGGAAGCTATGATTGGTTGTGGATGTATTTCAGTCTGCTGTCTATGATCTCATCCAGCTCTCAGTTCTCTGCTGCCCAGCTTTCCAGTCAGTTACTAGCTCAACAGAGGTCCTTTACAGGATGCTACTCATTGTGCTAGAAATGAGAAGCAAGAAGCTTTTTCCTCCCAAAGATCAGCTGCCACCCAGTGCCCTGTTACTGCTTGAGGAAGCAACTCCCAGCTCTTGAACTTTGCAGTTCATTTCCATACATATTGCTGCCCAAAATTAATGCCTTTCACATTTCAGCATGCTAAAATATGCAGTTAGAAAACCAGCACATTTGATAAGCAAGCAGATCACGAGCAGTTTTTGGCCATCATTATTATAGTTAGATAAATAGAGAGAAATTGCAGAAAAAAATTCCCATAGTATCTAAATATGGCAACTTTGAGAAAGAAATTTACATTTTCTTTATCTTTTGACAACAGAAAAGTATATCTTTGTTTCTCCTGAAATTTCACCAGAGGTACAGCAGGGATGAATCTACTCCATAAAAACAAAATTACACGAAAGAAAATTAAACTAATAAAAAGAGAGAGAGATTACAATAACAATAAAAAACAATTGGCAAAAGGGAAAACAACTCCCCCTCCTTATTGTTATGCATTCAGAATCAGTGTCTTACTCATTTGTTAAATTTTTATGGCACTGGCAGTCTCAAATACTAATTTTGTTCGGCATGAAAGTGCCCTTTTTAATGGGATGGATATGTTGCTTCCAGTTCAAGCAAGAGCAGACATCTAGAGGATGCTAATGATCTATTCTATTCTGCTGGAAGTTTCTGGACAAAACACCTTTGCCTTATTTTTTATTTTACTTTTGTTCTGCCCCTACCTGCTGATGCTGCAAGAACATTTGGTCAAAACCCATCTGTTAAAAACAGCTGCAAAATAATTTTCATATCAACATGTTACAATTTTCATTGTCAGGCTGAAAAACCACTTTTCCAGCAAGTAAAATCTTTTGCCCCAAAAATGAAATGATGTCCTTGTGGAAATTCCTTGTGGGAAGTGCAGCCAGGTGATGTCCTGCACTGCTTTCCATGAGCCACCAGCCTTCCATGGGACATCATGGTGGGAATGTCCTTGGCATTCTCCTAAATGGTGAATCATGGAAGGAGTGGGTTATCCTAGGGACAGGGAGAGAAAGAATCACTGTGAGTGATATGCATTTGCAATAATGGGAATTCCTGTAAGAAAAAGTATATCCTTCATCCTTCTCTGAAAAATGAAGAATAAAAGCTTTACAAGTGACAAATTGAAAAAGTTATGTATAGTGATGAAAAGCTTTGTTTCAAATTCTTCACATGGGTAAGCATAAAGTTGAACTCAACCTGACTGGAATTTCAGCATCCATAACTGAAATAATTAGCTATACTGGTTCATTTGCACAGGTTTCCATTATTTGCTGAGCTTTATTTAGTGCCACTGCATGTATCCTAACAATGCACACAGTTCTCCAGGACTTTTGAAAAAGTGGGCCATTTAAACAGGCAAATATCATAGGGTAACCTTAACTATTGGTAAGAAGATAGACCAGAAATTATGTTCATGGCCATACCTGCAAGACTCTGATGATAATAATAATAATAATAAAAGAAGATATCATGCCATTGACAAATAGAAACAATTTTACATCTAATAGGATTTAAGTAATAAAGGCTGAAGGGCTGCAACAGCTGCAAAGAGATTAGATACGTTATGTTTTCTCAGTATAATAAAACTTGTCAAATAAAGCTGAATAAAATCTTCTTATCTGTGTCTTTGGTTTATTTTTCCTGCAGCCTCTTTCTTTTCAGCTGATTGCAGGAATCACCATTTCTCTAGAATGGCTACACACACGACAGTTCAATTAGAGTCAAGTTAGTGAAAGTTATTGCTGAATTTGCTTTTGGTTGCACCTTTTTTTAAAGCAAAGGATATGTGCAGCATTTGGAAAGAATGAAGTAGATCAAAACCCAACTCTGCCAATCTCTGCTAATATTTAGTGGATAACTGGACTAAATTGTGCACATCAGTGTAGTACCATTTAATTTAGTATTGCTTTATACAAGATCTGGTTCTGATTTAAACATAAACCCCACAGAATAGCAAGAAATCCTTCCCAGTCATGCTTGATGCTGCCTTGGCTATCCCAAGGCTGCCCTTGTAATATCTCCAGTTTCTCACCTGTCTGCTCCCTCCTCTGGGCACTGTCTGGAGTCCTTCTCATTCTTGCTGCTTCTCCTGCCTCTGTTTCTCTCCTTGCTTTAGGAAAATGTCATGGTTTGTCTTTCTATGGCTGGTGTGTCCATCTTTGCTGAGACCTTTAGGATACTCAGATGGAATTTGCATTCAGAAGTGTGAGTTGTTATTATTATGGTTAATTAGATGTGATAGACTGACATTCAACCGTTTTCACAAAATCCAAGGCCAAACCTTTCTCTGGGTTACAAACATGTTTGGATTTTCCATGTGATCCATCCTTCCATGCAGGTGAGTTTTTCTGAGTTTACCTGTGTGTCTGATTTAAATTGCTCGAGCATCTAAAGCAGGGGTATTGTTTTAAAACTGAATGGGAAGAGCAAATTACATGTATGTTTGAGCAGTGTTGCTGTTGCCTTTGCATATGTTTGGACAAAGTATTTACTTCCCAATGCAAAGCAGTGAACCTAGTGAGGAAAGCCAAGGGATCTGTCCAAGCTGATGTAATACGTAAAGACACAAACATCATCCATAAATCAATAGGCATTGATTTAGGTAAATGAGAGCTTTGCCCTTAGGTAAGAAAAAATACGCTTATTCATATGTATGTGTTTAAAATATTTCATGCAGAATTTCTGGGGACACATATCCAATATTAATTAAAATTTAAGTGAATCGTGTCAGTGCCCACAAACCCATTATTTTGGATTTTTCTTTTTCTTTTTTTTCGAATTAAAGCTTTCTGCCTGCATTTTCCCCTCCAGATAGAAAGTTCAGGAAACCAATGCATGATGACAATATGATAACCAATTAAGGAAAAAAACCCTGAAACCAGTTGCTGGTGCTGAAACTGCTGTCAGAATCTGCAGTGTGTCTGTGCTGAAACAATTTATGGCCACCTTTTTAAATATATCTCTTCCTTGGGGTAGAGGGGGGGAAAAGAAATTTTTGTATAAATTTAATCTAATAATTTAATTGTGTCAGTCCTAATTGCATGGAACTGGGAAGACATTGGAAAATACAGGTGAGTGTAAAGCCCATGTCACCCTGCAGAGAAGTGCTGCAGTCAGTTCATAGTGAGGCAGTGTGATTCCCCAGGGAGGTGACTGCATTAACCAGAGTGTTTCCAGCCTCCAAGCTGGCATCACAGAGCCTGGATGTGCAGGTTTATTGGAAGGATGGGGGAGATTCAGATGCTTATTTTCTTTTAATAGCACAGGAAATCTGATGATTGGAAGGATGCACTGCTCTTAATTTGACTCTAAAGCAACAAGACCAATCCATCTGCCAGCAGGATGCAGATGCACATCACTCTCATCTTGCTTGTCTGATCACAACTGCAGCCCTGGCCTCCAGCATGGAGCAGGCTGAAATGTGAGCATGCACCATGTCAGCCCAGTGCTCAGCATCTTGGAGGGTCCTGGGCTTTCTTCCCCATCTCTCCACTTCTCCACCCAGGTGTTTCTGTTAATACTGCTACTGCAAGAATGTTTTTCCTTCCTCACAAGGTAAGGGAGGAATTTTATTGGGAAATTTTCTTCAGAGGTTAAAGTCAAAAATGACTCCACTCATTTTAGTGCTGTTCATAGAATCATATAATATGCTAAGTAAGAAGGGACCTACAAGGATCACCAGGTCCAGTCATTGTCTCTGCATAGGATAAGATTGATTGGTTTGTTTCCAGCTGAAGTTGTCATCCTTTTTTTAGATGGCCTTAGGAATAGTTGATGAAAGGCGTTACGATTGTAGTTAGGTGGAAGTAGTTAGTAGTTAGAATATGCAAACCTTTTCCACTTTTTTCCCCATTCTGTGGTATCAAGTTGTTCACAGTGGCTCAGGTATAAGTAAACATAGGGATGAGCCTACAAAAAGAGTCCAGGCTGATGGCACCTGGCCTGTATCAGCAATAGTGTGGCCAGCAGGACCAGGGCAGTGATTGTCCCCCTGCCCTGGGCACTGGCGAGGCCACATCTCGAGTGCTGTGACCATTTCTGAGCCCCTCAACTCAGGAAGGACATTGTGGTGCTGGAGTGAGTTCAGACAAGGGCACAAAGCTGTGGAGGGTCTGGAGCACAGATCCTGTGAGCAGCAGCTGAGGGAGCTGGGAATGCTCAGCCTGGAGCACAGGAGGCTCAGGACAGACCTCATCACTGCACAGCCACATGGAGGAATGGCAGCCAGTGGAGGCAGGGCTCTTCTCCCAGGCAGCCAGGGACAGCATGAGAGCACACAGCCCCCAGCTGCACCAGGAGAGGTTTAGGTTGGACATCAGGAAGGATTTCTTCACAGAAAGGGTGATTAGACATTGCAGTGGCTGCCCAGGGAGGTGGTGGAGCCAACATCCCTGGAAGTTTAAGGAAAGACTGGACTTGGCACTCAGGGCCATGGTGTGGTTGACCTGGTGGTGTCTGGTATAGTTGGACTTGATGGTCACAGAGGTATTTTCTAATCTAATTGATTCTGTCATTCTGTAAAAGCATTCCTTTCCTCCACCTGATCAAAGGCTTTTACTAAAAATCCCTTCTCACCAAGGTGCAGTTTTTCCAGTTTGACAGGAGATTTTAAAAAGCACCTGTATGGCTCAACCCTCTGCACACAAAACTCTTCATGTAGGTACAAAGCCATCTTGTTTTTCTAGGAATATGAACAGGAGTCAAGAGAGCATAGATAGTGGAGAATTGCATCCTTTGATTAAATTTCTCCCCCTTCCTCTCTTCCTTCAAGGTTATAAAAGAATCTTGTGTGCAAGTAGAGACTTGCTTTAGCTCTTGTGAGAAGTTCACATTTTAATATTAGTTTCTTTCTGGTTTGTTTGGGTTCCCTCATTTTCTTTTGCTGGTGAAAACTTAATGAAAGGTAGCCTGACAGAAAATTCTGTGAACCAAGCAGTGGATGATGTGCTGCCACCAAAGTCCTTTAAGCCTTAGAGTTCATCTTTAGCCCTGCTATTGGATATAACAGCACTTTCAGATTACTTTCTGGCATCAGTTTTCACACATGATTGACAGGTGTAATAAACAGGTAGGCAAGAAACTCAGCTTATTGCAGGACAATGGATATGTGCATCAGAAGCCTTCTGAAATGCAGAATGTTACTAAAAGCCATAAGCTGATATCAGCAGTGAAGACGGCTGCAAACCACTCAGTGCACTTCAGTTTTTAATATTCCTACTTTTGTTGTTGTTGCTTACCCTTTGTAACAGATCAGTACTCATGTCCTCAAGGCATTTCTTGCATACCCGGGGCCCGAAGGACATGGAAACCAATTAAAGACATTGATATTCTTACTTCAGCATTAAGCCAGGGAAAAAACTGACAGGAATTTCAAGTTCACTGTGCATGCAGGAACTGGTTATCATTTCCATATGGCTTTCAGACTGTCTCACACTAAAACCCACACCTGAGGGAGACCCAGAAGAGCCTGGGGCATGATTTGCTCAAAACTGCTTTTGATTCCCACCAGCATAATTTATTGGAAATGTTCTGCTTTTTTTGGAAACATTCACAGCCAGTCTGGGAGCTACTCTGAAACATATTCCTACAATGTAGATGAGATTTTGAAAGACAGTGCTTAAAGTAGCCATGGCCAGGAGTTGGATAAAGTACCTTGTGGTTGTCCTTGCAGCCGGCCCCAAATCATACTTGTACTCATTCTTTCAGTCACTTGATTTTTGCTTCTTGTTTGGTTTGTTCGTTTTTGTTTTCTTTTTTTTTTTATACTGGACATTTAGAGGTCCACTGCCAGGCCAAGCTGCTGTACCACTATCCCATCCTTGCACAAACAGGATTTTACCAAAGTGAACAGCTGCTGCTCACGTTCCCCAGCTGGTGCTCTGTGGGATGCTGGTGATGGTGTCCAGGGAGAAGGTGGAGGAAGGAGATCCCCAAGGACCAAAGAGGTGATTATCCATATGATCTCTTAGCTCAATACACTTTGCAGCCTGGCCATGTCCTCAGGCTCTGCTCAGGAGCATGATGTCAGTGTCATCATATGAGCAGCTTTTTGCTGCCTAAAAGAGGAAAGAGGCATAGTGCTACAGATTGCAAGGATTTCTGGGGAGCAGCTTGACATTTCTAATTTTGTCTTGCCTCTTTTACCCTCACCACCACCAGCTCCTCAGTTTTAAACACACAAAGCTTGCATAAATACAGGCCCTGTATTTCTCAAGAGGAACCCCACAAATTAATGGAACAAAAGTATTTTATAAAAGTGTCAAACGTAATTTGATATGTGTTAGGTCCAATAGCTATATTATAGATGACAACCTTATGTAATTACATTGCTGTTTTACCTGTTCTCCTCCCAGTGGCAAATCTCATTCTCAACAAGTTCTGACTAAATAAAAAGGGTTGCTCAGACAACTTTTAAGGTTATATTATAGGATGATATAATTCTCTTCTTCTTGCATCTTTTCAGTCCTCCATTTATTCCCATTTCAGCCCTAGGCAAGTGAAGGTTTGTGACTTGCTCTTCCACCAGCAGCTTCTATGTGTGGTTACATGGCTGCAGTGTTCCTCTGCAAAAGCCCTTGTGTTTCAGAGAGAGGTGAAATGGGGCTGTTTCCACTGCACTTTGTATTTCGAGGCTGCCCAGATACACATCTGAGATAAAGGGCTGGGGATGTTTCTGATTAATACTACAATGTTTGCTGTCTGAGCAGCAGCAGAGATAGACCTGCACTGCTCCAAGTGCAGAGGGTGCAGCTAATGAGTCCATGGCTGTGAAGAGTGAGTAACAAACATTCATCTGGCTGACTTTGGCTATCTACAAGATACAGCTCTGATCTGACTGCCCTGTCCAAGCTCCCCCTGCACTTGGTGGAGAGGTTAATCAGTCCCTCCAGTTTCAGACCACTCTCTCAGGCTGAGATTAATCATCTCAGGTGATAATCATTCTCTGTTGGCTCTAGTGGAACCAGATGTGACTAACATGGATTAGATAGTTATGTTTCAGATGACTGATTTCCTTATACCATTAGATTTGGTACACTGAAGTCTTCTGTACAGGAGGGAAAGAAACAGCCAAAGCCATCATTTCATGATGCATGATGCCAGGAAGTGTGACTGCCACCAAATACCCACATCTTCATTTCTTGTACACCCAGCTTGGGAACAGCAATAGGAAATTGGATTGTGATTTTTGCTCTTCTGTAATTTCTTCAAACAGCAGATTGATAAGTGAGAGCAAAATTGATATTCACAAACATGTCATAAATCCATTATACAGTGAGTGATAATGGATGGATTTTTTGGTTGGGGTGCTCTTATATTACATAGCATATTAAGAATGTTTTTAATTGTTGAGGCTAAAGAAACACATAGGTTCTGATTTAGCCTCTTAATGATTGAAAATCTAACAGCACTGTAATATTGCCAATTCCTTCTGACCCTGTGGAAGAAGAATAATAAAAACTAAAATACTCAGGTCTCAAGGTGAGAGTATCTGTTATTCTCAGCAGCAGGAGATGCTCAGAATGTTAATCAATGCTCTTTCCAAGCTTGGAGCCATTTACTTACAGAAGAAAGCACCAAAACTCTTCAGTCCTAAATTAAGTTGTCCCAATGGCACGTCTTTCCTTTATACTCTGCTCCTACAAGCCCACATGTAACTGCCAAAGGTTTACCAGCCCTTCTTCACTCCTATCATTTACATTTACCAGCAGTGAAACAGCTGAACAGGTTGCTCAGACAGGTGGGAGATGTCCCATCCCTGGTAACTTTCAAAGCCAGATGGAGCAGGACTCTGAGGCACCTGATCTAGTTGAAGATGTCCCTGCACATTGTAGGGGGGTTGAACTAGATGGGTTTTAGGGTCCTTTGAATCCTAACTGTTCTATGATTCAGTTATCATGGTCAAAATTGACAAAAATGAAATGAGAAATTAGGAAGGGTAATTTCTGTGCTCTGGCTGGGAAGATGTATCAATATTGGGTTGGAGGCCTCCATGATATCAGGTCTTGGTACTTGGCATTAATTCTACCACAGTATAGGTGATGGCATCTCATGGGCTTGACTCTGGCCAGTCTCTAAGCCAGTCCTTTCCTTCATGGTTTGTTCAGACACCAGCTGGTGTAAGACCTCCCATACCTCTGTTGAGACAGATATACAAGAGCAGGGCAGGGGAGCAGAAGATCTCTGTGTGCTCCACTCAAGAAATGAGGGTCTGAAACAAGGAGTAGCTATTTCTGACATATTAATTTTAATAGCACAGTATTTAAAGGAAGAATTTGTCTTCACTTGCAGGAAAGAACCAATATATAAATTTTCCCAGCTTTTAGAATTAAAGCCTTCTTTAAAGAACTTCAGTGAGTATTCAGAATTAAATTAAAGACACTGATATGAAGAAATGGTGCAACATCACCTATGAATGAAGCCAAGGGGCAGGACTTGGAAAACCAGCATGAAAAAATCCCACAAATCGAGTATTTTCCAATGTAATTATTTATTTTATGAACAGGAAACTGCTTAATTTTTGGGGAACTGCAATTTGAATTTACATTTTCTGCTTATGAACAGTTCTTGAGGCAACTTATCTCTATTTACAAATGACAGTTTCCTTCTATTTTCTGTGTTTATCGAACACCTGTGTGATAAACACAGGTTAGAGGGTATCAAGACTCTAACACTGTGTTATTTTCCATTTTACTCCTCCCCTGTGTTTTCTTTGGTTTGGGTTTTTTGACCTCCTAATGCCTTTGCTCCCTCACCTGAAACATCAAGAAACATATCGAATCTCCATGGGGTAAAGGTACTCCTTAAAACTTGTTTTTGCTTCCATTGCAGCAGCAGCAGCACAAAGTCAGAGTAGTTTTGACACAAATAACCTCCATCTTTAACCTGCAGCCCTGCTTTGTGTAACCTTCAGTAGTTTTGCCAATATGTCAAGGAAAAAAGTACTCCTGGATTTTTCTTCTTTGGGGCAAATAAGAAAGCATTTGTCAAGGAAAATCACTCAAGTATCAGAATTACAGCTTTTCTTTTTCTTTTTAATCTCTCCTAGTTCATACTTGCTTCTAAGAAAACAGAATATTTTAATTTTTTTTTTATTTTTTTGAAAATGGATGTCGTTCGCTGTAAAAGTTCCTGGGGGACATTTTCAATGTGTATGAGTTTTACTGATCTCCCTATTGGAGATGCATTCCTGAACATAAACTTCTGGCACCTGCCATAATGAGTCTTTCTGTCAAAGCAGAGAGGAGCTGCTCTTGTGGCACTCTGGGAGCAGGGCCTGGAAGCAGCAGCACTGAGCTGTCTCTGGGGGATGTTGGCTGCCTGTCACACATCCCCTCTGTGGCCTTGGGCAAGTCATTTGAGAATGGTCCAAAGCCAGGGAGTTTCACAGGTTGTAAATCTGCAGAGAGACTGCTTGTCAGTGTCTCTTTCCTACTCCTGTAGGACTTCCCTGATTGAATTTATCTTTAAACTTTGTTAACTCTTTGAGTAAAACTCATGTAAACCTGTCTTAACTTTAACATACCCAGTAACGCTACAGCTCTTGGTTCTCATTCCCCTGGTTAATTACTATTCATATCAAAGAAACCTTGGTGTTCACAAAGACTGGAGTTTACATATTTATTTTCCCTCTATAATATCATTACTTAAAGAATACAATAGAGGAAACAGGATTTAATTTCTGACTCACAAATGCCACTACCTCAGCAATACAGTAATGCAATACCTAAGCTAGTTGGATGTCAGAGTCCAGATCCCAGTGCAGTTTAATTGCATATGCTGATTATTAGTTCCTGCAGCCTGAATTGTCAGTCAGAGTGGAACTGTATTGAACAGTGGCACTGACCAGCTTGTGGCTCCTCACCCCAGATACCATAACTCCTCTTCACAATTCCTGTTGGTGCATGCCATGCTCACAAGGCAGGACTATTTGGACAGGACAAGCTTTTAGGCAGAGCTGAAATTTTGCTTGCAGACATCTGGAAGACCAGGGGAATTATAATGCAATCCTATCACTCAGGCCAGGCTTCCAGAATGTAACCAGGTCCAGCATGTGGCCATCTTTAAAGTGCTGAGCTCTCATTTAGCCTGTGCAAAATAGAGCATTAAAAAGGCACACTCCCATCAGGGATGCTGCAGCACTATCAGATAACCAGGATTGTGACACACTAATTCTCCATGTAGTTTGAGCAGGATTAAGGTGCCTAAACATAAACATCTAGGGAGCACCACCAGGTCTAAACTGCTATTTTAAATGAGTGTTTTCTGTTTGTTTGGAATTATCTAGGGGCATTGGAAACAGCTGTAGACTCCAATGTATGGAAAATTCAATGACAGTAACACTTGCTGAAGAAAAACTCCTAGATCTACTTGAGCTTGATCAAGTATGGGTTACAACTTCAGTGATCTATTAAAACATCTGCCTCACAAAGCTAGGCTGCTTAAATCCAAACTAATTCACTATAAATGTAGTCTTTTAAGACAGGGTTAAGAACCTGTGTACCAGTGTCTCTTCTGTGGTCAGACAAATGAGAGGCACATCTAAGAGTTTATCTAAACTAGCAGATTCTACATGGGATTATTCCAGGTTTTCCCAGCTACAAATTCTTGGCCAGATACTTTCTTCCTGCATGCCTATTTTGTTCCACATGGGATGGATCTTTGCTCTGCAACAGCATTTTCCCTGAAATAGAAGTTCTGGGTGAGTCCAAGCTTGTGAGTGACCATCCTGCAGCCAATGGAGCTACATCTGCTGTTGAAAATGTGTGAGTAGAAGCAGAGAGCAATCTGGGTTTCAGAAAAGATCCAGCATCTGTCTACCTGGAAGCCCCTGGTGCACCTGATGAAATGTAACTCTGGTCAGGTCTTGTTACTCTTTTGTCATCCAGACCCAAACTAGCCAGATTCAAAACAACTCTGCTAGTGAAAGGGAGAGGGTGGGGGAGAGGAGGAAACTTAGCAAAGTGTGAAATGACATTTCAATGAGAAGTTTGCCATTGAGCTGACAGCTGAAATCTAAATTTTACGAAGATGAGGAGCATGGAGTTACATGGGCAGACCTTACCTGCTGCAAGGGATTGAACTTTTGAGGTATGAACTGATTTGGAAATGACAGCTTTACAGGGCATTAAACCCAAGTGGTGGGAAGAATGGCCCAGCAAGGGGAATACCCATGGATTGTTCCCATGTTTTGCTTTATGATATGAGATTTTCTGATTCCATTTGTGTAATAAATAAATAAATGAATGAAGTACATCACTGTCACCAAGGGACTTTTCTGATATTTATCAGAGAGACATGCTGTGTTTTTCTTTTGAAGAGCAATGCTTTTTGCTGATGACAGATTCCTGTAGGAGACTCAAATTCTTAAAGGAGAACTGAATAGATTTTTCAGCAGAATTAAAACATAGAAAGTGACATATTAGAGTGTTTTGGCTGACTTAGCAGCCTCAATAAACAAAGAAAGTTAGATAAAGAAAAATTCAATGTATGTCGAAAGTCTTGGGGCAAGTCTAATTTCTGAGACATAAGAATCAAGATATATTACATTGTCATTTCTATTTTAATTGGAATGGTGTGTTTTATACCACTGAATAACCATTGAAGTTGCTCTGATATTTATAGCCCTTTTTATACCATTTTATTGGGTCTTACTGCTGATAACCTTAAATGGATATCAGTGGTCATAATATTTTTTCTTGGGAGCATGGTCTGATCTCTAGTGTCAGGTGATATTTTTTAAAGAATCAAGTTCTGTACTGTTCAGATTTTTTCAGGACTGGGAAAGTATTTTATTGTAATGAAGCCTCAGTTGACCATTGTTAATCTGTGTGATGATGCTGTCCTATGTCCCAGGAATGTTACTGTGGCCTGAATTTATCACTGTGTATGTATGGGTTGTATGGTAAGGCTCTTTCTTCAGAGAACAACTTACTGGTCATAGCATCAGATGAAAACTCAAACCATTGTTTTAAATTGAAACTATTTCCAAAAATACAAAAGTATTTAATCTACTTTTTTATTCCTCAAATTTACCATAAAAACCCTACGTTTATCAAAGAAAAAAAGTCTTCATTCAAAACATAATGAATGTATTATCTAAAATAATTGCTCATTGTTAAGTAAAGTCCTCATTGCTTTGCAGTTTCTGACTTCCTGATTTCCCTCTCTCTTCCTTGTTCCATATGTGTGGTGATTTCTTTGGGTGTGTATGATGCATTTAATCTTTCCAGCTGTTTTGGAGCTTCATTTAGATAATTCTCTTCCACACAAGCATTATTTTTTCATCAAACTGATCAGTACTATCAGAAGGTGGGTTCCTTCCCACCCTCCCTTCAGTTAAACAAAGAAGAACTTAATTCTATTCCTGCTTCCAAAGCTAAATCTCAGGTTCAAGCAGATGGCATTTTTCTATATTTGGAGAGGCTCAACCTTTGCACACAATGAGATGGGGTAAGGACAGAATAGTGCTGTAAAAGCTGATTTACATCCTTGGTACAGTATCATTCTGCCACTTATCCTCACTGTGTCTAAGTCTGCAGAACTATAAAATTCAGCAAGAAGCTGTGAGCACCTCTTCTTTATTTCCTTCACTCAAAACCTCTTTCCTCCTTGCTCTCGCTTTTTAAGTGATCTGGGTTAAAAGAGCTCAGGCAGAACATTTCTGCTCCACACTGCCTTAGGACAGGAAAAGGCTTCAAGCAGTGTCCAAGGACCCATTTGTGGTGGATTGGTGCTCAAATCCACCACTTTCCTGCTCTGATAAACACCATGGTCATTTACATGCAAGTGGCCGTCCAGTTCTCATCTAAAATTCTTTGAAGAAGTTTCTAAGTTTCATTTGCTGCATTACAGAAACTGTCTCCTCTCTCTTCCCCTTCTGCCTCTAGCTGGCTGGTAGATTGCTGATTCCTTGTTTTTCACTGTGATGGAGCTACACCAGCAAGAATATAAATACTCATTGTTTAAATACTGTTTGCATTAAACTAACATCAAAATGTTGTGACAACATTAAGGAAAGATAGAAACAGAGATAGGAAACTTATATCTAAAATCTCCCATCAGAATGCAATTAACCTGCTGCTCACCTTCTCCTCTATGCACTGTCAGAAGGAAACTTTTCATTATTTATGTCATGGCAACATAAACATTTTTTCTTTCTTCCTTATCAAGATCCAAACAGATTTCTGGTGATCCTCAGCTGTTGAGTTCACTACTGTTTTAAAAAAGACCTTGCCTGAAGGTCAGTGTAATCTGGGAGAGTATTCCACAGAAATGTCATGTTAGGACTGTGTTGACTCCTGCTGTTTGCTGCTGAGGGTCAGTGCACAGCTGGGCTGATGTTGCCCAAATGCTGCTCTGTATCCATGGACCAAATAAGCTTTCCCAGCAATGGCAGTAGCACATTTTTTTGATGATTTTGCTTTACATGAGTGTTTGCATCTCCTGGCAGTGGCTTGCAGCAGGTCTGGACCTGAAAGAGTTTTGATTTATAATACAAGTGACATATTATGATTAGATATTAAATGGGTAGTTCTGAAAGATCAAAATCCCATATTTACTATCCAGAGGTGTGGAAGGACTGCTGCATATGGACAGATATTCTCTTTTTAGAACCAGTGTTGAGACTGAAGAGAAGAAGCAGAAGAGCAAAAGCACATTGAGACTGGCCCTTATAAGGAGCAATCATATGGATATATTAATCCATTTCCTTATTCCTCTGTTCTGGTCCCTTCCAATTTTTTAAAAGTGTAAAGAGTCAAAAGAGTTAAAAAAGGAAATACACCCAAAAAGTAAGATTTTAGTTTTAAATTAAAAGTTTTAATTTATTATTATATTACTAGGGTTTTACACAACATTATTTCCTGGGTTTAGGTGAATTCAAACTCAAAACCAGAAAATTTGTCTTTTTTTTTTTTTTTTTTTTTTTTTTTTTTTTTTTTTTTCTGAAGCCCTCCCATGTAAATATAAGAAGAGACTATATGGACAAATGCAGTAAGAGGAAAATACAAAAGCAAGTCAAAATTGAGTAGCAGGTTAAACAATTTATCATTTCACCATCTTCACACACCCATATTTTTGGTTATTTATTTTATAAAACAGTTTTCTCTAAAAAAATATATGCACACAGAGGAAAAACTAATTTTCAAGATCCTTTTCTTTTATGATAAAATTACCATGTCAGCTCACAAAATCTCAGAGGGCTCTGCTAATTCCACTACTGATGGACCAACGAGGCTGAGCAAATCTTTTGTCTTCTTTTTGCCCTCATTTCAGCCTGCAGAAGTAGTCTACTGCTGATAATTCTAGTATTTGCCTCTTGGTCAAAGTGTATCTCATCTACCTCCTGCTATGCTACGTGTCTGTGCAGCCCAAGGGGTGGCTGTGCCCCAGTCCTTTGCTGTCACTGTGGTGCTAAAGAAAATAATAAACCATATTGAGAACAACTGGCAGCAAAGCTAAGGTGAAATTTTTGTTAACCACAATTCTACTCTGTGGGCTACTCATACTAGACCCCATTTTGACAGACAAAAATCAGAATAATTCTATTAGGTCGAAAATGCTGTTCCAGTTTACTTTACATAATATGTAAACATACTTGCTGAAAAAATCTTAAGCAAACAGTTTTTTCAACGACGAGGTTTTTTCTCTTTTTTTTTTTTCTCCCAAAGAACTGGAAGAAAATTTACAGCCTACCAAGAGGACATCTAACGTATTAAATTAGATCATGGAGCAAATATATTAGATCAACATCTGTGCTCCCAGAAGAGGCTTGCATACTGTCAATAATGCAACCTGACAGCTTTAGGATCAATCATCTTATTAAAACTTTCTTCTCTCTCTTTTTCTTCTCTCTCTATCACTCCTTGAAGGAGTGTGGCAAGGTTTATTTTTTGGCTGGTAGCTTTGTTTTTTCTGCTTCAGAATTTCTCTCACTAATGCTTCCATAGGAAATAGATTTGCCTCAAGTAGCTTGCATTAATCAGGGACACAATAATGAATAAATATTTGGAATAAATAATGCATAATGTCTAAGTCTGATAATTATTGTAATGATGACTGACATCCTCCTAGCACCTTCCAGTCCCAAATCCCAAGGCACTTAATTGACTGACTGGAGATTTGGGGGCTGGGTGAGAAGATGGGGAAAGATCCTGAGCTGCAGTAAGCTGCCTAAGCTCTGATGTTGCTTGGGCCTATACCCTGCATGTAGTCTGCTTTTGTTGGCAAGCCCCTCACTGTTACATACAAATAGGATGCTTTTATAATGCAAATGGCTACCTACAAATATATATTTTTGGTGGTAATTTACTGGGCAAAGAGATGTAAAAGGCCTCTACTTGGAAGAACTAGCAGGGCAGTAGGGGGGGTGTGCACCAGAATTTGGGGTGCCAGAACCTCTGGGTTCCACCTCTTGATGTAAAAGATGTTCACTGTGGGTTGTTGTTTTTTTCCTCGCAGCTGGCAGCCCTCACAGGTAAACACATTCTGTTTAAAGCTGGCAGGTGTCACAGTGACTCCTGATCAGAGTAACACTACTCATCCCTTTCTCAGCAGCCCTTTCAGCACTGTAAAGTCTGTAGACCTTGGACCAGTACCATGGGAATGGCAGAATCTCAGGTGTCAGTGATACCTCAGCCATTTTAAAAGTCTGCTTTGTCCCCAGCTGAATTCTAATGGAAGGAGAAAATCTTCCTGATAATATAGGGCTGGCTCTGAACCCATATGTTCTGGAGCAGATCTATACCAGAGGAGCACAGCAGGGACTCCTTCAGGGGGGTGTACAGATTTATCATCAGGGTCACAGCCTTTGACGAGTGATCCACATCCTCCATTTCACAAATGCTTCAACAGAACTGTCCACAGGAGGAAAGATAATACAATGATTTGCCTATATAAGCATGACAGACAGAAACACAATGTGCAGCTGGAGAGCGATAAGGGAAATTGATTTCTTTTTCCTTTTCCTTTGCACTTTATTTCTCCTGCTTGGCAGCAATAGTTCTGTTCATCAGTACATTTCCTCCTTCTCATATATGGGAGCAAATTTTCCAAGGGGCTTGAGCCTGCTGCAGGTGTATATATATTGAATAATCTGCCTCTTTAAAATGAAACAGAATTTTCATGTAGGTCTGTTCTGTGCTGTATGAGTTACTGGAACATTTTCTATTTTTCTTTATATTCTTCACCAAGCTGCAGGACTAAGAGCATTGTTCTGACTGTCATCCAGCTGTCCAAACCAGCTGCTGATTTGGAGAGATATGTGCCACCTAATCCATGGGGTTTCTTTCCAGCTCTTTTTGGTGTGCTAAACATGGCATTAAACACAGCCACCCATAAGATTTCTGTGCAGCCTCTGCTTGTGTTTAGGCTGCAGATGAAGCAATGTCAACACAAGCATGATAAATTGGAGGTTTCTTCCCGGAGCACTTGCACTCACACAAACAAACACTTCATTAGCAAGACTATAAACAAAACAAAATCCACAGCAGTCCCCACGAATGTGTCAGTAAATTGCTTCAGGGTGAGAAAACACCCTCTGCATCAACTTCAGGATATTAGGACGTGCTGCCAGGCTGGAAGCATCTCTTGGCGTGCTGCCTCTGTCAGGGGAAGCTGCAGAGTGGAAATTCTCCCCTTGCCCAAAGGGCAAGTCCTGCTGGCACATTTCTGGCTCCTGCAACTCTCCAGCATTTGGTTCTTGGCCTGTAAACCAATCCTGTCCATAACTGTGGAATTGCTGCAGATGAAGTAGTTGGTGAATTCTGCTGCATGTGGGCTCACTCTGAGGACCAGTGTCCCCCTTTGCTGTAACTGCAAGCTTTGAAATTCAGCTACAGGCACTGATGCCTCTTAGGGGGAAGGGAAAATTTGGGTTCTCTTGGGTGCAAGAAACACAAGAGATTTGGAAAATCTCTAATTAGAAGTTTTAGTGCTGTTTATATTTCTACAATGACTTTGGAGAGAAGGGCTTAGGAAATACACACAACCAAGTCCCATTAGGAAGTATGCTTTTCCCTATGATTTTTCTTCTTTTAATTTTAACTAAAAATTAAAATGTTAACTAATTTAACAGTCTTTGCTATTGAGCACAACAGTTATAACTATGGGATTCAGCTCTTTTCCCCACTTATGCATCTGTTCAGCTGCCTTGACTTGTTAAAAGGTAAGGCAAAGCAATTTTATTTTTTGTTGCCAAAGTAGTCTAAGATGCATCTTGATTTTTTGAATATGTATTTTTACATTATCTTTGTCTCAGACTGTACATCTATTGATTTCAAAGGTCATAAATGTAAAGAAAATTAAATGAAAGAGAAGAAAGAAAAACAATGGGTCTGAGATTAATTCATACAGGACAATTTGGAACTGAAAGTGGTAGAAGGAAAAATATTGAGCTTCAGGTATTTAAAAATACAAAAGAAAAGAGGACAAGCAAATTATGTGTTAAATTTAAAGAAATAAAAATAATAAAGTATTGGTAGGTTGTAAGTATATTTCCTTTAAGGGAATTTTGAAAGGATTGAGGCTGGATTTTTGATGAATAATTTTCTGTGTGACTTATCAGATAACTGGTTCATATGCTAACTTTAGACAGTGTGATGCTCATATCCTCTAGAATCAAGGAAGCTTAGGCTATCTTCATCCTTTTCACTTGCTGATTCAAAGTATTTCATTAGGAGAATTCAGTGGAACTAAAAAAGGCACACTTCTTTCAAAGAAGTTTTTCTCTTTGTAAGAACTTGAACAAATCCTCCACTGCTGTCTACTTTA
Organism: Erithacus rubecula; assembly: GCF_903797595.1. NCBI lineage: Eukaryota > Metazoa > Chordata > Aves > Passeriformes > Muscicapidae > Erithacus > Erithacus rubecula. The sequence continues at coordinate 24,199,366 of NC_136659.1, forward strand.
AATGTTTTATGTTACATATTATTTCTGAACAATATAACAAGGTAGTAATACTGCCTTTTCTGGGAACAAAATCCATATAAATTTGGGTTCTTCTTAAACATTTTTTTTGGTTTTTTTTTTTGGTTTTTTTTTTCACTGGCTCTTCTCTGCCCACTTGAATGAAGCACCTATAAATTGGTAAAGGCTCACAGGTGTGGTTTTCGGTTTTCAGCTGTATCATGGTGACCTGTTTCTGTTTGCCTGCTTCTACCTAGTGAGTATTCTATTTCATTGTATGGAGTTTTTTTCAGCTTAGTTTTGTTAGTGTTGGTTTTGTTGGTGCTTTTGGTGTTAGCTTGGTGTTTTTGTTTCTTGGTTTTTTAATTCATGGTACTTTAGTGGACCTGAGCATGCTGTCCCAGAATATGCAAACATCCAACTGAGTTTGTGATGGGGTGAAATAAGTAACTGCATAAGAACTCTGAATCTTTCACTGTGAGTGAGGCAACCTTTTTGGTTTTAGCATTAAAGGAGGCTACTATTTAAACATCTTGGTAGTATGGTTTCTTTAAACAAGGCACTGAAATAAAAGGCATGAATTCAGGAAAATGTATGTTGGACCTGTAAAACAACCCTTCAGACATACAGTTGAATTGTTTGTATTGACAGATAGATTTCAGTTTTCTATGTGGTTGTGCATGCTTTCAAAGACTTCCTCTGAATTTTTAAGCTTCAGTTGCTTTGAAGATGTGTTTTATACTATGCAATCCTATATTTATGGTACTGTCTCTTCAATCTTTTCTAAACTAGACATTTCTCTTTCTTTTTCCATTTCTTGTCTCTTTCTTTAATTCAGATTCAAAAAAGTTCATGCTTCTTATTGCTGAAGTCTCTTTTTTTCCTTTGGATGTTTTTAATATATAAAATTCTGTGTCATGGGTGGGACTCAGCTAAAGAGCCTGAAAATCTGAATCTGTAGTAACAAATGTGCTAATTTTCAGACAGATTTTCTTTCATTCATTTTTCCTTTTCTAAAAAAGATCAAGTATGACTAGGAAATGATCTTACTTTTCTTCCCTATAAAAATATTTGAGAGTGTGACATGGGCTTCTCACAGATTAATAAATTAGATACCTGTAATTGCAAAAAAGTACAGGAGTGATCACATCAATTGTGTTTACAATTGTTGCCCCATACTGGAGATGTTCAGTACTTTGCACCATTAAACTTCTTGTTTATTATATCACTTATATGAACTCTAATTATTTTCAGGCATTTAATTAGCTACTGCACATGAGAAAATAACAGTTTCTTTATTTTAGGTTTTAAAATAAATATCACAAAACTCATTGTCTCAGAACTAACTCTGTGTATAGAAGTCTGAGACTGCTGTGTATTTACATCACAAGTAAAGAATCACAAAATGAAACTTTAGATAGAACCATCTATGCCAGATGAATTAATTCCACAGTGTTTTAGTTCCATGTGTGAATAATAGTTCAGTAACATTCTTTTTCAGTTTTTGCTAAGCTTCACCTTCTGTGTTTGCATTTGGTAAGATGTTGGAAGTTCACACCATCACAGTCTTTTTCCCACTCTCCTCCCAACAATATGGTAGGATTTTTACACGGATTTATTTAGCAGTTCACTGGGAATCTGACTCTTCTGCTTTATCACTTACTTTTCTTACAGTTTTTGATACTTATTATTGCCTGAATAAAGTCTCTGGCACTAAACATACAGAAATCTGTACTTAAAATAACATTACTGTTGTAACACACCAATAAATCCTGAAGAATTCATTTGAAAGGCTGAAATTATATGCTTAATTTACATGCTTTTGCTTTCCCTTGTTAAGACCAGTGGTAATGAAGTGTCATCCTTAACTTTGAATTGCCCAGCACCTGTCAGTTTGTGGCACAGCCCAACCCTAGCATTATTTAAATGATATTTTGTGCATCTGAATATTAAATGGTGCCCTGCAGATTCAATTGAGCAGTCAGGACTATGGTAGTTACGACATTACAATTTCTCTGTGCTCATTTTGTGTTCATATATCTACCTAACTAGTTCAGTAAAACAAACAGACAAAAAACAACAGAAACAACAAAACCCAACAAATGAACAAAAAAAAAAAATCCAAACAAACAAAAAACCCCATAAAATCCAAAATATACCTCCACCAATAAAACCCAGGGAGAAGAGAATCCAGATTATATTTATGGAGGTAGGGTTATCAGTCTGTTTCCTTCCTTTAAACTTTCAGGTTAAGCCCCCAGGGCAAGGACAATTCCAATTTTTCACAGTGCTCAGTGTCAGGTTTGCAATTCGCGGAGTTCATCTGTTCTTAAATTTGCTTGGGTTTTCCTTATCAAATTGATAGCAGAAAACATATGCATATATATAATAATATATATGAGAGACCCTTAAAGCTGAAACCTGTTTCAGTCAGAAAAAAGGGGTGGAACTAATTTGAGAAGAGATCACCACATCCATCACAGTCTGCAAATGGAGCAAACTGCCTCAGTCTAGATTTGGTTTTCATGCACTGCCAGGACTCTGGATGTGTTCACACAGGTTTAAATGGTGATAAGTTCAGGAATTTTGTTTCAAATGCACAGAAGGATTGCTAAAATTTGGATTAAAAGTAGCATTAAAAATCGGGTTTTTGAGAATGTGGGGTTTGGTTAATTTCTTAGGATTCACAGAGGTCATTTTTCAGACCAGACAGCTTGTGTAGGTACCTTTTTTTATTTCAGAACTGTTTTTACAGCTAAATGAGCTGCTTTGATAAAATCTGTGTAACACCATGTAAAAACTTAACATTTTTTATGCTTAGATTTCATATTTGTGCCATTAACCAAGTTCGGGGTTTTTCTTATTTAAAAAGGCTATTGCTAGTTTTTTCAAGGGGAAGAAACTGCCTTGCTGAGGGAAAAAAAATAATAAGAACAATCACATTCTTTCTTCACATTCTCTGCATTTATTCATGTCTCTTCCTCTTAATTTTTCATCTTTCTTACGTGGCCTGGAGCAGAATCTCATCTATTTACAATAATGAGAAAAAATATTGAAAAATAGTAGATCCTTTTCAGGGTCCATTAAGTAAGCAATATGATGCATGTTGATGAAAGGTGCTGACAGCCTCTCATAACTCAGGTCTGGAGAGTGATTCCATAACCAGTGCTGGCTCCATTGCTCAAAGCTCACCCTCGGTGCTGCTGCTTAGGAAGGGCACAGGAGGGATGCTATTCCTGTGCTGACACTGGCATGAAGCCTGCAAGGAGCTGCCTTCCACACCTTGTGCTCTTGTGCTGCTTTCCTGCTGGTTTCAGGGCAGTGCCTTTGCAGACAGAGAGCCTCAGGGTCCCCAAGTGACACATTGTCTTTGAGTTCCCTTGGAATTTCTGAGCATCAAGGACAAGTGAGCAAATCATAGGAAATGGAAGAGCTGCTTCAGCAGGGCCCCTGCAGGCTCTTGGATCATCACTGGTGTGCTCTGGTTTACAGAACTGTTTTACAGCATTGCCAAGTTGGGCTCAATTTCTTACAAAGATTTCCTTGGCTGCTTTAGGAACCTCTGTGAGATCCATCAGAGGCCTGCTGGCTGTCAGTGGCATCACAGCTGAATCAGCTGATGTAAACATGAAAAATGTAAATTGCATTGGAGATCAAATGAAAGTACTGCAAGTGAAACCTGTGCCTAGAATTATACAAGGGCCACACAAGGCCCTACACTAAGCCAAATGGGAAAATTAGCTCTGGTTTCCAACATATTTTCATGTATAAGAAAGAAAGAAACAGACTCAAATAAATATGTTTTTCATCCTACCTTTGTGTTGCTGCCCAAGGTGTTATTCTATGATGTGAGAAAGATGTGCATAGCAAAGCTGTCAAACAGCAAACCACCACATCCTGCAGTTGCTGAACACCTGCAAATCCCACTGAAGATGTGGAAGGTGCAGCTGCCACAATCCCTGCAGCTCTTTGAAGGGATTGACTAGTGAGTAATAACAAAAGCAATTAGGAGTCACAACTACCATGCAATGTCTATTTTAGGGAGATTGGTTATATATTGTAGAAAGTCAAGCTACATTTTTGTACTGCAAATAAAAAGAGACTAATTAAGTGTTGCACATCAGTGACTACTCCAGTTGTTATCCAAAACCTGTGTTGGCTTTTTTTCTGCTCTATTTTTTTAATTTCATGGAACTTTCAGTGTTTTTGCCTCAATAGCAGTTAGGCTAAGTTTGAAGAATCTGACAGAAACTCTAATAAGCACCTTATTTAAATTGTTCAGAAAGATAGTGCATAACTTTTAAATAAAATCAGGATCACTGAAAGAGATGCCATACCTCATACCAAGAGGGCTGTAGCCAGTCTTGACTGAAAACCTAAGTGCTAAATTTAGATCATAGCATCAGCAGGAGATGAGCAAGCAGTCATCAAACTGAGATAATGAGTTTATGATTAAAGAAGTAAAAACCACCTTTCTTAAAGAAGGAGCCACATGAAGGCCTTGAGGAGCCCAGTGAAAGGCAAGCTGTGGTTCTGAAGGTCTCAGTAATGATCTCTACCTCCATTTGCCTCAGTGCAGTACACACAGGCAGGGATTTGCAATACTTTGCAGTCTGTGTGCAGTGAGCTGCTCTTTCTCCAAGACCAAGTAGAGAAAATGGCTTGGAAGGCTTCATTCTACTTTGTTTGAAATATTTTGCTTAAAGAGGAAAAGGCTCCTTGATTCTTCGGAAATGATTTTATGTGGCTATATAAAAAAAAAAAAAAACCAAAAAAACAACAGTTGGCAGATTGTATTCACTTCAAATCTAATTAATTTACACTTTGTTAAGTAAATCCCGTCTTGCTATATCTATTTTGGTCTTTTGGAAAGATGTAAGTGGTGTTTTTGAAGAAAATATAGATTGTTGTGCTTCTGGGTATTTTGTAAGCCTCTCAGTTGGGCTTCTGCCTTTCATTCACACAGAGTCATGGTTGTGAAATACCTATTTGAGATGCCCTTTTAAACTTCCCCTGTGGGACAAAGGAGGACTGCATGAGTCATCCCCTAACTTCATTCATGAAATTCTCCAAGTAATTTCAATTTACAATGGCTTTGCATGACTCTGTGCGTGATTTCTTCTAATACTTTCTTCTACCTGTTTTAAGGCCACACTGCACAGAACAAAAAATACTGCATTGGTTATTTTATTGATGGATGCAGGGGAACTGCTGGGAACTTGGAGAATAAAATTGATTTTTGACTAACTTTCCCTTTGTACCTGTCTTTAAGACTGGCCTCATAAAATAGGCAACTTCAGTAGCAGTGCATGAGATTCAAGCAGATAGAATCATCTTTGTGTTATATTTTCTTTGAACTGTCATCATGTCCTTGCCTCCTTTGTTGTTTTTTTTCCTTGTTTTTTTTTTTTCGTGTTGGATTTTTTGTTTTGTTTTCTTTCTTTTTTCCTTCCCCTTGATTCTCTTTTCTGTCTCAGGCCTTTCATACTCTTCAACTTTGAGTCAAAATGATTTGTGTGTAGTTTGAAACGTGAATATAATTTCATTTATATTTGACAATTAACCAACAGGGAGCAAAGCTCAATGTCAGATTAACATTACTTTGCTGTACAACTTCCCAGATTTGCCTAAGCCTCTATGTGCATGTGTGTTTGGAGGCCAGGTTGTTTTTATTTTGTTAGCTCTGTTCTGATCATGGCCATGGGATACAGCAGTTTCCTGTGGCTTCTCAGTATGGATGTGGATGCTACAGCCTGGCAGCTCAGTAACTCTGTGGAAGAAAAGGTGTTGGTCATGTCAGGTATTTTGTAGCATTTCTCTGGAGGAGGGCTTTGAGATTTTGACATGTAGAACTGGTTTAGCTCGGTGTCACTGCTGTGCCCCGTGCCCCCTGGATCACCCATCCAAAATTTGTGCCCAAGGAAACCCTTCACTGCAAACCTGCCTGCTCACCACAGGAAGGCTGAGGAGAGATTGATTTGTATCCCACCAACTCACACTGCAGGGCAGCAAGGAAAATACCAAGGGCACCAGGAGACACAACAGAGTGCATTCAGTTCTTAAAATCCTACTGGCTTCATGGGTGGTGATTTTGCTTTTATAAAAAGGAGGGGAGTTATAGAAATACATTTAATATATATTTTTGGAAAATATGGATGTTGATATTCATAAGAGATTGTTTATTTGGTGAGACAGATCTTGCTGTTCTTCCCCTGTTTCTTTCCTAGAGCTCTGGTATATCACAAAGTGCAAGCACTGATTAAACAAGATATTAACCACTTAAGGATAAAATATTTTCTTTTCCTGCAGAAAAAACTATTCAGACTCAGTAAAATATTTATGTCTTGTCTCATTTTAATACATCCAAGAAAATAATGTTATTTTCAATTTCTTTCAGGGTTTGGGAGAAACTTTATTACTGTCTAATTTGTTTTCTGCTTTAATGCATTCTGTGGGCTTTTTCCCTATAAATTCTATTTGCATTTTGTCATACATTTTAGACAGCTTTAAGCCTTTTTTCAACTGTCAGATATTGAAGATGTTACCACATCTATAAGTAGTTTCTCCTAATAGATAATCACCTTGCTGCTAACAGATTGTTTTGTAACTTTACTGTGATGACTTTTATTTATGTTTGTTTTGGGTTTTTTTGGTCTACTTTATGTTTCCAGCCATTGTCTTTCACTTTCTAAAAAACTCAACTTGTCAGTTGTGGGCAAGTTGCTTTATAGAACTATATTGGTTAAATTATGTTGAGAGGCTTTCTTTGTTTCCACTGTTTTACTGCAGTTTTACAGAAGAGTTGGTTTATCCTCTGCCTCTCACAGCCTTTCTGTGACTCTGTCCCAGTCTGGAGATTCAGTGTGATTCCCAAATTACTAATCAGGACCACAGACCCATTTTTCTACTCCCCAGTGTATTTTCATTATATCACACCAACCCATTTATCTGTAGCATTACACTGTGGGCTTGTTGGCTTTTTCTTTACTGAACCTTACTCTGAGGACTGGTTGCCTCTGGGATTTTGATAAGTGTTATGCTACTTCAGGGTTCCCCCAGATACTTTAATAGGTTGTGGGAAGATATGTGTTTGAAGAAGCAAAAAAGATTTGATGAAAGTCCCCTTCTCTCCACATGTAAAATGAGGATTAGTGGAATTGTAAAACACTGACTTCTGCATCAGTGCTATGTTATCCCAAGGCTCTGTAACTCTCTCTCCTTTGTGCCTCTCACCACAAGTAACTTTTTTCAGATACAATTCTTTAAAAATATAATTATCTGAACACTGACCTTAGGGTAAGTGACCCATTGGCTTTGTGCATTTAAAACTATTACATCTCTGCTAACATATCCATTAGAAACGAACGAAATAATGATGTGGATGAAGCTGAACCAAAGCACACAATTAATTAGATTTCATTTTATATTGTGATGGATTCCTGGAGCTCTGTGGGCACTGACCAAAGATACATTTGCTTTTCTCATGCAGGGTAATTGGATTACTAGGTAGTATGAGTCTTTAATCTTTGCTGATAGAGTGAGATAAATGTCTGCTAAATACACTGAGCAAACAAGAGTAGCTTAAGAAAAGAATGACAAAAAAGGTGTTGTGAATATAGAAGCTTAAGCAATATTTCTTCTGGTGATGGAGAGGAAAAAGCAGTTCTGTTGTCACTTGGGTGGTTAAACACACTGTGACAACAGGGGTAGCTGCCTCCCTGCACACTTCAATAGCATCTCCCTGTATGCATTAGATTTTGGAATGGGGTGTCTCCTTCTTGTGCCTGCATAAATGTCTTCACTTTTCAGGGAATGGGTGTTTGAAAATACTTGGAAATTTGTCTCTGTGAGGAACTCTGAAATTGAGCAGTTGGTAGTCATTTCTAGGGCTGCAAATAAGCACCAGTTTTTCATCCTGTGATCAGGAATGAAAATACAGAGTGTGCTTTGGTAATTTGGGGTTGGGGTATGTGTTTGTTAGGTTTATTAAGGTACTAGAACAGAAAGAAATATGACAAAACTGAAATAGTTTCTCAATTCTGGCAATTCATCCTACCAACCTCCACCCTGAAAAAACAATGCCACTCATCTATGATTAGTCATAGGCCTGCATTTAAGGAAAAACAGAGCACAAAAATAAAGATTATGGGCTGTGCTGCTTGGTAGGGAAAAATAAATAAATTGGTGTTGGGCAACTTTGAGACTGGAAACAGTTTCCTGTGGAAGACCTTTCTACCCAAGCTGTAATTTATGCCCTGCTTGAATACTTAGGCAGAAGTTGAATTATTTTGAATATCTGAGAAGCAGAGGGGGAAGTACAGATGTAATTCCCAGCTGTGGGATATAACTGAGATCTGACTGCCTCTATGGAGCTCCAGGGCTGTCCTACCCTGACAGAGAGGGACTTTCAGAGGGTCAGTCTGTGGCCACCTTTCCTTGGAAGGCACCTGGGCAGAGTGTTCAAAGCATCCAAGGTGCCTGGAAAACCCCTCCCTTCAAGGAGCACATCTGGATGACTGAACAAACAGCTTGAAATCCAGTAAGGGGGCAGCTGTCCTCCAGAAATGTTGATATCCTGAAATCCTGCCTTGAAGGCAGCTCTGGGCTGTGGATGAGCTCAATGGGCTGCTCTCACTCTGGAGGGGTCAGATCACTGCCAGTGACAAATTCCAGAGGAATTGATTACCAAATTCACTTGTTAAAGCTTGTTTGAATGGGTATCCTGAGTTTGCTCCATCCTAGGAAAGCCACAAAGATCTGACACCCAAATCATACTCCACAGATGAACTTCCCCTCTTTCTGTGGCTGTAGGAGTCTGGGAGACACAGAAATATATCCTGAACTGTTTCATAAATGCCAGAGAGGTCAATCTTATTTCCTTGCTGCTTCACAAGAAAATGATTGATGCTTGGCACTTCTGTATAATAATAAAACATTTCCAAAGCTTATGGTCAATAAACTTGTGTAATAAATATTGCATCCCAATGCTATTATAGTTCATACTTCAATAACTTTTCTAAGTTATTTTCTAAGGTTAAGATAATGGAAATTTGAGTCATGCTTTTTTTTTCCTTTTCAAAGAGCAAAGACTTTGAAATTCCTTTTAAGCCTAGTGCATGTTAAGGTTAGTGTCTCCTTGAGCTAGTGATTTCTGCTGGAGTCAAAACTATGATTTTTATTTGAATTTTCTATGAGCATCTGCAAAATGGTGTGGTCTGTGATTTAAGTATGTTCCAGATATCTTCATGTTGCTGTTTTGTTCTAGACACTTCTGAATACACTTTTATTTTTAGTGAAGCAGCCCATAAAACTGGCTTTCTGTTCAGGTATCTTTTATGAAGTGTTCTGACATCCATGATCTAACCCAAAGAGTGGTTCATTCACTGGATAACTCTTCATTGTCTCCACTGATATATGAATAAAACCCTCAGGTAAAGTGAGAATATAAAAACATTCATCTTCAATGCATAAAGCTTATTAGATCTTTATTTTTCTATGCTTTTTTGTTTTCTTTTTTTTTAACTTTTTTGTTTTTGCCAGCAGTCCCTTCTTTTTTAAACTCTGGATTCAGATAGCAACAGTAAATGTGGCCTGTAAAGGACTCCAGTCCTGTTCCCACTGATGAGGATGTGGGTTTGTGTTAAGAGCTGTGCAGGTTCCTTATGGTTCACATGAGGAATGTAATGGAGATTGGAGACCAGATTATTGAGATTTTCAGTTTTACAAATCCCTGTTTCAGAACCACATTTCAGCCAGCTTTAGGAATCAGATTAAAAGTTTTAAATTATTTTGATATTCCTTTTAAGACCTCATATCAGATTTTTATGTGTTAAGCTACTTTTTCGCCTTTGTTGTTTTCCATGCAACCATGATAATTTGGCTGCAAGTCAGTTGCCAGAGCAAAAATACAGAAAAAGAGGCATAAGCAGACTCCTCAAGCATTGCAGAAGGCAAAAGTTACTCTCTAGATCCTGTGCCTGGGAGTCTCCTGAGGTCTGCAGCAGCACTAAATCTGCCAATTTGTAGACAACTGAATTGACATCTTAATGTTTGCTTTTGCTTCCTTTTGAAAATGTGGCAGAAGAAATGAAAAAATAGTCTGGACTGAAAAAGACCTGAATTTTCCTCTTTTATTAATTTAAAATTGAAGAAGTTTTAGGTAGTTAATCTTGATTTAATCCCTCTTTTCTCACAAAAATAAAAACGTTGACTACTAAAATATTTAGACCATGAACTAGTAGAGAATAGAAGCTGTCTGATTTTCTCAAGTCCATGTTGTAATAAGCTATTGTCTAAAAAACTGCATTTAAAAAGCAGTTTCAAAATATTTGTTTCCGGTAGCAGATATTGAGGCTACACACTATTCTGGTATATTTGTCTGTTTGGAAATGTCTGTTCTCTGTTAGGTTGCTCAGGTTTGGTGGGGCAATTGTGGAGAGACCCAGGAGAAACATAAAATATTAGAACTGAGACTGGAGGAAGGTGTCAGTGGACAGCATTTCAGACTTTGCTTGACATGGGATTCATCTTGCCAGGCTGAATTTAGCCAACTTATCCAGGTCCCCTGATGGAGAAGCATGATCTCCAGAAAACAGCTTCTCCCATCATGCTGAGAAAGGTGTTAACAAAACCAGAGGCCATGTGAAATTGATGTTAACCTACCTCTACCTTCCTCTTAAGCTGACTTTGTGATAGGAAAACTATCTTAAGACATTTGCTTTCCCTCATGATAAAGTTTTTTGCCATTTTTCCTTCAAGCAGTCTTGTCAGGAGATGGCATGTGATCTCTGCTATGTCCTCATGCCCTCTGTCTCCTTTTTGTTGTCTTCCTGCAGACATGATGTAGCTTTTTCTATCAAAAAATGTAGAATGACATTTCTAGAACTATCCAGTCCTGTGCAGTAGATGATATCTCTGTCTTCTATCTTTTCCTACTCATTCCATAAAGGCCAGGGCAGAATTCTGTGCATGTAGACAGCCCTTCAGTCTCACTGTAGCTCTGGCACCCCAATTTATAATCTAATGCCATCTGTTTCCCCCCTTCTGATTTGCCCCACAACAGCCACCTGTGGGGAGCATTAATGTCTCCAAATTCATCATCCTTGGATGCCAGGGATTAATTTAGGCACACAAAGCAAGTTCATAAGGAGTTCTCAGTGTTAGTGTATAAAAATACTACAGCAGATTTGCAGCTTCTGAGGCATGAGTTTAAAAGGAGAAAGCACAGCAACTGATGGACAGAAAGAAACTGCATGGGGGAGAAAATACACGGCCACTTGTAAGCTGCAATCTGCTGAAACCCAGAGGGTTCTTTTAAGTTTATCTTCTCTCTGATCCCTGTTTGTTTATTTCAGCAGAACATGTTTTTGTCCGGAAGATATTTTGTGCTTTGAATAAAGCATGTGGCTTTGCACAAAGAACTCTCTATTTTAAACTGCTATCAACCTTTTGTGAAGTTCATTGTGGAAACTGCACAAATAGAAATGTGAAGATTCCAGATTTTAAGGGCAGGCTTTTCTCTCTGGCTGGGTAGGTCATATTATCTATCTCTTTTCCTTGTAAAATTTGTATATTGCATATAAAAGAATTTGAGGCCTCTTTCTAGCACATAGCAAAGACAGAACAGTTTTTACATCCTTGGACTTAAAGCTACTTGTGACCTTGTTCTGTGAACTGTTGTTCCTTTTAGGTAAAGAACTTGGGGCTTAAATTAGAAGTATTTTTCTTTGTCCTCTCTAGGTCCTCTCTTTTCATTTATTCTGTTACAGGCAAACTGAATATTGCTGCAGAATGTGAACCACACTGCATGCAGTGCTGTAAATAATAACTTATACTTTCTGTGCTGAAGAAACAAGCAGGCCAAAGAGAGGAGAGGACACAGAGCAGGGAGTCAAGAAAAATCAGTCACTTTGTAAATAATTGCTGGGAACTCTGAAGTTCAGAGCTTGTTCAAGGTCACTCAGGAGCTGAGCACAAACGATGAGATTTAACCAGGCTTCCCGAATCTGAGGCCAGCCTTGCAATCATTGAAATATCTCTTCAGCCAGAAGTTTGCAGTCACTTGACATTTGTGTTAATGCCTGACACTTGACTTCAGCATTTCAGCTTTGATAAGGCCACACCAGCTTCACTTAAGATGAAAAGTGTTTAAAGAAAAAAAAGTAAGGAAGTGCTTGTTGCACTGACTCCTCCATGGAATGTGAGGAGAGCTCCATCACTGTCAGTGAATTTGTATGAGAAACAGTCAGGATAAAACCCTCCAGTGAGGATAGAGCCTCAATATGAATATGATCTGGATGGTGGTTACTTGCCCTGCTGGTTGAGACAAAGGAGGCATCTTCTCTTTTCATCATGAATACCTTAGGGATATATTGTCAAGAAAAATGAGGGGTATTTCTATGCTTTTTCCACACATTTTTCATGTCCTTATATCTTTTCCTGCTGCTTTTCATGCTTTTAGGGGAGGAAGAGGGGTTGGGGGGAAAAGCAGGAATAAATCTGAGCCTGCAGGACACGCAGCTTGTGCAGGGGTGTCACTGCAGGGTGGAATGACGGGCAGAGGCCACCTTGTGGAAGCCAATTGCACAACTGTACCTTTCTGCAAACCAGGGGAAATTTTCCAGTTTTTTGATTGATTATTACTCACTAGTCAGGGGAGGAGAAAAGAGCCCTGTTTTTGAGACTTCTGTCACTGCCTTTTCATGAGCTGACATACAGAGTGCTTAAATTGTAGCATTTAATCTAATGGAGGCAAAGAGCTTTGCAATTTCAGTATTTTTAAGAATATCTGCTTTTTTTTTTTTTTTTCCTTCCCTTTTTCTTGTACCCAACTGCCAATTCCGTAATTAATACTGTGAATCTGTTTATTTCTAGTAGGTTTTAAAGAGGCAGCTTGTCATAATACTAGCAATGACTCTCCAGGTTTCTAATTTGTTACTTGTTTTTCTAACACTGCTTGCCTCTACTTCTGCTCTTTTCAAATGTTCTCATAGCTGTTAATTTTCTGTTGGATTATATTCAGAAAATCGGGTTTTTTAAGCTATATAGTCAAAGTCACTTCCCAATTTTATAGAAGGAAGAAGGGACAAACTGCTATAAGCAAAAAAATAGCTGTTATGTACCAAAAATTACATTTAAAGGGTAGTCAATTGTAGGTTCTGAGAACAAACAGCTCCTACCAAGGTTCACAGGTACCTATCCTAGGTACAAAGCCACAGCATTGAGGTAGGATATCAAGTACACTGAAAATTTGGGTACAGTGCTCCCATGTGTTTTGAAATGGGGGCATTTCTTGTATCTCCTATTTTCCTGTGGATTTTTCCTTGTGTTTTCATTCTGACACATCAGGTTTGAGAGTGACTGGTGGCCAGGGTTTGCTTTGCACAAAGCAAGGCCAGAGAAGGCAAATGATGTATGGGATATTTCTACAGATGGAATAAAGAATGGTTTGTTTGCTGTGTTTTGTTTTTTTTCCTTGTTAAGGTAGAAGTGTAAAGCACCCATGATCATACAATGGGATTTGTTCCTGTCTGGTTTCAGAACCTAAAGAAATAGAAACATGCATTAATAAAAATTAGTAAAACTAGTGTATATTTTTCTGTCTGAAAGGAAAAGCTAAAAAGAGAAGTCTTGTTAGAAATTGCAAAAACACCTCTATTCAAGACAGTTAAATTATTTTGTTTAAAAGTGTTTGAAGTAATCATACAGAATAGAAGAGAGGGACCTGTTTTTAACTGAAGAGGAAACATGTCAAATGAACTGTAAATATGCTTTTTGAGTTTTCCATTTGGGAAGACAGAGACAAGTTGTTTTTAAAGTACCTCAATGAGGGTTGAGCTGTTATATGACATCTAATAAATTAAAGGCGTGACAATTTGTCTCCTGAATGATTCCTTGCAGTCACCCCTGCTGGGATCCTGGGGGGGAAAAAATATTAGATCAAGTCTTTCTGCTCCCTAGTATAGCAGTAATGTGTTACAGCAGAATGCAGGAAAACAGACCAGTAGAGTGGTGGAACCCCTAAAAATAAAGAGAAACCTAAGAAAATATGTGCTCAGTCAAGGAATCTGATGGGCAATGGCAAATGATGCCTCATCACTGTGCAGAGAGGACCAGGAGCTGCTTGTCTGAACACAACCTGCCTGTAAATCAGTGTGCTCTCCACGAGAGGAGTGGTGGGTAAGCTCCTGTTAATGTCAGATTTATGTTAACATGCTCTGAGGAAATCAATACAAGGTAGCACTGTTTGCATAGGGCAAACAGATTTCTGGCATGCTTGCTGCTTTTGATTAGCCAAAACTTGTGTGTGCAGAGCTGTGAGCCTGCTCTGTATTGTGCAAACCAGAGGGTACTTCTGTGTGAGAAAATAACACATTTCAATAAAACATCACAAAGGGCTTGGAGCCAATTTCCCTGTTGCTTGGCAAAGGGGTAGGGACTGCCCTTTACAACAGCCTTTCTTTGGTCTGAATTGTGTTTGCTTACATGTCAACTTGTTCTTGGGGCAATCATTTTAACTCTGCCAGGAAAGTGTAAACCAAATTGTTTGTAAGATGAAGAGAGCATGTGGGAAATCTCAGACATAACCAAAACAAAGGAGTCAGAAAAACCTGTTCTAAAGGAATAAAAGTACATGTAATGATGCTCAAAATGTTCCAGCATTCACCAAGCAGTTACATCTGAAAGGCTGTGTGCAAATCTAGTCAGAAATAGTATTTGAGCCTAACTTTTAAAGTGCTTTTGGAAACCCTAATCTGCTCTGTCTTTGGTGGCAAAATTTTTATATTAGGCTAGATTTTTAATAAAAGTTAGGAGTATTTGCAGCTCTGACTCTTCCCCCCCATATTGTGGTAATACCAGTTTTATACCTTTAATATCCAGTTGTTGGTTTATTGTAACTTCTTCCTAGGAGAGCTTTTAGTGAGCCTTGTGTCTCACCCCTTAATGAACCATGGATTGTTTACTGCTAATGAAGCTCACAGTTGCCCACTTTAATTTGAGGTTAATTTTCCTGGGCCCAACCTCTAAGCCATAAAGAGTGTAAGTGGGGCCTGACTGAAGGCCTGAGGTTGTTCAGTCCTCAATTCTCTCTTCTGCTCTCATGCTGCTAGAAGTTATTTCTTTTCATAATGCACTGTGGCTGTGGCATTCCCAGCAGGATGGGGCTGTGGGGAAGCAGGGAGCTTTTGGCAGCTTTTAGCTGCTGCTACTGCACCAGGTGGGATGGAGTGGGGTGAGTGGGGTTTTAGGCTTCAAACCTTTGTACCCCAGAGGCAGGACATGCCAAGCTTCATGCAATGATTCCCATTTTTCAAAAACACAAGCCTTCTTTTTCACACTCCCAGGTCTGAAGATGCTTCTAGTTTGGGTAGGTTGCATCTGATCATTTTGACCTGTTTAGGACCAGTTTCATTAAAGCAAAAGCTTTCCCAGTGAGAGAGATCCAGCACTTCTTAAAGGAAGAACATATTTCCTTCTATCCCTCTCCTACCTTGACTGAGCAGATTAGTTTTGTGCAGAGAACTGTTAGGATGTGTTTCCTTTTAAAAGGATCCATCTTGCAGGTCTCAAAAGTGCACAATGTCTTTTTGTGATGGTAGACTTCTGCATATTCCTATTTAGGTAAGAAAAGTGGGGAAAAAAAAAAAAAAAAAAAAAAAAAAAAAGTTAAGTTGCTCTTTGCTGCAGCTTCAGTCCAGACCCAGCAGCATCTGTATCATTTAATTTTAGACTGCGTGATACTTGGTTTCTGCACCACAGGATGGAAGACTGATTTTCTCCCTGCTTCTCCCCAACCCATCAGTATTAATAATCCAAATAATAAATCTAAAAAGGACTCCTCAACTCCCTCCCTTACAAGAATAGCCTTAGTGTGTTGTGTTTTGGTTGATATAATATTTCTGCTTTGTTTAATTCAGATGCATTTATTTTTCCTTCCATCATTCATTTTACTGCATTAAGTTAGTGGTTCTGTGGGGATTCAGTTGATTAATGACTAATTTCCATTCTGTGTATGCTCAAGAGGAGCCTACTTTCACAGTACTTCCCTCCAAAATAATAAAATCTTGAGAGAGGGGGAGCGAAACCTTCGAGTGAAAACAAAAACCTAGTAGAAGTGCAAAGGGAAAAATGTGCTGAAATAAGAACATTTCCATTTCAGCAGTTTCCTGAGTGTGAGAGAACATCTCCTGACCTGATGCCTGTATTTATGAATTCCTTTTTGGCTGCCCCAGCAGCTGAAGCTGTTTCTGGCACCGACCAATTGGTGCCATGGCCCACTTGGAGGTGAAACCTGCACAGCTTAACTGACTGTCCAAATTCTTTCCCAGTTTCCCAGTTTCTTCAGTTTTCCTCTTAGAGAGATAGTAAAGGATGGGTAAGCACAGAGTCATGATCTTTGCTACCCTGAGAGGGAGCTGAAGCAGGGACAGAAAGTGCATTGCTCTAGGTTTTGCTACAGATTGGTGGCAGTCAAGAATTGGACACAAATCCAGTTTTCTGCTTAGCTCTTCATATTCACATTTCTGGTGCATACATCCCACTCCTGATCTGAGTTTCTCCAAAATACCCCATAAATATCCCTCAATTGCTAAATGTATCATCTCAGACACTGAAACCCAAGAAATGAGCAGTCAGCTTCCAGTGATGATGGAAGATCTCCAAAACTCCATCCAATGCTTGGAAGTGTGAGACATTTCTGAGTGTCACTGTGCAGAGAGGAAGATGGGGTCTTCATAAATGAAGTGAGCCTGGGAGTTTACAGAAAAATTCAATCAGGTCCTGGTAAGCCTTCCTTTGCAGTAACACTTTTTTTTTTTTTTTTTTTTTTTTTTTTTTTTTTTTTTTTTCTTGCAATTATCTGAATTCCATTGTTTTGCTCATCACAAGAGCCATAGACATCTATCTGGCAAAGGACATCAGCAAGCTCACATCTGGTAACTTCCTCATGTTTCCTCTGAGAATGCAGTAATCTTTTAATAGGTATTGCAGTGCAATCACAGATTATTATTTTTTTTTTTTTCTCTTGTTGGAGATGAACCAGAAGCAGAGTTTCATGGCTAAATTAATTAGAAAGAGAACTACAGGTGCTCTTGCAATGCTGCTTGCAGAAAGGCAGATTTCCTGATAAATCAGTTTGTCTGACACACTGTTAATGAGAAATTAGGAACCGTGTAGTATTCTGTTCCTGAGTTTGACTGACTTAAATTTCTTTTCTTTCTTCTTTGACTGTAAAGCATTGTGGGGAGAGAGAAGGTAATTCCTAATGCAAGGTAATTTTTTTTCTCAATATGCACATTTATATATGAGTCTAGGCACATACTGTTAATATCCTGATAGGGCTTTCATTTTCCAACTGCCACGGTACACAAAAATTGTTCTCTGATTAGTTGCAACTAAAGCATCTTGTCAAAATGTTCTGAAGTAAACCTGGGAAGATATTATAAATGATTATGTAGCATCTTACTAAAATCAGAAGACATGAGAGCTGTAATGTAAAATCCACCCCCAAAGAAAGCATTCCTGTTTTCATCAGCTCCTCTCTTAGACTTTGACCCCATGCCTATGAGCTATTTTGTGAGTGAAGTTTTGGTCACCTGTGTTGGATAGCCTGAGCTATGAGCTTTTAGGTTCTGATCCTGCAAAGCATGAAGTGCTTGTAGGAGCTGTGCAGTATCTGGTGTCAGTGTGATGAGAAGTGCAATCTTCACATGCTGTTCCTCTGGGAAATATATGTTTTGGCAATAAAATGGTTCTGTTTTGCAGTTATTGGACCACATCAAGTGTAGAACAAGTTTGGTCTCCAGTACAAAGACTCGTGCCCTTGCCTTGCCTTTTTTTCCTGGGAAGTTACCATCCATACTAGGATGAGAAAAAAAGAAACAGGATCCCCCAGCTGTCACAATTCATAGATACAGCACAAACATCCCTGACTTCCCCAGGCATTAGATATAAGACGCCAGCCATAAATGCAACAATGGAACATCAGCACCAATTGCAGCTGGATCTGATAAGGTGTTAAACTACAGCAGTAAAGATATTTAGACCCTCTCTCCATCAGTGTCAGCAAGGACTTTTGCTATGATTTTTTTTGTGGTTTCAGTTTTTCTGCGTTGTTTTGGGTTTTTTGTTTTGTTTATTTTGTGTGTGGAAGGGCAGTGTTGGGTTTTTTCTACTACTGGGAGCAGTGAGTAGGTTGTGCTGGCCTCAGTTATCCAGAATTTCTCTCAGTAGAAGATAAGCTTTGTGTTGGGCTAACTTATGATGCTTATATGTCACAATTTTATAATACTGTCTGAAAGTTGTTAGTTATGCATGGGCAGACTGGTCTCACAAGATCATTTTTTCTTCTACAGATAATTACTTTTCCCCATGAGATCTCACAAAGGTATTGCATATGCAAACACACACACACACACACATATGCTATTTTTAAAGAAAACTGTTTGCTGTTTCATCAGGATGTGGGTAGAAAATCTGCAAGTCTCTAGTGATACATTCTTTGTGTTCTAAGTCTGTTGGTCTCGTGTTGATCTCATGTTTTCCTGGATTAATTGCTTCCTGTCTACCTTTTCTTGGTATGTTTCTTTGAAAAGATACTTTTTGTGTTTGACACAGAGTAGAACCAAAATATTTTTTTATGTAATAGCTGTTAAAGGCATGGTCCCTGACAGGGCAGGGTAGGTCAATAGTTGAAGGTGTGTTCATGTCTTGCTAATGTAGGTGAGAAGAGCTCTGCTGAAGCCAGCAGAATGGAATCAGTTTTTACATAGAGATGTGGTAAATATATTTGAGGATGGAGCCAGTGCTTTTGCAAAAGTGAATGAAAAGATTTTCTTCTGGTGACTCTTTCTGTTGGTAACATCTCATGTGCAGTTCATATTTTTTTTCATAGTAGATTATATCATACTGTGGTACCACCCAGATCTACATGGACCTGGGTTCATGGGAATGCCAAGCTTATGGATATTAAGCACTTCTGTTTCTATTTTTGAGGTGAAAGTTAGGAGTTGCACTCTGGATGAATAGGCTGGTATTTAAATAAGAGCCTGTCAACACAAAGTAACTGACCAGTCAACACCAGCTGGACCCCACTAGAAATTGTGTTCTGTGCTTCATGATTAATTATATGAATTCAAGACAATCTGTCTGATCTTTACTAGTCAGCTATGAGTAAAAATTACAGTGTGATTCTAATTCTACATCAATTTCTGAAATCTGCTTTTTTTGTTTGTGAGTGTTATTTTGTGCAGTGCTAAGGAAGCTCTCATCATGTCCTTGGAGACTTGAGAGAGGCTGCAGGGTCTTCTCTCCATAAAAAACACTATCAAAAAAATTAAAAAGAAAATAAGTGTTTAAAAATCCTTCCAGGACAATACATTAACCTGAGAGGATGTATTAATAAAATTATTAATAATTATTTATTATTAATAATAATTTATATAATTTAATAATTATTAATTGTTAATAATTATCTGTGAAAAAATGTATAGATCAGCCCTTCTCATCACTAGATATGTGAGCTGCTAAGCAAGATCAGCCTTTTGGCCTTTTCTCTGCAACATCTGATGTGGTATCACACCCATTCCTACCTAGCTGGTAATGCCCATTTTGTCTTCTCTGTCTATGCCCCTGAACAATTATAATTTGCAGTAATTAGAGGCCTGGCTATAATTTCATTGACCTGGCTTGTAAAACCTTCACTAACATCAGCAGTATCAGATAAAACCCAAATAAATCCATGTATTTACAACAATGAAGCACCAATACACCACCCAAGCCTTGTTTTCAAGGGCTGCTTAAAGCAGAGATTCCCTAGGGCCAGAACAACAAGGTCCTACCATTCCTCATATTCCCAGCTAAAAGCCCTTTGGCTCTGGATTCATACAGTGACTGCTCACCACCTTCACTGCACCCAATGATTGTGAACACTTAGTGCTCTGCAGGAAAACATGTTTCCATTTCCACCATGGGGCAGATTGGATGCTGAACTCTTTTTATCTTTTCTCATTTTTATCAGCTAGCATACATCCTCCCTCACCAAAGAATAACTGTGTACAATAGCAAGGCACTGCTTACAATAATTTACTTGTAAGCCTTTGAAAATGGTGTGTGGTCACAAAAAGCACAGTGTTATACAAAGCAAAACACCAGAGAAAAACAAATTCTTATCAAAGAAAAGGAAAAGCAAAGAAAATCAGAATGTGTGTTAAAGATAAATCTTATGTCACGACCTTAAAAAACTCCAGCTGGGATCCTGCTATTCAGAATAGCCCTTGGAAATTATTTTCAAAGGTTAGATGCATGTGAAAAAGGAACAAAATAAAGTTTGACCACCCAGGGATTTGCAAACGTGTAGGAGCCACCAGAAGACCCTGATGAAGACGAAGAAATAGTGCAGCTTTCCAACCAAGCAAGCGGGAGTGAATGTTCAGTAAAAATTTGAATATCAAAGGAGGCCATTACAACCATAACCTGACTTCACAGAGAGCCAATTTAATGAACACATACCAGAAAAAACATAAATTGCAGGAGTGGAATACTTGGTAAGGTCACACTATTTTGATGTCTGTCATTTTCCAAACACTTTTCTGTGCAGGTCAAGAAGCAAACTCTGATCTAAACCTTGTCATACGACTGGTAGGGCAAGATAAAAAAGCTTGGGTTCAGAAATGACCTGTATTAATGTGCAACATTTGAGAATGCACCTGGAGCCAGCTGCTACTAGAAAAACAATAGACACTTGGTGTAGAGTAATCCTTTCAGCAGGTTTAATGAAACTTTGTCTCATAGGTAATCCCTTCTGGCTCATAATTTTTTATTGTTTATTGCTGATGAAAGAGAACTGCCTAAAAGCTGTGTTGAATTTTGGGCTTGGTTTTTGAAGCATCTTTGCAGGTGGACAAAGGTACAGAGAAGCCTTTAACAGCTGTCCTATGGATGGGCACCTTGAGGGGAACAGTTCCAGTGTGCTGAAGGGGGAATGACATTCCCATCAGTTTTGTACTACATAGCCCTATGCACCAACAACTTTCATTTACTTCCAGTAAATTAAATGCAAAAACATGAAGAAAAAAACCAATAAAACCCTCATTCATTTCAACTTCTTTCATTTTCCCTTTCTGGAACTCATTTCAAAGTATCAGGGCTATTTTGAACCTCCTGAAGCTTCACTTTATATAAGACTGAAGCAAAGAAACCCAGTGTCCATCCTGTGCAAGGTTTCTTACTGACAGAAAAATAAAAAATATATATTTTTTTAATAATGTCAAAAATACAAACAGGCTTGCCAAAGAGTTAGATAAATTCACGTCTCTTAATAGTAGCCTGGTTGTTACTTCCAACTCCAGATGTCTCTGTACCACTAATTACAATAAATCAGGAAACTTCACCGAGGAAAAAATTGTTCTTAATATGTCCTCATTATTACATTTCTCAATTAGCTCTAGACCCCTGGTGGAGCTGGGAAGCTGCACTCAATGGGCTCAGCTTCACCCCAGTGTAATGCTTATGTTCACCTTATGTGTAAAACCTTTACAAAAAATAGTCTGGTTTTGATAGAGAAAGCCTGACAACAGGCAGCAGCCATGCAACTAAGCAGGAAATACAGGATTAGAAACACAAGCATGATCAGAGATAAAAAGGGAGAAAGAATTCTGTCAATACAGATCCACTGGCAGCAATGAAAATGTGCTGGTTTACACCTCCCATAGTCTTTACTAGGCTAAGAGTATAAAGGATCTCTGGGAGTATAACAAATGTTCCTCTCCGGGCCCAGTGGATCACAGCCAGCCATGGCTCCAAGCTGCTTGTGCTTACTCCAGGGCTCAATTTGGCACAATAGCTGTGAGCATCATGTGCCTTAGTAACTGATTTATGCTGCCTTTGTAGGCAGCTGACAGCAGACACCTCCCAATAAAATCTTATCAGGGAGTTACAGGATGAGAAATGAATAGAATGTGGGATGGTGTGGCCACCCAAATCTGTGCAATATTTGAGTGATCTCAAATATTGTCAGAAGGGAAGATCTCCAGGGGTCATGGGTGGGATGCTGTCCCATCTATGACACTGAATTTGGCAGAGAGATCAGTGTGTTTCCAGTCTGGCTCTGTTCTCTGCTCAGCTGGAGTCAGTGTGTCCTTAGGTTAAGAACTTGAGAAGAATGATGGAGAAAATCCATTGCTCTAGGAAAAACTGTTGCAAACTGGCATTGCTATGTTTTCCCCTGGGGTGTTTGGAAATGAGCAACCAGAGTTGAGCTATTTGGTCTCGTTTGACATCCTGGGGGCAGTGTGAAAACTGGGCAAATCAGAGAACAGCTCTGTCCCAGAGAAAAGTAATGAAAATGGAGCATACCATGGATATTGTGAAGGCATGAGCAAACTGTGCATCCCTGAAAAACATTGAGTGTGCACAAAATAAGCTCATATCCATAATTTATGTGAAAAAAAAAAATAAACAAAACTGTTTCTCTATGGTAAAGGATCCATGTGCCTATGGCATGTCCTGACTCTTCTATGCAGAATTTGATCTGTTTGCAAGCAACAGCACTGCTGTGGAAAATAGCATTTGGAAATACAGTTCTCATTTTTTTTTCAAGTAACTCATTATGAAAATACTTTTAAGACAAATATTCAGGAAAGGGTCATATTTTAAAGTTATTGAATCTTTCAATATTTTATAATAATTGGTGTCTGGCATGTGGCCATAGGCAGAAACAGGACTATGGTTTAGGGCTATGTGTTCCTGGTTTAGCAACTCAGTATTTTTGCCTTTGAGAGTATCAACCAGGGCAGGAATGATGACTGGACTGTTCTTCAAAGACAAAATTTTATGATGTGGAGAACTGAAGCTGTGGTGTGTGATTACACAAGCACAGGGAACTTAAAGCAGCTTCCTTTACCAACAAAGCACATATATAAGGATAGAGAAGTAATTATAAATCATTACTAATATCAGAAGGTAGAGAAGGATATATGTTGAGTGCATTAAACCATTCACTGAAATACGAAGTAATGTTGTGATTAGCACACTCTGAGCTTCCTGTGTTTTAACTCTGAACTTATTTGAGATCACATATCTGTTCTGTTCTGCTGGCTGCTCCTTGTGTATCCCATTAAAATATATCTCAAAACATTTGCTTGCATTGTTGGCTTTCTCTCCAGCATGGGCCATATAAGCAGATGCCACCAAAGGATTCATGCATGGTCTCATGGTCAGAAACACACCCAAAACACCCAGCTTCTGTGCTGTGAGTGTAAGGAAACACATTTGACAGCAGGAGCAGGAGTTAGACATTTCTTTTGGTTTTTATTCTTTCATTTTCTGATTTTTTGCTTTTATTTTCTTAGCTGAGAGAAAGGGAGTAAGAAGATGGCCAGTGAAACATGGTGTTCAGTAAAAATTCCTTGCTTTTGACTTGTGCTGGTTGCATTTTTGTCTCTGCTATGGGTGAAGCTTGTCTAAATGTCTCAACAGTGCTGTTTGCTAAAAGCCTTCTTATATAAAATTCTGTTCTTCCCATCTACTCTATAAAACATGACCATTTTGAGGCCAAATGATCTGCCTTAGGCAGAATTGTTAAAGCTTTTGGGGGATGAGCAGAGGGAATATAACCCTTATCTTATATAAAGAAGAAAAAGGTGGTTGCTTTTTTCCATAGCAATGAGAAACCAGAAATCTCCTCCCCATGTTGAGGAAGGCAACAAGACCAGCATCTTCTGCATAAATTTGCCCTCTAGGAATTCTACAGCATGGCAATGTTGTGTTCCAGTCTATTCTGTTTTTAGGGAGAAAAATACTAAATCTTCAGCCAAATTATCATGATCTTAAAAGAACTGTTCATACTTTTTTCTTAAACATTAGCTGCAAATCCTCAGATTTACCCAGATGTAGATCAAAACTAAAGTGCATATGGGAAGTCACTAGTGCAAGGGCATTGCAAAGCACCTGAGGAATTAGCAGGCCAGACATGCTTCGGTGGATGCAGTTTTTAAAAAAATTTCTCATATGAAGGATTATTTTGTCATTGTGTGAGACAAACTATGTGAGTAAAAGATACTGGGGGAGGAGGAAGAATCATGCAATAAGAGGAGATATTTCCTGAAAAGAAGCTTCCAAATCTCTCTTTAATCTTAGCTGTGTCCTCTGTTACCTTCCCTCCTTTGCCTCCTTTCCACTCCCACTGCCCTTTGCTGAGAAGTTGGTTCAGAAGAAAAGCCAGGAGTCTGCAGAAGAGGGTTTGTCTGTGTGAAGTTTTGGGTTAGTGTGGCTGGACCACAAGCAGGATCCAACAAACAGCTTCACTGAACCTGAGATTTGCACCTCTGCCATAGCACCAGCCCTTCCACATCCTTTGGGATCTTGGTATTGGATTGTGCCTGTGGTCCTGCACAGGTGAGGAAGCAAGTTTAAACAAATCAGCAAGTCCATCTAAAATGCAGAAGATCAGAAGCCAGCAAAGAGTGTGAAACTGTGTATAATCCTATAATCCTCGGTCCTGGTTTTCTTCTTTTAGAGAAGAAAAACACTTCCCTAGTGTTTTTTTCCCCTCTCTTTTTAAACACTGCAAGCAAAATTATTTGTAGTTTATTTTCATGTATGTATTTGTTCATTCTAATTTGATTATTATTCCACTCTGTTTACTTCAGAAACTTTAATTTCATTTTATTTTTTATCTGATTTTTCAAGTCAATATTTTCTTAAAATCAGTGTTAGTTGGTAATCTGAGGTATATTTAGAGACCTGAACCAAGTTAATTTTTTCAGAGTGGCAGGAGAATTTAAGATTTCATCAGGGAATAGAATACAAGTCTTCCCAATCTTAAAAGATATCCTAACTTTCCTATCCAACAAAGAAATTAATGTAGCAACCAGGCTGGACATGATTCTTGGTCCAGCTTTTCAGCTTTTATTCTTTCTTCCCTTTCCTTATCTTTTACTAGCAGCAAACTCTATATGCTTTTTGTTTCAAAAGTGTAGTACAAATATCTTCCCATCTGAGACCATCACCAGTCTTGTTAGAGCTGAGGGTTTGATTTTGTTTGTTAGTAGGTATAAGCATTGTCTGATGCTTGATTTTCTGCTGTATTTTTCATCTTATCACCCTTGTTTGTATTCATTCTCTTTCCCACTTGATTAAGATTTTGTCCTGCTCTGTTAATGGCAGGTTTGTTAATTGTAAAACCTTTAAAAGTGAATTTAAAGAAAACCTCAACACTTAAAAATGTATTGTTAATATTCTCCAGTTGTCTCAGATTCAGTTTCAGCACCAAATGCAATGCAGAGTGCAAATACCCTTCACTTTGATTTGTGATGCAGCAGCTCCTGGAAGTGCTTGGTGGGAGAGGTGCTGTGCATAGCTTTAATTAAGGCCCTAAATTGCAAACGCTCTCGATAAACATGACAGAGTCAGGAGGCAAATGAGGGTCTAAAGATTGCAGAAAACCAGATGGTAGCATGCACTAGGTCAGAAGGAGCCCTGCTAAATGGCAATCAAGATTTGGCCTCATCTTGCCTGAGTTAAGAGTGGCCATCCTCTGCCTCATTTGAAAAACCACCACGGAACAAGCTGGAATTAAATAGGCACTGTAACTCTCATCCCGTATCTGCTGCACTAGAAGAGAAAAGTATGTTTATATAAGGGCACTTTTTACTGTTCTTACACTTTCCCACTCTCAGCTAAAGATATTAATGTTATTCTCACAGTATTTATTTATAAAGAAAATTTATTCTGTTGTGGGGGGGGTGGGGAGGTGACATTTATGCTGATTTTACCACAGCCTTTTCACTGCTTGTGTCTTTTATTAGAGCTGTATTTCTTTCATAGCCTGATGTTCATCCCCTCTTAGAAATAAAATATTTTACCAAGCTGACCATCTGATGAAACATTTTTTCTGCTAGCTTCAGAATATATTTATGAAGTAGCATTGGAGGAGTAAAGACATATAACACTTTCAGACAGTGTGCCACAGCATAAGGGTGATAGAGGTTTATGGGAGATATAAGAGAAAGGAGGGAATCACTTCCTTAGGGTGATTAAGCAGATTTTATTTACAGCACAAACTGGAAACATGAAAATTGTGTCTCTATTAAACACAACACTGCTTTAAAATTTAAGGCAGATGGAGATGAATTCTTTGGTATTAATTTTCACCTAGCATATAAATGCTAGATCAAGTTAAAGTTTAGGATATGTCAACTATTTTAAGTTAAAAAAAAAAAAAAAAGAAGTATGAAAATCTGGGATTTTGAATTATCCCTATATAAACCATTGCAAGTACAATAAAAAGGAAATGGAAAGTCAAATTTTCAAGGCAAGTAAACCATGTAAGAGAAAGAAGTGCAAAGCTGAATCATACAGGCTATTTAAGGTCTGTTAGCCAGTTCTTTTTCATAGTTTATTCACACCATTATAGGAACTGGTGAGAACTGGCAGAAATTAGGTTTCTTTTCCTCTCTGACCTCTCTCTTCACTTTCAGTATTGATTCCCAACAGAGTAATCTGTGCTTCTCAATGCTGCTGCTCTGTGCAGGAGAAGGGGAAAACCTGGGGCTCCCTTCCTGGTGGAGGAGGAATTTGGGTGATGTGCAGAGAGCAGCCTAAGGAAGGAGACACTCCAGAGGGACTGATGGAGGCCCAGGAGATGCAGAGAGGTTGAGACCACCTGGCTCTGGCACAGAAACTGCTGATTAGAGCAAGTGGGGGAAATTAATAAAAGCCAGTCTGGACCAGACCCAGATCAGTGAACAGTCAAGGTGTCAGCTGTTCCCCCAGCCATATTGTGAAACTGCATTTTCCCACTTCAAACTAAATTGAGAAAACACAGCATGGATTGTGACTTCAGAGTGAATTTCCTTGCATGGTGATAGAACAGAGCCTAATGAACCTTTTCTCTGGTGGGCCTCAGGGCTGCCCCCAGCTCACAGCACCTCTTACACAGCACCCCAATGTCACCACCCCGAGCTGCTGCCCTCCCTAAGGTTCAAATCCTGTGAGCAACACCAAAGATCCTGCTCTTGCTTGTGCATGCAAACATTGGCTGCATTTCTGGGGAGTTGGACCCACACTCCTGACAGCAAATTGGTAATCATAGAGCAGGCAGTCTTTCTTTCACTCAATACCATGTGCTTTGCACATAGTCCCCTTCCTTCCCAATTTTTTTTAGCAGGAGCAAAAAAGATGCTAAAATATAGGAGATAAAAAGTTCACTGGCTTTACAGATCTCAATTAAACACATATACTAATGTTATCCTCAAGGGCTTATTTATAAGCACAATTTATACTTTTCTGCAAGTCATTCCTGGAGTTGCTATGAAAGTGCTTCCCTTGACTGCAGAGTTTATTATCAGCATATTTCCTTAGCTACTTTCCATTCGCCCTACCTTAGAAATAAAATATTTCATTGAAATGTCCATCTGATAAAATACTCCCCTTTAGACATATATTTACTCAAAGAGTATTTGAAAAGTAAATTTGTGTAGTATTTAAGGCAGGAAGTGGTGCCAGCAGCAATAAATTAGCAGCAGGCTCACCTGCAGGTTTGTAGGCATTCTCTTCCTGCAATCATATCCACTCTGTCATTGTTAGCAGCAATGCACACTCTCCTGTAGATCCCAATTCATGAAAGACTTATGCACAAGATTTGAACAAAGTCAAGTGCCCCAGTTATCCAAACTGGAAGGGGGTGTAAGTACATATCTGGACTGCAGAGTAAAGCTTCCCTGGGAAGTTTGGGGGTTCATAAGGACATGTTCTTTATGAGTTCCCAAATTAAAAGAGCATTCAGTTAAATACTGAAGTGAGTACTTATTACATGTGAACACAGTGTTCATTGTTAGTTTAAGCACCACTTTTAGCTTAGGAAAGGCTGCATTTTTCTTTCAGAGTTCAAACATAACCCAAACCCCTCAATAGAATTTTCCTTCAACCCATGGATTTTCTACCAGGGGGTGAATGCAATTAGCAGCCAGTGCCCACATTTCAGCTGCTGGTGAGTTGTCCCTCCCTTTGGCTGTACTACAAAGCCTGAAGTCTGGCTTGTTCTCCCCTCATTGTCCAAGTATTGAAGAGCCAATGCACAGATGTAGCTGAGGCAGGAGTCAGATTTCTGGCCTAGTTCATCCACTTCCTCTCAAACATCTTTCTGGAGTCTCAGTTGTGTATCCAGCTGGTAAAAAATGGTGGAGCTGCTTGGCTAAAGTGCTCCAAGTTCTTCTCTCTGGCGGGCAACAATGAGTCTTCAGTGTGACTGAACTCAAAGCTCATAAATCCTTTAATGTCCTGAATGGGATGCATCATGAGTTATACATACCATAAAAAGAGACAAGGATTTACCTCACTATACATGAGTCCATTTCTGCAATCTCCTACTTTTTTTTAGTTATATTTGCTGCCAAAGGAATCCTTCAAACACAAAGGTTCTGAATGTGGGGAAGAGCCCAGATGCCAGACCCCAGATAAGTTCATGGAGCAGGAAATTTAAAGGTCATATTTGTGTAGTACCACTCAATGTGGACATGGTATCTTAGGTTTGCATTAGATCAGAGATCCTGTTTTCCCAAATCACTTATATTTTCATCATAGTAGCCACAATGTGTGCTTTTAAATCCAAATTCTACAATGCCTAACATGATCTTTTTTTTTTTTTTTTTTTTTTTTTTTTTCTTTACACTGATTATTTAAACTCTTCTTTTGTAATGGCAGTCAATGACCTGGTGGGTTAGACCTGCATGACAGCGAAGCTGCCTTCCCAGGGGTATACCCTATTCACCTGTTTGTGCCCCTGTTAAATGAGTAATCCTCTGTTTCTGACAAATTAATCTCTTTTCTTTGCAAGCACTAACCGTGACATTACAAGGAGGGGATTATGTTTGCATGCACTGAAGAAACAGCAGAAGAACGTGCACTTTAAACCCTCCTTGGAGTTCTTGTTTCTTGTGTATTTCAATAACAAAGATCTATGCAAAGGTGAAAAATGAAAAATTTCTACGATTAATATAAGCTAGTACATCCAGTGTGCATTTTAAAAGCCCCATAAACTCTTCTTTCTGCCATGCAAAACCCTTAGGTAAATGAATATTGCTGCTTTGGAAATCTTGTTAGGAATATCTCATTGAAACAGATTTTGAATTTTGAAGGAACTTTTAGATAAAAAGCGCAGGTTTGAATCTAGAATGTAAAGTTTTGGAGTTTTTCAGTGCTTGTTTGTCAGTGGTCAGCTAGAGTGCCATGGAAACCCTGTCTGCTGGCAAGGTACCTCCTTTCCTGTCACTGGCATATGACCTGGTGTGGCTGGGGACACTGGCCAGACTCCTGATGTTTTTCTGTCCTTTTCATCACTTTGCCTCCAAGTTGTTCCTGCCAGCAGGCTTTTATCCCTAAACTCAGCTCAGGAGTGGCTTCCCACCGGGTTAAATCCATGGTTTGTAGCACAAGGAGCAGATGAGATGTGCACTCCAGATAGTGCCATGTCTCCAGCCTGTCTTTCTCCTCCTGTTCCTCTCCCCTCTCCTGTGCTTTTTTGGCAAGGGAAGATTAGCAGGGTTTGCTCAAGGTGCTTGCTGATCCTCTTCCCACTTCTGCAGTTCTTATGAACTTCACAAAGCCCAGTTTTGTCTCGCAGCCACAGCAGCAGCTCATGGAGGGTGGAAGCAGGTGAAACTTGCTGTCATGGACAGAAGTTTTATAGCAGTGGAGTGTTCAGGCCACAGATATCTTTAGCTATTTTGTTTATGTGCATTGGTGCTCTACTCATGCCCTTGATGCTGTGGAACCCAGAGTTCAGACTGTAATGTGGTGCAGGATGACGCAAATATTAGTAATTTTTCATCCTTGGCCTTTTCTTTCTAGCTCTTCTGTTAAAACTCCACTGAATCATCCCAGACTAAAAAAAAAAAAATTAAAAAAATTGATTTAGTACCTACCCAATAATTTACATAAAAAAGGAGAATTATGCTCCTTTTTGTAATAAAACCTCCCTGTCTTATTTACCCCTACTGAAATGGTAATCAACATTTGTTTTTGTGAGGTGAGATGAAAGAAAGATTAAACATTGAATGGATATAGGCAGCATCTAGTTCATAAAAATATTTCTCCTTGAGTGTAGCTGGATACACTATAGGGTAAGTTTGGGATACTTAAAAGGAAGGAGAGAATTCCTCTGGTGATCCCAATAATGCAGAGCACAGACCAGCATCTATAATGACTGATACAGACAATGAGTAAAATGGAAAACCAATTTTCACCAGCCTATTTGAAGTCATTTCTAGAATTTTCTAAAGCATTTCATATTTAGGATGGCATATTTTTACAAACTTTTGGAAAAATTGCTGTACCTTATTTTAAGAAGTATTTTAATTAATACTTGCTTTTGTGATAAAAACCTTTGTATTCAAGTGAAAGAGAGAAAAGGAACAACCACAGGTGACAAATATTTTCCCAATTCAATGGTGCATTAATAAATTCAGGTTTTTCTAATAGAGTTTATGATTATTAAAAATACAAATTGTTTGATTAATTATAAATTATAATTTGATTTATAAGATGGTCTTGCATATTAAATAATGCCAGATGGTGCCATTAAGGCATTAGCTCTCCATAATAGATTCTGGATGACAAGGGAATTAAAAGAGGGCAGAGTCCGGGAACCAAATTAAGCAAGCAGTAAAAACTCTGCCAGAATAAAAATAGTTTAATAGTTTCCAAAGCATCTTTCTCTCTCTCTCTCTCCCTCTCTCTCTCTCTCTTCCAATCCCCTCTTTAAAAAAAAAAAATTAAAAATACCCCATAACCTTCTTTTTTTTTTTTTTTTTTTTAGTGCCTTCAGCTCTTATGATTGCAGCAGTACTCCAAAGGCAGTAAACCATGGATTAAATTTACAATAACTTATAAGCTTCCTTTAATAGTTTTGCATGGGTTAGTGAAATATCTGTTGCTATGCACCACAATTTGAAAAATGTTTCTGGATTTAGAGCAGCAAGGTTTGTGGCTTGTCCTGCTCCTGGCTAATGCAGATCCCTGTCCCCACCTCAGCACTGGTTGCTGAGGTTCATTGTCTGAAAGTGCAGTTCTTCTTCCTCTGCAGATTTTAGCCATGCACTCACCACATTTACTTGTAAAGTGGACTTCCAGGGAGCAAAATACATGCTTATACACAGAAAGCTACAAGTATTATTAAATGAATAAAAAAAATCTTCCTTTCCCAAAGGTGTGTGGGGGGGAGGGGTTGGGGTAAAAGAACAGAGGACGTAAATATATAAATTAGGATTACAGTTATATAGAGATGTTTAAAATAATTTTCAGTGTTGATTTTTCAAGAGGAATTGCCTTTGTCCAAGTTGTGTGGAAGGAGATTCTGTGTCAGCCCTTGCCTTAGTATGTCTCTTCTCCTGTCTCTCAGTTCTGACTTCTGTTCAGCGTAATTAAATACCTGCCACTGCCTATGCCTTCTTAGCCATGGTTAGTTCTGCTGTGTCTTGCCTCTTAAAGCAGCTAAAACATGCATCTTATAGTGGCAAGCTTTATACTGAGAGGTTTTCATTAGAAGGTTGCTTGTTCCTTGTCCAGTGCCCTATTAATGTGACCAGTGTCTGCTGGTGCAGCAACATCCCCCAGAGCATCATATCTGCAGCTGCCCCCTCAGGTGAAAGCTCATATGCTTCTAGTTTTAAGTTTGGAGTGCTTATTTTAGTATCATTTTTTAATATCTACAGAGACTTTTCTGTCCAACAGTACCTTGATGCTTCCATACCTGGAATGCAGGGTGGGTGTGTGAGGCTGAAAGCTCTTTACAGAGATTCTTGTCATGAGCTGCAAGAAGCATATACAGAGCCTGGGAAAGTCTTTAGGCTTAGTAAGTGCCACTTTCCTCTATGAGCTGTGCTGCTGCTTTCTATTTGCATGCTTTTTTTTTTTTTTTTTTTTTTTTTTTTTTGTGAAAAAACAGTGAAATAGTAAGGCTATCTTTCTTGAACTCAACCTCATGTATTTTATTTTGAAGTGTCTGATTCAAGAGCAGCAATCTTTTTTCTTGCACTCTTGAAGTTCTCGTTTTGATATATCGTCTTTCTATTGAAAAATGACTGATGACTTCAGGCTCTGCCTTACAGGCAGTGTTTATAAATGGATCAGAAAAGCAACATTGCATGTATTTGCATAAGAAGATAAAGTAATGGGGCTGAACCAATTTTATCTCTGAAATTCCCTGTTTAAAGTATACAGATCCTTAGTGTAAGATGGTGCATAGTGTTGAGTCTGGATTTCTTGCCTTAACTTTGAATTTCCACTGTAAGCATTCCAGCATTTCCAAATTTGTTTGAATAAATTGAAAAGAGACATTATAATGCAAGTTAGTTATATTATCATGCAAGTTATGAAGGAAGGTAGGAATTTTGTTTTATTTTATGCTATTTTGAAACTACTTGAATAAGCTGTCTCGCCCTGATAAGGTTCAAAATTTTTTATTTCAGTGTATTGTTTGTACATTTCTTTTACAGTATAGTTTTAGTTCAATAAACAGTCCATTTAAAGATGGAATTATGAATTTCAGTCACTGAAAAGTTCCATTACTTCTAGTACAAATGCAGAAAAAGTGATCTCTATTTCTAAAATATTTACTGATGAAAAGCACATTTTCCCCCCATACATTTTAAAGAAGTATGTGTTTGCAAGTTTTTAAGTGCTGGCTTTATTAATTACCCAAAATGTGTAGAAGTCATGTATTTCTACTTTGTCCCTTTTGTCCTGTATACCACAGACAGTAGCAAGAACTGTCTGAGTCTCTTGAATTTCACACAACATCGTTTTTAGCAACTTGGAAAAAAATTAGATTTTACAAATTACTTCTGGTTCTGCTAAGCTTCAAGTAAAGAAAACAAAATTCAACTTTATCACAGGTGAAAGGTGTTTCCTGGAACTCTCCAACCTCAGATTTTTTTCTGGCCATGTCTGTTAAGAATCTCGTGTTATTTGATTTAGAGTGCTCTCAGAAAACCTCTGAAGTGTGTGTGTGTAGTTTTAGGTATGTTTTAATATATATAATTAAGGTAATTGTACTTTGAAACAATCCTTTCACCAAAAAAATCCCCACCTTGTTTCAACATCAAAGAATGATGGTATCTATCATGTAATGGGAAGTTGAATACAGAGTTTCCCTCCTCTTGCAGTCTCATCACTGATTTCCTTGTGAAATTTCCTTCTTCAGCTTTCTGCCTCTAATTTCATGAGGTGAAGGCTCTCTGTGACTTATTTTTTAATATGTATGTATTTAAAGGATTAGAAATCAGCTTAAAAAAAAAGAAAAGAAAATAAACTAAATATTGATGTCCCATCATTTGATTTTCTGGTGCTGACCTATATTACTGAACGAGTGTCTGTGCCTGATTGCAGCTCGAGCCACAGCAGGAAATAGGTTTAACATCTGCTGTGCAGTTCAGAGGGACTGGAGCCTTTGATTTGCCTCCTCCTGGGTGTGTGGTGGTATCTCTGCAGCACAGGGAGCCCCTGTGGCATGGGCCAGCAGCAGAAAATGGGCTGGAAAAGCCCTGTGCCTGCTGCAGTGCTGAGCATTCCAGCTGCTCCTCCAGGGCTGCTCCAGGCGGGGGAGAGCAGGGGAATGGGCAGATATGGAGTATGAGGAGGGTTCAATGCAAAAGGAAACTGCAAGCATTGAAGGAGTACATAAAGAAGAAAAACTCAGGGACAGTAATAGATTTCCAAAGGAAGGCTGCCCAGTTGCTTGTGTTTCCATTTTCTTCTATTACTTAATAGAGGAATAATTGAAGTCTCCAGAAGGAAATTTGAACAGACTAAAGGAAATGTGTGTCTTCTGTTTGCTTACTTATTTTTTTTATTACCATCATATTAAGCATTGTATGACAGACTTATGAAATGCTGTCCTGAAGGGAGGCATGGGAGGAAGGAAGCTTTTATCTGAATCATTTGAACCAGTTATATTGTAGATAAATCTCTCTTAAAGTGTTCAACTTCTTAGTTTTCAGGACTACTCTTTCAGTCAGCTCAGGTTAGGAAACTTGGTTTCCATGCTCTATAGAGGTACTTCTTATAAAAGTGTCTATGAAGTACTTCAGTCTGGCATGCCATTGAGGAAGTCTATTGATCCCATTTGCAGCTGCTATTCATATATCAACACAAATAATGTCCACAAATAATTCTCTGCTCCATAATTACTTTTAAGACCTGCCCTGGAAAGGGTCCTTTAGGAAAGCACTCTTTAAAATAATTTCTTGCACAAAAACCCTGAAACCAAACCAAAAATGTCAAACAAAAAGAGAAACAAACAAATATTTAGTGGTTTAAAATATTAACAGTTACAGTGAAAGCAGACCAGCATTGTTACACTTCATCTGGTATCTTTTGTTTCCAGGAGTATTTTTATACTGTCAGTCATCGCATGTATGAAATCAGGAGCATACTACATATTGCCAGCTCTTTAAACAACAAGGAAATTTATTGGTGTGTATTTCCATGAGTGTTTGAGCAATGGGAATTTGAGACCCAGCTAAGCTGCAAGCTAGTCAGAAGTTGGGAGTACAGAGAATTTACTCTAATGTAGAGTTTAATTGCCTGTTTTTTTCCTTACATGAATATCAACTGTAGAAGTGAAGCATCTCTAAATGGGTTTGCTTAGGTACATGACTCCATTAAGATCATTGTTCTTATAAAAAGATTCATCTAGGCCAGGACTTTAAAAACAGAAACTTGATAAAGCATGAAAGATTGTTGAAATATATGTACAATTAATTTAACTTGTGTTTCTAACACACACAATACCAGGCATAATTTTTTTAACCACCCCTGCTTTCCCTCTCTATTCATTGCACATTTAAATTCATTATGGAAAAAAAAAAATTGAAAAAAATCCTGGTAGTTATTTTTATGATCAAATACCTTTTCCAATTAGTCTTGGCACCTCACTATAATCACGATGAATGTTATTAATTCAGCAGTCTACATCCTATTAAGGGTTTCATCATAGCAGTGTGTTCAGGAACTTAATGGCTTTTGCATATTAATGCTGCAGCCTGTGGTCTTTTAGTACTGTGTAATATGATGGGTTTGCACTCATACATAGATATACAAACATAGAAACATATGGTCACACACAATTCCCAATCAGGCAAATGCAAGGTTATGGAACAGCATTTGGAATTCAGGCAAGCAACTCCTTTAAGATTATTGCAAAGAGTTCTCCACGTAACAAAAGAGGCAGTCAGGTTACAAATCAGTAGGATATCAGTACAAAAACATACAAGACAACAGTTGTAGTTGTTGCCAGACATAGTGCATGTGGGGGTGTGAGCTTTGAGATCATGGTAAAAGTACACCTCACATTTGCAATATTGCTGTTGAGGATTTTTGAATAAAGGGGTAGTTCAAAAACAGGGACAAGGTGCTTTGTGAGAAACTGTGAAGTTTGCAATGATTTGTGGGGCAAAAATTTTGTTAAATACTAGGTAATAACAGTCTGACTATCTGCCTTGCTTTCTGCTGACTGGAAAATAATTAAGACAATACTTGGACTGTCCAGCCAGATACAGATCCTGACATAACACTACCTTCTGTGCTCTTTTTTATTAAAAAGAAGAAGGCAATATACCCTGATAATGCCACTGCTACAATGCCCCTAGTGCTGGGCAGGCCTTAGCTTTGGGAGGGAATGACCCTGTTTGCTTCAAACCTGAGCTCTTCCCCTGTCTTCCAAAAGGAACACTACTCAAGATCTATTTAGGTATTATGCCCTCATCAGAAAGTGCATTAAGAGCTGAGCAATGAAATAGTCCTTGTATCACTAATTAAAATTCAGTGATGAGGTTGCTTAATTACTCCCTCCACTGAAAATTCTTACTTTACTTTTCACATTTATTCTGGTAATAATGTGTTGAAAAGCTCATCAGGCTCTGAAGGAAGGCAACAATTTTTCTCGTGTACATAATCATTAAACTGACAAATAGGCACAGCACCATACAGTTATCAGTATTAGCACTGCAGACCCTTCACTATTAAAACTCTTTGCAGCAGAGGATTAAGTGCATAAAGGGGGTGTGTGGGGAGGAGGGAAATGGTAGGAAACAACCAAGTTGGAAATCCTTCCCTTCCTTCCTTTTTCTGTCAAAACTGTCACCTCAAATCAATTCATACTGAAATTCCCCCTTCCTGTACAAAAGCAAGGTAATTGAGTGCATTTGATTCTGTAAAAAATTTATGATCTTATTTGCTTTTTCTTTATGGTTTAGAGTAAAATGCTCTTCTCTTTTTTCTTTATTTTTTTCATTTATGTTCATAAGATCTTAAAGCTGATGGATGAGTATAACTGCCTGCTGCAGGCTGCTTTCAAAATCAGCCACCAGCTCTACCAGCGAAATAAGTGGGGTAGAGGGGAAAATTTCTGAATTAGTTGTTGAAAATTAACTTGGTTGAAATAACCACTTTGCAGCTCCTCAGTCATCTTCTGTCATCTTCTTCAATGCCACCAGGATAAAACAACTTGCCCTGTGTTGTCATTGCATTCCCCCAGGCAGCAATGCACCCTGTGTGGGACCCGAGGGATGTGTGGTGTGATGCTGCCTGCAGCTCTTCCCTGCTTCTAATGCAGAACTCTGGACCCTGAGATCCCTATACACTACAAATTGACATGGCAGCACTGCCAAAATAGGTAGTTTAGAAGCACTAAAAATCTCTTTGAATAAAGAAGGAAATGGTAGCAAATTTAAGCTTCTCAGGAAAACAGCAGTACGATAAATAATGTATGGAAATGGGATGTTTCCTTAAGAGATGAAGGAAGGAATGCTGAAGCTTTTATTGAGCAGTTAATGCCCTCTCTACTTATCTCTGGAGTTTTTAAACCTTATGGCAGTCAGACATTTTAAAATTGAAGAATTTAATCTCTTCTACAGTGAAAAAGGAGGACCCAAAATGGGATTTGATCTTAAGTTCCAGGATGTTGGTTTAATTTTGCAGAATTGATGTTTTATTTTTGGTTGTTT
Organism: Erithacus rubecula; assembly: GCF_903797595.1. NCBI lineage: Eukaryota > Metazoa > Chordata > Aves > Passeriformes > Muscicapidae > Erithacus > Erithacus rubecula. Next base: position 24,236,364 of record NC_136659.1, read on the forward strand.
TCTTGGTATCATTTTACTATGGATCCACAAACAGGGAGATAAAACTCAAGACATATATCTGCAGTGTGTTTCCTACCTTTCACAGGCATTTTTTTTTGCCTTGGAAAGGCAAGTATTTCCTGGAGGATAAAAATTACTGCATTTCCAGATTTGCTGGTGATAAGACAGATGAAGGAAAGTCCAGCATTCCCAGGAATCACATCTTGGGCTAGTATTTTGAATTTGAGACCTTTGTTCATTGTGATGATCTTGGACTGTTACATATTCAACTTTATGTTCAAATCCTTTGAGGTACATAAAGAATGTTTAAGAGTGGAAAATCCACATGGCTTATATATATTTTGGCAGCACTGTCAGATCTTTTGATGCAGTCAGACAGATATGCAGTTTTTGTCCAGAACCTGTCTGTATCCAAATTTCTCCATTGCACCATGGAATTTGGTGGCAAACCATTGAAATGCTGTGCTAAACTTGACAATCTGGATCAGACCCCCTGAAAAGCTTTGAGTATTTACTCTAATGCAGTCTTTATTTTGGATGCATGACTATAAAATATACTTGCAGTGTAGATTTCAGGTAAGGGAAGACATGCTTTGTTTTGCTACCTGTAGCCTGTCAGAGTCACTACTGGATGAACCCTCTGTGAGGGAGTGGTGGGAGCTTGACCACTTGGAGTTATTTAAAAGCAATGTCTTCAAGCAAAAATCATGGGGTCCAATGAGGTACTAAAGCAACATATTATAGGTGCAAAAGACCAGATGTAACTGAAAACTTTCACACCTCTTTGTCCCATGTTTGAGTTTCATTAAATTGAGTTGAGGAAAGCAGCAAAACCAAAGGGCTTGGATAACTCATGCCCAAGCAGAACACACAGTTTGGAATGATGTTTTCATCTAGGGAGATTATTTGCCTGAAAATAAATATTGTGCTGGATATGCCATCTAGCAATTATACAGTCACTTATGTTTTCAAATCAAGAGATGACTATTTGCTATTCTTAATCTTTCTGAATTTTTTTGAAAACAAATGAAAGCCACGTTCCCCAAATTATATGCTTGCACAGCAAATTAAACAAGCATAGGAATCATTCAATTAATGTCACACAGTGGTTGTCTATGTCATAAATAATTTTATTCAAAAAATTATGTATAGCAGCTCCCCTCCCCAAACCTGTCTGGGTTTAAAGAGCTTTCAGAGGTTCCAAACTCTAATTTATTGTGCTGTGTAACCAAGGATCTCAAGAATTATCATACTTTGTAGGATTTGCTACGGTCTAATCTTCTTACTAAAAGATGTTTTTTTCTTTTTATGTCTCTCACTAAGCGCTACTGAGAATGCAATAAGGGTTTGTATTTTTTGCTCGTTAACAAAAAGGAAAAATAAAAAAAAAAAGAAAAACAGAAGAACAAACACCACCTCACATCCCAAACATGCACAAAGCAAAGAGCCAAAATAACCCTGTGCTGAACTCCAGTCTATTTGCAGTGACAAAGTACAGCTGATTAATAAGATATGATTATTTTTCATACTTTCCACCTACAGTGTCAATGATGGCATGCAAAGCTTTTTCTGACTGGAAAGATCCTTCCCTCTGAAAGTGTATTGAGATATTTAATTTGGAAGGATGGTGGTGTAATCAGTTACCTATCAAAATGAAATAAATGGAAGTGACATTGTGCCTGAACTCTGATATCTTTCTAACGAAAAAAATATTTATGGCTGTGTTTTCAGAATTACACCTTTTGTAAAATTTCCATTTGGGAAATCATTTTTTGGAAGGATACTGAAAATTCAAGCTGTAAAGGGACACAAAAATCACAGCTCATATGTCAAAAAATGCACCTTTTCTTTTTTGTTCATAACAAAGGAATATTATTACCTTTTCTGTGTAATTTTTGAACCAAGAAATATGAAATATATCACTAAACATATTTAGATAATTAGTAAGCTTTGAGAAAATCCCTTTGGTTGAAAAATGCAGAGGAATTATCACTGAAATTGTGAGTGTCCTAATCAGTGGTCCCTGAAGCTGGAGATGTGATGAATGCTCTCCTGTGTCAATTTTTTTCCTTTGGTATTGAACATATCATCAGCACTGGTGGAGAGAAGATGAGAGAAATTTCCTCAGCAGAGTATAGCTTGCCTCACAAGTCTGAGAAAGAAAGGTATAGCCCAGAGAAATACACGTGTTGATTAGAAAAATATTCTGCTTGATCAGTAAGGGATTACTGAAAAATTAATGCCTGAAGAAGATCTGAGGGCTTCAGTGCAATAAACAGCTGTAGCAGTAATATGTAAAGACCTCTTCTAAGTTAAGGAAGTGCTAAGATTTTTATTCTTGCAAGCAAAATCTATAGGATCTGAGCTATATAGTTGTCCACATTTTAGAGCACAGCAAAAATATTATTAAAATAGCTGCTTGAGAGTTTGGTTTTGGTTTCTTTTTTTCCTTGCAAATGAGTAAGACAAAATGCTCTGCATCTATTTGAAATGGGAAGTAATGAGTTTCATGACTGATGAAGCTTGAACAGTGACTTTGTGTTACCCCAGCAGAGATGATGAGCACAAACAAGCTCTCACTCAGTAAAGACCTCAAAACAGCCAAGTATGGCAAGCAAGGGGCAGAAAAAATAAAAGCAGGTTTCTGTGAGTTTCATTCTGGTGTACAACTTTTGGAGTCCCAAGTAAGTCTTGAGCTCTAATTAAATATTTTTCAAAATATTTAAAAAATATTTTTTACAAATAGCTCATGGGCTATTTGCAACATCTGTTTTCCTTTCCAGCTATCAACTAATAACATTTGAATTCACAGTGCAGTTTTGAGGGATTGAGATTTTTTTATGTTTGGTTTGGGTTTTTTTTTGTTTTTTTTTTCTTGTGAGATAATTGCAGAGTCTTGTTCCTTTAACTGGTTGCTGTTTATCTTCATGTCAAACTCCTGCTGTCAAATCTGGTTGATGGAGGCCAAAGAGCCAAAACTATGTTAAGAGAAGCACATGCACAGACATTTTATGAGGAAACAAGTGCTTCTGGTTCCTGGATCCCTTGACCACCAGATGCCCAAGGATGCTTTAGTTCTTAATGCAGCATGTCAGAGCAGAGCAGAGGGATGGAGCTGGGGTCAAGTTGCCAGCCTGTGAAATTAATTTCCTTCCTTTATTTCCTTTCAAAAAAAGAAAGTAACATGATTGGAATGCAGGAGAGATGTTGCATTTTGGCTACAGGAGCAGTGGAAAGGTTAATGCAGCATAGTTCTTCCTGTAATGGAGAAGCAGAAAGAGAGCTTTATTTAAAGAAACACTACAGTTATATTGGGTAGTTTGTGCAAAACAGAATAGAAAAACCTCATTGGTCCACGATGGCAACACCTCTTTGAAAACATGCTTTCTGCAAAACATCACGTGTCTAGCAGGTGTCTAATCATTGTTACAATTTCTTGTCCTTGAGCAGCCTGAGAAACCCAAGGCTTCGAGGCTGCTTTTTCCCTGGTTCCCAGCAGCACCCTGCGACAGATTGAAATGTTCAAAACTGTTCACAATAGTAGCTTTGGAGTTCAAAATAGAACAAACACACTGAAAACATTATTGCAAATGTTCACTTTCCTCCTTCAAATGCTTTCATATCATGCTTCTTTCCCAGAAAAGGAAAATACAGAACTGTGGAATACATCTGTGTGTGTGTGTGTTATAACCTGATTTCTCCTGTGATTGTAGTTTACTGTCTAAAAGTTTATACATATTCCCAGGTACCAAGTGTTTTCCTGGGTCACCAGCTAGGTCTGCAGTTTATAAACTGTTCTTGTTGCCAGGCTGTTCTCAGCAGACACAGCTCTGTTGGGAGTGAGGTTATAAGGATGAAGCAGAGAAAAGAAGTAAAAGCAGAGGAGTAAAGAAAGGCAGAAGCACAGGGCAGTGGGACAGGTGTGAAGTGGAAGATGCTGGTTTTCATATAAAGCCTTTGTGCTCTGCACCCTGAGGTTTCCCTGAACCCAATGTAACAATGTAGGATTGTGGATTCAGCTGCATGATCACCCTCCTATAATGCTGAATATTCCTATTTTTCCTTCCTTCTATCTGTTTACATGGTAGATAAATTTCCTCTGTGTAATACCAGCATGTGATATTATTTCTTGAGCTGAATCTCCTTGTACTTTATTTTGCTCTTCTTCACAGACTCTTTGCTATTTCTGTCTAGGGGGTGTTTGCAGCTTCTCCTAAATTCAAATTATCTGTGAATTTAAATAACATGTAGTTTTTTACTCCTGGAATGTTAATTATTACATTAAACAATCCAGATAGATTCTTTCAATTTTCTGCATTGCATTATACTAAAGCATGGTGGTAATTAGTTAATGAACCCTACTAATGAACCTTTCATTCTTAGACCAGATCTGCAAATTAGCATCAATACAGAGCACTGCACATTAGCTTATCTCAGTTTCTTGCTTATTTAGAGAGGGCAAAATGCACACACTGGATCACTGGGTCTGCTGAATGCATGTGAAGGGATTACTTGAAGAAAATAACCTCCCTGATTCAGAGACCACACTGTATCTCACCACAGATAAAAGAAGATGTTATCATTTTGTATCTTCTTTAGTGGGGATTTCACCAGATTTAGCCACAAATTCGATTCCTACAAAGTAGGGAGAATGGCAAAACTTTATTCTATTTGTTTTCTCATTTTACATTTGAAACTCCTTTTCCTTTCATCAATATTTAAAAAAGGCAGACTCATCAAATTAAAGATCTGGAATAGGAGGATCAAACAAATTGTCCATGTCATAGTCTCTCCTCTCAATGGTAAATATGGATATCTGCTCTAGCAAACAAGAAGGAGTTCAAGTTTTTAAGAACTTTGATTTCACAGCAGCCTTGTGACACTGGGGAACTAAGACACAGAGAGATGAGTGATTATTCTATGGTTGCAACAGGCACAAGACCCCTCACCACTGGTTCTCTGCATCCCCTTTTTTATTGACTAATCCCACACCTAGTTGTGGAAATCAGATATATCCCATTTTCTTCATGAAAGGAGAAATACACTGTTTTTTCTTTCAGAAACGTGGATGTTTATAGGTGTGGGACACCTTTGTTCTTGATAGCTTGAGATAAGATGAAGTAATTTTCAGGATTTTGTACTTAATTTTTGAAAAAGCTTATACTGTTGATTCCTTTTCAAGCAGCTGTTATTATCCATTTTTAAAGAAATATAATGAGGTTTCCCATTCACTTTCATCTATAAAAAGAATATATTTGCACTCAGTCTTTTATATTTTAATATAAATATTGAAAATATATCATGTGTGGAACTGAAAAATGCTGTGGTTTTTCTATTATATATTTTGATGTTGTGTCTACAGCTTCAAAGCATTCACTTCTTGAATTATTTGCTAGGAAAGAAATTCTTTGTAAAGAAAGAAATGTATGGTAACAGCCTATAATCTGTTTGCATAACTCACTCACAGTCTGCTGTGGTGATGCTCAGGATGTGATGTGTGTATAGTGTCACTTAGTCACACTGGCAGGGAGATCTGGAATGCACTGGATCTGAATGAGAAGGGCATCTCACTCTCCGACCTCTGCAAAAATAGTCTCTCTTTGTCCAAAAAGATTTTAAGAAATCCTGAGAGAATGTTGACAGTGACTTTTTAAAATTATGCTATGAAACTTGGCTTTCTAGTTGCATTTTATGAAATAAGAGAGAAAGTTTGGGGAAATTACATGGACACTTGTGCCCCTTTCCAGATGAAATGTGTTTGGCTTTGTTGCCATTGAAAATTCCAACTGATCTTGTCAAATTTCTCTTTAGAAATCAGCAAGAGACAAGAAATTACATTACTGGTCATGGTGATTGAAACTGGAATGACCCAATTTTCTCTGCATTGAAGTCCCAGGCATACTTCATCTCTGCTTGGTAGCTTGGTGTTTTCTCCACTGACTTCTGGTGAGCACCCAGTTGTTTGCACACCAAGATTCTCATTGCAATAAACAACTAAACCCTTATGAACATGCTCTAAGTTTCCTTAGACCAGCTGAGATAACTCTGACAAACACAGGCTGAATCTGTTTATTGTCATAAGATGTCCAAGTAGAATAGTTTAACTGAAATAAGATCAATTATGTTAAAAGGTCTATTGCTCACTAGGGGATCTCAGAGTCCCAAAGTACAATGAAATGTGTGGATTGAACTTCAGAACTGTTTCCCTTCAACGTACCTTTTTCAATTATTTTCTTTTTTTTTTTTTTTACCTGCTAAATTGCTTCCTCTGTATTTCTGCTCTGTGGGAGAGTTAGGGAGTGATTCTGAAGCAGGAGGATGTCATATTTATTCTGTAGGCATTAAGAGCTCTAATTACTCCCGGATGATTCTCATACACAAAGCATTGTATTTATGATGCTTTTTCTTAAATGATTAAACGTGTATCAGTTAAATGTTTGCTAAATATAAGGGCATCACATCCTTGATGCTGCTTCCCAATAGGAAAATAAGAATAAGGAAATATAAGATAGCTGTTACAGGAAAGTCTTTCCCAATAGACAGTAGCTATTTATCAGAAAGATACAGACTGTCCTATTTTTAAAAATATGTATCTAATTATACCACATATTTTTTAATATGTGGTTCCATCTAAATTGTTTTGATTTTGTTGTTGTTTATGATTTTTCCTGCTTCACATCTGTAGCGTCTGCTCTTCATCACACGGACAAAAACCTTTTGAGGTTTGACTTTGTAAAAATATATCTCAAGTAACTCATTAGACTCACTTCTTTGTTTCCAAATTGGCAACAACATTTCTTTTAAAAGTTCTTGCCTTTAGCATGCTGGAGATCAAATGGAGTGTGTGCAAAGAAAACGGAACTGAAGGACATAGAGGGGAAGTTGAGCAGGGAAAAGCCCTTAGTGGCTCCCCTAGGAATGCAGTCCTCATAAAAGTTGTCTCTGTATTTCCATCTTGTTTGGGACCTGTCCTTGCCTGCTGTTTTTTCTCCCTTTTCCCTTATTTCATATTGACTCTTGAGATTCACTTTATCTAATTTGTTCTTCCCTTGATTGACATCATTTCCCTCATCCCTTAACAGCTCTGCTTTCTTGCCAGTCCTCTGTTCTTTTCACACACAGGTTGCATGTTGACACTGCTGGTGTTGCCCTGCTCCACAGCATTTTCAGCTCCTCATTTCCTATTTGCAAGCTGCCCTCAGTGGGAGGGGTGACCCTGGCATCTGATGCAAAATTCTGCACCTGCACATCAGCTCCCATCCTCTGTTCAGAACATGGTTGGAAAAGCCTTGAACGATGCTCTGAGTGTGTGTGTGCCAGCACAAGAAGTACAGTGGGAAGAGCTGGTAGAAAATCTGCAGAGAGCATTGTCAGTGGGGAGATGGGTACAAACTGCTCAGGAAAGCCCTTATTCCAGTTCTCAAATAGCTTGTGGAATCTCTCCACCATTGGCAGGTTTGTCCTATTCTGAATTTTTTAGAATTTCCATGCTCTCAGTGTGAAATACATGCACATCCTAAAATGTAAATGAGGAAGAAATGATGTATGCCACTGTCATCATTATATCTGTTTCGTCAAACCAATGGCTTTTAAGAAAAACAGAACACAGAGGCTGAAATATCAATTACTCTTGGTAGTGCATAAACTAGGTGAGCTAAAATACCATGTCCATCATGGATATTTGATTGTTCCAGCAGAACATGTCAAAACAAAAGGGAAAAAAGGCTCAAGGTGCTATCTATGGAATGAGGATGGAGTGAAGCTTTGATCTCCACATGGACTTAGGATTTGAGGTTTAGTAGGCCAGGCAAAAAATGCTTTGAAAAATGTTGTCCTTGGTGTAGTGTAGCAAGGTACTCCAAATATGTATGTCAGTGGGGAAATAAAATGAAGTTTCTGTGTGCAGGAAGCAGAGCTTTACCATGGCACTCAATGCTGAAGAGAGCCATGGCTGGCTGGGGAAGCACTTTGCTCCTGTTTAAACTGGGTAAATAAACACCATTGTTCTGTCATATTTCACTCCTCCCATCATTGACCAGGTCTTGAGAGCTGAACATCACCATGAAATGCATTTCTCAGTGTGGTGTGATTGGTATATTTAACAACCCTTAAATTTGTAGCTCTTTGTATGTCAGGAGCAGGTTGTGTGTGGGGCTGCAGAAAAAGACAGGATGAAATGGATTTCTTCAAAGCATTTCCATTTCCTGGGCCTACTGCACTGGATAACATGTAAATTCAGAACAGCTCCACTGAATCCAGGGATGGATGGCATTTACTCTGCTGAGGGTGAGATCAAAGTGAGTCTGGAAGATGTATGCATTTTAGTGCCTGTAATGTTATGTATTATGCACACAAACCAACAACTCCTGAGCTCAGTTCCTGCTGCTAAGTGCCTTCCTCACAACCTGCAAAGGCAGATTCTTTAATTAACCTTTAAATGATAATTATTTCCCTGGCAGAGCACCAACCTAGAATCAAAGTAACTCAGTTCATCCTGTATTAGGCTTGCCTCTGGAAGATGTATTAGTTTACCTGGAGTATCTTAGTGAAGCTGAAGACTGTTTCACCTACTTGTATATTTTTCTGTATCCTGGTGGATCTGTGGGTGAATAGGATAAGGATAGGGAGATATATGAGGCAGGGCAGATGATTTGCTTTCTTGAGAACATTACAGAGTGGAAAAGGCAGAGTGCAGTGAGGAGTCTTTGGGGAAGCAACATGAAAATGTACTGGGAATTCCACAGGAAAACTGTCCACCTTTGTGACTTTGGAAATTACCTAAATGGACCTTACTGTAAGAAACATTGCTGTGCAGATAGGGAAAAACTTGCTATGACATTTGAGAGACATGCATTCACTAACTAAGTGATACCACTTTCTGTCACTTTGACAAGCTGAGCACAGAGCTGTTCTGTTGTGCAGGTGGCTGGTTCTCATGCCTGGCCTATTGGGGCTACAGGGAGCAAAAGGTTAATTCCTCTCAAAACAAGGGAGGTAAAGGATTTCCCAGGCATTTATCATGTTTAATTTCTGGCCATACCCTCATTCCTTGCTGAGTTTTATGCAGTAAGTCTGTATATATCCTGATAATTCTGTGCCATCATTTTAGGGAAGGTGATGATATCAGGGCAAGCCTTCTCTTTTCCCCACAACTTGCAAATTTCCTCCAAGTTTTCAGGAAGAAACTACCATGAAACAAAACAGCAGAAATGGTGGGTAAACCATCTTCTGCTTTCAGGGCATTTTTTAAATCTAATTGAAAATCTCCCTGAGAGTGATGGTACTGCCTTTTGTTATTTAACTCCAAAATGTCCCAAGAAGCTTGATGCTCCCATCTTCACCTTTTTGATTTTGTCAGCAGCACATCTCTGGACGTGTGCTTTCCTCTTCACTAAAGCCCCATTGTGGCTGTGCACATAATTCACTGGTTGCCATTTATTCCCACGTGCTCATCAGCAAGTCTCTCATCTGAATGACTGGAATGTATTGCTGTCTCCAGGCTAGTAAAATAAGAATAAATGGATGAGACCACATTCCTTATCTCCAGACTGCAGAAACTTTTGTCAATCCACAAGATAGACTGGGCAGAAGCAGAATGCATAACAAGATCATTTGGGGTCATGGTACAATGATTAGATTCCTGCAGCCTGTGTTACTGTAGATTAGTACTCTGACTCCCTGGAGGAAAAACAAATTTGAAATTCTGTGCTGAAGCCAGATGCCAGGCAGGCCATCATAAACAGAGTGTGAATCAGGGAAAAACTCACATCCTTTTTAAGGCAGTGAGATCTTTCCCCAGCAAACTCTAATCTAGTCCTAAATGCCAAGCTCAGTTCAGCTTGGGTGCTGTACTCAAATGGGATATTTCTGGCTGCTTGCATGGATCACAGCTGTGGTTTGTTAAGGGGTGGTGCTTCTTTCTTGAAAGAGGGAGAGAGGTCAGAAATGTACAAAAGCTCTAACTCCAACAGAATGTTTCCAAAAGCTTTGTGGTAAGACCTAGACAAAACTGAACAGGGACTTTGTGTCATGGACTCAGTTATGAATTCACTGAATACACATGAGAAACCACAATGTACTGCTTAGAAACGAATGAGTACTGGGCATGAGACAGGCAAGGGGAAAGTCTTTATTCAGCACTGGCAAAGGGAAGTTTACCAATTTTTGGATGTCTGGCTGCAGTTCCATAGCATACACAGTAAAGAGCATTCTCCAGGTCAAAGCTGATGTTCATCTCTAGTCTGTGCATTTGCTCCTGGGACAGGGATTTATTAGTGCTCCTCTCTCCTCTGACTTTTGCAGAGTGGTAGCTGCTTTGGATATGGTTTGTCTTATAGAGAAAAGGGCTTAATCCTGATTTAGAGGCAGCCTCTTAGAGTGCTTGAGAGCAAGTACTTTTGTCCAAAACCTTGGCACCATGTAACGAGAGTTCAGATTTCTCTAGAAACATTATATACCTTCCACAGAGAAATACTGATGTAGGAAACTGAATTTCTAATACAAGCATCAAACAGGGAAGTACAGTTAAGCCTCATATCATAAGAAGAAAAAAATAATTCTCTTAACAAGGCACAAACCCAAACAACTCCCTGATCCTTCCTTTTTATGTGGCAAAAGAAAGAGAAACATTTCATCCTGCCAAAAACCAGAAAACAACAACAAAAAAGGTGTTAGCAAATGTGATCTTATTCCAGCAATGTCCAACCTAAGAGAACAATTTGTGCTTCTGCCAGTAGATACTGCAATTGGATACTATTTTGTGGCAGCAGAATTGTTGTAACTGCTGTGAAGGCACAGCATGCTGCTAAAAACCTGGCAACTTTTATGAATGCCATTTATATTACTGTAGGCTTTCTATAAACAGTGGCAATAAAAAGCTAAACTGTTTTAGGAATAAGATGCAGATATTAAAGATGAGTTTTTCTGCAACTGTAATGCCTTTTGGCAAGTGTGCTGACATTTAAAGAAAAAATAAAAATAAAAATAATAAAAGAATCTCTTAGAGATAAAGACTTTGCAACTGCAGCCTCGACAGCAAGCAGAACCCCTTCCCCAAGACAGAGCAGCAGCTGCAGAAATTAAACAGAATTAGTTTTATTGCTAATCTTGCAAGACCATGGGGACAGAGCACTGCTTCCAGACAGCAAAGGCATTTATTTTATGGATGAATATTCACAGGGGAATGAGCAAGATTTTTTAGCTACCCTCTAATGCATGGTTCCACTAGGTAGAGCACAGCTTTACATATACTTATGTTAACTCATTTGAAGTCATATATTAAGAGTTTAAGACCAGCTTGTTTGTTTGGCTTTGGTTTTAATGTTTGGTTTTGATTTTTGTTTTGGGGTTTCTTTCAGCTGTCGCCTTCTAGGGTTTTTCCTTTGGGTCAGTGGACTTTCCAATTAAGACCTTGGAACTCTTATTTATGGGCATCATTGTAACAGGCCATCCTGATGCCACTGATATGTATTTGAAAGCTTTGAACCACATCAGCTTTGTTAGTTTTCATTCTAGCCATAATTTCTAATTTCTCTAGCCATAGTTTCTGGAGTTGGAGAGGTTTCCTTTTGAAAATAAATAATCTCCAGAAGATCTCTGAGCAGAAAATGTCTGGGGGTTAAGGAACATGTATGGTCTAATTTTATATTCTTTGCTAGTCATGACCTCTTAGCCATCAGTAGAAACTGGCTACTAGGCTTTGTTATAATCTACTGAAGATCTACTGAAGATGCTCCCCTATTCACATTTCCTTGTACACTGTTGATGTTTTCCATCAAACTACTGCTGGGCAAAAGGAAAGGGGAACATGATGGGAAATATCTTGCTGGTTTTAAGCTACAGGATCCTTTCAAGCAAGAACAGCTGTATACTAGAAAATCAGTCCTGTAGGCACTTTTACACCTTGCAAGAATTATCCCTCTGCCCCAGGAGCCCTCAGCTCTAAAGAGGGTGTGCATAAGTCTGTTTTATGCTTTCCTGCATGATTTAAAATATTTATAGAATCCCACTCATGCCTAACCACAGAGAATTTAGGCAATTTGATATATTGTAAACTTCTGGGGTACTTATAGCCATTTACACTTAATCATGGGCTGATGGAGTGGTGTGGGAATGGTGTGTGCAGCTTTCCCAACAAAGCTCTTGCAGACACATTGGGCACCTGCTCCCCAGCCCAGCAGTGGGCCCAGGGTTTGCAGGAGTGTCTCTAAGATTAGGTTGTGTTTCATTGTCTGCAGCACTGAAATTATGCCTGTCCAAGCTGTGTTCAGTGCCTGCTATTTGTCTTACCTGGAGCAGGATAACAAGAGGCCATGATATCAGTGCCTGCTCTCCTGATCACAGGCAATTATTTCTCCCACGTTGTAGGAGGCTGTGAATATAAATATAGGTAAATATAGTTTTGCCCCTTTTCCCTATTGTTCCAGAAAAGCTTGAATTCTCTCTGCTGCATTTGGTATTAGCTGTCTTGCAGAGCTTGGTACAATGTATAACACTTTTAGGGTTTTTTTTTTAAATGAGACTTTATTCTCCCTTCTATTTGTGGACTTCTAGTGTACAGATTGACATTTTCTCAAAGTTATTCAGTATGAGATAATTAGGGACATTGAAGCATGAAGTTTGGGGGAAAATGGAAAAGGAAGGCTGATTCACTGGCTGTATATCACTTCTTTAGGGATGATATTTACTGAGCACTGAGATTCAACACGAGCTCTCTGCATTCAGTTCTCTAACTTCAAGGCTTTGTTTCTCTTGTTTGATTTGTAAGGGATTGGGAATCAGCATAATGGAGCTTTTTCAAAAATAATTGCTCTCTGCATTAAAACTGAAATATTTGCTTACAATGACATTTTGAGAAAAAGTTTAAGCCCGTATGAATTTGTGAGAATTGGGTGATGTGACTTAAAAGGTTTATGAATATATCTTAAGAAACTTATTTAAATCTTTCCTGAAAAATGTACAGAACTTTTTTTTTTTTTTTAGGCTAATCCCCAGTTTATTCATTAAATAAATGTTTCTGCAATTTTCAGTGGCTGAGGAAACAAATCCAAAAACTACCAAGAGTCAGCCTGTTATGACAGTCCTGAGTTCTGTGGTCACCAGTCAACTTCCATTGATATATCCAGGTCCTTTTTTTGGATAAGAAGTGCAGGCGGCTGTGGGCAGGGCTGGGAACAATGAGCCAATGACAAAAAGTGTTTCAAACCAGTGTCCCTTTAGTTGCTAAAATCAGAGTATATTACATTAAATTCACAGTGGTCAGATTCATGTGACAGGTAACATGATGTGACTAATTTATCTGATGCTCAGATTTTCTTGTGTCCCATCAGGACACTTTATATTTCCCAGTATATGCTGGGATATTTAGAAGCACACTCCACCTGTCCCATGGGGCAGGGTGTTTGGGAGGGAAAGGAACCATACCTGTCACTTCTCTGCCTCCACCAGGAGGGAAAGAGCTGGGAAATCTCACCTAACTTCTATCCAAAGGAAAGAACATCAGCATCATATACATAATTTCTAAAATTTGCTAGTGGCATAAACATACAGGGGTAATTCACAAGGAAGGCACCCTAGGCAAGACCACATTGATGGAGCTTTTTGCAAAGAAATAGAAAAAAGCAAATAGCTTTGCTGCTCAGTGCAGCAGCCTGGGAGTTCAGCTGGGAGCTGATTAATCTGGGGAAAGCAGGGTGTGAGTGCAGAGTGAGCAATGCCACGGTCAGTGCCAAGGCAGAGCACTGCCTCTGGAACCAGCAGAGCTCAGGGAAACCCCTGCGTCCCCTGGCAGGTTCCAGAGCAGGAGACCTCGACTGGAGCTGCAGATCTGCCAAGGAGCTGGGGAAGAGCCCAGCCCTGGAGGGACAGGGTGTGCTGTCAGTCCCAGGGGCTGCCCTGCCTGGCACTGTCCCCAAAGGGCTCAGCCTGTGGAGCCTGGGCACTGCTCTGTCCTGTTCTGTTCTCTCCTGCTGCTTCCCTGTGTGTGCACCCACTGCACAGCTATGTGAGGCTGCACATCCCTGCCTATTCCCTTCAGGGTCTCTACAGAGCTCTTTGCCACAAACTGTTTTATTTATTTAGAAGATGTTGGTATTGCTTTCTGCCTCCAGCTTCCTGTGGCAGCAATTTTTATGCAGATTTTTTGGAGTTTTTTGTTTGGTATTATTATTTTATTTTGGTATTATTATTTTATTTTGGTATTATTATTTATTTTGTATCATTATTTCTTCTGCTCTGAAGATGAACCTTCTATCCAACACTCACCTAATGTAATAGCCCTTGGTACTTTTCCAGTGAAGGAAGCCAGACACCAGCCATTCCCTTCTAGTCATTCTCTGCCTTTCTCACATCTTTCTGTGACAGAAGCAGCAACAAAAACAGATTTCACCCAATGGAATGGTGAGGAGAGTTGCAGCATCTCTTTCTACTCCAAGATGGAGCTGCATGACTACTAACTGGAAGCAATTAATACCATCACAGTTGCCATGGTCTGAGAATTTTATCTTGTCTTGATTGGATATTTGATTGTGTCAGATAGAACAAAGCTGGTTGAAGAAAAATCCATACACATTCATAATTCGAGCCAAAATGTGAATATCTCTTTAGTAACAATTGCAGATGTGAATGTATAAACCTAGGCTGTGTTTCTGCATCACCTAAGCTCAGATAGGATAAAATATGTGCCAGGATTCTAAATCTTTGAGGACAGGGACCACCTATCTTTTTCTTCTAGAGACAAAATATGCCTTGAGTATTTAAGGAACTTCACTCTACTACTATCAACAGGAATTTCACCTTGTAGTAACACCTCACCCAGTAACAGCATACCATTCAAGTTTTGCTAGCATGAGCAATCACTAAAAGAGAATTTCAGAGCCATGCATGTGGTGGTGGATTTTAAGCTAATCCCCAAAGAGGAGAGTGTAAATATTACTATGTGATTTCCCTGACCCTTGTAACAAAATGATAGCATAGCAAAAATGGCTCATAATAATCCCTAGACTTAATATCTGAAACAAAAAAAAAAAAAATCAATGTAGAAATCTGAATAATGGTTATGTTTAAGGAACTCTATCCTCCCCAGTGATAAGCAAGAATAAAAGGTAAAATTTATCAGACACACTATTGGGAATTCATTGAAATCTGTTCTGTGGGAAGTGATGTGGGCAGATATCTTCCCCTTGCAGATCCATAAAGCAACTTTCATAGAAATAATTTAAACTTGTCAATTCTACTGCTACAATGAGAACATTGCCAGTTTTTTATGAGCTAGAGTTGCTGAAATTCTGCTGCTTGCTATTGCAAGCACTTGATCAGTCCCTTTGAGTGGAATTTTGTCTGCAGCCACAAGCAACTTGGGTTCTTCACAACAGGAATAAAAGCATTGCAACTTGCAGTTAAAACTAGACGTTTTTTTTTTCTTCCCTGGAGAGGAGCATAGGAAAATTATAATTAGGTTTTTGTTGACATATCCCTGATTTTTTTTTTTTTTCTTTATGAAAATGTTAGGAAACAAAAATTGTTCAGTGAAAATGGGTATCTCAATTACAAAAAAAGGTACTGTAGAAGCAAAAACATTAAAAAAATTATTTATCCTCAAACTACCTGGTTCTCAAATGTAGTCCATCCCCCTGAGAAAAATTAATTTTGATTTATTTAGCTGTGAGGAAAAGCAGCCCTTGGAACTCCCTTGCTGGCTCTTTCCTCTTGGGATTTTGCTACCATGGTTTCCATGAGATTTGCTGGCCATTTCTGCAGATATCTGGAATGTAGATCTGCTTTGAAAAGAGCAGGTCTAGAGAATGAATTAGTCTGTTCAGGTGCACCTCACACTCTTTCTTTGCTTGAAGAAAATTTCCTTTGAAGGCTGAAAATAATGGCTTTTTTCTGTCAGATGACACCAAACACAAACTGTGTCTTGAGGTTGTTATGATGATTCTCTGCAATCTCTTGGCCTGGTTGCCAGCTTGGAAACAGGGCTGCAAACACAGAATATCTGTTCTGGTTTTGTTCTCCATGTGGCTGATACCTTTCCTTCCTGCCCTAGAGAAATCTCACTGCCTGTATATAAAACACATTGCTGATTTCTTTGAACTTCATTTATTTACATTCTCAAAATCCCTTTTAATCAGGCTATTTACTAAATTTGTGTTCTCCAGAAATAGCATGGCATTAACTTGTGACAAATGACATTTCATCTTGTGACATCTCTCACTTAAATTAGTTTCAAGAGATTTTGAGTAAATTTGTGATTACATTAAGCATGGGTTTTAAAGGAATATTTTGCCATCCAGCATTCCATGTAGTAATGAGGTAGAAACCCTTTCCATCTCACCTTCCTTTGGCAGTATGCAATGAGCTCAGTGACTGCAAGGGCTAAACCATTAAGGTTTTGCACAGAAGAACTAGAAAAGTGGAATCACAGAGCCTTAAGAAAAAAATGTGATAGAAGCATGTCACAATAAATCCAGGTTCTTAAGGGCCTGTTAAGGGAGTGGGAGGGAAGATCCCTAATAATCTCTACATATTTGACAGGTATCAGGGGGAAGTGTGTATCACTCAAGTGCTGTCTAATCCTGCTTTGGAACCTTAATAATCTGTAGGATTTTATGCATTAAGTAATTTCTTCTCTATTGTTGAAAATAGTGTTTAAAAACCATTAAAATTCAGCAGTTTAAAAGTAAACATTAAAAAACGAGAAAGAAATTGGTTGTGGTTAAGTAGGGAGATTCTGAATTAAAATATTAATTTTCAAAAGACCTAAGAGAATGAGACATCAACATGCCTTCATTTCTCACCATGTAGGCAAAAAAGAGGCCATGAAAAGGCCTCTAAACCTAAAAATCTTTGGTGTTAGGTGTTGCTTACAACCCTCTGTCTGAGCCAGGAGAAATCCTTGCTGTGAGGTCCAGAAAGGAGATTTTGTGCCCCTCTCACAGCAGCCAGCGTTGATCTCCTTCCCCCCTGGTGAAAGGCCAGACCCTGCAGCTTCTTCCCAAGAGCAGTGTGGCCAAAAATCCCTGCAAGAGGGAAAGGCTGAGGCTGACACTCAATGTGTGTGCTGTGTCCCCTGGACAGACAGACAGACAGACAGACAGACAGTGCCTGAGTGCCCTGAGGCAGCAGTGGGCTGGCAGCTTCCCCAGCCCCAGAGTGGGCTTGCTGTGCAATTCAAACATTTTATTTTATAGCAGAAATCTCCTGCATACCCTCCTACCACTGGCAGCAAGCTCTCAGGCTGCCTGCTAGGTGAGCAGGGAGCTTTATTTAGCCCAGACACACAGAAATATAATGTCTTTCCTATTCCCCAGCACTGTAACTCTTTGACTGACTAAAATGTCACTTAAACTAACTACTATTCAAGCTGCTGATATTCTGCTATCAAAGGTTTCAGCTGTGTGTCACCACATATATCAAGGATTCTTTAAAAAAAAAAAATGTATGAAGAGGCAGTCGTAGTGTCTACCCTAAAATCTTGTAAAAGTTTCCAGATCTCAAGAGATTATGAGAAATCAGAGAAATGTGAGGGTTCTTTTAATAGCAATAAAAGTCTAGTTTGATTTTTATTGATTTTTTTTTTATCACTTCAGTCTTCAATTTGCATTTGTGTTACTTTTTCTGTCTTTTCTTCAAAATCACAGGAAATTAAATCTATTTGAAAAACAGTGAAAAAAGGGAAAGCCAAGGCAGAAGTGTTAACTGGTTTAATGTTGTTGAGCTTAAAACTTCAAATATTTTGAAAGCCAGAAAGAAATATGATGCTGTTCCCTTTGTTTGGAAAAAGAATGAAATCCAATTTACCAACAAATAGCTCAGTTAATTTAAAAAGTAAAAAATATTGTTAATTAGGAAAAAAAAACCCACGCACACTGAAAAAACCCCATTCAGAAAAGAAATAATGAACAGCAATTTACCATTCTTATTCCACTTGCATGTAGTTATTCCTTCTTTTTCTTCCCCCATAGATACTCTTTTTATGAAATGATTGTGTTTAACTTGAAAGAACCTTAAAATTAGTCACTTTGTCAAATAACCACATGTAAGCACCAGGGAACAATCAGGCTGTGGTAAAGAAGTCATGCTTGTTTGTGCTAGGACTTCTGATGTCACTTGCTGGAAACCCTTGTTGCAGCTGGTTTTTGTTCTGATGAATCCATCTCTATCTTCCTTTTAACAGTATAACAAAAAGGCACATAATTTTAGACTTCAAAAGTCATTCTTTACATTTAAGTTTGTTTTGGTTTGCTTTTGGGTTTGTTTCTATGTCCTTGCCCTTGACAAGCAGTCAATCTTCAGTACAAGCTTTATGATTTATAGCTCATACAAGTGGATCAAAAAAGCTTGTGAGGTTCAGGTTGTTATATCAGTCTTCTCCAGAACTACAGGATATAAATAAACATAGAAAATTTAGGCTGAATATGATAATAAAAGGCCACATATCTTGACTTCTGCATTTAGCTACTAAAAGGCAGAAAAAAACATTGAATATGCATGGAAATTTCAACTCTAAAGTGAGAACTTTATTTATGAATCCCCTGAAAGCCTTCTTAAGACTATTACAAGTGTGAACAAACAGAAATAATTCTGAAATCAAATGCTATTTGCTAACTCATTTGAAAGGTGAGGCACTGAAAAGATTCTGAGTAGCAGGAGGACTTTGCATGTTGGAAGAGTCCATGGCTTCTACTATCTTTAAGGCTTGATTTGCTCTTCTTTATGTTTTCCATGCCACAGTGGTTCTGATAAGAAAATATAAATCAACATAAAAGGACACACATCTACAGTTACTTGTTTGGGAAATATATCCCAAAATAGGCTTGTAGGAACCATATTTATAACTAATTTTTCAAATACAGTTAAATTGAGAGGGGTAACTATATAGCTGTTCCTCTCACATGTGCAAAGTTCAAGTTTCAAAGTTCAAGAATTTTCATAGTTGTATAAAACTCAGAAATAAAACCACATCAAATGTTAGAATATGTTGGCCGTGAGAACACTGGGAAAAAAAATCTTGAAACTTGAGTAGCAGTTTTAAAAATAGGTATTTCTCATAGAGAAGTCCCAAGAAAAAATTCCACCCTGGAAGGCAAAATAATAATTTGTTTCCAGCTTGCTCCCTGCCAGCATGTCAGGTACATATTTTTGACCTCTTCAAGCACAGCCTTTTTCAGCCTAAAAAAAAAAAGCTGTCTGGGTGCAGCAAACTGCTGTTTGGAGAGGCAATGAGCTCATGTGGAGGAAGGAATTTATCATGGGCAGGTACCTGCACAAGTGGCCAGGAACCACCAGCCAAGCTTTTTGTAATCCTTATCCAAACTTCTGACAAACCTGATGGGACTTGGCTGGCCATTCCCCATCAGTGTAAACTATTTCATGTTCACCAAAGTTTTCTCTGCCTTGCTCTGATGTTTAGGTGACTCATGTTACAGCAGGAAGGAGTAACTCATGTTACTTCAGAGAGAAGAGTGCTGGAAGGTGGAAAGTGAAGAGGAGAAAGTGGTTAAATTTTTTCACCTGAAAGTGTTTGGAGGGTGTTCGTGAGGTGGGAAACATAACTTCACTCACCAGGCAGAACTGAGCTTGTTGAGGATTCTGCTTATTTTAAGATGTCCAAATTGAAGACCAGCAGAGTTGTTTTGATCAAAATTATTTAATCATATGAGTCTTAAAATAGGCCAGAAATACAAAGTGATAAAGAAACAAAGGAGTCTGGGAATGAAATACTAAAGACTAAAGACATTGATCATAAAGTTGTGATTAAACATTTCTCTGTAGACAGAACAGCTTTTTTTTTTTTTTTTCCAGAACATATTTGTCCAATATATTTAGATTTTAATGTTTTCCTATATCTTTTTTTCTCATAAAAATATAGCTAAGAACAGAGAGAAGTGGTTCAAAAATACTTTTACACAGAACTTAATCTCCAATCAAATAATAGCCTCTGTGAGTGATGAGGAAATTTCAGTATTTCTTAAATAGCAGCAAAAAAAATTATCACATTCATATAAATTGGGGATTTTAAAATGAAATCTTATTTTCCATTACTAAAAGTGTTTTCAACTTTGTGGCTTTTAAAATTGAAGAGCTGTCAAGAAGAAACACCTTTAGGTAATGCATTGCATTTGTATCTCTCCAAAAGAGGTTGAATTCAGAGTATTGATTTACGTGGAAAAGGAAAAAAGCCCTTGCAGGGTCTCTAAACCTTTTACTTTTGCAGCTTTCTAACTTCAAGGCTTTATTGTATAGCAGATTTACATCTGACATTTGGAGTAAATTTCAAGAGGTCTCAGAAGAACCTGAGCTCTACAAGCTTTAAAGTCTAAGAGCAGAGTTGCTCTAGTCCAGACCTGCATTAAGGAAAGCAGGTCTGGGTAATTTGATGTTCTCAGACTTCAGATCTGTGGGCTGTTATATCCAATCAGTGTAATCATTGCAGTGTTATGCTCAAAAAAATGCTGTTCTACAGCACCATCACTGCCTCACTAACATAATAACAAATATGGGGCTTCAGTGATGTGGTGCAGTTTGAATTAGTTTGTATGGTATGAGTATACATAAACAAATATACTACACTTTTAATGTAATCTCTTTCAAGTAGGAAAAATAGCAATATGCCAACTTATGCAGACTGTAAAACCACTAAGTGAGCCATCAGTGTGTTTTATCAGTCCTGCCTCTTCCTATGAACCATACAAAATTCTGTGACCCTTCCAAAACCCTTCACAGCCTTCATCTATTTATCCACAGAGACCTCTGTGACTCTTATCTAGAGTCTGCTCTCACACTTGACTGGAGTCAGCATTTAACAGAGGAACCAGAGGCACCTACCCAGACACAAATCTGGCTTGTTATTGTTTTTATTTAAAGCTTTCCCTTATCTGTTCCCACTTCTCATTCACTTGTTGCTGGACTAATCCCAGTGCCTCTGAAGATTTTTCTTTGCTATGACAATAGTCTCAGTTTTCTGTAGTTCCCAAGGCAGTATAGCTGGACTGCAGATATATCTGCTTCTGGGCACATGGTTGTTTTTTAATCCTTTTTCATTCATCTGATTTGTGACTCTGCAAAATGAAAAGACGTATGTCTTGTTTGGGCTTCAGAGAGGGAAAATGCTATAGGAGAAGTAGGATTTTTGTGACTGTTTTTTTGGGCTCGCTCCCATTATTTTGACTGCATTACACTTTGGAGATTTTTTTTTTCTTTTTGTGTATCTGGGTAACCATCAATCTACAAAAATAGCATTCAGTCAGAGGTAATAAACAAAAAAGTTTGCTTTTTAAATTTTGATTTCTGCTTTTGATTTTTTTTTCAGTCCTATGTGATTGACTAACTCTCTAACTTTCCAACAAAAACATTCTAGATGTCCATGTTTTCTTCTTTGTGAGCCAAAGTGATAATTTTTCTCACACTGTTATATTTCAGCTGAAAAGAGCATTCTTGTATAGTAAAACCAGCAATGTGCATGGAATTTGAGGAGAATCAAAATAAAATAAGGCAGAGCAAAAAGGAAGGACATCCCAAAGACCTCATGCCAAAACCACTGTTACTGCACACCTCAGTTTCCCCTCCTACACAAATGTTATATGTTGCTTTTCCCTTTTTGCAAATGCTGATAGTATCAAGGCTCAAACACTTAAAATCTCTGGTTTGGGAAGCATTGTGACAGAGCCATATATTTTCTTGAGCTTGAACCTTTCAAAAGTTGAATAATATGTCCTTCTTGAATATAAAATAGAGAAATAAGAGTAATACTACTTTTTATTATATTTAAATAACTTGTTTCAGATCAGGAAACATCTCTGCTGATTAACTTGACTATCACATTGTCTACCTTTCATCTGCATCTTGTTCTTGTGATAATTGCAATATTCAGCATGCATGTTTGTCTTTGATGGCTGTTCAGCTGATGTCTCAGTTGCAAGAGGGTTCCCTCTGCAGCAGATTGATATTTTGTTGATCGCCTGGTTATTATATTGGCATGGTTTGCAAAAGAACAAAAAAAGTTTTTTAAAATTACCAAAATCAATTAGTCCTTTTGTATTCAGTGTCATGAGAATGACTAGTTGTGACTTGAGGAGGGGGGAAATTCAAAAGAGATTATCAAAACAATGATTCTTGGGGTGCCATAAGAAAGATTTGCTTTTATTCTGTTGTGATCATCTGAGCCTGGGAGCTTCTGTGTCTACTGTGTGCCTGTCTGTTCTGTGTGCAGAATATACAAGAGGTTGCCCATTCCAGTTGTTATGTGAACTTGCATTTTTTTCCACCAACCCCAGTCAAACACAGATTACCAGCTGTCTGACACTTCCTTCATGAACAAAGAGTTGGATCCCCCAGTAATTACTTTTACCATGACTTCTATGAGCCCCTTGTCAGGTCCAAAATTTGGATTAGAGTTGCATTTCTAAGAGCTAAAGGGCTTACCTGAGATATGTAGGATGTATGCTGGATGTGTTCATAGGGTTTAAAAGTGAAATGAACATCCAGGTTCCACAGAAGCAAGCAGAAAAACTGACACTAATGTCAGTAGAAGTTGGATAGGACTGCTAAAAAAATTTCCTAAGTCAAAATAGGACATTTCCAGTTATACCTACAAAGAAAAATGTCTCAGGAGAATTCCTCCCTGTAAAATAATGTTGCAATGTTTGGAGGTTTTGTATTTCCTTATTTCACACCCTGTATCTGACCTGTAGTTATTGTGCATAGCCAGATATGAACTAGTTTTAGAGCCTTGTGTGACATATCACTGTGTTGTTTAAAAAGATACCTGTAAGAATATTTAGGTCAAAGAGTTTTCTCACAGTTTTGCAGTGAGTGTTGTACATAAAAGAATAATGTAAATGTGAGAAATACTGCAGTTTGAGGCAATTTCAATGGGGAAAGGTCTTTGTATAAATCACCAACATATTTCAGATGGTCTTCATCTTATGCAAGTAAAAACTATCTAATGCCTTCACTTGGAATGGAACAACTTTAGAATTAGAGGAGTTTCATTAGTAGTTCCCTAATCACTCACAACAGCCATCATGGGAAAGGGGGTGAAGAAAGTATTCTAAAGTCCCTCAAAATCAATTGAAAGACTTTAATAAATTCTGTGGATGTTGAATAATTTGGAGTGAGCACTGAAGGGGGAGTGACAATTTCTCAGAAAAACTTAAACTTGCTTGAGTAAATCCTAAAGCAGATATTACTTTCTAAAAGTGCTCAGATCTCTTCCACGTTCAAATTTGGCTTGTCCTCACCTCAACACACTTTGAGGCAAAACATTTAATATGCCATTAAAACAGGAAAAGGGAAAATAGTTTTTTCTTTGTTCAACCCATCCTTATATATAGTAGGTACATAATGAGGACAGTCCAGAAGAGGATAATGATATAAAAAGCTAGAAAATGAGTAAAAAAAGAGAAATTGGAGATTTTCACTTTAGAAAAAGAAAATTCATAGGAATTTGCTATGGTGTTCCCTAAATGTGAAAAAAATCACTGAAAAGATGAAAAGAATAAACTTATTTCTGAGGATAACATGCTGAAATCTGCTACATGCAGTTTTAACTCTGAAGAAAGATTTCTACCAGTGAGTTGGGATTGCCAGGGGACATATAGGATCCAAAAGTTAGAAATTGACTGAGAGGAGAGTTGGGTAGAGCCAGTCTTTTTTCTATGTTACCCCTCCTATCTCCTCAATGTAACTAGTTATATCTCTTGACTTGAAACATAGTTCTTCTTGGGGTATTAATTACCTACCACCTGCCAAGACCCCAAATTTTAAACAAGATTTCATTTTTTATTATCATGTTCAACTCCTACACTCAATTCTCTGTCTGTCTGTGTATTGGTTATCCAAATCCTCATTAAATCAGTGATTTTTAATTCTTTTTATATCAATGTACAAATTCCAAATCTTCTTTTTATTAAGCATATACCCTGCAAATTTAGAAAAGTACTAATTTTGTTAAATTATCTTTATCATGCTGAGGTTGCTGCTTGTTGGTTCTGGATTTGCTTGTATTGCTGTTCAATGCAGACAGTTGACCTGATTTTTATCAATTTTTTCTCAAAATAATTTTTCATCTAAAATTTTAAAGTAATTTCCATTTAATTTTGTACACATTATTGTCTTTGGCTGCTAAGCACCAGACAAAGTAAGATTAATCCTCTATAAAAGGAGCAAGGGGAAAAATAGGAAAAAATGTCCCCTTGAACTTATTATCAGACAACATGTGCATTTTTCCCAAACTCTTGCCTCTTACATTATGCAAGCTCAAAAATTATAATAGCATCTAATGTTTCCTAACAAGAATGTGCTGTTTCTAATGCATCCAATTATCACAGTGGCAAGATAAAAAAATTAATTTTTTTCTTCATTATCTTCCATAGTGCCAAGTATTTTAAATCCATCATGTATATGAATTGATCTGAATTCATGTTTTAATGCTTTATATGGACAATTGTCCCAGATCCCCCAAAACTCAAATTCAAAAGCAGCAGTAAGTTACAATCCTTATTGAGCTGAAATTACACCCTCATGACAGCTTTTCACACGTTTTTAAATAATTTCATCTTAACCTTTAGCAAAATTTCAAAGCTAAGTATAAATGTGGGCAATGAGTTTTCAAACACATTATTTAGAGCTTCTCTAAGTAGGTTTATTAAGCACTGGTAAAAGACCATTCTGATATGAAAATACTGAATTT
Source organism: Erithacus rubecula (assembly GCF_903797595.1). Taxonomy (NCBI): domain Eukaryota; kingdom Metazoa; phylum Chordata; class Aves; order Passeriformes; family Muscicapidae; genus Erithacus; species Erithacus rubecula. The sequence continues at coordinate 24,261,055 of NC_136659.1, forward strand.
AGAATTAAGCATCTCAACATTTTGGACAATTTCTTTTTTATTGGTGCTTTTTGGGTTTTTGCATGTATAAACTTGATGCCAAGTTTAAAACCTAGGTGTGGAGGATAATTCATATGTTACACTTCCTCTTTTTGTTGGAAATTATTTTTCTCACAGAGGGTAATTTCCAGAGGTTCCCCAGGCTCTCAGATGAGACCACCAAATGATGCTGCCTTGGAAATGGGAGTTCTGGTCTCAGAGTCAAGTCCCCAACACTGGCTCACTGCTGACTGAAATCCCAGAAACTGTGATTGGAAATAGGATTGTACATCTCAGATGTGCTACTTGTGCTTAATTCAGTACAGGTGCCAAAGAACTTACTATTTTTATTTGACATTAAAAAATTGAAAAAGGAATACCAGAGGTGAAGAAGCAGCCATTTTGCCATTTCAGTTTATTAATGTGACAGCTCTTCAGGGGTTCAGAGAAGGAATACTGAGAAATACTGAGGAATACTGGGAAACAAATTCTCCCTGTAGGTGCCCTGATACATAACTATGTTTGGTAGTTGAAAGCTTGACATGGTATAGCTGGCTGAAAAGCTCTTGCTCCATGCTCCTTTTTCATTTAGGAGGGATATGGCTTTTGTTTGGGGGAGTTCCATTGATAGTAGAAGGGTATAAAATTGACCTACAGAAAGATTTCTGTGTCCAGCAGACCTGACATGAGCAGGAGAGTCAGGACAGTTCGGGGGCTTTAGACTTGGAGGGGATATGATTTGAGTAAGGTCAACAAATACCAGCATAGTAAAAAGAATTCCGAAAGCAGACTGATGATCTGCATCAGAAAACTGCACATGATGGAAGTTGAAGACTTTTGATTTTTAATAATAAGTTCCCAATGTTTATTTGAGACAAAAGGTAGTTTAATAATTGGAGTAATTAATCTAGAGATAGGCTGAATTCTCCATCCCTGGAAATCAAAGATTAGGAACCTTTTGAAAAGCAGATAAAATTAGAATTACAGCTTTGATGTAGAAATACAGACAAGAGTTGACTCATATTGTCCAAAGTACAAATTCACAATCAAGAGTAAATAAATGAGTCAAAGTTATTTAGCCTGTAATATGGAGGATCCTGGAGGCAATTATCAGCTGACACTTCAGTCTTTAAAAGTGGTGTCTGTACTGCTACTTTAAATCATGATTTGGCTTTATTAACATATTAACTATCAGACTGCTGTCTGGAATTCTATTATGTTAGCCTTTTTTATGGTACAGCTTTTTCTCTATTTTTTGTTACCTTTCCATGTCCTAGTGATGTCTTGCAATGATAAATAAATACAAAATTAATTTTAATAGATTTGTTTTATTTAGTTGAAAACATATGCTCATAGCTTATGGGAATTAGTTCTCTAAAAATAAGTTAAAACCAAATTGTTCTGATTCCTGATATGACATTTCAGAGGTTGAAATCTAATTTAGCCCTACTAAGAATCCAGGCCACAAGTGACATGTTTTCATATCAGATTACCTAAATTCAGCAGCTGAGAGCCACCACAGACAAATGAGACAAAGTATGGTCAGGCAGGTCACTTCCCTGGAGAAGCAGTGCTCTGCAACTTCTTACTGCCTTCAGTCCATGTATTTTTTCATTACAGGGTATCACTTGTACTCTTTTGACAGATACTGCCAAAATTGCTGTTTGTGTTAAGTGTAATAAATTCTGTCCAACTCATAGTGCTCTGGGACCTGTCACTAAGTCACTTAAAAATCCTTTGAAAAGCATTTTTTATGTGAAAGTATTTGGGATATATCACAGACTCAGCAACCAAATGAAAATAAAACCTGTGACTTAAGCAAAGTAATAACTTGAGGATCTCTAAATACCATACTTATGTCCTTTATTGACCTCTGGCATAGGAAATAGAAGTACTGTACTTGCTGGGTGGTCCTTTCAACTCTACTGGAAGCCAAATTCCAGTGTAAAATATAACTTAATTTTAGAAGTGAATTTTAAAATACATTTTCTTAGGAACAACACTGCTGTGATTGACCTTGAAAGATTTATTTCTTTATAAACTGACTCTAAAACATTATGCCATTTTTTTTTTTTTTTTTTTCCCAGTGCCTGAAGCTGAGATGTATAAATGTTAGTTTTCAGCATTATTATTTGTTCTGCAGAGTGAACTTATTGAGTAATTATATCTACCAGTACCAGTAGCTACCATCAGCTGTCACCCAAACAGAATTACTGGGTGAAACAGTCCTCCACAGAAGCCTCTTTCAGTTATTCTTGTGTTAAATCACACTGTGTCACTCCCAAAAATATCCCACAACCAGTTGTGTGCTGCATCCTAAGGGAAAGGGAACTGTAAATCACAATGGTTTCTAGATAAAACAGAAATGATGGCAGTATCATCTTTCCTCCAAACTCTTTCTGGGCTCCTGTGATCCTTGCAAAGAAGTGACACATTTGTGTGGTCCCTAGCAAGTGCTGATAACAGCTTGCTTGCAGTGTAAAGGTGCCACTGGGAAATCTCAGAGATAAGCAGCAGTTCAACTCTTGAAGGGTCACACGTGTTAGGTGAATTATCCACTGGCATTTGGGCACAAGCCTTGCCTCTGATTACTGCATCAATCTGTCATACATAAAAGGGAGGATTGCCAGGGTTTTCCATGTTACCAACCAGTGCAGAGCAAAACAAGCAAACAAAAAACCCAAACCATCAACAACAACATAACAACAAAAGAAAGATGTGGGAGCTGATTTGATGCCCTCCATGAGAGCTCTCAAATCCCATGTCTGCATGGCAGGTGTGCCAGCAGAGAGGCTCCTGCAGGTGGCCAGCCCCAGCCCCTCATCTCTGCCTGGGGCTGATGGAGCACCAGTGGGACACTCTCAATGGCAACTGGCCCATGGCTTTGGCCACAGGCAGCTGCTTCAGCACACACAGTGCCCTTGAGACACCACCTTGGGCCTTCTCCTCTAAACATGAGGAAAATTTACACCTAGAAGGTGCCACTTGAGTACATTTTGATAATTATTCCAGCCTGCTCCAGTGCCAGCTGTACTCATCCACTGTCTCATGGCAGCCCTGGATTTTACCAACATAATGCATTCCACGAGCAAAATGCTCATGTGAGAACAGTTCTCTAAGGATTTTTCTAAACCTTCTTGAACACTGATAGCTGTGGAAAGGTCAGTGCACTCAGCTTCTGAGTGCCATATAAAGCACTAAAGAAATACTGGGCAAAACAATTCCTGTCCACAGTCAGACACCAGCACAAGTACTGGCAGCACACATTCCCTGTGGCAAGGACCTCGTGTACCTTGAAGTTTTCTATCACACCAGATGCATGCACAGTTCTGCTTTGATTTTGTGTGAGACACGCTTGTTCCATCAGATATTTTCAGATGGGAAACTTATAAGAATGCTTGCTGTTCTGTGTGATAGCAGCAGGGCTTTGTTTGCCTCCCTGTGCTTGAATAGCCTGAGGAGCTCACAAATGTGTTTGATTTGCATTGAGTGAAGAATCTTGGAAACTGCTGGGAGGAGCAATGAGAAGCACAAGTTAATGCAGCAAACAATTGGTTGATGTGTAACTCTCATCTTGGAAAACTAGATGGTTTTATTTAGTTCTCCTATGATGGCATATTCTTGAGCTGAGATCAGAGACAGATAGCTCAAAGCATTTTGTAGATTGCAACAAATAGCTTACAGGTGCCTAGAGTTCATCCCTCATTCCAGAAAAAGTTTGAAATGTGGGGTTTTGCAGCCAGATCCACCTGCAGGTGCTCTGAAGACATCTTCTGCATGCAGATTCCAGTGCTTGATTTATCTGCAAACATCTGGAAGCCAACACACTTCACTCCCTCATCTCATGACAAAGCAGATCTTCCACTGGGAAATTAAATGTAACTAGCCCAGTCTCTAGAGTATTTCTTGACAAGCATTTGTGGACTGTCCTCTGGAGACTTCCAGAGTCTCACAAAAGATTAAAAAGGGACGTCTACCACATCCTTGGAAATGCTGATTGAAAATGGTGGATCAGTGATTATACTGAACATGGATAAAAAGTAGTCATCTATCACTGGTGGTTAATCTCTTTTTCAGAAAGGAGGGCATATTAATCAGAATCAGAATGCCTGAAGTTAGGTACTCTTTAAATGACAGTATTGGCACCTAGACATGCATCAATAAGGCAATTTTAATGTGTCTTATATCATTCTGCCCAAATTATTTCATTGGTTCTTCTATCACCCTTCTAAAAACTTATCGATCTCTTATTTTCCTTTATAGTTGTTTTATGCCAGGATGTTCTTTGTTGCACATGAAATGATGTTGCAAGTTTCCAATGCTGTTTTAATTTCACCAAGATTTTTGTTTGTTAAGTTACAATCTCAGAGTGTAAATAGGTAGTGAATGTAATGGACTTGCTTTCAGCCTGTGTCTCTCAGTCCCTGGTGATGTTGTTGTTAAAGTAGTCTCACTTGGAAAATCTAGAATTTTTCTTAAATTGCTAAACAGTGCTGAAAAGAAGTCAATAATATTTTTTTCTATTTCTAAAGGAATGCGAGTAGGGGAAAAGTAATTTTATACAATTTTTTACATTTTTCTTTCCTTTTTTGGAATTAACTTCAATTAACTTCATTTCAAATTGTGAAATTTTCACTTTTCAATCTTACTGCTCTTTCCCCTAATTAACATCAAGAACATGATGAGAAAACATGGCTGTGTGCAAGTTTCAAGCAGCCCTGAGTGCTAGCTAAGGGTAAAGGCAAAGGGACTACTTCAGCAGATCATCACCTCTGACAGAACCCAAGGCAACTATAAACTGTTGAAAAGGACATAACCCAATTTTCTACTTTGTTTGTTTCCTTTCTTAGCAGTAAAAGGGCATATAAACACTATCAACATTTCAGGCTCTGGAAAATGTCTCCAAGACTTCACACAGGAGATGAAAAAGTGCTGAAACTTTCTCCTCTTGCTGTATTGGCAAATATCTTCCTGCAACCAAAGGTCATTCACAGTAAAATCAGGGGCTGGCTGAACGTGGCATATTTAATAGGTCAAGCTGGCATGGAATACATGATTCATTTTGTAATGAAATTTAGCCTTTTTTTTTTTTTTTTTCCCCTGTGCTGGCTGAGTGATGCAGCTGTTTTCTCATTTGGCTTGCTCCATTTGAAAGTCCATTTGTAGATTTCTCTTCAAGGTAAACATGTCCAGATCATTAAACCTGCAAACACCATTGTTAATAAAATAGCCTGCTTGATTCCACACAAAAAAAAAAATGTTTTGCACATGGGCTATTTTCCTTGTATGCAAATATGTCAAGAGAGTACACATCAGTGACATTACAGGAAAAGCTTGACAAATTACTGCTCTGGACCTGAAGAAGAAAAATACCTCAGAACTCACTATTTTCAGGGCAAAAGGATGAAAAGAATGGTTAGCAGTTCCCCATAAGTACTTAAAGAGGTGGGATTAGTCTTTCTGTCACTGGGAAATTCACAGCTAGCACAGCCAGTTGTAGCTGGAACCTGCAGTTTCTTAGGCTGAGAGGACACTGGCTGCTAATTCTGAATCAGTTCAGGCAGTAATCTGCAGTGTAGCAGAATGGCAGAGTCAATATGACATGTGTGATGGTGTATCTTGCAGCAAACTAGAAGGCTTTGGATATGAAGTATGTTCCAGTGTAATTTACAATCTGCTCCAGAGTTGCTTTCATTGAAGAAAAAAAAAAAAGGGAAAAAAAAAATTAAAAAAAGAAGAAGAGTATTCAGCCTTCTACATTCTGTGCCATGTAACTGAATATAATATTTGAGGTAATTTCAAACAAGCATTTTGGCAATCAGGACCATATGCTCTGTAAATAGTCTATCAAAGTCAGAATGCTAATATGAGTTGTTGTTTGCTGCTGCTGCTGTTTTTCCCAAAAATCAACCTTTCATGCAGAGCCTTGACAATTTTGAAGAAATCAGAAGAAAGCACAGATTCTGTAACAAGTTCCATTTTAAGAGCTGTTTCTTTAATCTGTAAAACAAGTCATAACATACTCTGGAGTTATGTCTTTTAAATTAAACATTTGGCAAGATGCTGTGCTAAGGTACTCCATGATGCTAAATGAATAACAAATTCTCTGGGACTGCCTTTGTAATTGGATAAACAGACTTGCATGCCATCACAAAGACCTTAATTTACTACATTGTGTATTGGATTCAGTCATGAGCTGTCAATTATTTGCACTGTGGGTTGTTTCTTTTTTGTTCTTTGCTGTTATCTGTGCCTCAACTGTTGCCTACAATTTGTGACACAACTGCAAACTTCTGGCCTTTTGGAAAAATCCTCATTGAATCAGCAGTTTCTGCTGTGTGCTTTCAGGCTAGATCCTTCTCAGAAGTGTGTGTGTTGGTGTTTCTTGATGTCTGTTGCACATCCTAAAGTCTTCCCCCATTACAGCTGCACCCATTCCCCTAATCCACCTGTTGTTAACTTTTCTCTTGGAATTTCTTTCATAAAGGCAGAAAATTAAATCACCAGTGACTTTAAGGGAATTGTTATCATCTCATTGCTTGTATCCTGGTAATGGGCACAGCAAATTGTACTTTGCTATTTCTAAGAAACAAAAATGCAGGCTGTTGGACTTTGTTTAGAGGAAAACTCCTGGGATAAAGACTCATATTGTGGGGTTAGTTCAGAGTGTGTGACAGACTTTATCACATTAAGAGGCAGAAAGGAGTACAGCAGATTTCAAGACCCAGAGATGATGTTTTGATCCCATATTTTCCCCTTGTTATTATGTAGGTCACATAGTCACCCATTTGCTTATCATGTATGTTTATCAGCTATTTCTTAAGCTGCACAGATGTGGATTTGGGATAAGAGGAGTGCAACACAGTCTCACATCTGTAACTCTATTATCAAAACATCAGATGTAGGTGCCTTCCTGTGTCACACAAGAACTTCACTTACCAATGAAGAATTTCTCTGCCTGTGGCTACCCAGCCCTCTGTGCTTCTCTCTATGTTCTTGTATATCTTTTCCATTTCTACAAATGGGAAGAAATCAAAATGCACAGTGACTGTATACAGTTTGCATACTATACATACCATAATTTCTCTAAAGGTGACATATTGACAGTGTATGTAATTTATTTATCTGCAAAAGGTGTGAGATGAATTCCAGAGGAGTCTGCATTGCTAGGAAATAACTCTCCCTCAAACACACACCAGCTGCTTCCCTTTTTCACTGAGGTGTTTGCATCATGTCACCACCTGACATTATTTGCCCTGGAGGCTCCAGGAAGGAATAGAACGGTTGCCATGTTAATTAGAGGAGAGTGATAAAACCTGATGTTTTATTTATTTTCTTGAAGAGGGATTTGTGCTTCTTATCTTGTTTTATGGTAATATTTTCATGATGAATTTTTTGAAGTTTAGCTCAGAATCAGTTCTCCTGAGGAGCAAGAGATACAGCAAATTACAGAGGCCTTCAGTGCTGGAGATTTCTCAGTAAAATTAACCCACCCGTGACCGCAGTTAATTAACTGTCATCACATGCTCAAGGACCCTAACTTGGCTCCTGATGTTACAGATAGAATTAGACATGTGCACTGTTAAAGCATTTATCTTTGATGACTGAGATGGAATCTGTGCTGTGATTAAAACCACTAGTTCACAAAAGCAGCAAATACCTGGCACTTGCAGCAAGTTATGCCAGGAAATGAACAGAGTTGTCTAGGTCCATTTCACAGAGGTGCAAGATCTGAACACCTTTGTGGATATTTGGCCTTTGGCCAAAAAAAAAAAAAAAATTGTTTTTTGGCAGAATTCATGGAGTGTGGTTATTGCATTGCTGTAACCAAGGATAAATCTGGATGTGAGAGTGACCTGTGGCAATCAAAAGAACACAACTCCCCTCTTGGAACAGGCTGGACTGGAAAGCTAAGCAGACAGAGAAGAGCAATTGTGGATTTTTTGGTCTCAGATTTGTCATAGTTCAAGGTTAGGCCTCAGATTGGGCTGTCACACAAAATGGCATCTTTGGTGAAAATCAAAGTTTTAATCCCTTCCTTGTGAATTTCTAGAAAAATTATTTAAAGACCAAAAATCAAAGACCTGACTTTTATGGATATCTTGCTTTACGGATCCATTTTAAATGAATAATTTGTCTTGGTATTTATATTATATTAGTTTTTAAGACCTCCAAGCATGCACATGGTATAATCTTTCAAAATACTGCATGTAATTCAACTAGAAGATACAATTTCCAGAAATATCCATAGCACAAAAGAAATCTTAGGTTGTGTCCTGGTTTTATACATGGGAAAATAATCCTGAGCAGGATTCTGATTGTTGACTGGGGCTACTTGAAGCAATTGCATTATGAATGACAACAAAACCACTAAAAATTGTTATTTATTAGTATCACATATCAACAAAAATACCTCTGAAAACACCTTTCTTATTTCAGTTTTTTACTGTTTGTTTTTGTAGTTTCTACTGAAAAAGAAAAATTTGGTTTAACTTTAAGGTCTTTGCCCTGGCTGTGATTTCAATAAGAAGGTTTTTTTAAATGCAAATAGCATATTATTCACAATTTTTCAGTGTCTTGTGCATGATTACATTGTCAGCTTGCCTTCTGTACTTGCTGTCTTGCTGCTAATAATGTTACAGATCATATAATGAAGTTAATAATGAAAGCAACTGTGTCACTTTCATCATCTGTACCACCAGTGTACACAAATTAATAGAGACTGCTGCAATAATTTTGGAGACTTGATAACCCACCATGTGTGAGAGGCTTAACCCATAAGGTGTGCAGGCTTTTGGTCATGTTGCACCATTCTTCTCCAAGTCCATTTCTTCCTGAGAAAAAAAGAAGAGTTTTCATACTGTTTCCTAAGGGTCTATCTTTATATTTTATTAAAGTTATTTGGAAAAAACAAAGCTAGTCAGACCAAAATGTTACAAAGACTTTTTTTTTTTTTTCTCTAATTGTCACAGACTTGAACAATATGCTCTTGCCAGCAATTAAAATGCATCACTTTACAGAGCTGTTTATGAAGCACGTGAATTACTTGGAATAGGTTTCATTATGGTGATTAATATGCATGACACTGCATCCCAATATGAAACCTATCAAGCCTGGCTTGTTCATTTTATTGTTTTTGTTGTTATTGTTGTTCTGATAGAATGCCATTTAAAAGCAAAACCACCCCCACCAAGAAGACCTCTGTGTCTTTTCAGAAGCCCAATTTCTGTTCATATTTCCAAGTTGTGATCATGTTTTTGAAAAGCTAATTTGTGTGCATAATACCTTTATTATATACACTTCATAAAGAGCAATTGGGTTTACAGTATACATAGAAATGATTTTCACACATTTGGGGTTTTGAGCTTTATGATAGACACTGAGGGTTTCCTTAAAACACCTTCAGTTAAGACTGGCAGGGGATATGTACCCATAGACCTTGGGTTTGCATCTGAACAGCCCTGACCCCAAGTGAAAAACAATTTGAGTTGGAACTGACAAGATTTGCTTCTTTCTTCTGAAAGTCCTGTAATTCTGTGAATGCTGCCAAAACCTTGACCCCCGATGGGTATTTATATCCTTTTGTGAAACAAGAAGGAATCCAAAGTGTGGTATAAAGCATAAGATCTATGGAGTTTCCAGCTGGTTTGGGTTTCACTTTAAGTGTTCCTGAGTTTTGGTGAAAAGCACCTCAATAGCATTATGCCATAAAAAACTCCTTGTCAGTCAAGTTTCTGTAGACGTAACCTAGACAGGTTTTTGTCAAGTTTTTCTGATTTTGCTATAATAAAAAATGCTTGTCTAAGATTATAAGGAACAGAACTACTAGAAGGCTGCACACGTGCATGAGAAACTGAAATGCAGCTAAGGAAAATATTGGGCTGAAGGGAGCTTTTTAATTGAAATCTTCATCTTCCTTCATATACCCATCCCATTTTCATTGTGACCAGCGTGATGCTTTTGAGACATGTTAATATTTCAAAGGTGAGAAGGATACCAATAAAGAATCCAGATACTATATAGAATTTGCTGAGTGATCTTGAGGTCCTGAAGTAATGGAAAGAGGTCATGCATGCCAGAACTAATAAAAAATATTGGGCAGTATTGAGCACTATGAGGGAAGGAAAATACGTTTGGTGTTTTGCTCAGTCTTGGTATGACACACATATGGAAAAAAAGAGAGTATCATTCTACTATGTCTCAGTCAAAATGTTTACAACAGAAATTGCAAAGTATTAGCAGTAATATGCAAAGCCTGTACAGTTCTTAATTTCTGTATTGGGGTTGTGTGGCAAGTGGGGGCTACCATTTCTGTGAGAAACTGCTTTAATCTTCTCTGGTGTCTGTTGGAGTGAGTGCCAGATGGCCCCAAGGTGGACCTGCTGATGGCCAAAGTCTGCATCTATCTCAAACCACAAGGTTTTAGTTTTATTTTCTCCCTCCCTGTTCAGCTGAGGAGTTGTAGAGTGCCTTTGGTGAGCATCCTGTGTTCAGCCACAGTCAACACACTCCAATTCCTATTATGTTTTTCTACTCACTTGTGTAAGAGAATAATTTGAAACTGAAACAAGTGCAGATAAAAAATTAAGGGATTAGATATATTAGATATATTATACAGAAAAATGAAAAGGTTTTGGGGTTTTTTGGTTTTTTTGTTGTTTTTTTTTTTGCTTTTTTAGCCTAAAAATCTCAAGTCTATTCCTCCTCTCTCTAGTTTTCTCAGGAGAAGGAACCTGAAGTATAGGTATCAGATAAAAGGCAAGGTGGAAAAAGGATGAACTACATATAAGTTAATTATGTTGGAATTATATAAACAAAACCCACATTTTCAGAGCTATGATTTGCTATCCTATACCAAATAATGAGAAACCTGCCTATGCAAGCACAGATGAGCACACTACAGTAAGGGCAGGAATTAAAGAGGTGCCAAAAGTTGACAGGACTTTGGTAGCCTGAAGACTCAGCTGAATCCTGCCCAGTGTTACATGTCTCTCTACCCAGCTGAGTGTCATACTGTCAATGTGACTTTCTCTTGCAAACTTTCATATTTAACAATCCATCCTACCATCAAAATGAGATGTGAAAAGGGATATTTTTACTACAGATTGTTGCCTTGTAAAATTTTGTTCTTCTGAAATAAACAGAAAAGATTGCTCTTGATAGAGTAACTTACAAAGAAATCATAAGCATGTTTTGTTTCTTTTGGTTTTGATTTCTCCTTAGAAAAACAGCCAAGGGAGTAAAGTATTCTTAAGGATAAAGGGGAAAAAAAAAGAAACTGAGGCATGGAGATGACACAGCTATCATTGTCTTTGTCTTTAAATGGTGCCCTGGGTTTCAGAAAAGCTTCTTAGCAACTCCTGGGTATCCAAAGGGGGAAGATCACTCTGCCCAGCAGAAGGTAGAAATGGTGATTTGTATTTATTTTCCTCAATAGAATAGTTAAGCTCTGGTACACGTCCACTGATGTACAAGAAAGGTGAACTGTCAGGGTGTTGTGACTCACTAGAAATATCTGGTGTCAAATCTTGTAAGACTAAATAACACAGAATGTATTAGAGGCTAATAAACAGCCATTAACCACCCAGCATTCAGATTTACCAATTACCACACTGTTCTAGGCCATGGACCTGCTCACTGTGGCTGACAACATCACATTAATGAATCTCAAGTCTTAACCTCCTTGAATTCATGAATAACAATTTGACTCCATGTAACTTGATTACTACGAAATGGAAACTTTAGTTGAGTCTAAACAGTGGTTATGAGGTTGAGATGAGAGAAAGACAACCCTACTCCATCACTGGTAATTTAAACTCATATGAAACCGAGCACCTGTCACAGTGATAAATGGGTTTTCTTGTTATCTTGCTGTCGGTATCATTTCCCAGTCAGATTACTATCAAACACCCAGACAACACTGAGGAAACCAAGGTACAATTGTCTTCATTTTATTTCTCTTCCAGAGAAGTGGGTAAAGGTTACAAGATGCTTATAAATGTGATTGATTTCATTTTCTTTGAGTCATTCCCAGAACACAGTTTAATTTACTTGTATATGCAAATGTAAGGTTTTTATAGGCACCACAGAAGAGAGAGATCCTCATTGTTTACTGATGCCCAGCTAAAGCTGCAGCCACCCTGAATCAGGAGGTGCCCCTGTGGGCTACAACTTTCAAACTCCATTTCACTGTGTATGATTAAGAGAAATAAATTTTTGAATCTGTTTTGCTTTAGATCAGTGCCTCAAAAATTTAAGTGTCTTCAGCCTGAGGAATGAGACTGAAAGTGTAATGTGAACAAGCTCCTTCCTTGCAACTCCAGTGGGTTTTTCTTCCAGGCACGTTATTTTTTTTCCTGACTCAATTTTTTAGTAAGGTTTTTTTCTTGTTTTAATCTTTTGCAGAAAAGATGCAGAAAAATAAAGAAAGGAGGAAGGAGAAAACCTCTAATATCTAAAAATATTAAACTTGGAAGAACTGTCTGTTAAAGGACATATCTGAATAGACAAACACTGTGCTCATTTCTCAATGTAGAAACTGTGTACAAGCTGTCACCTGGTATCTGTATGAATAAAGATCTATCTGATGGGTTTAGGATTAGCTCCATAATGCTGCAAAGTATTTTTATTCTTTTACAACTTCAGTGCCATGCATCCAACAATTTCACAGTAAATTTTCATTTGCTCTTGCTGGGCTATGGTTCTAAAATATATATTTGAATGTTTATGGATTTTCCTGGATGTTGCACAGAATAGCTTGTAAACATGGAATGAGCCCTCCAGAGGTTAGAATAATATTATGGATTTCTTTTAGTTGTAGCTGTTTTTCTCTCTTTTATAGAAAACTTGAAACAAGCAGAAGGCTCAGATTCTGTCTCTACCTGTTGCTTTTGCATATTCTCTCCCTAGAGTGACTCAAGTAGCAGACTGTAGGTTGGTTGTTCCCTGTTGAAACTGTCTCTGTGTAGAAAAATATATTTTTATTACTTGATTGTGAAATAGGAGGTGAGAGGAGCAGCAATTTTTTCCTGACAATTAGCAGTTTTCTCTCATTTTGTGATCATAAGTGATGCTGTATTTTAGCTGTTAGTAAAGAAGTAACAATCCCGGATAAAGGACAGAAGGATCCTTTTTAAGAGTGGCAACAGGGCTGTGTGCACTTTGGAAAAGAAATAATCCAATAAGGTGTTTTCAGGACAGCCTCCTGTGAGGGGCACAGCCCAAGGCTGGTGAGTGAGTGCTGGCACTGCTTTCCAGCAGCAGCCAGAGCTGTCCTGCTGCCATCAGGCAAGAGGGAGACAAACACAGCAGCAAAAGTCAGCAGAGGAGATGGGCAAGTGACAGTGTAACAACATCACAACTATCAAAATGTTCCACTGCAGAATTTCTCTGAGATGTGAAACTGAGTCCTGTCAGATAGAGCAGAGAATAGAAACCACTTCTTGGTTGAACCCTCATCTGTTAAGTCTCTGTGTATCCAGGGCAAGTACGTGATACTTCCTCCTCCAGTTGAGTGTGGAAAGAAAGGACTGAAGAGTGCTAAGCTCTTTGAAAAAAAAGATCCTGCAAGCCAGCGTTTCAGGAGCATTTTTCAGGCTTCTTTCTGACAGGAAGGGGGATAAAAGTTGGCTTTGTCTTCTCTCCTATTGCCTGCTGGTTTGGTGTGATGCTCCTCCTCAGCTGCTGCCTGCTTTGGACACAGCCTGAGCATCTGAATTTTCTTCAGCTCTGTGCAAAGACTCAAATCCAGGTTCCTACTCTTTAGTTATTATTGCACTTCCCGTGAGGTCATTAGTGAAATCTTTTGCTTGATTATGAACTGTGTACTTTATGATGCTCCATAAGTCATCATAAAGAATAAAATCCTTAGGATTCTCACCTGTTTCTTCAGGTTCCCCTTCATCAATCACCAGGTAAGAGAGTCTATGACACTCTGGGCTGTAAAAATGGAACACAGCTAGAAATGTGTAAAGTTTTGTATTTATTTGAGTTGAATGTCATCCTTTCTTCAAAGAAGGCTAAGAAAGCAAGGAAGAAAAGTACAATTTATCCACTGTATTGACATTTGGGTTTGGAAAGTACAAAATTACGTAAGCTGCCCATACTATTAATATTAATAAAGTTTAAAAAAATCCTCTCACATGGGCTTTGTGTTAATCTTACATGATTCAACTCCTGGCTGCATAATGAAGATCTTACATATTTAATAAGCAAATTGAAGTAGTCCCAAATGAGTGAACAACATAGCTCTGTGAAAAGACATGGGGCGGAGGGGAGGGGGAATTCTTGTCAGATGAGGTGGCTGAAAAAACACTGATCTACTGGCATTTTTATGTCTCCTATCAAATGTCATTGTGAATTGAAAATAGAATGTCTGAAAAAAATAAGAAGCAGCAAGTTTCTGTATAACCTGATGAATGTAACTCCATTGTTTCCATGAAATCATATTAAAAAGGTCATCACTCTACATATGAAAATACCATGGCAGTTATTCTATTGCTCTTTCAATTTGGAATAGGCACTTGAATGTCATCAAAGAGAAATTGCTGATATTCTATAATTAAAAGTAGATTTTGATTCACAGTGGGGAAGATTATAAGAATGGATCCTTCCATGCTGCTGATGTAGACATGCATCTTACTCAGGAATAAAAGAAACTGTCTGGAGGATGAAAGGAAAATATGATTAAATTAAAATGTCTGGGGTATAAAAATGTGCATGTGAAAAGAACTGAAAAATTCCCCCTTCTTGTGGTGTTCTACAAGTAACTCCTTTGGGTAAAGCCTTTGCCATAGCAACAGATAAAACCTTTATGAGGTGCAAAGTTTTGCTAAGAAAATGAAGGCTTTCCATTCCAGTTCAGCTGATGTCTTGAAATGATAATAAGTCTGGCATAAGATTATCATCAGTTTAAAGATGCATTTTTAAAGACTATAACAACAAAGAGTCTGTGTTGCTTTTTCAAAGTAAGATACACATGTATACTGTATCTCCTGCTGGAGATGGAGAGGAGAAATCAGAACTTAAATGAACTGTGGCTGTGCCCATTGTCCTGTTACCTGTTCTTTTTCTTTAATGTTTTATAATTTTAAATATTTCCATTGTTAGATTTGTTTTTAGCCTCTCTATGTCTTGCACTACATTTTTTCTCTTTTTTTACAAATAGTTACAAATACATGGAAGCATTGGTAAAGATCTTAACATTAGGGTGTAACTATTCCTTGTACTTCTGCTGGCCCAGTTCTTTGCTTTGCCTCTACCTCCCACTGTATTGTCCCTTTCTTCTATGGACAATCAGAGATCCAGGCCTTCCCTCATGTTTTGTCCTTGATTTTGTTTTTCAGTCAGCAACAGCTCTCCATGACACCTGCTCCTCCAACAGGCTTCTGCTTCTGTTCATGTTGAGGCTCTCAATGCCTTTTATTTTTTTTTTCAGGATTTTAGCTCTTGCATGTTCTCAATATTGCCTCCATGGATAGTCTAAAATTTAAATTATCTCATTCTGTGCATTCTTATTAAGGCTCCTAAAAGCAGAGCACCAAAGGTTTTCATTATGTCATCATCCTCATCATCCTCTTTACTGAAGGTCCCCTGGCTTTTCACAAGACACAGGCAGCTGTCTCAGAGGATTAGGGTGAGTCACAAGAGGATCACCTGATCGTCTGACATTCCTGTGAGTTTCTTGGCATTTGTGCTTTTGGAATTTAAACGGTGTCACTTATACCTTCACATGAAGCTTTCCCTCAAACTATGCCAAAAAGCACTGATTTATCTTGCCTTTGTGCCTCTACATCAGTTAGCAGAGTGGAAATTCTCTGTGCTGCAAATTGCTGAACACTTAAACACCCCCTCCCCTTTTCTATTTTTTGTGCCCTGGGCTTCGTAGTTATTTCTCCTCTTTTGTCCCTTTTTCATTCCTCCTTGCATAAGGGATCTGTCCTGGCACTGTGGGACTGGGATTGCAAGATTAGAATGGAAATGTGTGAAATGGAAACCTCTGTCTATCACCCAGCAATCAGCACTCTGCACTGCTCTTTCCTGGCTGCTCTCAAAACTCTGGGTTACACTTTCATCTGCTGGTTTGCTTTTATTTTTATTTTTATCATCAGCTGGGTCCTCAAGTGCTTTTTGAAAGCTGGAAGGGCAGCTGAGTTTTCTCATCCTTATCTTTGTGAGGATGCTTAAATTCTCAGAAGTGTGGGACTGGGGAAGGGCTTGAGCTGGGGATCAGAAGCCAGGGCTGTGCTTTTGCTCTGTGTTAGCAGAGGAGGATTGCCACTCACTGCCTGTGGGAACAAATGAACTCTGGGCAGAGCAAGGCAAAATGGGGGTGAGTCACCTGGGGGTCATCTCATCACCCCACTGCTTGCAGCACTTTGTGGCTGAGGCCCAATCTGCAGTTCTACTCTAGTCTTAAATTGTTCTGCAGAAGTCATACCACAGGAAGGAGAGCCTACCTCAAAAGTAAAGTAAAAATGAAAAAATTTAGCCATTCCAACTCAAGACTTTTCTTCCTTGTGACAAAATACTCTATATACTCTTTTTTTAATTTTTTTTTTTTAAACCTTGAGGTATGTGATTAAACTTACTTTTCAGAGTAATTTTGGTATTAAAGCACCTCGTTTACTGCCTCTGGCACTTCATTCAAAGAGAGGAAGTAAAAAGAAAAGTGAAAGCCAAATCAATTATATGGGGAGAAATCAGTCTTTTCTTTTGAAAGCTGATTTTTTTTTATTAATCGCTGTATGATTTATTTTCCTCTAACTGGTGTGTAACAGTGGGGAGACTGAGGATGTTGATTCCTGGATCTTTTTGTCCTTCTGGTTCAATGCAGACAAATGCAGTTTGTTACTTCCCTGCTTCTACATGTGGCTGCCTCTTTCTTTCAGTGTGCACATTGTTTGTGTTGGATGATTTGGACTGCACTGGGATTTGTATTGTTATATATATTAATAATTAGACTTTGAATCGATAATTAATTGTTTTTCAAGTAATTATTTTACTTCTCAAGCATTCTGAATGCATTACAACCACCCTGAACTTTGAAAGCCACAAAACTGTCTTTTGAATTCAGAGCAGTTTTGAATGAACTGTAATCTGCTGATGTCCCAGTGCAGGAAATCTTCCCAGATTCCACTTTTCTATTTCTCACTGAAGTTTAGAGCTCTGAAAATGGGCCTTGTCTTCCCCCTTCCTGTGGGCAATTCCCAGAAACAGATGAGGTAAGCAAAATACACATCTACTGGTGTTCATTCAGTGAAAATGTCAAGGCTGCTCAGAATCTCATTTTCTAAAGCAATTAGAGTCCTTGCATGTTGAACAGAGCCTCCACCACTCAATATTCTGCTTTCTCAGCAGATCCAGCATGTGGATCCCAAAATCCAGTGTCTTCCAGGTCACCAGTGAACAACAAGGATGAACTGTGAAAGTTCAGGATCCAGACTGCTGCTGTTGCTATTTTTGAAGACCTCAAGGTGATTTACAAACTACTTAGTTAAGTAGGAGCAAGTCCTTTCTTTAAAATGAGTCATGGAGAGGAGCAGTGAACACACTTTAGCACAGACTGGCCATGCCTGGGCTCCCAAAAACTGACCTGGATCACTCTGGGCTGGGATCCTCCAACCCTAAGGAAAGTTAATGGTGACAAGAAGATTTTGGACAGAAGATTTTGGAAGCACCAGGATCTGAAGCCAGTCTCAGGACACTATTTTTATTTCTATTTCTCCTTTTGCATACATCATCCTAGGCTTTATCAAGCTACTCATTACCTGTTACAGGCTAGAGCAGCAGCTAATGGCTGAAATGCTCTCAGTGCAATTTGTCTTTAACCTCTCCAGTTTGGCAGAGTTTATGCAGTGGTCACTGCAGCAGCTCCAGAGCAGTGTTTGATGTTAGCAAGCTCTCAGCAGAGCTCAACCCTGACCAAGGTGTTCAGCAAAAAGCAGGAATTCCCATGGCACCTGCCCTCCTGTGCAGCATGTCTGACATCACTAATACAATGCCTCCAGCCTGCTCAGTTACCCAAAGGTACACTATATTTCTTTGAGTAATGCCTGAGTGCATCACTTTTTTATGGTACTGAAGTATAACTACCTACAAGGCTCTGAGTTTTGGTACCTGGGTCTTAGAAGTAGCAGAACTGGAAATGCATGGGTTTGTGCATTTATTTAATTTTCACTGAGAAATGCTTTATTATAAGTGATGATCTGATACTTTCTGTTCCAGATTAATTCTTTGTGAGCATCAGATAATGAGGAGTTCATCAAAAAATAACCAGAAGTAAATCCCCTTCTGTTCAGGTACCTCAGTTTGTGTCTCACCTGAAGGATTGCTAATCCCATGATCAGGTTAAATGGAAAATCTAAGTGTCTTCTACATCATTAGGTGTTTCAGATGTTTTTGGCTTTGGGTTTGCTTGGTTTTGCTCCATACCTTCCAATATCATTCAGGAAAGTGAAGAAGAAAAGACAGAGTTAATTTTGTCTCTCAAATGAAAATCCCTGAGCACTGACAAAACCTGCTCTGCTTGTGCCAGGTCTCTAACAGCTTGAAAATCAAATTAGGCCCAGAATTATTACAGACACTGTTTTCTGTCAACAACCTGGGGAAAAAAAAATCCCAAACAAACAAAACCCTGAACAAAGAGGAAAAGCTTTCTCCAGTAATCTCAGTAAGAGCCTGCTTCCCAATCCATTAGAAGTGTCTCTAGCTCTGGTGTTCCCTGTTGCCAAGTGGCTAGAAACAGGGGCTGCAAAAAATGTTTTAAAAAGTCATTTGAAAGGGAGCAGAGAGATTGCATGCCAACTTGAAAGCATGACAGCAAGAAATCTCTGAACTTGCTTTTCCAGTGATGAGAAAAACCTCACCAGATTGAGCTCACTGGGATGGAGAAGGGGGGTTCAATCCCAGTGTTTGTTTCTCAGTGTAGTGGTTTGTGCCACTGATGACATTTTTTCACAGTGCTGCCTTAACTATAGCCACTCTCCTTGAATGCAAGAGTAGACATAGTGGGTTAGAATTAAAAAAAAATTCCCTTTAGCCAAGTCTCTAGTTTTGGTCACAAGCAAGTGTCTAGAGTGAATCAAGAACAGCACAAGCATATATGATACCTGCCCCAGGGCACTCTGAAATGCCATGTCAATAATAGCAGTCGATGGGATCTCTATTATGAACTTAATTACTTTATTGCTCAATGCATATCAAATATTAGCATCTACAACATCCTCTAGCTTCATGTTCTATGAGTCTCCTACATCCTAAAGAACAGAAAATTCCTTTCTTTCCTGTTTGTTTTCTTTTCCTGCTTGTTTTGAACTTGCCAACGAGAAGCTGCATACAGCATACCCTATATCATGTACTCATGAACAGATGAACAACCTAACTCCCCACACTCTCCACACTCCTCATGTTTCCAATGTCTTTTCTCTACCACAAGAATTTTTGTATATTTCCTAGGCACTGCTGCTCCTCTCTAAACTGTTTCCAGTTCCAATATGTGCTTGGTAATAAATGGCAGGACGGGGTGTTTTGCTGCACAGTCCCTGTTTTTAGCAGAGGTTTTGCAGCATGTTGCTGCTGGTGGATCTGTGCAGTCATCACCATTAAAGCTTGAGGCTGTGAGGCAGCAGCAGCAGGTGAGCAATTTCAATTTTAAAGAGTTTTTCTTTCCTCTCCTCCCCAATATTGCTAAGCTAACTCATCATATCAAGCTGCATTTTTTTTTTTTTTTTTTTTTTTTTTTTTTTTTTTTTTTTTTTTTTTTTTTTTTGGTTCCAAGTTGTGAATGTAATCTTGCCAATGTGCAGTTACTACTTCCCAGCAGGCAGGTAATGCAGGCATTGTGAATCAATTCAGATCTTAGATTTTTGTCTTGGTGTGGGAAAAATGGAAAGACAAAACACCAAAAAGAAAAGAAAGAAGAAAAAAAAAGAGCAAATCTGGGAACAATAATTAAAATCAAGAAAGAACCTAAGAGAAACATTTGTCAAATCTCACCTTGCCTTCTTATGTTATTAGGCCAGATTTCTATAAGCTACTTCTAACTAATCAGAGGATATAAAGAAATTGAACTTCTGAGTATAGATAAATTTTGTAATTTTATGTTGTCACTCCCTGTAGACATTTTACCTCTTTTCATTGTATCATGTTGAAAGGAAAGTGTTTGTTTTGATCTCAGCTTTTTTCAGCACAGTGTGCAGCTTGTTTTTGCAATAGTACTTAATGTCTTCCAAGAAATCCTGTTGAGAGTTTCCAAATACCTCTTGTTTGCAGACAATAAAGAATAGTTAGAAGTGGGTGGAGAAAAGATAGAAATGAGCTGAAGGTGATGAAATGTTTCTAAGAAGAAAGTTGCTAGAACTACAGAGGAATATCGAATTTTACACCTGGGTCAATTAAAATTGGACAGTACAATATATCCATTGGAATGGGAATTTGTGTTGGACTTGAGGGGTAGATTAAACACTGGTTGGATTTGGGGATGAGATTTTCTAAAGCAGACAATCTGCTCTTTCTATTTAAGTGATAATAGTGTTCAGTCAGAATTCAGCATATTTTGAATATCCTAGGATTTGGCTCTCTGGTTTTATAAGCTGCACCTTCAGTTCTTTATCACAAGAAAATACCCTGCAACTCAAGCTCAAATTTTCCTGCAATTTCCTGTATTTTCAGGCTCCAGGCTACTAAAAAGGAGACTTATTTTGTAGTATCAAGGAATCCCTTGTTTTTGCAACATCTTGGATCACTGTTTAACGTTTTTTACAGTCAACTGACTCATTCCCCCAAAGAATTTTGTTTGAGGCACACCTTTACTTTGCCTGCATGTCTTCTAGGCTCCTTCCAGTCCTGGTGGATCCCAGTATTTCCATGTTTCTGCATTCTTTTCTCTTGAGTGAAACCACCAATAGATTTTATGCATTATTCCTCTCAGGTTTACATCTTCTTCAGCTCTGGCTGAAAAAAATATCATAGTAAAGTTTGATGGAGCTAAAATAAGATGTGCATGGTTCCTTAGACAAATTTCAGGTCACTGAGAATTAGCAAAAAACAGTGATTAAGTGGGAATGGCTGGAGTTCACCTGCAGCTTAATACATAACACATTTCAACTTGAAAATAATCTCAAAACAAGGCTTAAATTAAAGCCACACTAATTCCTGTACGGTTTTTTTTTGTTTGTTTGGTTGGTTGTTTTCTCTTTTTCATGCTTCTACATTCCCTAAACTGATTATTTGTTTCTGTCTAGGTAGCCTCTGGAAAGGGGACAAGTTGAAAGACTTAAAAGACCAGTGAGATAGTAATCATTGGTTCACATTGTTTCCCTTCCAGCTACTTGCTGTAAGCAAGAACAACAACAACAACAAAAGAATAAATATACAAGACAGAAAGAAACAGAGCCTGGGGAGAGAACATTCATATTGTCATTTAGATGAACTATGCAGCTATCTCTCTTGACACCCCTATTCCACCAACATGCTTCTTCTCAACCTGGTATTCATTTTCTGTCCTTCTTCATTACATTAGTGATCCTTTTCTCCTCTCCTGCTCTGACTACAGCCTGAGCCACTCATTTATTTTTGGGCTATATTAGCCTGGTTGTTTGTATTGCTGTCCCTCAGGTGACCTAGCAGCTCAAACTAATAATACATATTTCTTTGTCAACGTTTTACTCCCAAGCTTGTTGAAGACATTTTATATGTCCAAATTGCAGTGATACATTTTGGGGATAATAACACAGAAGTGGAATTAATGCCATTTGGACCTTTTCTTTCTAGCAAGATTGGACTGGCCTGGATAAATGTTTTTCTCTCCTAGCCTATTTTGATTTTCTTTTGTTTCAAACCCCCCGAATTTCATAATCTTGTTTTTGTTTTTTTTTCTCCAGACCTCTTAATATATTTTTTGTGTTTGTTCTTGAAGAGCAGGATATGCAAGTTCTGGTTCTAACTGAAAATAGAATAGATTGAGACATTCTGATAACATGAAGGTGAGAGTGGTTTCATTTACATTGCAGAATCCCTGGGGCATTTATGTATCTGTAGAGTCTCTATCATAATGAGGTTTCCTGACTAGGAACCTGGTGTGTGTCTAAGATTCCTGACACATGATTGAGACAATGTTCATGATAATGATAAATTAATTTCAGAAAGAAGGCAGAATTTTTTTTAATCTTCCTCATTTATATTATCATTAAAATTGTAGAAACATTATACCTTCAAATCTGTGACCAATTTTGTTGAAAATGGCCAGTCAAGGCAGATGGACACATAAATGTCAGATGATCACAGGAACTTTCTGTGTCTTGACAAACAAGGCTAGAGAGGAACTGGCAAAGAATAGTCATTTCTTAACTATGCAATAATGCAGAGATAGATGTGCTGTCAGAGCATATTGCAGGTAAGGCACAGCAGCCCACATTCCTCAGTAAAACACTGACAATAATTAAATTTTTGCAAAGAATATGCACAGGCCTTATGAAGTAGAAATAAAGCCTTAGGAAACAGAGATTAAGTCTGATTCTCCTGCAGGACTCCATACACATGCAGGAGCAAAATTTCCTGGTCTTACAAATGTTAAGATATGAGAGGACAGAAAAGCAATGGAAAACAGTAGAAGAAAACAAATATACCATTTTTTCAGCATCTGGAGGATTTGCACATGTTTTAATTTAATTCCAGATCCTCACAGAAAGTTAGGTGCCCTAGGGGTGCTTAAATCCTTGTGAAGTTTTGTGGGGTGACTTACCTAAGGAGATGCACATAATCTCTACAGGGTTGAGATCTGAATGAGACCATATAAATGTCACTCCATTGCCTTACTCAGCTTAATAGTGTCAGGTAAGGTTGTTTTCACTGTGTTGTATCTCACCTGGCTGTGATTCCTGTGGTTTTTGTTATTCTACTGCTCACTTTCCTCACAAAGACCAATCATGCTTAATTTATTGAGGCTGGCAAAAAAAAAGGGTGAAGACTCAGAAGGCACAAAGGCAGTGGAAAACCAGGCACATTAATATCATTAAAAATGGGAATAAACTGGCTATAACAGAATCTGGATGAGAGTTTCTGACCTCCAGAGATTTCTTTAAATAGCTGAACAATGTTTAAAAGATCCAACTTGTTTTAAGACAATATGGGTCCCTTTTCAAAAGTACTCTGTCCAAACAACTTTCTCTATCCGATGAACATGACTTGCCTCACAGGGATCATTGTGGGGGAAAATGAATGAATGACTGTGGGATGCTAAAAGAGCTATTAAATACTAGAGCTGGAGGGATTTGGATGTGAATATTGACAATAGCTCAACATGTAGGATGTAGGATGTCTTGTCTTCAGGCCATCCTGAATTTATCCTACTGTATCCTTTCAAATTAGCCAGGTTTCAGCAATATGTTATGCAATGCACATAAGCCAGTGTGTAATGAAGGGAAAAAGAATTAATAGTTACCACACCCAACAGAAGATTCATGTAGATAAAATGAGCCACAGTATTTGAAATGTCAAAATTGTTAATAGCTTTGCATTTGTCTGGGGGTTAATTTGTATTTATAATTGAAGCAACAAAGTGTGGAAGGAGTAGGTGACATGCTTTCACCACAGTATCTACTGCAATCATTTCTTGATGATAAAAGCATTTAGAATATGTCTAAGAGATAAAAGAGCCTTTCTGATCAACTGAACCAAGTGTGAGGGTAAACTGACTCCCCATGTTCATGAGATATGTATTTGTATACAAAACCCCAAAGAAGAGAGCTTTGATGTACTCTAATCTTTTTCAGGAGGCAGATTTTAACAGCTTGTGTGTATTCTGTCAGTCAAAACTCTTTTGAAATGTGCAAGGCAAACTCTAAGCATTAACACTGGGTTTCAGGGATCTCTGCTGGAAGTCAGGGATCTTCCCTTCTCAGTCAGCAATGTTGTTTTTTTGGGTGTGTGTCAAACAGCCAGTAAAAAAAAGGAGAAAAGAAAAGAAAAAAAAAAAAAAAAAGGAAATGGTTTCTCCAGTAAGGAAACAAGTATTCCAAGCACGTGTAAAGTGATAGAGTTCCAACATGCACTGTGATCACAACCCAACCTGCTCATCTACTCCACGGTGGTTACCATTCCTACAGCTCCAGCAGATCTCCTGTTCTAGTCTGGGGAAATAGCTCAATGGCAGGGTAAATTTTCCTAATGTGCTGATTTTTGGTGACAGCTTGCACTGAGGGCACCAGCCATCTCTGACTGCACGCTCTAGAAAGTAGAAATAAAACCAAGTTATCTCACTTGAGCACTTATCCAACATGAAATTTTCATTTCATCAGGCACAGTGTTGGTGCCTTGAATTCTAAGCATTTGGCCTTCTGCTGCTGTAAACTGCTATGTGAGCTCTAAAGCAAAACCAGAGCACATTTTTCCTGTGTCAATGTTCCTCTTTATTCCCACACCAAGATCATTCTTTGCAAGGTTGCACAATGGGCTGTTTTGCCTGCAAGCTGCTGCTTCAGAGCTCACTGCAGAGAGCTCCAAAATCTGAACTTCAGCACTAGTTCTTGTTTCTCTCAACAACAGGGAAAGGGGAGCTACGTGAAAACAAATTAAATAATTTACTTTTTTTTTTAACTTGCTCACATCTTGAGCAGTACTCAGTATATCTGTGTGCTTATGTACCAGTATGCAAGGGTGAACACCCATTGGCTTGAACTTGCATAAATGAGGCACATATTTAGTTATCATCCCTGTCAGAAAATTCTTTTTACAAGAGTAAATTTCTTTTTACTGCCCAACTCTCCTGGCCTCACACAAGAGATACAGAATCTTTTTTGTTTCTTTATTATTGCTGTTATAACTGTAGGTTTGCTCATCTCTGAGGTATTGGGAGTATATTATAGATATCACTAAATTTATGGCTCTTGTGTTTAGGAAAAAGAAAGAAGTGGACATAATGCTGCAAGTTTATATAAACACCTGAGCATGTAAAAGATTAAAAGGTAAGCTTAAGTTTAAGCTTATTTTTGCAGTTCCCTTCTAAGTATGCTTCCTATTACTGGCATTTGACGTTTGTCTAAGTGACTTATCAATCATCAAACTTTAGATATTTTTCCAGTAATAAAATCAGTGTTAGTATGGATAGACTGATATAAATTTAGACAAATTTCCTTCCTTCCTTCCTTCCTTCCTTCCTTCCTTCCTTCCTTCCTTCCTTCCTTCCTTCCTTCCTTCCTTCCTTCCTTCCTTCCTTCCTTCCTTCCTTCCTTCCTTCCTTCCTTCCTTCCTTCCTTCCTTCCTTCCTTCCTTCCTTCCTTCCTTCCTTCCTTCCTTCCTTCCTTCCTTCCTTCCTTCCTTCCTTCCTTCCTTCCTTCCTTCCTTCCTTCCTTCCTTCCTTCCTTCCTTCCTTCCTTCCTTCCTTCCTTCCTTCCTTCCTTCCTTCCTTCCTTCCTTCCTTCCTTCCTTCCTTCCTTCCTTCCTTCCTTCCTTCCTCCTTCCTTCCTTCCTTCCTTCCTTCCTTCCTTCCTTCCTCTTCCTTCCTTCCTTCCTTCCTTCCTTCCTTCCTTCCTTCCTTCCTTCCTCCTTCCTTCCTTCCTTCCTTCCTTCCTTCCTTCCTTCCTTCCTTCCTTCCTTCCTTCCTTCCTTCCTTCCTTCCTTCCTTCCTTCCTTTCCTTCCTTCCTTCCTTCCTTCCTTCCTTCCTTCCTTCCTTCCTTCCTTCCTTCCTTCCTTCCTTCCTCTTCTATCCTGTCCTTCCTTCCTTCCTTCCTTCCTTCCTTCCCGTTCCTTCCTTCCTTCCTTCCTTACCTTCCTTCCTTCCTTCCTTCCTTCCTTCCTTCCCTTGTACCTTCCTTCCTGTCCTTCCTTCCTTCCTTCCTTCCTCTTCCGTCCTTCCTTCGCTTCCTTCACCTATCCTTCCGTTCCTTCCTTCCTTCCTGTCCTTCCTTCCTCCTTCCTTCCTGTCCTTCCTGTTCCTTCCTTCCTTCCTTCCTTCCTTCCTTCCTTCCTTCCTTCCTTCCTTCCTTCCTTCCTTCCTTCCTTCCTTCCTTCCTTCCTTCCTTCCTTCTCTTTGGTTTACATATTTTTTTAAAAAGTTGGTAAGTGTGAGGCACCTGAATGCTTTTGAAATTAAATTTCAGGCTGTTTTCTGAATAAATACTAGAAACTATGACAATAATATAAAATTAAGTACTTAAAATTATGTCTGAAGCCTTAAATTTAGCCTTTTGATTCTAAGGAACTTTCAACTGTGCAGTTGCAAGTAATATTGGGTAATATCATG
Source organism: Erithacus rubecula (assembly GCF_903797595.1). Taxonomy (NCBI): domain Eukaryota; kingdom Metazoa; phylum Chordata; class Aves; order Passeriformes; family Muscicapidae; genus Erithacus; species Erithacus rubecula. The sequence continues at coordinate 24,287,313 of NC_136659.1, forward strand.
TTTTTCCTCTAAATCAGAAAGTGCATTGTACTCCATGTTTATAGAATGATGTTTGCATTTCCCCTTAGTCACTTCATGCACCAATAACAGGAAAATATTAAAGAAGCCAAAGAAACATGCATTTTTTTATTTCTCTCTGTAGCTGTAGAGGCAAGTCTGCCAAGAGCCTGAGCTCCACTGCCTTCCTTATGGTTGAGGGTAGTTATGCAGCAGAAGTAAAGTATATTCACATCAGTAAATTTGATTTTTCTTGCTCTTCTAAGGCAAGAGAAGGGAGGTTTGCCACCTTTGCTTCATGTGCACAGGCTGAGATCTGTGGAAAAGCCTGGCACAGCTCTTTTGTCTTTGAGTAGCAAAAGGAGATTTTACCTGCAGACTTGATGCTGTCTGAACTCTAGAGTGAGCTTGTGCAGAAAGGTGTCCTGTCCCCACTGCAGCTGCACTGAACAGCTCCTCTGGACAGCAGGGGAATCACTGGAACCAGAGGCTGTCACCTTCCTTGCAAACATGCTCAGAGGCAATACTGAGGAGCTAACAGTAGAATGGTGAATATTTTTTCAGCTTTTCTTCACAGGTCAGCTCTCCTATATTGTCAGAGTCTCCAAAGCAATTTTTCATGCTGGTCCTTTTGAAAATGTCTGTGTGCTGGGGAAGACCTGTGCTTAGCTGCCCAGTGCTTACTTTGTCAGAGCTGCTGGAAATTCCTTTCTATTGCATTAACAACCAGAAAATTGTGGAGTTTTTTTTAGTTTTGTTGTTGTCATTTATGTTGTTTTTTTTTTTTTAATTAAATTAAATTAAATTAATTTTAATTAAATGTTGGTGCAATGGCATTTCATGTATGCAGTTCTTCAAAGTTCACTTTAGCTGGTGGAATGGCTAAATGATGAGCCAGCCTCCCTGTTATCAAACCAGAGCACAGCATTACAAAGTGAGCCTGGTGTTGTTTCCTTTCCTGTCTCCATTGATTTGTGAATCCATACTCATCAGAAAGTGTGATTTTGTTCTTGTTTCTCACACTTCCCCTGAGCTAACTGTGACTCTTATTGTGTTTTGGATTTGGCTTCAGGTTCCAACTGAGATTTTATAACTTCGATACAGAGTGTGAATTTAAGAAAAAAAAAATAATAAAACAAAACCAAAAAAGCAAAGCAGAACAAACAAAATAAAACAAAACAAAAAAGTGAGAAAAAAGCTGTTTTATGATGTCTGTGAGTGTTGTAGTTTGAGGTGGCTTTCTAGCCCGGTCTATACACATGGCTTTCCATTCCATCCTGATTTATATCTTTTAACCCCACAGTAACCTCTACAATTGTGCACTTCATCTGGTGAGCATGGATTGGAAGGGGAGTGGATAGCAGAGCTGATCTGCTCTGTAACCAGGCCCAAGGAACAGCTCTTCTCTCACTGAGCTGCATACTGGGATGTACCCTTGGTTCACACAACCATAATACATCTTCTTGCTTACAGAAAATAAAAAGGAGTGAGGAAGAGAAAGAGGAAAGAAGAAATTCAGGAACAGAATTTTTGAGATTGTTTCCCACAGGCTTCCTCTGCTTGATGCCTCTATTTCTCTACAAATGTGAAAAATAAATCTTCCTCAGATGTGGAACTTGAAGAACTCTCTACATTTGGGTGGTGATCTGTTGTGAGGGAAACTAAGGGTTGTACAGAATGGGGAATAATCAGATATGGCACCTTAGAAAAACATCAAGGTTTGTTTTTATCAGTAAAATAATTATATTTATGCTCTGTATTCTACCTGGAAATCCTAGGCTCAATTCAGATCTCTAAGTATGGGATATGGAGAAGCCAGAATTTCCTGTCTAGTTTCTTGAGCTGACACAGGATCTTTGCTATTCCAGTTTAGTCTAAAATTGAAATAATCTATCTTCTAAGAGACAGCATGCTGATGATTTGTTTCATATCTCACTCTAAAAATGACATATTATTATGAATCCATCCCTTTTCACAGTGAGTGTGTGATGATAAGGAATCACTGTACCTTTAAAGCAAAGTCAAAATGTGAAATAACAGTTGCTCCTTTTGAATTGATGAGTTAACCTGGATTTATTTTTTTTTGTATCCCAGGCTATCCAGACTGAGGAATTCATAATAAATTGCTACCATTACATTTTTCTGAGGCTTGTTGTTACAGAATTCCTTTGAAAGGTTAATTGCCAAACTTTAGTTTAGGACTGAATAATGTACTTCAAAACTCCATAACTTTACTTAAGTATTAACATAAATATGGTGGGTGATAAAAAGAGTTGGTTTTCTTATTTTTTGAGAGGTTGTGCTCATATCACTATTCATCATTGAGTAAATAGGTTTTTATTCCAGGATACTAGCAGCACTATAAATACTCATTTTAAGGCTTAGAATCTCACCTGAGTCCCATTACTGTAGGTGGAAAGGTATATCTTGATTTACATGTTCTTTGGATAATACCCTTTACCAGAGATGATTGTAATTCACCTTTCCTTGGTCTTTTAGGGCAGTATTTTCAAAACTCTCACTAAAGAATTAATTATGAAAGCAGATAGTGTTTAAGCAAATGCTTGTGTTCTCCTCTCTTCCCCTCTGGTGAAATAATTAAGGAACTGTACAAATTACACTGATTGTTGCCTGCCCTGTATAAGACAGACCCTTTTTTTAGGGAAAAGTGCTATGGGATAATTAGATAGAAGTATTGATGTTCCTATTTGTTTTCTATTTTTCTCTAACATTGTGTACAGACTTGTGTCTTCTAAAGACAAGAATTTGGCTGGACAAAGCCACTTGCTGAATTTCATCTTATACTGACTGCAACACAAATGGTTAAAAAAGTAAGGATAATAAGGAGCCCTGACTCTAAAATGTCCTGGAACAGATTGCTTAGAAAGGCTGTGAATGTTACATAATTGAGCATTTTGGAAGAAAGAGCTGAGAAATTTCCATCACAAAAGAAGACACTTTATTGGGAAGGGACAGCAGAGTACAGAAAAAGTTGAGTTCCTTCCTAAAGGGGGATTTTTTTTTTTAATTGATTCCAAACATAGCTTGAGGCAAAACAACAGCAGGTTAATAACTAGAGCCATTATTTTCTTCAATTTTATGTTACTTTTGATGGTTTCACTTCCAAAATTTCACTTTCCAATATTTGATGGCAGCTGTTCCTGTGGAATAACATAGCATTGCAAAGGGTGAGACACAGACTACTCCTAATAGCACAGAGCAGGATCCTCAGCCACTGTACAGGGTGTCTGCTCTACTGCTGCTCACCAGGTAGAAGGCAATGACAAAGGACACAGAGAGGAACCCATCAGGGAAAGTCACTCCTCCCTGTTGCCTTTAATTAGACTCTTTAATTAGGTTTTGCAGAAAACAGGTTGTGTGTCTCTGAACCACGGTGATGCACAGCACTGAATGTGCAGCAAGCAGGATATCTGGGCACCCACAGCACTGCCAGTTCCTCCAGCCAGGCTGGATGGAGCCTCAGTTCCTCCTTTTCCTCATGTTGTGTCCAGCACAGCTGAGTTACCACTGCCACAGGATTCAGCTGTGGCAGAGGAAGACCAGGTGCAGTTGGGTTCCCTGAGAGAGAAGACTTCTTTGACTTGATCATTCCTATTTTTTGGGAGTTGCAATAATCTGTCTGCTCCTTTGCTTTAATCAGGCTGTAGGCTGCCCTAGATAATATCTAAAATCTATCCAAAATGTAATATATATACATATATGTGTGTGTATTCATATACATATGTGTATATGTATTATATACATATGTCTACATATAAAACACAGAAATATAATAGTGTGTGTATCTATGTACACCTACTGAAGACACAGTAAAGAGATGTATAAGCCAAGCAAGTAATAAATTAAGTTTATGTTAGTTTTGGACAGTGCTTTCCTGGCAGGAAAATTTCTATAGATCATTCTGTCACTGGACTGTGGTTGGGAGTTGGCTCCATCTCTGAAAAAGTCCTCTGCAGAATATTGTCTTGTGCAGATAAAAGTTGAGTGGCTATTTCTGTAAAGGAATTTTGTCTCTCTGAGCACAGTTTCAGGACACAGCTGCATTTACGTGAACCTTGTTATAGCATTTCTTAGATCATACCAGAGAGACTTATGACCTTCATAAAGCCAAGAAGGACAAACATTTGCTGCTTTAAAAGCTTTTAGGAACTGATCATTTTTCATGCCCACTTGTCTCTGGCAGTTATAGTAAATTTGCTTTTCTCTGCATGGCTCCAAGATACACTTTGCCTTATTACAGAACCACAACAAAAAATACTGTAGTAATAGATGATTCTGGCTTCAAATGCAGTTGTACTGCTTTGGTTAATTTCCATTTAACTTAGTAGTATTAGCTGCACACCAGTGGCTCTTCTGCCTCTAAAAGGTGACATCTAGAAGTCCACAGAAATGTTTTTGTTGTTTTTTTTTTTTAATGTAGAGCTTAGGTTCAGGTGTCCCTAGAAGTATTATTTTTGCTATAGTAGTAGGCGCTCACCATAATCCAGAATCCTGTTTTGCTCTGCTGTGTGTATTTCCTAAGGAACAAGACCATTCAGTCCCAAGCAGTGTATGATTTCTACTGTTTTCATTATTTTTATTATTAATGAAATAAGCAGCATAGTGATTCCCAACCTTAGGCTTTATTCGGACAGAAGTGAATTGGCAAACAGAAAACATTACTGCCACAGAAAACAGGAATCCAGAGGATTTACCTGGTCCTGCTGAGCTGTGTGCTATACAAACAGAAACAATGCTCTTCTGACACCAAATATCTTATTAATTAAATGTGAGACAAAATAAAAGGTACAGACTGACTTTTAGGAAACAAAGGTAGACTTGTGAGAAACTCTCCTGAAAGTTCAACCTCAAGGAGAGCTGAGTCTTGCTTGATCTTTATTATCAGAGTTGTGATATAAATAATTGACACTTTGCTAGAAAGTGTCCTTCAGATAGAAATATACAGTTAATTAAGCTGTCCTTAGTATAGTTATTCCTTTTTTTCTAACAGTTTCCAAAAACAGTATTTGTGCTCCTTTTTATTACTAGAGACAAGAGAGAATTCACCAGGCAAAAAAAGCACAAAGTTAACTGTGCAATAATTCCTTGATGTTTGTTTTGAGATGATTTGGCTTGTTTCTGTTTGTTCATGTAGCAGTGGAATATGTTTTTTTCCCAGGTGACACTTGCAAGGGTTTCTGGCATCAAGTCTGCAAGTCGATGCGTGCCCAGGTTTCCAAAAAAAAAGGCTCAGTTTCTGAATAGAGCTTAATTGCTCAAAATGGAGATTGGAAACACACAGAATATCATCCTGTGGGGATTTTCACAGAACTTGGTCAAAGGCAGGTTTGTTTTTATTGATATTAAGCAATTAGACAACTTAAAAATATCCTCCCTCTGGAACAGAATTTGGTAGAGCACTTAAAAATCCCAATTTAACAAAGGACTAGAAAGAAGGTCATTTACTCTTAATTTTGATAGCAATTACCCTTAAAGTTTTTCTAACCCAGATATATCAACATTAGAAAATAATACAACTTAAATCTCACGTGAGAATGCAGTCTCTGTGTTCATAGTGCTGTGCTGGTTGTAAGGGACCTGCCCATGGTGGGTTCCTGGGTTGATCAAAATCCCAAAAGATAACTGCACCCCTGGAGAGGCATCACTGTAAGAGATTCCTGACAGCCAGAGATGTAGAAGAACTGACTCAGGCAGTGGGAATCAAGATCTGGGGAATTTATTAGATTTCATGAAACAAATAAAAGAACAAGATGCTAAACAAAACAACCTCAAATATGCACTTTTATTTCAGAAACCAAAGCTGAGCATTTCTATGAACTGAGATGCTGCACATACAGCAAAATTCATGACGAATTATTAAGAGATGGTAAGACTGTAATTTTTAGAGTTCAAAGAAGGGAAACCTATGGCATGTGAACCTTCCCTGAAAGCTCATTGTCACTGACACTGTGTATATTTACCACACCAGGGAGGGGGAAATATCTTGTGGGTTTTTTGTTGGTTTTCTTTTTTTTTTTTTCCACAGACCTATTCTGGAGTTCAATAATGATGATTCACAATGTGGTATCAAACATTAAAGTTCTTTACAACATCTGGAAAATACTGACTGGAAAATTAGGAGGAGATTAATGTTCCTTGTGATATTTTTATCCTCTTCACGCCTCATCATCATGCCCACTGTACCATGAGATCAACAAGATTAGATATCTTTGAAATATGCTCACCAGCAGAATATAATATTCAGGCTGAGGTAAGAAGATAAGAGCAACTGACCTGCAAGATTAAGGTGACAAATTAGACATCCAACAGGACATCTTTGTTCTAAATAAGTGAGGTATGAACTCATGATGCATAGTTGTGTTGACTTCTCCTCAGCTGAACCGAAATTCATAAAAAATATAGACAGTGTTTTGTTTCTGATTGTTCATGGTTCAAGTGACAGTGAATAACAATGGTTGACACAGAAGATGTAGGGAAAGAAACAAAGAACTTTGAATAAATAAAATGAAAATAATTAATAAATAATGTATATTTTAATTTCATAGTATACAATAATGTGGCATATCAAATAATATCTATGTAATATATATGCATAAGTAATATATCTTTGATAGATACTAGATTTATAGATGCCACTCATACACTTATATATATAAAATATATGCATATAATCTATGCAAAGCAGAATATTTGCATATACATATATACATATATATGTATAGATAGATTGATAGATGCTTAAGATGTAGATATAGATATAAAATGTACATAAAAAACTAACCCATTGTCCATCTTCCTTGAGAAGTAGCTCAAGAAGTAATTGGCTCAAAATGCAGCTTGATAGGTTAGACCTTGGGAAGCATCCTTACAATTATGCTCATGGATCATATGGAACAGAATAGTTTATGCTGTTGAAAATGAGCATGAACATCTGCTGGTCATGATATAGATACATTTCATCCTTAAGATTGCCTTTCAGCATCCTGCCAGCCTTATGATACTATATCCTTCCAAACTTTTAGACTCTGAACATCAGTAATGTGTTTAACTGAAGTGGTGCAGCATTGAAAGGACATATTGCTTCTTTGGATTTATGTATTGTATATATAAAGGGCATATCTAGTGAAGAACATGCTCCTCTGCCCAGCAGGGAGTGAGTTGTGGGATTAATCCATATGATATAAAAGAACACCTAAGCTTAAGTGACAGTGCATTATGAAAGTGAAATTAAAGTTGAAAATGGTCAGCATTTCTGGGACAGGAGTGGGGAGGGGGGGGGCAGGAAAAAGCCAAATAGACATGTGTACTTGTGCTAGTGATCAAATGTTCCACTCAACACAGGTTTTAATATGACGATGGGTAAAAAAACCCAGAAATTTTCTTTTTTCTGTCAATTATTTATTGCTCAGAGTTTTTGTTATGCAAGCACATAGAGGGTAATTAATGCATCTTTGTTATGACAGTCCCCAAGATTTGTGAAGGAATATTACAGGACTTTCAGGATCAGATAAAAAGGAAGTGGTTTGAAAAGGGCACCACTAAATAAATGCATTCTAGAATAAATGTTGAGTAATTCAATCATCAGAATGTATGAAGAGAATAAGTTCCAAAGTGAAACACAGTGACCAAAGAAATTAGTGGAGCCAAGTTGCTAAGCAGAGATAAATAGGGGTCTAATTGGTTTTATACATCTCAATTGAGGTACTTATTCATGTGCAAAAAACTCACAACATTAAAAATAATTTGATTTAGGAATTGTTTTCATGGAAAGCATTTGGTATGAAGCTCCTCTATCAATGTAATATAATGACAGCAGAAGAGAAGATATTTCCAATTAAACACTTGAAAGCTTCATATCCATAAATTAGTTGGTATGCAATAGAGTTTGTATGAACTGTGACTGAATGGGAAAATATGTTCTCTTCAGAACAGTCATTCAATTGAATGACATAAACATGATCTGTAAATTCTGATAGGTCAGTAGTTATCTTTGTAGTTAAATGAGTATTATGCTTTCTAATATGTTTAGCTGCTGTCTTCTGGAGGATATCAAAGTAGCTTCAAATATTTAAAAGATTTATGTTTTAAAGCAATGGAAGTGTCAGAATCACAAAATATGCTGAGTGGAAAGGGATCCAAAAAGATCCCTGAGTCTAACTCCTGGCCCTGTATGTCCATTCCTCATTAACTTCCTCTTTGGAACTATTTTTTATCAGTCAAAATGTGTTTGGGCTGCCATTACCCAGGACTTTCCAGCCTTAGACAGATAAATAAGTTAGTAGCTAGATTATCCAGTGTCATGCCCTAGTTTTTTACTCCTGTTTTGCTCTAATTCTTTCTGCTCAGTGAGACAAGAGGGGTAAGAGCAACATATTTAATAGCTGACGTATTCCATCACCAGATGGGAGCTTTGGACCTGTCCAACTCCACATGGAATTCAACATGGGTGTGTGACCAGATGGACTCTTTGGTTGCTAGAGTTTTCAAGGTGATCTCTGCTCTCTTACCTGAGGAGTCTCACCTGGTCAACCTCCTCCAAAAAACTCACAAGGACCAAGAGCACTGGCTCCAACAATTTTGATCCCATTGACTGGGTCCATGGAAGTCACATTTCTGATGGAAGGACATGCCCAAATGAGTAACTTCAGACATTTAAGAGTTTAGGGCAGATTTCATGATTAATTCAAACTCCAGCTTTGGGCTATATGCTTCCAACCTGGCTGCTTTATTTCTTATAAAGAATGCTGTGGGCACAAGAGCCCTTCATTTGTTGTGGCTTTGTGAATAAAGGCACTTAAAAATACATAAAATTTGACCAGAATACTGAGAAAATGCTTAAAGCAGTAGCTGAGTAATGCATTTGGTAAATCAGCTGAAGATGAAATCAGACACTGACCTTCTATATTCTTAGAAGGAAACAAGAAACTCATGTTTGCTGCAATTTAATGAAACATGCATAATTCAATGAAAAGAAAAGAAAATAATCCTCTAGCTGAAAAGCATGCTTTCAAGACAAAAAGATATGTCACATATATACTGACATCGCCAAATTAATTTTGAGTTTTGAAATACAAAGCTTTAATTAGAATTGTATTTCAGTAAATGGAAGGTTGCAACAGTTCAGATAAAAAAGGTAATGTAGAAAGGTTTTTTCTAAATGGAAATTAGGCCTGTTTCACACCCTTCTAACAAAGTTTTTGAGATATGTAATTTTGTTTCTCAAAACAAGGGTTTATGTTTTAACTGACAAAATGGTCCTTGAATGATCTGAACATACATGCAATAATGTTTATCTCCTACATGATTTTCATCAAACTTAATGCCCTAAAGTCCATTAGTAAGGAAAAAAATGAAGAAACATTTCTGAAAGACACGTGCAATGAATGCTGAATGACAACCACTCAGGAAAACAAAGGATTTCTTGTATTTAGATTAAAATCAAGATCATCAGATTGCTAGCTTTGCTAAAGATGGTTGTCGTTTAGTTTTCAGCCCAGACAAAATGGATATCAAGTCAAAAGTTTTGTAATTGAGGTGAAGACATGGTCTGATTCACTTCATAGATTTGGATTCTGGATAGCAGAGATTTTTTTCCTCAATAAAGATTATAAGTATTTTTGTGAAATTAAAAGCTATTTACCCACCTCTTTCTCTAACAGAGAGGATCCAGGATTGGTGACTGAACTGCTAACCTGAGCATCCTGTTCCCATGCTTGAAAACCCTCCCAGTGAAGAAATTTTTCCAATATCCAATCTAAATCTCCCCTGGTGCAGTTTGGGACTGTCCTCTTGTTCTATTCCTTTTTACTGGTGAGAAGTGGTGCCCCTCAGCTGGCTGCCATTCCTTCCATGTGGCTGTGCAGTATTGAGGTCTGCCCTGAGCTCCTTTGCTCCAGGCTGAGCATCCCCAGCTCCCTCAGCTGCTGCTCACAGGATCTGTGCTCCAGACCCTCCACAGCTTTGTAACTCCTTGGACATCTTCAGGAATGGAGATGAAGCCAAAGAGCAAGGAAAACAATCTTCTCTGCTGAAGCACTGCAAACTTGTTCTCAGGAAGCCTAAGGGAGGGACAGACAGCAGGGAACAAAATACTTGGGAAAGGTTGTCAACCCCCATGGCACAACTGGTGACTGCTCTGCTTTCTGCCAGGTAGCTGTTTCAGTTTATCATCCTGGTTGTAATCAGCTATCAAAAATTATCAGTTTAAGGTTAATTTTTTTAAATTGCTCTTATTGCATGTTCCCAATCAAAGGCAGCAAAAGGCAGGTACTGTTCCAAAGCCTGGAAGTCAGTGCAAGAATTTCAACTTTCCTTAGGTGAGCTTTGATATTTCCCTTCCCCCTGACTTCTGGGCTTCATACCAGGGAAGCAATCAGCAGAAAACCAGCTAATTTGACCACAGAAAGAAATAACTCAATACTCTTATTTTTCTAACCTGTCCACCTTTAATTTCCAGCAACAAGGGCGTGTGACCCCCTTGGGGAGTCTGTTCCCTTTGCTTGAGTTAACACAGTACAGTCAATTTCCCCACTCACGTTTCACACAAAAGGCTATTTCCCAGCTGCTAGAAGTAGATACTTAGCTGCTTTTAAAACTTGAGGAGTTCTGTAATTGAAACACTAAGTTATTCTGTGCACAAAATACTTTGATCAGTTGCTGTTCATACAACAGATGCCAAACTTTTGGGTTTGTGCTATTTCCTTTCTTTTTTTTTTTTTCTATTGAAAACTTTAGAGAAAACTGCATTTTTCTGAAGAAGAGGAAAAATTTCATCTTTTTTCCTAGTTTGGTGGTACTAGAGGATACTTTATTTTTCCCAGTTTGATGGTCCTAGAGGACACATTTTTCCCCACAATGATGTTGAAATGACATGGTTTGGTCTATTGCTTAAAATGATCAGATTTTATGCTGAATGTATTCAGCAGGATCAGAGTTATTTTGAACTGCAAGAATGCTGTATAAGATCTGGAGCTAATACTAAACATGCTGTTTACCAGAGCTAATGCTCACACCTAAAGAAGTTTAGAGCTGAGTTTAGCCCTGCTGTATTGAACAGAGTACATACTTTTAACAACTTCTTGAAATATAAAATAGCAGGAACAGCTGTGTGTGTGTATGTCAGTGAGTGTGCTCTCCTGATCTCTGAAGCTGGCTAAGAAATAATTAGATAATGTTTTCAGAAAGTGTGTCTCGCTTTAAAAGTTTTCAAGATATTGAAATAAATGAGCCACTTATAAAACATAATGCATTCTAAATCCATTGACTTTTGAATATATCATATCAAATAATTTATAATCTTTCTTGAGAGTATATGTTAATTTTCTAACAAGAACTACAGCCCAACTTCTTAAAGGTATTTTACTTTCTAATTCCCAGGGAAATCTGTGTGGATTAGGGACTTAAATTGGCATTAGACTTTTAAATAATTTTGAGAATCTGCATATAGTCTCTTAACCACAATGGCATTTATAGCAATTAAGAAAAATAATACTCGAATTATAAGTATAAAGTAATTTTCATAATTGACTGCAACATATCTGTCAATATACCAAAGGCAGTCCCCCAAATTTGGGAACACTCAGCTGTTTATTCAAATTGCTGTATGTCAGAAGCAGCAGGACTGAGCCATGGCCAACACCTGGATAGAGGTTACCTGCTAAAAAATGAAGAAATCTTTCAGCTGCTGTCTGCTGGCTCCTGAGGGATCCAGTGAATGTCACCAATGCTGTCTGGCCACAGACCCCAGCTTTGTGTCTTGTCCATGCTGACAGCTAGATTAGACCACTTGTCCTGATCCCAGTACAGGACATCTACTTGTCCCATCTTCCCATAACTTCCATCAAATGCTGCATTCCATTTTGGTTTTGTGTGGTTTCCTTGACCCTTGAAATATTTACTGTCTGCTACCAAGTGACAATTTTCTTCTGCCCCAAAGGTGGCTGCATTCATCTCTGTGGTGGCTGGAATCATCCTTGGGCAACATTCACATTCATAAAATACTCATGGGCATTCAGATGAAGGTGATGGATATGGTCTACAGGGAAGAGAGTATTTTCCTCCTGCCTGGCTGACACAGGTGGCTGAATTATGTCAGCTGGTGTAAGTATACATATATACACACAGGTATATTTATATAGCTTTATATAACTTATCAAAGCACTGCATTCTCACCAGGCCATTGTGACTTTTTCCATTTCTGCTAACTTGCTACAACACAGCATTCTCATGCATTTGTTTGAACAATCACTTTATTTTTCATCCAGAAACTGTCCTTTCAATTAGCTGCTGCCAATTTAAAAAAAAACAAACCTAACAAATATCCAGACTGTTCTGAAAACTGGTGATAGTCTATGCATTGAATGAATAAGGACAAGTAGAAGTTAAGCTCATTAAGACTTACAGGGGTTAACGAGCAGGAACATTAGTTGAGCATTGCTCAGAATTTTAAGGAGGGACTTCACTGGCATACGAGCTAACACAGAGGCTGGATCTGAAGAGGTGTGTGGGGACATGAGCAAAATATCACAAGTGAGACAAGGAGTTACAGACAGCAGCTACTCCAGAGCTGCTTTTATGGAATGGGCAATTGTGAAAAGATAGACTAGGCTTCCCTAGAAGATAGATAAGAGTGAATGGCAGTAACAGTGTCCTGCAATGGCTGAGAGCTGTGAGATTTGTTGGAGAAAAAACTTTTGCCTAGAGGCCAACACAACAGGGCCTCCTGTTAGTGCAGCTAATCATAACCATTTGTGTCTGTCAGGAAAGTCAGGAAGCCAAGGCTTTTGGGGAAGAGTGTGGCCAGCAGGACAAGGGAAGTGATTCTTTCCTGTGCTCAACACTGGTTAGGCTGCACCTGGAGTCCTGTGTCCAGTTCTCAGCCAGAGAAGGGAAACAAGGCTTGTGAGGGGTCTGGAGCACAAGTGAGGAGCAGCTGAGGGAGCTGGGGGTGCTCAGCCTGGAGCACAGGAGGCTCAGGACAGACCTCATCACTGCACAGCCACATGGAGGAATGGCAGCCAGTGGAGGCAGGGCTCTTCTCCCAGGCAGCACACAGCCCCCAGATGCACCAGGAGAGGTTTAGGCTGGACATCAGGAAGGATTTCTTCACAGAAAGGTGATTAGACATTGCAGTGGCTGCCCAGGGAGGTGGAGGTGGTGGAGCCAACATCCCTGGAGGTTTAAGGAAAGACTGGACATGTCACTCAGGGCCATGGTGTGGTGTCTGGTATAGTTGGACTTGATGGTCACAGAGGTATTTTCCAAACTAATTGATTCTGTCATTCTGTATGCAGAGAGGAATTGCTGCAATACTGTACTCTTACTGCAGAATATGTATATATATATATAAAGATTGTGGTATTTTATCTTAATGCTGAGTCTGTGCTCTGTGCATTCTGGCACACTCCAGCATTCCCAAACAGCTCTCTTAATGTCCAGACTGTCAACTGCAATAATCTCCAGGGCAGGTTATTTAAAATAAGCAAACAAAAACCTTAAACCAAACTGAATTAAACAAACCTATTTTCCTATTGTTTCAAACAGACCCAACTAGTTAATGCCCATAAGTTAATAAATCTTTCATAAATTGGGTTCAGCCACACAGGTGCTATGACTGAACTATCCAATAGAATTTGTATTCTGCAGTAAGTTGGCCACTATTTTTGTAAGGCAGCAGAAGATGCATGTATTGGCAGGAGGAAGGTAATAAATGTCATTTCAATTCTTCCAAATGTTGATGATAAGGGGTAAAATGAGGGTGACAGGGAATAGGAAAAGCAAATCTAGGTAGAAGCATAGGTGGAAATGGCAATTAGGCAAAGGAATATTGAGCCAAACCAGGCCTAACTGCGGCAAAGACAATTTATTTTTTATAGAGGACTTAATTACAAAAGACTGAATTCTTCATGTACATACAGAGAATTCACTCTTGAATTAGCCCTTTACAAAAAATGTTAGCTATTGGCATCCTCTCTGAGAAGTGGCTGGTGGTTTAAGGTTCTCTGTGAGAAGGGGCTTGACTGATTTTACATAAAGGAATGGGCTTGCTTTGTATAAAAAAAATAAACCACCTGTATTAAAGACTTGAACTCTGAGATCTCAGGGGAACCAGTGACATTTACCTCAGGTGTTGACTATGCTTTAGGCATATTTGACCACTGCCTGGTACAAATTCTGCTAGGGGTAGAGTGTATTGATTATTCTAGAGGAAGATTCCTCTAGTAGTCAGCTAAGAAAGAAAACAAATCCCTGATGACTTGCAAAGGCCTTGGCTTCTTCCTGGTATTTTTAGGTAAGCTGAAGTATGAGGTCTCTGGGGCTCAGCAGTTTCATTCTGGCTTCCCTGGGACTCAGAATCCTGTATTACAAAACACCTAAATAGGACTAGCTCCTTTAATCTTATCTGACCTTTGCTGCACAGGTGTGTTTTTGTAATTCTTCATTCATCATAACTTGTCTGCATTATATTTCTATGGGAGGGAAGCATTAAAAATAGTTATAAAGAAAAGTATCCTCTGAGTTTTCAGCAGAATGGTTGCATTTGAAATTATTATTTCCTTTTTCTCATGTTCTGGATTTTAGAATCTATGAGTAAACAGAAGTAAATTAACCTTCATCTAGCTCTTTTGTGTGCATCTTATTAACCTCCAGTATGTAAGGAAATGTGTCTGAACAAAGATGCATATTATCAATATTAAAAGGTCATTTTCATTATAATTAATAAATGGGAGCATAACAGGGGTACTGAGGGATGCTGTGGTAACTATTTTTGTTTGGGGCCTGGGGGATGGAAAGAAGCAAGTTTGAGTAGCACAGAAATATTACAGGAAGTTCCTTTGAAATGGTGACTTATTGAATTGCAAGGCAAGGTTAGGGCCTCTACAAGTGGCACACTCTTTGCAAAATACAAAACAAATCATCTGCCCCCAACAGAAGGAGCAGGTTGGGACAGCCAGCAAATGCTTTAGAAAGGCCAAACCAAAAGCAGAAAATCTAATCTGCAGGAAGATGCCACACTCCTGATAAGGCTGGGCCATGACATCCTGAACTGGACAGTTTGTCAGGCACGGGCCAGCCCTGCTCTGGCTCATGGTGTAAGGGAGGATTAGAGTTCATTTCAAGGGCATAAATGCCACATTGCTGGATTTTGTTTGGTATTGTTTGTTTGTTTGATTGATTTTTTTTGTTTGCTTGTTTCTGTATTGTTTTTTTAGTAACAAAGCACATGGGATCTTGGATATGGGCAGGGTGCTGAGGAGTCTTGCTGCTTGACTTTTGGTGGTGACTTGCACTGAGGTCTGTTTCTTTGATGGGGAAACTGGTTCCTGAGTCTGCTATTTCAGACACTTTTTCCTGATTTGTGATTTATTCTTTTCCTTCATGGGAAATTACATCAATTTGCTACAGATCAGGACCATTACAAGTGCAAAAATCCTCTTTTGAGATTTGTACAGGCGGTTTTGCAGATATTTGACTTCTTGAATAGGGGAAGGTTTCTGCATAGAAAGCTCATCAAAACTGGGAGGTTTGTGACAAAGAATATAGTAACATGTTTATTTCAAGTCTTAGTTTCTCTAGCATAATTTCAAAACCACCCCATCTTTTAGGAAAATATCTGGCTTGTTGGGTGAGAATATACAAGTGAATGTTCAAACCAAATTTTGTAGACAGTGCCTGTAGATATTTTGACTACTGGGCAGGGAGTTATGCCTTTATATTTTAAACTACTTCCAAGCCTATTATAACTGAGAGGAGATGGAAATGTGTAATATTTTTGGTTCTCTGAAGAAACAAGACTCCTGATTCATATGAAAGAGCAGTGGGTATAGAAAACATTCTGAATGTTGCCCACCAAGTAAGGACCATTATGAACTGATAGTGATGTCAACACCACAAACATGTTCTCTATCCTGGGTCAGTCCTATCAGGTAAGAACAGTTAGTCTGCAGGAATTAGGAATGCCTTACCTTAATGACTTCTAAGGCACCTGCCACTGAGGCTCTGAATATTTTAGTAGATGCTCTAAACTACTTCAGGGTATGAAAGCCTCCAGGTGAGAGAGCTAGGATGATATCTTCAAAGAACTTCTTCAGAACTGGGAATATTCAAAGTTGCCTTGAAGATATTTTTAAGTCCACACCTTTCGTAGTAAGTCGTTATCCTTTGCTTAGGTATCAAATTTGCTTGAAATTCAACAAAGTTTTGACAGAAAAGAATAAAAGATTCTTTTATAAAACTAACTATAAAAAGGGAGGGGAGATAATTAGTAAAGGAAAAATGCAAAATAAACAGTGCTTAGTAAAATTGAATAAAATATGTCCTTTTAATTAGTTTTGCTGATGAAAGTGATAGAGAGTTACAGAGTAAATTAACAAAGGTGTTTTGCTCCACTCTCTGTCTTGAGAAAAATACAATATTTAGAGAATTTTCATCATCTTGAAAGCTCTGAGGATTTAGTCATATGATCTAGGAGATCTAGGTTTATTAATGTATTCTTTCAAGACCTTTCCTTACACGGGCGAAGAAATCAAAGCAGGAAGTTTCTCCATAAGAACAACAAATGAAGGTCCAGTTTTGCATGGCTTTGTTGTGATTGAATTATCAGCTCTCATCTAATGAAATCCAGGATTAACCTTCTCCCGGAGCTGGTTCCTGTCTTTCCCAGGCCCATCACGGGTCTCTGTTCTTTCTCGATCTCCCGGACCGAGGGATGCGCCGGGAGCGGCTCCCAGTGGAGCGCCGGTAGATGGCGCTTGGGAATGCGCCATGTGCACACTCCGGGAAAAGGCCATTTATTTCTGCCTCCCCTTGATCGAGGATAACAGCTGAGGTACGACTGGCTTAAGGTAAAACCATAGAGAAAGGCAGCCTTTTTTTATTAATTTTTTTTTTTTTTTTTTTTTTTTTTTAATGCGCCCTGGAAATATTTGACTCGTATTTCCCTCCCAGTACAGAGATCCCCTTATGGCTCTTGGAATGATGGCAGTGCTTGTCTTTGAGGTTCACAAAAAATCACCTGGGTAATGGGACTCCCCTGAAGCTCCCTCCTCTCTCTGGTGTTTTCCCCCCCTCTGGTCAAGGCATCCCCGGCAGGTTCTGCAGGAGAGTCAGCCCAGGACAGGAGCCTGAGCACAAGATGGGCTTTAGAGCATTAAATTAGGATTATTGGTGTTGGTGGGAATCAATGCTGAAGCAGCTGCATCTCCTCCCTGTGCTTTGAAAGGATCCTGCAACATTATGATAAGTGCCAGGGAAGTGTCTGCTGCAGGAAAAGTTTCCACTTCTCTGTGTTGCCTGGTTTAAGGGAAGGGCAGTAAAAGCCTGCTGCCTGTGGTGACCTGGTCCCCACACTTTGTCCAAAACTCTGCCACCAGTGCTGTAGTGCTGAATGGCTTTTAAGCTAGCTTGGATTTTTAGCTTGGATTTTTTTCATTCTATTTGTGCACTGCAGAGGTCTAGGAAGTTAAATGTCCCATAGCCAGCTACTCCATTACATAACAAAGGCTAGGCATTTGTTGTGGCTGAACAAATAGCAGAAAAGGAGAAAAATGTCAGGTGTAGGGGGTGCGTGGAATTTATGCAATTTTTCATAGGTATGACTTACCATTTTCCTAGCAACTTTACCACAAGGGACCTCAGAGCTGTAGATGGAGGCAAACAGCTTTGCTTTAATGTGAGAGAGAAATTCTGCTAGCACTTTGCCAGAGTAATGGGCACAATTATGCAGCTTTGTCCCCTGGAAAGGCTGGCATTGCAACGGGCCTTTTTATCCCAAATGAGCACCTGAATAATATTTTTGACAACTTGTTGTGAATAAAATGCACAGTGTTTTTGAGAAGGGGTTTGTTTTCCTTTCACATAGTTGCGAACAATTTCACCTTTTCTCCATTGACACATAATATACATCTGAGCACTCATTTCTAGCCTTATTAATATGGCATATTTCATATCATGTAGAATATTTTGAATAACTTACCCATGGAAATGTTGACAAAAATCTTCATATTTCTGCGAATTTTACATATGCAAATAAATCACTGCTTTTCCATTAACATTGCATCCAGAATTCTTATTATTACCCAGATTTAAATTTGTTTTCTATAAACCTTTCCCTTTCAAGTGGCTTCAGAAACGCTAATCCATAAAAACATGCAGCCAGTCTTGGTGACCCAAATCTGAATTTCCATTTTATAAAGGCTTAGAGTGTTGGTTCAAATACAATTATATCTGTGAGAGTTTTTCCGTGAATCAAAATCTGACACAGAGACACTTAGTGCACAAATGCAAATGTTTGTTTTCTATTCCTTGAAAAAGGCAATATTCCTACTGTTTTCAGTTTGCAATGGAGCAGGTACTAAACATATTGGCCATTTTGCACAGTGAGTCAGTTTTAGTGGAACAGATTTCAAAGGGTTTTACTGCACTGTGAATTCTTCCTACATTCATATAATTTAAAACCTGAAGAGAGATCAAATCATTCATTAACCTCCCACAATTAGCCCTAAAATATTTTATGAAATTTAGAGCCTTCTACTTGCAGAGAGGTTAAAAAGGTAAATAGAGAGAGAAGAGTGTGGGTGAGAAAGGGAGGAAATATTTCATTTAGGTCTAGTTGACCCTTGAGCACAGATTAAATGGATGAAGAAGAAAAATGAATAATTGCAAAAATGAGAAAACAGAGAGAATTTGACATCTCTCTGGAGGATGAGAGTGAGAATGCATGCATGTTAGGATGCTTGACAATTCTTAGCATTCAGAGCAAAGCTGGCTACCATTCAGCAAAACCAGAGGACTATACAAAACTGCAAAAGGGGTAATCTTTCAGAAAACAAATCTGTGGGTAAGATAAGAAATTATCAGGGGAAATTTCTGCTGAGATATTGTGCTAAAGGTTAGAAGGTAATTCAGTAAGTGTAGTCCCATGGAAGGTGTGCAATAATAACAAGGGACTTTAGTTCTGGCAGAAATGTCCTAGTTGGGTTAACAAACTGCGTCACTATCTATTACTTGGTAGAGAAAAATATAAGCAGCTAATTAATGCTTTTGGGATTTAGAAGGAAGAAAAAACAACAATGAAAAAAACCCAAACCAGAGTTCTCCTACTTCCCCAGGGAAAAGGAAATGCAGGAGGTAGAAAATGATTTATTATTTTGTTATTTTATTTCAGGCAGAACTTTATCTGAGGGTTACAAAGCGTAACTCAGCTTCAATCAATGTAAATTTTGAGCTTGATTCATTTCTGAGTAGCATTAAATTCCACTGTTTTTTAATCATATAAATGCAGAGCTCTCAAGGTGATCTAGTCCATAATAGTTGCTGGTGAATTTGGCCCAGACATTGCATTAGTTAACTGTACCATAAGGATGCTAATGAGAGGAAGGGTAAGTCAGTAATTCTTTGCTAGCATAATTCCAATGAACTCTGAAGGAATTTATTGTGCTGTAGCTTGTTTCTTCTGAACAGCATTGTCTGTAATGCAAAAATAGCAAAAATAATTTTTGGTTGGGTGGAGAAAGTTAAGACATATACTTAGCAATAGAGGTTATTTATGATAAATAAATAAAACCCACCAAAATACATACACAAACCTGAGCATAAGCCATGTAAAAATAAAATTTCAAATATGGGGTCTCTCAAAAAGCAGTTGTTAAGTACTTTTAATGGAGGTAAGCTGTAAAAATGTATGGATACTGAAAGAGAGGACATGGACTGTTTGACAATTCTGGTTAATGATAGGAAAGCTGCTGGAACAATAGAAATGGGAAAAGTGAGGTCCCTTCTGACTCACTCAGAAGATAGTTTTGACCTATTGACGTAACTGAAGGAATTCCTGCTGATCTTACAGGGAGTGAGGGACTTTGATTCAGGTACTGATGAACTGTTTAAAGGCTCCTGAGCAGTGATGGGGTGGAGTGGGAAGGCAGGGGACAGTTTTGAGTTGAAATATCAGTGTCCTGACATCTTAGATGTAAGATTTGTGAAAAGCAGTCAGCTTCTCCATTTCACCTGAATGTCAAAAGCCACAGCTTGTGTATGGTGAACGTTCACTGGGAAAAACAGCTGTTCAATATTATTTTAACTATGTTGATTATTTTTAGTTCAATGCCTCTTTAAACCTGAACTGCTCCCTTATCACCATCCCTCTGAGAAATCTGCCCTCTGGTAGAAATGCCTTGAAATTTGGGGGTGTTTTTTTGCCTATAAGGGGCAGATGCTTAGCAGCAAGCTTATTTTCCTTTCTTTGCAACCTTTTCACCTGAAAATACAAAAGGAAACTTCATCCAGATTTCATGCTGTCCATGAAATCAGAGGGTTATCTAGCAGACTCGTGACTTCACTGGATTTTGTGCCTGTTGTGAGAAAATACAGATTTAATTAAACTGGGAACTTGTGCAGCAAAGCTCTGCATGCTGATGATGCTTTGAAAGGGTGCAGAGGTGTGTGGTGTCTCAGCTGGCAGTCTGCATGCTCTGTGCACATCACACATGGACACTCTTGTTGCATCTTCCCTTTCTGTGTGAGGGACTCTTGCAAAGCAGAATGTCAGCATCTCTGCACTGACAAGGAAGTTAAGGGTGAAATCTGGTTACCTAAATACTGGCCTCTGGTGCTATTACAGGCATTGTTGGTTGCACTGTTTCTTTTTTATCTACTGTTCTGGTGTTTCACATTAAGTCCTCCATCACATCTGCCAACCATACATTTTTGATGCATAGTGAAAATGCCTTTAGAACTGTATTTTAAAGAAGCAAATTGAACCCCTAAATTAGGCTCCCATGAAGCTGAATCTCATCCTTGCCAGTCAATCATGATAGATTTCAGCCTCACATTCACATAACTTTTCAAGTGGAGAACAGTGTCTCACCTAAGAAAGGCATCAATTCCTATTTAATCATTAGAAGATTCTGTTCCTGTCTTTTTTATCTATGCTCAGTAAGCATTAGCACTCTGTCTGTTACCTTCTCAATAGACATAAATCCTTTCTAGTCCTGGCCAGGCTGCCCATTTTTATGGGTCTACACATGCTGCAGGTTTGTGTTTGGACTCTCAGTCAGGTAATCTGAGTGAGAAAGCAGCAGACAAAGTGCATGAGTATGAGAACAAGACTCAAAATATATGTGACATGATTTTCTAGCTGTGAAAGCTTTTTTTTTTTTTCTTTCCCAATTATGCATAGTGTTAAACCTGATAATGACACTACAGCTTTTGCATATTCTGCCTCAGGCTCTCTCATGGTGCTAAGCATCCAAAAGCCCACAAAAGTGAATTATGTTTGTGTTGTTCCTGCCCACTGATCCTGCCCAAATGAATTGAATTAGTGCAATATTGGAACTTTAAGCTCTTCTGAACATAGCTGGAAATTCCTCTGCTCCAAATTCTTGTGGCTGATGAATAATATTTTTAGTCTTGGTTCTGGATTTTTTTCCAAAGTGTATGCAAGGTAGTTTATGTTCAAAGGCAAGGAAATGCTTGTTGTATCTTTGTATTTTGGTGATGATAAGTTAGCTCTTCATGGTATTTCTCTAGAGACTTCTTCTTGTACTTAACTAAGAAATAAACAAAGAGACATTCAATAATGGAAGCTCTAGTCTGAAACTACCAGATGTTAGCTTTTTGCATAAGATGGCTACTACCAATACATAAGAAAACATCATGGAGATTTGGACTCCAGAAGCATAAAAGCCTTAAAAATATTCACAAGTTTTTACAAAGATTTTAGCATATTATGAGAGCACTGTCAAATCCAATGCAAATTTAAATCCAATTAATTCCCTACAAGGGTAGCAAACCCCTCTGCTGTTTAGTTTACATGAATATGTTGCTAGACTGGGCCTGAAACATAATCCTTAGCCAGAAAATACACTTAGGAGATGGCTTCAGATGCAGAAACCACTTCCTTGGTGCACACATGTAGAGCTGCAGTGAATGTTTCCAGTTTCCATCCTGGGAGTGTTTTCTGCAGGCACTGCCCAGCCCCAGCCCTGCCATTGCTGGGTGAACAGCAGTGCCCACAGTGCTGGGGGACCCACTGGCCAAAATCCCAACAGTGCTGAGCTCAGCAGCCCCCTGAGCCTCTGCAGCTCTCTCCAGGGAGGTTCCCTTCCACACAGCTCCCCTGGCTATGAGAAGCTGTCCTGCTGCTGGACCTGCCAGCCCCAGAGGCAGCAGGAACCTGTTTTGCAGATCTTATGTTTAAGAGAACTGCTGCTACTGTTCTTTGGAGAGCATTTGTATTATCTTTTTTATGGAGCTCCCATTCATTGAAAATATCTTCACAAAGCTCTAAAGAAACTTTTTCAGAGGCAGTTTTTGTAATGAAATTGCAATTTTATTCTTCTCTGCCTTGAGATGTTCAGTCTTTTCTTCTAAGACCATCAGAATTTTTTGTTTGTTTTCAACAGCAATCTCTCATAATTGAAAGCAATATTAATTATTGTGTAACCTCACCAGTAGGCAGCAGCCATGCAAAGATCATGAGAGGCACAGGAAACATGGGGGCTGAAGCAAATATAAGGAAGGCTTTTTTGAAAGCACTATAATCATTATATATTGGCCAATTTGTGGCAAACAGCTCTTAGTGGATCATAATCTATTCACTAATTGTCCTCAGGATCCCAAACAAACAAGCAAGTTTCAGTTTCATCCACAGCAACCCCACATGTCATTGAGATTCAAAGCAGAGCCAGGATTTCCCTTGCCCTCCCTGCACCAGCAGCTCAGCACTTGAGCTGTGGTCCCAAATGCATGATGAGCCTCGTGGGTATTTTGTGCCAGTCAACAAGTGGGATTTAGGATGTTAAATACCATGTGGGATAAGATGAAAAAAACCAGTGCAAACTTCCTTAGCAGGCTCAAGTCCTCCTGCTTTAAAGGAAGAAATTTATTCCAAGGAAATAGTGATCAAAGGTTTTTTTCAATAGGTGACAAATGGAAATGTATGCCAGTGAGGGCTTACACATGTAAATATATATAGATACACCCCATATATAGGTGCATGTAGGTATAAGTATTTTGTCTGTTGTGTGTACATATATATTGGGTGGGTGGGTGAATATATACATATGTATATTTTTATGTGCACATATAAACCAATATTGGTCTTGAGAAACGACTGATTATCTTTTGTTTTTCACAGCAGTGTCTCAAAGTGAAATGTTTGGTTTCAGATCCCAGGACCATCACCTGCCCTGCATGAAGTCTCTTTGGACTCTCCTTTTAATCTGCAATTTCTTTAACTTGGTGTTGAGGAGCCTCTGGATCCTGCACAACAGTCTGCTCTGGAAAAAAAAAAAAAAAAAAAAAATCCTTTCCTCCTGCAGTAGCTTTCTTATTGCAATATTGACTGAACCCTTGGCAGTGTTGGGAGGGGAACAGAACCCCAACATCATGTCTTCCCTGTCACTCTTTAAATGGTCACCTCCCAGCTGGAGGCAGATTTTTTTCTTCTCAACATCTTGCAGCATTTTAGGAGGATGGGGTGAACACAAAGGAAGATTTTTGCTTAACCATTTGGGGCTGAGGTGCTTGTCCAGCAGTAATAGGAACAGAGCTGATGCCTGTGCCAGGCAGCTCCTTCCTGATGCATGAGCCCTTGTAGCAGACTCTTAAATCATCCTATTGATGCCCCATCAGTGTTCTGGTTTGCAGGGTGGTTTGGGCCCCATCACTGCAGAGGTTTGAAAGCATTTTGTCAGAGAAGAGTGCCTAAGCAAATAGTTCAGGTGGTCAAACAGGAAAAGGGCTGCTGCATGGCAGGAAGGGATTGAGCTGCTCTTTCCATGCTTTGGCAACAGGACAAGCTGTAATAGGCTTAAACTGAGGCAAAGGCTATTTAATCTAGGCTTTGAGAAAGGAAGAGAAATGATCTCAAGCTAAGAAGAGGTAAATACAGACACTGCTGGCACGGGGTTTTGGGACAAAAATATGACCTTGTATGGCTGCTTTTTGTGATTACTTGGAGGCCAACAGGTATAGAAAAATAAGCAGTGACTGCAGCTGCCTTGTACTTGCACTGTGGGGGAGAAACAGAAAAGTGCTACAGCTGACTCCAGCAGGGCTCCTGCCTCTCTCTCACAGCAGTGCTCACTTAATGGTATTTGCCTGTATACATTAGCCCATGGGCCTTTGGCTGAAGGAAAAAGGATTTAGCATAAAACACCTGCTTCATGTGGAAGCTGCAAAAGAGGCTTTTTTGTTCTCCTTAATTCTGCCTGATGATAGAAAAGGAAAGCAGGTGCTGAGGAAGAAGGAGATTTGACCACAACCCACAATGGTATCTTGTCCCCTCTTCCAGACATTGCTA
This sequence comes from Erithacus rubecula, assembly GCF_903797595.1. Classification (NCBI taxonomy): domain Eukaryota; kingdom Metazoa; phylum Chordata; class Aves; order Passeriformes; family Muscicapidae; genus Erithacus; species Erithacus rubecula. The sequence continues at coordinate 24,311,632 of NC_136659.1, forward strand.
ACTAACCATAAACTGCAATAAATGAAGTTTTGTCAGTCTGCCAAATATACATATCCATTTAAATTACATGAGTGCCATTATTTAATGTAACCTCTGGATAATATCTTTAACTTATCTGTCCTACTCAGGAAGAAAGAAGCATAATGCATTGAAAAAAATACCAAAAATCCCAACCCCCCAAAAATACCAAAAAATCCAAAATCCTGGGGGAGACTAAAACACCCACTTAAGGTGTTAAAGAAATAGAATATAGTTTCTCTCTCTCTCCACTCAGAAAATGAAAGTCAGTTAACATTCACATTTCCTGACTAAGCTATGCAAACTTAATTCCCTAAAATTAAAATTAAATTAAAAAAGAAAAAAATGTAGAAGATTATACTATCCTTACAAACCTTTGTAAGGTTATTGCTCCCACTATATGTTAGCTATGAAAAAAGTCTGAAAGATTTATCTAGTTCTGTCTTGCTTATTTTTTTTTTCTCAGAGTAAAGCAACTTGGTGTGGAATTAATTGTTACTTGAAGTTTTGTCTAGGACAATTGATACCTAACCCCACCTCCTGCAGCCACCAGGGACACAAAACTGAAACACAAAATATGTAAGTACTAGAAGTTTGTGGGGAAAATTGCAGCAGATCCAAGCATGTGAAACTCTTGAAAGAGGATTGTTCTATCAGTCCTTCCTAGGATGTTGCTATTTTCTAAGCCAATGTTTACTGGTTCTCAGTTGATAGTATCTAACACTGATTTTCAAAGGAGACTGAGATTTATGTGTTCAGCTTCCAAGGAAGGGTAAGAAGTAATCAAACCAAACCCCTAAAGCCAAGAGAGCATCCCTGAGAGTGAGCCATGTCCCATTTATCGTGCTGGGGACACGTGTGGGGGCAGCAGGGTGTGAGTGTGATCCCTGTGGCAGCCAGAAGTGCAGCTGGTGTGTGAGAAACAAACACGGGATGTTTCTGCATCCAGGCTGGGGAGGGGGAACCTGACCAGGCAGGTTTTCTAGCCAGAACAAAGGTGTGTCTGCAGACACGACTTCCAGTCATCCCACCAGCACTCGTGAGTTATGTCAGGGATGTGGATGATGACCAGATTCCTCTGACATTAACTTTTAGCCATAGCTGAAACCAAGAAATCAATGGTATCATCCAGTGAGGTATGTTGGCTTAGAGTTAACATGAAAATTTGCTTTCCCATAATCAGCACTTTTTAATGTTCATTCAGCTGGAAGATAAAATAAAAACACAAGAGGAGGCATTTGTCTTCGACACAAAATCATACAAAAAGTCTTTTTTTATTAAATATACATTACTTACAGTTTAAGTCTTTCTTCTGTACAACAGTAACCATAGAAAACAAAAGAAGCTAAGGCTAAATTTTTTTAATCCCTTAACAGGGTATTAAGACATGTTACATTGTCTACAAAACTGACTTTGACTGAGGCAACGTCCTGTGGAATTCTCTTTAGAAAACCAGATAGTGAAAGGGGAATAATCTAAATCTCCATTTTGCTTTTTACTGTAACTGAGAGACTCTTGCTTTACCCTCGGATGAACCATTAAAAAGTTCTTCTTTTTTTTTTTTTTTTTTTTTTTTGCTTTGCTAATAAAATGAACAGTGCTTTGAGAGATTTATTTAATACAATTTGAGTAGAATAAAGTAAAGTGAATGATGAAAGGCTCACCTGTAGAAAGAACCAATTTTTTATTATTACAAATACTTAATCTCAGGTGCTATTCCCTTTTTTTTTTTTTTTTTCTTTGTTTTTAGGGTGCATTTATCCATTAAAATCCCATAAATTCCTTCCAGTGTTAGTGGGTGGGCTCCTGAGTTGGTTGACAAGACATCACCCACAGACCAACCTTCCCCAAACACAAATTTTTGGAAACTCCTGAAGGTGACTCAAGCCATATCATGGGCTTTGTGGAGCTGAAGTTCATTGACTTATCCCAAATTTTATCCACAGTTCTGCTGGAAAACAACATGATTTCAGTGAATGCAACTCTCACTGACAGCAGTAAGGGAAGACAAACATAAAGTCCTGACTTGGATCCATGTATGTCAGCCCCAGTTTGCAGGAGATCATCAAAGCAGAAGCAACATGAGGCTAAATTCATCTGTGATCTATCTACATTGACCTAAACAGCATTACAACCAGCTCTGAAGCTCTCTCTGTTTCTTTCACAGAGGAGGTTTCAAAGCAGGTCAGGTACATCAATATTAAGGTTCTCACTATCATTTAGATATAATAGTCTGTGATACACATTTTTTCATTTGCAAGAAGTCACAGAGTAGAGATTTTTATGACTGGATGTCTGAATAAAAGGATGTTACCTGTTTGCTCTCCTAAGCTCCTGAAACTCCAATTCCACTGTGTTGTGAATGGAAAGTGAGGTTGTGACTGGCTGTATCTAAGCTTTATCTAAGAAACAATTCTTCTTTCTTGACAATATGGGTGCTGCATTGGCAGCAATGACAAAACACATCAGAAAAGGGTGTGTCTAAAGGATGCAAGGAGGAGCTGCAAAGGGCATGCAAAAATGAATAAATAATTTGCCATGCAGAATTTCTTCCAAATTGACTCGATTTAGGGCCTGTGGGATTGAAATTTGTGAAGAAAGTTATGACTAGCATATCAAAAAGTAAGTGGTGTTGCAATGTGAACAGCAGTCAGTAGTTTAGAAAAAAGCTGCCACAAGCATCCTAAACAAAAGAGTGGAAAGTCTCTAAGCAAAGATCATTCTTTGGATCATCTGTTATACCCAAAATTTGATTAAATGTTCTGGTTGTTTGAGGGAAACCATCCCCAGTTCTCCTTTGGGTTATCTGGGAGAGTTCCAGTGATTGAACTGGGGAGATTCATATCTGGTATCAGCCAGAGCTTTGAAATCCTCTCCAACGCTTGAAGAACATCTCAGATACTTTGCAGATCATCAGAACAACTAAGATAATGTTTTGGCAGACCAAGTAGCAATTCATTCCATGGCAAAAACCAGCCACTGAAAAGCCTCATATCCACCTGATGGTTACCATGCATGGCTTCAAACAGAAGCCAAGAACTTCTGCCTTCTTCACTGCCCCATCACAATGGTAGTTTGAAGTGTTAATCTCTTTTTCTCTTAGAGGTTACCACCTCTAGGTGACTGCATTTCCATGATGGAGTGCAATCTCCTTTCTGGTTGAACACCCAGATGACATTTTGGTTTCTGTGACTGCCAGGAAAAAATCAAAATCTTAATCTGAATTGTGAAACAAACTCCTCTGACTCCTACAAGCAATTTGATAGCTCCACATGTTAAAGAAAAAGTAGAGATGAAGAAAACAGAGGTGAAGTAGATATGGAATGACACTTTCAACACAAACTGTTGCCTTAATCCTTCCTTAGCTCGGCTTGTAGACTCAGCACATTACAAACAACAAACAACGAGCTTACAAATTACAAGAGTTTACCAGAAAGTGTGCTTTTTTCCAATTTTTGTTTTTGTCAGAGTAACTTAGTGCAAAAATCACAAAAATAAGTACAAATACACTGAATTATTCAAACTCTCTATATGCATGTCTTGAAATAAACAATCAGAGAAAAAAGCTACTTCAGACCCAAAAGAAGAATGTGTTTAGAAGTTTCATGTACAAAAGTAGCAGGGAGGAGGGGGCCACCCACACTGAAAGAGGACACGAAGAACTTTCCACTGGGAAAGAAAGTGAAGCAAACTGCAGAACCCAAGGGAACAAATCATGCTTTGAAGCTGTGATAGCAGCCTGTGAAGCAAACCCCCAAAACCTTCAAAGGCAACTCAAACTGTAGTCAAGCAAGAGGCCTCCCACCAACCTCTAAAGACTCTGGGTAAGGCCCTTGGTTTGGTGGGGTGTAGCTATAGCACTTGGCTTCTTTGATAAGTAGGCATTAAAAAAAAAAAAAACCTGCATGAAGCTTTGAAATAATACTCAGAAGGTCTCAGACTTTGCTCAGGTCTTTTACAGTGTTGCTTTCTGAAAAATAAAATAGACAAGAAACTCCTTTGTGTGTGTGAAAAAACAGGAGTGCAGAAGAATACTTGAAACTGGTCTTGTTTAGGGTAAACTTTGTGTGGGTGAGAGAAACAGACACCAATGGCATGAGATGGTGGACCACAAAGAGGTCAAGCTCTGTCTCCTAATTTGAAGAGGAGGATGCATCTCAACTGACAGGCTTCCTTACAGAGAGAAGGTTGATTTTATTCTGAAGATGGTATTTATTTTTTCAGAGATTCATCTCATTGAGAATTTAGATTCTGGGGAACCAGAACTCCTTAGGGATGGGAACTCATATAATTACAAAACCCAAGAAGTATCAGACATTGCTACTTGGGGCTAACAGATGCCAGGACATGACAGACAGGAGACTTACAACCTTCCTGGAGCTGCAGAGATACTCTGGTACCATCTCAAATGACACCAGGCGGGTAGAAAGGCTGAGGGGGCTGAGTTAGCTTTAGATTCAGAAATATGTGAATCTAGTTTCATGCATGCTATCTGCCAAAGCTCCCATGTGAGGCAAAAAATGGATGATGGATCTAGAAGAGACTGAAAGGAGAATTATCCATGTCCCCACTGATTACTGACCAGATTGTCACCGGCTCAAAGCGCTGCTTTGAAACTCAAGTCTCATGAATTTGGCTACAAGGAGATGTACACATTTATTAGGCAGAGATGTTTAGAGTAATTTTAGATGCAAGGTGTCTTTTCTTGACCCCAGCTGCCACTTCAGTAAAAAAAAAAAGTCACTTGTAATAACTGTGGAGATGTGTCTACTAGAACGTCAAAACTATTGTAAAATTCTGATCCATAGGCAAATTCTGCTAGAAGTAACTTATCTATTGCCAGGAGACTACCCTATCTCTATAATCAATGGAGAGAGAGGCATCTCGAGTGATTAATTTAATCTTACAGGATGTTTGAGACATTTGCCCTGTCCTCACCAACCACTGAACTGGATTGGGTGACAATTGTAAAACAGACAGTCGGTAAAACCAAATGCAAAATGAAACAAACCCCAAAGACTCAGATAAGAGCAATATCCAAGTGCTTCATAGGTCTCAATCTTATCTTCAGCAAAATCAATAACTGACTTCATTAGGAAAAGATTCATAACCCCTTACCATAGTGAAACAATATGATATATTGATTGCTCCTCACCCAATATGTGAAATATGTGATCAGCTAAATTCTAATACAGTCAAAGATCTCATTAAAATGAGGGTTTGGATTACACTGTAAAAATTGAGCAATTGATAAATAGGATGACTTAAATCTAGCTAGATCAGGTTAAAAATAAAGCTATGAAAAAGCATCTTATTTTTATAATCTGGTTATAGTTTTAACTTAAATATCAGGGGAATTTCATGACTGAACACATTCTGATAATCACACAGCTACATATGTCTTACTTTTACAGTCATATTTACCCTGGTGGGAATTCTGGCCTAGCCCATATGAGTTAAAAGTATGTCTTTTATTTGGCTTGTTCACTGCAGACATAACCTAAGTGCTGAGACATGGCAAGAACAAGGTAAAAAACCAAACAAGGTACATGTTAAAAATTGACCCAAAACACTCACGCTGTCTTGTCTCTAGTGAGTGAGTAAGGACAGATAAAATACTAACTGCCAATTACATAGGCAACTTACTTAGAACCAAAGTTTTATTTCCAAAAGAGAAATGGACTCAATTTTCAAAGGCATTTAAATGTCTTGTAGTATATTAGAACATTCCAAAGCCAGGCAGACACAGAAATTAATTTGAGTTAAATGCTCATTTTGTTTGGTCACTTAAACATTGATCCAGATCCTCAAGAGACTAAATTCCTTGTAAAGCCTATCCTTCACCCAGGTGGCAGCCAAGCTAGTTGGAGTTAGATTCTGACACTCAGATTTACTTAGTTTTCTACAGCCAGGCACTGGAATACCCAGAGTCCTTCTGGGATCCAGCTCAGACTGCATGACTAAATATCTTTAGAAGCATGGCTATATTGATCAAGTCTTTTCTGGAAAACAGGAATTTGCAGTGCTTAAATTCATCTCTAAGATACTTTATAATTTCACAGTCTAAAAATCCCTGCCTAGCAATAATAATTTTCAGAGGTTACATATCACATCACCGAGAAAAAAGAGACAGTATCTTTTTACCAGTCCCTTACTTTTATTATGAAACTCATCTTGAAGAAGGAACAAAACCCAAACAATGCCTCCAAACAACTCTGACAGGCCAGGTTTTCCACTGAAATGAAATCTGAAAATTTTTGTATAAAAATATTATTTCCTGTCTTTACTGGAAAGTATTATCTAGATTGAAAGCTAAAAAAAAAAAAGGGGAAACACCCCATATAAGAAGAAACACTAACAATTGCAGAAATGGTTTTAAAGAGATGGGAAAATAGTTCTAATTGGAATGAAGAAAATGAATTTTAGCTCAAGTAGATTTCTTCAAAACTGCATTTATTCTTTTTTATAAAAAAAAAAAAAATTAATTGCCTTTCACTGGCACTGAAGGAAATCTGATGATGTCATTCCAAGATTGCTTTCTCTTCCCTCAATACTCCAAAAGAAGAGGTAAAAAGTCACCATATTCAAACAGTCATTTATTTATTTGTTCTTCCTTGTCTGCTCTCTGCTCTCATTTAAAAAACTCAAACAAAAAAGTTGAACAAATAAACACCTATATACCTTCCCAATGGACTGCCTAGAAAAACAGTATCTGTTGCACATATAAACTCATCTCTAGTTTGCTGTGGATTATTACCTCATGCTGGGATTCTTCAGTTTTTAATCTATGTAAAAAGGACCACTGTGTGGAAATCCAAGGATGACTGCAGAGGGTTAGGGCAAAGAAGGAGATTTAGCTGCACAATTGTCTCAAATTAATTATTATCAAGAGTACTACAATGAATCTGACTTTTTTCCCCCTAAACTTTAGGCTTAATTCTACCACCAGCATACATAATCTTTAGAAGCCCTGAAAAGGCAGATGTCACACAGACACAACAGGGTATTCAAAACCTCACTTCATTTCTTACATTTTTTGTGATTGAAAAGGAGGCTTTTCATCCTCACACTGTAACCATGCAGCACAAATAAAATGGGCAAAACTTGATTCTTCAGTAGTGTTCCCAATCAGAAAAGAACAGAAAACTTGAAAAAAAATGACTGAAGATTAATTTGAAGTAGATTGTTTGGGATCTCTTTGTTTTCCTAATGTTCTTCCTTGTAAAGAGAGTTTATCAAATATTCCTTTTTTTAGACATGACATCAGACCTCTCTCTATTCAGCTTTGGAGAAGTTATTCCAATTTCTACAAACAGGAAACACCAATCAATCTTTCATGCAGTTTTGGGAGGTGTTTTTTTGAGTAGTAGGATTTATTTTCTGGTTTTTTTTAGAAGAGCTGGCAGAAGGTGTGAGTCATGTTTAAGATTAAACAATTTAGTTTTTTTCCTCATCTATGCTCTTTTTCTTTTCCACAGTGGCAACAGCGTTTAACCTCAGTGTGTGATAATCCTCCATGTGGCATGAACAGGCATATGCTCATTTCTAACATTTCAGACAAATATAGAGCACCTAAGTCCTAGCAGCTTCCTAAACCCCTTGGAGATCCAAGCTACTATTTTCCATGCTTCAGCTAGGGTTATACTAGTGTATGTTGGGTCTACATAGCCAGCCTTATGAGATGGAGGTGAAAGAGGTGCATGGGAATGATATTTATTGTTGATACATATATTGTTGGAAAAGTACTGAGAAGCCTAAAAGTTACAGTAAAAGGACAGGAGTTTGGGGGAAGGAGCTTAATGAAGACAGTTTTATTTTCCTTTATGTCATACCAGTTTTTCAACTGGTACAAATTAATTTGACACTATTCAAATCAATAAACAATGTATCAATTAACAACATTTGAGAATTTGGCTGGTTATGATTGTTGTAAACGAGCCCATGAAATAAATCAGGTGTTCTGATCTCATTCTTTCCCTCCATCCTGTCCCAGTATCTGCAGAGCTATGTGTACAACTACTTTACCTGTACTTTACATAGTCCAGCTCTAGTGTAAAAGCAATGACTTAAATGGCTCCAGAGGAAAAAAAAAAAACAACAAACCAACAAATAAATACAGGGGCTTTGAACATCCAAGAACTGACAGCAGAAGCCAGGTGTGCATGTGGATCTTATTTTGTGTAGGATGGGATAACAGGTCTCTTGAGCTGCAGAATAAACTGTGATTGCCAGGTTCTGTGCAGAGAATGAGGCACTGTGATTGTTCTCAGTGTTTCCTGTGCAGGGCGGTCTTTTCCAAATGAAAAAGAAGCTAGCAAAAAATGAGTGTAAAAAAACAATCAAAAAGAAAAAAGGGAGGGAGAAAGAGCTAAAGAAAAGGAGGTTAGGGGAGGAAGAGGAAGAGGAAATTGCACTGTCCATCAGATAAAGTATTCCCGTTTGCACTCGCTCACTGTGTTTTGCAAGTCAATGTCAGCTTTAAAGGAGCTCTCAAGGTTTTCTGGGTATTCCTTCTCCTTTTTCTGGCTATTTCGATGTGCTTGTTTGTGTTGATAGAGGAATCTGCTCATGATGGCAATAATGCAAAATATGATGAATATCACAACTGCTATTACACCTGTAACAGGGTAAAAAAGGAAGGATAGAAAGAGTGAAAAATAAAGCAAAAGGCTCAGTTACCTCAAAAATGCATCACCAATGCACAGCAGCTGATTGTTATGATAGATCAGTTCATCTCAGTCCACACACAACCATTCACCTTTATCAAATTCTCCCTGGTAGTTTTTATTTCTATTTTGTCTCCTTAAGAGCACTTAAAATAAAGCATGTATTGATATAATTTACCCAATTTCTGTAAAGTTATGCTTCCACTGGAAATAAAGTTAGCTCAGTGTGTTTGCTTTTAGCCAGATCTGTATGCTCATATAAATTCCTTCTCTGTCATATTTTCTTCTCTGTTATCTCTGGGAATCTTGCATGAGCCTTGTACACTTTGGTTTATAGCTTCTAGATATTATCAAAGGCAGCTCACTACTGGGCATGCCATAAAATAAACAGAGATAAATTGTCTTCTAGGCTGTTATAGGAAAATTAAAACCATACAGGAAATTATGAGGACAATGTTCCCCAGTATATAAATACTTCCATATAACCTGGTGAGTTCCACTACACCACCAGATTACGAAGAGAGAGCTCAGGAAATATGAGATATGTGGATACTCTGCAAAGTATTCACCAGGGTGGTATGAAAAAAAAATTCTACTTAGCTGGGTCTTAGAATACAGACTCACATGGAATTAGAGAACACCTGGAACCTCTGGAGATCATCTTGTCCAGATCCCCTGCTCAAGCAGGCAGAGTTTAGTTATATTTTAGAAGACTCAGGTTCCTGATGATCCATGTGTGGCCTCAGTAATCCATAATGCAATTACATACCTAGATAGCTTGACACAGATACATGCTAATAAACAGAGCAGATACCAGACCTGCATCAGATTACCAAAAAAACTCTTGGACTAGATTTCATGGAGCCCAGACTTAAAGGCTCCTAGATTTTTGCCTCGACAAAATTATTTTTTTACTGTAGTCTTTAAAAATGAAGTTACCTCCAATCACAGCTGAATCACTTCTGACTGCATTGGTGAGAGGTTCTCTTTCATCTGTCTTCCCAAAAGGATCTGCAGTTGGTAAAACAAAAGAGAAGTTATTTTCTGTATCAACTGTTCATTTTCTCTGTGGCTGAGACACAAGTGTCCTCTTACTCTCATGAATTCTAATCTGTTTTCAAAAGATGTGATCTGGGGGATTGGAGAACTGAACAAGAAGTTTCTGAAAAATAAAGTGAGTTTGGAGAACAATTTTCTTCTACAGCTTCAGGAACAAATTCTATTAAGAGTATATTTAAAAGGAAACAGAAAGTTTCCCACTAACAGCTGAAAGTGTTGTTTCAGTTCATCGGAGGAATCAGAGAGACTTTTCAACTGAACAGCCTGTTGGGAGCTCTTCTCAGTCAGAGATGTATTACTATCTTTTTTGTTGTTATCTAAGAAATGATATCAGAAAGAAGCCAAAACAAAGGGATGCTAGGCAGATTTAGACCTGACCTATGCTTGCAGATGAGATATAAAACTTGAATTCAATCCCATGAAGAGAAGCAGTCTCTGCTTGGGACAGCTTCTTGGAAGGGATGATTTTATCTCTGTTACAGGAATGCAGGGGTCACATTGGATCCAAAACAGAAAGGGATCAGAAATCAATTCATATTAAACACTCCTTGATGTTTGAGCTCTCTTATATTCTGTCTCTAAATGACAGTTGTAGAAACACTGAAACAGGATGTCAACTACTTGACTCAAATTCAGATCCAAATCTGAGAGGTCAAGGTCTTCCTGATGTCAGTGGATTATAGCAGTGGACTTACTTTATAGTCCAGCATTTTTCAGAGGATGCCATGTTTTCTACTGCTAGCTGAATCCAGCTTTTTGGCACCTTCACATTTTTCTTTTCAGCTTTCCTTTCAAGGGATTCATATCTGTGTGTCTCTCCTTTGCAAGCCTCCAGGCTATGACACAGAAAATGTGCATAGGGAGAGAGTCAGGGATCACTGTCTCTGCTATGTGTTATGTAATGCTCTGCCAAACTCATCTTTCTGATGCAAGAGGTGGAAGCCTCACTGAGAAATTCAGTGTTGCAAGGTTTATTGTAATTGAACATCCTCACCTTAGTAACAGACTCAGCCCCATTTTGGCATGGCATTGCTGAAGAGAATGTTTTTTACTGAATGAACAATTCCATGTCTGTGCATGAAGACACTCTGAATAATAATGATGGTGGGTTCAGACTGTTTAAGTCCTGAAAGGGGACACTTTTTCCTTATTATCTATGTCACTGATACCAGCCCCAAAGAGGTGCAAAGACATGAGCCAAAAGAGGTTTTGATGTTGAGGATGAAGACTTTACATCCTCCCTGGGCCTCATGCCACTCTTCTCACCAGGTCTGTATCCTGTGGGATTCTTCCAAGCAGGTCCATGAGAGGGTCAAAGGTTGCAGTCATGAATTTCTGCTGTTTTTCCTTCTTCTGAGGATCCTCAACTTCACCATCTCATAGTTGCTACAGCCAAGGCTGTCCTGGCATATCCCAGCCAGTCAGAGCTTGTTTGGAAACACCAGGTCCAGCACAATTAGCACACTGAGAGGCAGCTTCACTGTTTCAGGTGCCTTTCAGAACCAAATGTTTTCTGTGTAGTTCCAGAATTATGAAAGTATTTGACATTTTTACTTTAAATGCTTGAAGACCTGCTCTCAGCTGAAGAGGACAGGCAGCTCAAGACTCCAGCATTCACACACCAGCATTCTGAATCTCCTCTGTAATTTTTACAGCATTTTAGCATTAAGAAAAAGGTCCATTAACTCTATACTATCAATGTGGAGTTCAAAATAACAAAATCTTTACATGTGCCACAGCGAGGAAGAAGGTGATCTGCTGATCTTTGTTAAAACCACAGTAAGTCACCTCTCATTTTGTGTTTTCTAATCAGAAAAAGTGTGTTCAGATAACTGTGTGAATGGATTATATTCCATATCTGTCTGTGAGGAAACATTTTTGAACACAAGTGTTTCTTTCTGAAGGAAACAGCTTCAATTGTTTTCAAGTTACAAATATAGAAAGCTTTTTTCACATACTTACAGAGTTTTCCTAGTGGGCTTTTTTGTTGTATCTGCACATTAGACTACTGATGCAGACACGTACAGCCTCCTTTGAAGTTCTATTTTTCTTCTCAGACATTCAATAATGAGAAATTGGGAAGTGATGAATTGAGATATGAGCACTAAATTTGAAAGTTAATCCTTGACTCTGTTTTCTTTTTATTTCTTAAAATTCGTCCTTTCCATGTAGAAATGTAATGCTCAAGTACATCTATAGAAATTATAATTTGTTACAAATTGGAAATTTTTTGAAACAAGAATCAGCCGCCCATTGCTTTTACTTTAGAATATAAAGACATGAAGAGCTCACTTGTTCTAAAGATCTTATTCAGGCTTTAATCAAATCCAGTGTGAATAGTGAGACCGGAATGTGAGATAATTCATCACATTGAGAGGAAATCATATTTTAGAGCACAGACTGACAAGACAGGCATGAGTTTTTATAATAATTCTACATTTCTGATGCAACAGTGCTTAACCTTAACAATAGACTGCTACTGATTGTATGCTTTAAATATTTAAGTTCAAATGCTACACTCTGCTCTGTGTTCTGCCCTAAGTTCTGAGCCTCAGGTTTTACAGCTTTCTAAACTCCTTAGAAAAATTAGATCATTGAGGTGACAGATCACAGGGCAAAGAGTTCATATTTTCAGTGTCACAGCCCATTCAGGACTCACAAGACACATTTGTCTGTGCATCAGAGCAGACACCTCAGACAGCTGGAGGCAGTGAGAAGGAAGTGGGGGGCTGGGGAGGAGCACAGGCACACTGGCAGCCACTCTCCAGAGTAATCAGCAGCCTTTTTCCCCATGCAGAATGCTAATAGCATCATTTGTTTTCTGCTGAATATCTTAGGCAGAAGCTGCAGGAAATGGGGATTTGATACAAGAACAACTGTGAAAGGAATTGTATTATGATCTAAACCAGTCTTATCAGTTATCAAAAAGGAGAAAGTAGCTTTATAGGTCAAGGGGCAAAAAACAGCCTTTAATTTGTACCCTTTTCTGGTCATTAAGAATTCTGCCACATCCACTGGTGACTAAAGCAGAAACTTGATTGTCCCTGTTCATGGTGACAACACTTTCAGCTGCTCTCAGTTTCCTTCTCTGCATACAAATTCAGATATGCAAAATACATCAGATTCCCAGAGGACAGCTTCAGGATTGCAAAAGATACACAAACAATTGGGATCATCTTGCTGGTACTGCTCAAGTAGTGCTACCTCACTTTAGTCAAAGAGAATGAAGTACAAGAATCCAGTAAAGTTGCACATGTCAAGGGGTTTGTACAAGAGTTTTTTTCTCATTTCTGTTAGGGTGAACAAATTTGAGTTGCTTTTTGCATGACTTCTATTGCTTTATCACCACTGGGATACAGAATCTGTGTAACATTTATGTTCTTCTTTGAGATCTCCTTTGAGAACCACAGGAACTATCTGGAGTGGACGGGAATCACAAATCAGGCGTACAACCAAACTTTCAAAGCTTTTCCACTACAGCTTTGGGACTTTGTTTGTTCTAGGCAGGCATGTTTAGGCTTATCAGGAACTTTGTCTGCAAACATTGTTTCAGAACAATGACTTTTAAGGGAGCCTTGACTAGTCCTGATGCCCATCCTCAACACTCCCGATTCGGAGGGAAAGGGCAACTTCCAGTTCCACTATCACACCGTCACAATTGTGCTACAGCAGGAAGGAAGGAAATCTCTCTCTGCAGTGCCCTTTAAGCCCCCCATTCCCCTCCCAGCAGGACACACCTGATGAGGAATATATTGTGGTGGCTGTGTTCACGTCAGCTCCGGCCATGGAGGCGCAGCTGGACTGTGCCAAGGAGCCTCTGACGGTGACGGGAGCGATGCTGGGGTGGCGCAGGGCAGCCTTCAGAGGGGCAATGTGGTTGTACTGGACAGAGGACAGGCAGCCAGTGAAGCCATAGGCATTTGCCTTGGAGACTTCAGGGTCCAGGGACGAACTGTCTGCAGGACAACAGGAAAACACTCTGGCAACTGACGGGTTCAGGAAGGCATTAAGAAAATTAATCCTATTTTGCCTTACCCACCCCTTTAATAGTTATTATCCAATTTCAACTGTTCAGGTTCTCCTTCAACACTTACCCTTTGCCTGACCCATGAGGTTCCCAAAGTCCTTTCTCTATGATTCTACTTACCTTGAATTGTCTTGCACATAAAAGCCTGCACTGCACATTTTTCCTCATCCATTTTCTCTACTAATGGACAACATCTACCACATCATATGTACTAACCATGACAATAACAATAACAACAGAAACAACAACAACAATAATATAATAATACTAGCAATAGTAAGTAAAAAGCAACACTAAATACCATAGAATTATGGGGCTGATACTCTTCAATTTTTTTTTTTTTTTTTTTTTTTAATCTCCTAACAGCATCAGTTGCACATACATGGACCATACCTTCAAGGCATTCCACTCCACTCTTGGGTGAAATACCCTGCTCTCTATTTTGTCATAAAATGCTTTATGTGGCCTGTAACTGAATGGCTTGCTACCTCAGCTTCCCATTCTTCTTCAAGAGTTTATTATTCAATTTTTCAATTTCATTTATTATTCAATTCAACAGAAGCACCTATTCATGTGCTACTACTTTTTTACTATCAGAATTCCTAGGAATCTTCCTAGTTATGAGTCAGGCTTTCAATCTACTAGCACCATTTCACTAATAAAATAAAGAATAAAACTATACCTCTTCTTATCTAAATCAAAACTAAAACAAATATCTCTGTGTTATTTTCCAACCTGTAGATAAAATAGCTCAAATAACTTATCTGTTGGTATGTGTTCAGTTAAATTTCACAAAGAGAAAGTAAATCAAAGGCAAAATTTTTTTATATAATCATAGAATGGTTTGGCTTGGAAGTGACATTAAAGATCAACTCATTCCAACCCTGTGCCATGGACAGGGACATCTCTTACTAGACCTGGTTGCTCAGGGCCCCATCCAAGCTGGCCTTGAACACTTCCAGGGATGAGAATCCATAACATCTTTGGGCAGCTTGTTCCAATATTCTAACTCCACAGTAAAAAATTTAGTTCCAAAAGTTTTAATATCAAAGTTTTGGGAAAGTCAGGGAAGGACAGTGAAGCCATTTTCTATTTTCTCCAAACTCACACTATTTACTTTCCAGAAATTGAAATTCATGCTCCTCAGAGGTCTCAAACATGATGCTCTCTATATCTAGGTCAATCAAACAAGAAAAAAGCCTACAAATGCACACAGATACAGTATCAAAACTTATTCAAAGTCTTAAAAATACCTGCTAACAGAAAATAAAACAACAACCTTCTAGCATCTAGAAAGCTTTGGGAATACTTCCAATGACATTGGGAAATAAGCATTCTTTAGCTTTTCAAGTTTATTTTCAAATTTTGAAAAAATAAGGTGCTAAATTTGAAAACAAGGTAAAATTTTTTCATTATTATTAAAATACAATGGTTTTACAAGTGGTCAGGATTTAGGGGAAAAAAAGCCTTCTCTCAAAGCTGACATTGCTATATTAATTATATAAATGTTTTCATATAAGAAAATTCAGAGATATCTCAAAGCCAGCCCAAATCACACATTATTTTTGTGTTCAAGATCTGTGACTGTTATACCATGCACCCAGAGGAATTACCTGAGAAAGATTTCTAACTATATTTGAGAATCTTTGTGGCAGTGTAACACAGAAGAGTGTGGCTGTTTCTCAGTAAAGCAGGGCTCAGTATCAGCTTGCTCTCCCACGAGCCTTACAGGAGAAATGCTCAGTTTGCAGAGCTGTCAGGGGCACAGCCTCTGAGCTGCAAGATGGGAAGGGAAGCAGCCAGGCTTTGCCACTGGAAAACCTGCAATCTTGCACAAGTTCACATTTGCCCTTCTGAAGGGATGTAGGAATTGACTGTATTCTGATTTTTAATGAGATTTTGGCTGAAATGTTATAAAACAAAGAATTTCTTCCAAGTTCCTGCAAGAAAGTTTATATATACTAAAAGAATAATTTACAGTATTTGCCATCTTTGTTGAATTTATAAAACCCTTTGTAAACATTCTTCCACTCAGCCTTTATTGTTTTCTTAGCTCTGACACAAAAGGTGAATTTGCTGCTATCTTTTATAACCAGGCAATCTCAGTTGCTCGGTTCTACCCCAATGTGCACAAAGTAAAGCATAAGAAATAATGTGTTCCTCTGTCATGGTACAATAGTTTGAAAAGTCTAAGATTCAGTACTTTTGCAGGCATTTTTAAAAGTTACATCAAGGGCCAACTCCATGAGCCTTTTGTCAAAGTAAACTTTGCATGAATGAGAACTCAGAGACTTGAAAGAACAAACCAAAAACAACCTCTGAGTCCTCTGGTAAAAATGCCACTTGCACAGATCCAGTTTGCTTTACAATACAGCTTCGGGTGTGTGCACACAGCTTTAGGTCTGTCAGAAAGGAGGGCTGTCATTGTTGTCAACAACAAACTGCACAACTTGGTTGTGAATGACTTGTGCTGACCTCTGAATTCTTGAGAGGATAATGTAAATCTGTGATTATGGCATGATTAGCTCTATGAAAGCCTTATTAAAGGACACTCTGTCTTTTGAAGGTTTTGCATCACAATAAAATGTTTTTTCAAAAGGTGTTTTTACTATATGACCCAATGCTGAGTGAGAAAGGCAACTCAGTGAAGTTCTATGGTTTGTGCTGCAGCCAAGGTCATAAGAAACTCCAGTGGCCTCCCTCTGACCTGGCAATGCTGGGAATCTTTCCATGCATTTCACTGGTCTGGAAAATCACACTGAATTGCTGCTGATGGCTTAGTTTGATCTTATGACATTTTAGCATTTCATTTCTGTTCCCAGCATTGGAGAATGAGTTATTTTGGCTAATTTCTCCACAGAGAATAAGAAGGCAATCTTTTTCAGCTTTTAATAATTAAACTGCTCATTCTCCACAAATTAAGTTTACCCTACGTTTAGGAAGTAATTTTTAAGCTTTATCTGCTGAGTTGTGCATAAGTTGGCCTGGCTTCTTGTTGGGTCCTGTGGTTGATCCCTGGAAGCTGTCTGCAATGTCACAGCTCAGCAAGCTTTATGTTGGTTTTCCATGTATTTCCAATGGCTTTCCATGATAGTGAGGATTAAGACTAACATGTGGTTGTATTTTTAAAACTTTATGGATTGTATCAACATAATTTATGTTTTCTATTCAGAAAATCAGCCATCCTGTTCCCCTGCTGTTTCATTATACACCTTTGCTACATACAACACACTTGTTTTAAGATTTTAGATAAAGCAATTTTAAGTCTTCATATCTCAGTAATGGGAAAATAATTTGCATCATGAATAGAATTCCACGAGAGTTCTCTAGGACCAAGCATCAATCTTCTCAGTAATGAAACAGCAAATTGACATAGTAAATGATAGCAAGTAGGACACGTAACTGGAATCAAAGAGAAATCAAAAGTGTTGTTTTTGTGCAGGGAGAGTGGGTAAAGTACTCTCTCTCTAAAGGTATCACTGTGTAAAACAGGACCATAAACATTATTCAATATTTTTGTTGCTTCTTTATAAACCTAATTTTCATGTCACTCAGAAATTTAAACCTCATTTTGCCAAGATTACTTCTTGGACATTGTCACCACATTTGAACCCATGACCTTGAGGTAAAAGACTCTTGTAGTCTCCACACACTGCCCCTGTCTCAGAAGAGCTGACTACATGGCACTGTGCAGGTACCTTGAAAAATGTGCTGCTGTGTCCATCAACAATCTCAGTAAACACTGCTGACATTAATCATTCCGTGAGAAAGGGCAGAAAGTGTATCTTGGGTTAGCCTGGAACCCAAAAATATAATTTTGGAATAATCTAATTTCCTTGTGTGAGTCTGCCACAAAGACAATGGAGTGAAAACCACAAAACTTTTTCCTGGTTATAACAACTGAGGTGAACCAGTTCAACTCCTGCTTAATTAAATAATGAATTTGAACAGGGGACAGACTTCAGATATTCAATGCCCCTCCCAAGCACTTGTGGGAATGCAAGGAACAGCAAGAGCAAAGTAAAGGCTCTTCTCATGAGGCTCCCCAGGAATGAACAGAATGCCCAAATGACCACAATGAGCCTGGATTTGTTTTGTTGCCATTGAACATTTTGTGCCAAGTGTAACATTTAAGGATTTTTATTTCATTAGGCTTTGCAAAGATAATTTAAGGAATGCATTTACTACGTTTTCTCAGACAGTTTATCATTGAAAATTAGGCATTTGGAGTTGCAATGGGAAATTTGTTACATGCCATATTTGACATTTGAATGCCAATCTGTCACAACACAACCAGTCCTATGTGATTCTTCATTCTTCTATAAAAAGAAGAAAATATGCAAGAAGATGGAGAGATGATGCACAAAAGAAGCAGACAGGTAAAATCAACTCAAGCAGCAAGAATTCAGTCTAAAAATAAAATTTCTGGGTAGAAGCAGATGACCTTGGTCTCCTATTTAGACAGCATTGTCATCAAGACAACAGGTATTTAAGCATGGTGTTATGATATTGTATAAATTATATTGCTGGGGGGAAAACTGGAATAGATCTGGCCTATTTTCAACCAAGACTTTATGGCATTATTAGCTGAGACCATGGATTGCTTGGACTGTCTGGGTAGCCAAACTTTGCTTATTTTAGGTACTTTCCATCTTGGTCCCAGAAGCCTCCCCTCTTTTATCTTATGTAGTAATTTCCATTTTCCTTCAATGTTTTACTAAGCTACTAGGAGGAAAACCAATGACTTTTAAAGGCACCCTAAAATTCACCTAAGAGATCTTTGTTGACAATATGGTCTAAGAAACAGGCATTTAGGGTAGGAAGAGTCTGAAGTAAAGAAATGAGCTTTGAAGTGACTAGAAGAGTCCAGCCAATATCTCTTGCAGATATTCTTCTATTGTTTAAACTGTAAAATGTGATCTGGTGAGCTTAAAAACAGGAATATATCTTTCCATTAAAAGAAAAATAAAAAATGGACTTAGGCATTTTTCATAGAAACTCCCTAAAAAGAGGTACTTCTTTAAGGTAGCTTTTGCATTTCAGAGTGAATGACAATTTACCCCTTGTGATTTAATTATCCCATTATCATCTATCCCTATATAATGTTCTTGAGTGAACAGCTCTGTAATCTCTTCAGTGTACAGATTCCATTTTCTCCTCATGAACTTTTAATAAGAAAGGCTATTGTAAAAAGCATAAGAATTGTACTGCACCTACATAATAATTTTAATAAAGTTAATTTCCAGGTAAACTTTCTTTTAGGTACATTTTATATCAAAGCTAAACGACTCAGTAGAAACTTGAGTGTGCTTTAGCTCAGGCCTTTAGAGATAAAACATATCATGTTCCTGTGCTAGAATAGACAATAATTTATGTCACCAGTGTGGGAAGGTCTGTTAATTGATCACTCTGAAGACACAAATAAATTAGCTCAATACCAATACGTTCTAAAGAAATATTTGCAACCTTTTTCTTCAAAATTTTCTTGAATCCTTCCAGTGCTACCCTTTTACCCTGCTGTCCTTACACAGCTACTGTATTAAATTGCTCAGATGCAAATACATAATGAAATTCACTTCTCTGCATCGAAGATTATTTTTCCCAGGGACAATAATGGTGAAGAATTTAGACATGCTGGGACAGAGTACAAAGTTTTAAAGGATTTATTAAAATAAACCCACAAACAAATAAATTATATTTTCTACTGGGAGAGCAGCTTTTTGTAGACAGCACCTGAACTCATGCAAATGTGTCTCTGAGATCAGAGAATTACAAAATAATTTGAAAGACACCTCTGAAGGTCATGCAGTTCAATCCCTTGTTCAAAGCAGAGCCATCCTCACAGCTAGGTCAGAATGTTCGTGTGGTTAAATACAGCAGTATGATCTCTGCAAGGAGCACTTAAAGTAAATGAACTGGGACTCTGGCTAAGATTTCACTGAGGCTTTGCCATAAACTGTATGACCCACTTGGGGCCTGAATCCAGTGCTCACTAAAATCCATGGAAAACTCCCATTGATACTGATGAGCTTTGGATAGGTCCTTTTGTGTCCTGACTCTATATTTGTGAAGTAAAAATGACAACAAACTACAGGATAATAATATTTTTCTATTGCTGCTTGGTACAGCGAGGATGAATTCAACAGACGTCTGCTGGCTACTTGAATGATGCTTCCTTTTACTCCCTTGTCTTCAAAGCCACACTTATATTTAGATTGATCTTTCCAAGGCAGCTATATGGTCCCATTACTGTGTATCTGAAGAGCTCACAGCCTTTAATGCTTTTATCCTCCCAGCACCCCTCTGATGCAGGGCTGTTCTATTATCTATGCTTTACTGATAGAGAAGGGAGATAGTAAAGCTCAGACTGGTTCCAGTGGGAATAAAATGCCTGCTTACCTTTATATCTGCACATAAATGGCTTACCCAAGGTCATTCAAGTAGTCTGTGGCAAAGTGAGTATCCCTATGTTTTGAATTCCAGGTGAGACTCCTCTGTCTTAAACAGAGGGTTTTTTTCCCCAGAATTCACAGATGGGTGTAAGGCAACCATTGGAAAAAAAATATAGCCAGTTTGAAAAGAAGAAAAAAATATTAGAGCATAAGTATCTAAAGAAAGTGAAGTGGGGCTGGGGTGGGGGCAGTAGAAGAAGGGGAAAGTATTATTTTAAAAAACTGGTCATTTTATAAAGATGCACTTTTCAAAAGTTCCTGCTGTCACAAGAAAATCTGGTAAGGAAAATTTTTTAAGCTTTTATGACGTCCTGCTGGAAAACATCTTTGAGATTTCCCAGCCAATGAAAAATTAATGGTGGAGTCAAAAAAGAAAGTGGTAAAATCATCTGATTAGGCAGCCAAGATCAGGCTGTAAGAGCAGGTAAATGAGCAATGGAATGCCAGGAAAGAAGAGAAACAGATTTGCAGAAGATTATAGCATGGATATGTAGGACATGTGGAACAGAGAGTTTTTTTCATGGTTCTCTTTCAGTGGACACTTAAAACTTCTTAATGAATACCTTTAGGTAATCCCAGTAGCATCCAAAATAAACACTACAGGAAGTCTAGATCTACTCCAAAGCATCACATGCCTCTGAAGTTTCTGCTTTGCTCAGGGCATGAGCAATAAGAAGGAAAAACTTAGCAGATACTGCTTTAAGTCACTCGTATTTACCTGGTGGGCCATCATTAAAAGATGCTATAGTCAACATTTTACCCATACAATAGCATAATGATGATTTAATGTATTTATGTAAGTTCCACAGCCCAAAAATGACAATGTCCAGCTCTCCTGTTTGTATGACAAAGCAGTGCTCTTAACACTGCAGCAGTAGGAATTTTTGGTTTGGTTTTGTCTTTCCAGCATGGAATAGTGTGTAACCTGAGTAAGTTTGGAGAAGATACAAAATTGTGAAGAGTAGCTGGTAGATTAGGTGGTTGTGAGGGATGTTGACAAGCTGGAGGAAAGAGAAAACAAGAACACAGCATTTCAACAAAGGAAATGTGAGGATCTGCACTTGGGTTAGAAAGAACCCCATCCAGCAGCACTGGTTGGGGCTGAGCAGCTGAAAAGCAGCTTTGCAGAGATAGACAGATTCCCAGTGGGAGAAAAACCTGGACTTTCTGGAGTGAGTTCTGTGAAGGGTTTCAGAGATGATTTAGGGACCAGAGCATCTCTTCTACAAAGAGAGGACTGATAGAGCCAGGACTGGTTATCCTGGAGGGAGAAGACTGAGGAAGATTTGTGATTTTATGAAGGCACAAGGACTCTACTCAGCATAGCTATCCCAATCAGCTGTGGGATAGAAGCTGGAAAATTAAAGTATAGAAGAAACAATTTGTGGAAATTCACTTAACATGAGAAAGAAACTGGAACTAGGGGTAAGCTGGAATGAGTGTGACTTTCTGGGATGAACTGTGTGATCTCCAATCAGAGAACAGCAATAACATCTTTTACCACCTGGATGGCCAAGTTTATGGCTTTAGTATCATTACAGAATAGGAACTATTGCTATTGCTAAAACAAAATCCCAATGGACTTTGGGGCAAGAGAGACATACAAGAAGGAGAAAAGTTGGTGGTGCTCAGTGGAACCAGGTGCCTGACCTTTGGAGATACACCTGGGCTTTTTGGCAACAACTTGCACTTGTGAAGTTAATCATATTTTGTTACTACAACTAGTTTCTCTCCATAATGCTGAGCTGTACCATGTCAGCTTTCTGGCTACATTTTTGAAGGTCTTTCTGCTACCTTCTATCTTTCTAGTTAGTAAATCCTTGCTTTATTGATTTGGTGTCTATAGCTGGCATTCTAGGTAGAGGTCAGGATGTGTAATGTTCTTTTAGATTTTCATCACTAAAGCTGACTGTTGACAAAATGAGAATTTTAGCTTAGCTCTGAGTTGGGCTGAAAACTGTCAGGTGCTCAAGACACGAAGACTTTGAAGATGGCTGCATTCTGAAAAAAACCCAAAACCATTATATATAACTAAGAGGATAATTAGGTGCTGCTCTTAATCTACTGAATAAAATGTGATGCAGAATGCACTGTTGCCATTCTGCAGAGTTACACTGCACAAGCAGGCACTAGAGGATGTCTGTAGTGTCTGTCTAGCTGCCAGTCCCACAGGCCTCGTGTGCTAATAATGAAACATATAAAATTGCAATGGTGACTCAGGTGTCAGGCTTGATATGGAGTTCCAATTTGAACAAAGGACTGAAATGTCTGTAAGAAAGGAAGTATTTAGAAACTTACTGAGAAAGAACAAGACTTATACAAAGGAATATGACATACTTGACAATAAAAAAAGAGCAGTTCTATTTTCCTAATTTCAGGCAGGGTTTTCCTGGTCTTGTAATGGCTTTGTAGTGCAGAGGAGTAAAGATCAAGAAGGTCCATGTACAGAACATGCAGAATTGTGGCCTAATCACTATATGCAATATTCCTTGCAGAATTCAAATGAAAAAAGACTGGCAGTGTAAAAAAGGTAGAGATGATGAAGGCTTATTGTGCTGTTCTTATCATTAGGAAACAGAAATGGCTGGAGAGGAGCAAGCTGCAGTCAGCAAAATGGTATCATTAGGCTAAGATGCTGCCCTGTGCAGCCACACAGGCTGTGTGAATCACTTCACTGGAGGGAGCAATCTGAGCCCTTAATATTGCCATTGGTGCAAACAAGTAAAGCTGCCAAAGTTTAGCATTGATGAGATATATAAATAGGAGCACTGGAATGCTCAGGCCAACTCTTATAGCAAAACCATCCAAACAAACCTCCAATTCTATTAAAAACTCAACACACAGCACAGGCTAATTCTAGCACTGTAACATCTCACAAATCAGGAATATTTTTAGTAGAACCTACCTGTGACCTTGCCCAAGGTGAGTGACTTAATGGCCTTAAAATCAATCTCAGAGAAGTTGTGTTTGAGTTTGAGAACTTGGTCAACCTGGAAAAGGACAATAAAATTACTTCAGTACCACAGCACATGGACACCCCTAGATCTCATTGTACTGCAAACTTCTGGGAACGTTCTCAGCTGCAAATCAGTTAATTCTGCCCCCAAGCATGATTCAGTTTCTAAAGATAGCAAAGTGAATGTGCTTTGATTTTAGCATGAGAAGCTGAAAGGCATACCAGAATAGTCATATAAAGGACTTTGAAGAAACTTCCCCTGCAGAAAAGCTTAAAATGTCTGACCCTGAAATCCCCCTGCTTCCCAAAACCCATGTCTAGTCACTTCAAAATACACTCAAAGGAGGCCATTCTAGAAATGTATTGTGAAGAATTAGTTCTGCACAGAAGAAAACCACAGAGCAGCAGACAATAGAAGACTGGTACATGAGGAAAACCCTGGCTTTTAGTATAACCCTTCTTCTTAGATAATGAGGCCTACCCACTGTAGTTGTGTGATGTTATTTTACCACCCAGAGATGGAAACTCTAGAGGAAAAAAAAAAAAAGCAGTGCTGTGTGTTTTTGTCATTTCATTCTATTCCTTAAGATACAACCTCTCATTGACTCTGCCACCCTTCCCTGTTAAAAGATTTTTTGCCCAGATCTAGCCAACCTGTTTAGCAATATGGATGGCTATAATTAGCCTTAGAAGAAAAGCAGAAGGAGCAGTATGTTGGTCCTCTTCTCTCTGCCTTGGAAAAACAGGTGATGCAGGGAAAGAAGGCAGAGGAGGGGGTTTGTGCCTCATAAGGTTGTCACACTCAGCATGGCTTGCTTCTGGTTTCTAGGATGGGGCACTGCCATGTAGTGGTGACTGCTCCCTGCATTCCCTCAGCTTTTCGTTTTCTGTGAGAGGATAAGGCAGCTGGGGTGACATTCTCCCTTGGGAAACACATCCTAACTGAAATGAAATTCCTCAGCTTTTTTCTCCCTTTCACAGTTTTTCCATGATCCATACTGTGTGTTTCAATGGAGACTACAGATCACACAGACACCCCTAAGCCCCAGAACCACTCCAATGGAATTCCTGCCCAAAGGTGTTTCCTAATTCACAGACTGTCAGAAGCAAGGAAAGGACCCTTCAGTGGAAAATAACTGTTGGGCACTCTTTGAATAGGGTAATATGGAACTTTGCTGGAAGCTCCAGGGCTGCTCTGCTGCTGACCTTAAAGATGAGACCTTAATGATGTTCCAACCCTCTTGCTGTGCACAGGGACAACTCCCAGAAGACCAGGCTGTTCAGAGCCCCATCCAACCTGGCCTTGAACACTTCCAGAGATGAGAATCCACAACTTCTCTGGGCATCCTGTGCCAGTCTCTGTGGCCTGAAGTGTTATTTATTTAACTCTGAGCATAAGCCATGGCATACCTGAACGACGAGCTCCCTGCCTTCTCTGTTAATCTTCACATGGTGCAATTCTCTGTTGGCAAAGTTTCCAGAGTCAATGGTGAAAATGAGGAGCCCATCCTTACTCAGCTTGTACCGGACCTGTAAACTTCCTTAAAAGCAGAGCAAAATTGTATGTATAAAACCTGTGTCAGCAATGCAGTATCATTCAATAACGTTACACAACAAACAACTCACTTTCTTTTTATTGCTATGGAGTAACAAGGTTAATAAGTCAAGAAGAAGGTCGAAAGAGTTCAAGCTGTAATGAAAAGTGTGAAGAAAATGCATTGGAGAAGCTTTCCTTCCTATTGGGTTAACAAACTGCTATGGGGACACATAACTTAATGAGTAACTAAGTGTATCAAAAGTGAGTGTGCCTGTCTGCAGGTCAGACATCCAGCACTGCCAGAAGCTGATCTACATCATCCTGTGAGGGATCATTTCCAGCAGAGGGCATGCAGGGCTTGCACTGCTCTACTAAAATAATAATGCTGGATTTTTATCACTTCTTTTCATCTAGAACAACAACAGACAACACAGAAGACAGTGACAACTGTAAGAATTATAAATTAATTTTAAACAGTTAAAGGCCTGTACTTACATTATCATTTATGTGTAATAAAGAAGTACCTTTATTTTTAACATATTTGAAGGAATTAGTGTGATTCATGTAAAAATGAATGCCAAATGTTTCATTCAATCTTGCTATCAAAAAAATGCATTGTTATTTCTGATAAATAAAAGTACCACAACGAATCAAAATGTACAATGCAACAAGGAATCCTGTATAAATTTAAATCCTTCAAGAAATGACTATAAGGAATGTGTAGAGATGATATAGACAGATATAGATAGATATAGATGATATATGAACACATGGAGCTACATATGGC
The DNA here is from genome assembly GCF_903797595.1 of Erithacus rubecula. Classification (NCBI taxonomy): domain Eukaryota; kingdom Metazoa; phylum Chordata; class Aves; order Passeriformes; family Muscicapidae; genus Erithacus; species Erithacus rubecula. The sequence goes on from NC_136659.1 coordinate 24,337,134, forward strand.
ATAGCCAAAAAGAAAAATAAACTATTCTGGTAACATCCTTTCAAGCATACTTTTCTGGGAATTAAGTAGCAGAGGAAAAAAGAAAAAAATCTGAAATTTTTGAGCTCTTTTTATGCATCAGCAACCAAAATTCATGGAACTGTAGTAACAGAGTTAAAAAACTCTTCTGGTGACATTTTTAAGGTCTCCAAAGATAAAATGAATGCTGACAGCACCTCAACCCTGAGAAACAGTCCTGCATTTATTCCCCATTCTGAAAATCGTCAGGAATTTTTCCATCTCTACACATCTCACAGTGAAGCTGGTAGTCCTTCAAGATGGAATCCCTAGTTCAGTTAAGATCATAAGCTCATTCCCCCACTTTTTCCTTTGCCAGGATGTTTTCTTCCTAAGAGCTGTACTTTTAAAAAAAAAGGTTTTACAAAATTCAGTATATCCCAGATGAGCACTGACAGTCTCTGGGATTTGTAGGACAGAAAAAAACTTCCAAAATCAAGAGGGAAAATGAGAATAAACTACTAGGATGAAGGCTTTTTAGCTGATTGAGAGGTCTGCTGGATCAGGAGAAATTTTAAAGCGAAAATAAAAAAAAAAAAAGTGATAAAAGGCATTTAAATTCTCACACATAGCTATGGACATTACAGGGGAATTTGTGAAGACATCAAGGTCAGTATAAAAACTGCTAAATTATTCCCAATTCAGCTGCCCCAAATCACAGTGCACAGCTCCCAGCCCTCATTGCACAGTGAGGGCAGGGAGGTGCTGTCCATCACCATGACTGTCACACTCAGAGGTCCAAACCTAAATCACAGTCACATTATCTGGTACTGAAAGGAAGAGGCATCAACAGGGATTAACAGTGTAAACATCTTAGAAACACTTCAGAAATATATGAGAAAAAAAGCCCAAGTGCAAGGATGCTCTTCAGATTTGCTCTGGGCAGGGGGAGAGCTGATAAAAAGTAGAAAGGTTGATTGACCCTGCACACCACAGCCAAGATGACCACACAGAGTAAGCTGAAACTAAAATATGATAGTCTAACAGACTAGTCCAAACTCAAAATCATGTCCCAGCAGAAGCACTTTATAGACTGCCTCTTACTGGAGCCTTTGACAGGGATGTAAAGCAGAAAACTAAACAGGGCCTGGGTGTGGTCTGTGACCTTAGTTTTAAAAGTGAAAAAAAAACTTCTCTGCTCTTTTTGAAGGCCTGGGTGTGGTCTGTGACCTTAGTTTTAAATGTGAAAAAACCACTTCTCTGCTCTTTTTGAAGGCTGTGAGCACACATGTATATATAATTATAATTGGTACTACTTGCATGCAGGTGATCAACATCAACAACCAGCACATCTGTGTTCCAAGGGAGCCAGCATGACATGCAGTCTATCCAGGCTCTCAGCTGCAGCAAACAGGGATTTACCCAATGACTGTGTCAGGGAAGCACTGATTTTAAACCAGAAACCATCTGTTCCATTTTGTTGTGAGACAATGGAGGAGATTCTTGGCATCCATTAAGAATAAATCTTAATTCCTAAAGTGGTGCATTTTCACCTTAAATCATGTAGAGAGATCAGTGAATGGCATTTTATTTTGTCAAATTGCTTTGAATTCCAGTGGCAACTTTTTTTATGGACAGCTGCTCTTCAAAACTATTGAATTCAAGTTGGCATTTTGCCTGGGGCCAAATTTGCATTAATATAAACCAGAAGTACATGGGCTCCTCATCTTTTGAGGTGTTTTTGAATTTTCACCATTGTAGATTACAGCTAATTTTGCCTTGCATTCAATACTAAAACTTCTGTGTTCAGATTACTGAATAAATTTCCTGGCATATTAAATTGCCAATTTATTACTTGACAAGCAAAATAAATGGATTGTTAATTAGGATTATTATTAAGAATTTTATTTTGTCCTCTGAATTTTGATTATCTGGTCCACTGACTTTCTCCATCACATCAGCCCAGCATCAGTAACTGTGAAATCAGTGCATAAACCAGCTCTATTCTCCCTATTCTCTATTTTGCATTATTTTTGTCTCACAACAGGGGTTCACACTAATCATGAGCAATGTAATTTCTGTCAGTCTTGTTGTAGTCATGCCTGTCATCCTCTTTTCAGCTCTCATGTCTGAGCATGCAGACCTAGAGTGTCATAATTCTCAAGCAATGTACAACCAGTTGTGTTCTTTTTCTAATATACACTGAATTGCTGGAGCAATTGTTATTAAATCAGAAAGGGAGAGAGAGAAAGGAAAAGAAAGATATCCTTCTTTTGGTCTTGGGCTGGAAAATTTTAGTGGGCACATTAGCCCAGCAGTATTAGGCAAGAGTAGATTCACACATGATTACTGCAGTCATCCATCTCCTTCAGCTTTGAATTTTGCCTCTGGAGCAGCCTGAGAGGGGGCAGGCTTAGCTTAGGCAGAGTTACTGAGTACAGCATGGCTCTTTTGAGCACTTCCTGAGGAAGTGATTCCATGTGGGCTGCCATGCTGAGGCTGAGGCCCCTGCCAGTGCCAAAGCTGGCTCACTGCACATCGCCGTGCTCTCAGCCTGCAATACCACAGTGCTCGCCTGCAGGGCTGAGTGACATCTGCCTGATGATATCAAACACTGGAGCCATTTTAACAGGATTCCTGGGGGTTCCCTTGTGCAGGGGAAAGTCCTGGGAAACAGAGACCAAAGGGCAGTATTTATGCCATCCCATGCTGGTGACTGAGGTGGCTTTTCTGAAGCAAAGCGCTCCCAGGACACTTTCAGTGATGATGGAGGCCAGCACTTGTACTTGCCAGAGGAACACTAATGATCAGTGTCAGCATAACCAACCTCCAGGCAGCTACAGGAACAGCACGGTGCCTTCAAGCTGCTTCTTTTTTTCTGAGGATTAGCTGCTGTAGCAGCTCTTATGTCTAGTGGTAATAAGGATACAAAACTGGTTAGAGATTTCAAAGCGTTCACTCTGAAGAACAAAAGAAAAAAAAATATTCCCAGATTGCACAGTGTGAAGAAATTGTATGGTCATGGTGTTACACATTCTATGTCCCAAACCTGTGCTGATTCAACATGCCAACAGGAGAGCTCCTTTCTTCTGTCTGTGTCTAAGCAGCACCTGAGTGGAATGTCAGAAATAATCTGTTGGCTTGGTTGCCTATGCCCACCAACTTTACATTCATTCTGGCCTGCCAAAGCCTGTATTGAAAATCAAACAGTAATTTTCAAATAATCATATAGAAAAGGGAAAATGTTCCACAGTGTTCTAGCTCAGGAAAAAGTTTCCTTGTTTGAAAGACCTCACCAGTGCTAGGTATTTGGCAAAAATATTAAAGCAGCTTTGCAGAAAAGAGAAATGGATTATCAGGAATTTGGTCTGTAAATCCATCATTCTTAAGTCAAATTCTTGTCACACATGTCAGCAGGACCCCAGGTCTTGTGTCATTTCATCTTGAAAGACCAAACAGCAAGAAAGGGAATGGCACCTGTTGGAGTCTGAGACTTCTCTTTATTTATGGAAACTGGTTTGAAACGAGCCCAGATTGAACCAAACAACTCTCGCCAACTTCAACAGCACTTTTTAATGACTTAAACTGGCTGGAGCAGCTGGTGAGACATCTTGGTCTGCTCAGAGAAGCTGAGGTTAATTCAGGGAGCACATGTGGGTGGCACATGTAAAAGGTACAAATTTATCACCATCATGTAACAACATTTACACATTTAAACCAGGGCAGCTGACAACTCTGATTTGGGGAAAATGTGTATGTATGAAACAGTGAAACACTGCATTAGATAAAAGGGCACTGGACTACCCCTGCATGTCTTCTTGCCTCAGACTCACCCAGAAAAACGTTTAGGAGTAACAGAACTGTTTACAGCTGTCTCAAATTGGCAGTCACCCTTGCTGGACTGCTAGACTGTAACTACACCTCGACATGCACCCTCCAGACTCACCCAAGCTATAGCTGAAAGAGAAAATAATTAAGGAAAGCACAAATTAAACAAAGGGTGGAATATATTAGTGAGGCTAGTGATGTTGTAATTATGAAAAAAAAATAAAATATAAAAATCTGAAGTATTTAGCTCAGAAGTCATTTGCAGCTCATGAGGTACAAACGTTTGTCCCCTCGTGATTGCAGAACAACACATGACATTTTTCAGTCATCTCTGCCACAAAATATATCTCTGGGAACTTGCACAATTTCAGTGTGGCAGTGTCCCTCTTCATAGCCTAGATATTTAAAAATGAACCACTGTTTCCTCAGTTAGGAGCAGCTGGCTTAGAAACATGTTCCTTAATTAGCAGCTTCTCCCCAGGGATATTTACTCAGTAAATTTACTCTCCATTGGAAGTGCTGCTGGTGATTTTAAGAACACAGCCCATCTCTTCAGTGTCCAGTGGCATTTAACTAAGAAAATACTTGCATATTTTTAGAGGGTGACTCTTGCTATTTATTTTGCATGGGAGAAACAAAGAAGAAAAACTGTTGAACATGTTTGCAGATACCACTACTCAGCTATTACACTTGCTTAGACATTACTGTTTCATGGGTTTAAAAGAAATTCACCACTCAATTTTTTGCAGTCTCTTCCTTTAATAAAAAAATAAAAATAGGAGGTTATTTGAATGATTCTCATTCAATGCTTGAGACATTCAGGACTCAAGGATCATATTCATGCCATCCGATATTAAAAAAAAAAAAAAAAAAAAAAAAAAGCAAGCACTTTCTCTTCTCTTCACATCACATTTCTTCAACTTAGAAAAAAACACACACAGCAAAAGAAGCCTATCTGGAGGCCCATGACCTCAGTTCACTTTACAATCCTGCTAGACAGCTGGACCCAGATTGAGATTGTCACTTAGACATCAATAAATGTGGCTGGTTCCCTTACGTGACTGAGAAATGTGTTTAACCTTCACAGACATCTCATTCCTAACAGCTGCCAGTTGGCTGAACACAGACTGACCAGCAATTAACACAAAATGGGCAGATGCTTCTTGCTTCAAAGCTAGAAAATATAGCAGAATCTAAAAAATGACCCAGAGGATCACAGTCAGAGAGCTCATGCTGCACATACTGAGTGGCCTAAACACAGAGTTTATTCCAGTGATTTTAAGGGATCACTTATCTAAACAAAAGAGCTCATGTGGTGATGTGGCTGGGTCTAAAATGGGAATAGGATCAACCTATGGATGTGGGAAAATAATAAACACTGTCTCTCCAGTTCAGCTCATGGGTAAGCATACACAGTGGTGCTTTTATGTACCCTGGAGGCAATGGACAGAGCACTGCCACAATTTGGGATCTACCAGCTCTGCTGACAAATCACCCTCCTTCTTTATGCCACAGTTTATCCATTGGTGAAATACACAAATGTTCATCTGTTGGAAAATGACAGGAAACCTCTGAGGGATAAGCAATTTAAAAAACCCACTATTAATCATTATCATTATCTCTACATTCCTAGGTATTTCTTTTTGGTGAAGTGTTTACTGTTTCTTTTACAAAGTGATGCAACATTAACTGTCTTATTCTCCCTGAAGGTGATTGAATATAAAGATGAAGAAGAGAACTGAGGGTTTCAGTTGCAGTTAAATCTCCCTGAATGCACCTGCTTTCTGATGGTAAGATTTATTATAAATTTTAAGCCATACCTTTTTTACAGATTCTTTGAAATTTTAAAACACTTTCACTTTAAGACCCTTTATTAGCAAAGGCTATCACAGAATCATAAAATGGTTTGGGCTGGAAAGGACCCCAAAGATCATCTAATTCCAGCTTCCCTGCCAGGGAGAGGGACATGGGAAGGGACACCTCTCAGTAGACCAGGTTGCTCAAAGTCCTTTCCAGCCTGGTCCTGTAGACTTCCAGGGAGGTGTATTCAAAACTCTGGACAACCTATTCCATGTCCTCAGCACTCCCATAGTAAATTTCTTCCTAGCATCAAATCTAAACATACTCTTTTTCACTTTGAAGCCATCCCCCTTTGCAGCCCTGCTCTGGACTCTCTCCAACAGGACCATGTCCTTATGCTGGGATTGCAGAGCTGTGTGAGTGTCCAGGTGGGATCTGACTACAGTGGAGTGGAGGAGAGAATCCCCTCCCTCGACTTGCTGGTCATGCTGCTTTGGATGCAGGGACCATGCAGGGTCTGGTTGGCTTTCTAGCTTGTGAGAACATATTGCTAATGCTGAGCCTTGTTGAACTTCATGATATGAAGCCTCTGTGTCATACCATTGGACCCAGTACTCACGTCTCTTCTCAAATCTCCCTTTCTGTCTTTAAACACACACTGGATGTCAAGAGTCTCACACTCAGACATTCAGGCCATGGGGGTTACTCACCTTTGTATGAAGAAGAATCTTGCCAGGCTTCCATCTCCCTTTATGTGTTTTAATTAAGACAGATCAGTCAGGATGGCAGGAAGAGTTTTTATTCTTTACCCAGTAAATGGAATATAAACTATCATCCTATGAATTTTATTCCAAAAGTTCAAGCTTGCTTTGCAAATGATGCAACATCATTAATGCTGTGTGAACAGCTCTTGGGAAAAAAAGACAGACCTGTTGTGATGCCCTGAGAAAGTCATCCCAGCCTGCCCTCACAGAAATTCTGCCTCATAATTTCCATTTTTTCCTAGTATATTTTAACCATTCTTTTTTCCTTTTTGTCAGCACAGATGCTTGTTCAAGCAAGGACCCTTTTCATGCCAACCTAACAAACAGCCATTATGTTCAGCAATGAGAACACAGAAAGAAGATTATATGGACAGGAAAAAAAAGAAACAATTTGAGCACTGCATGATGCCTGAGCAGGAAAACGAGCTACAATCTTTTAGACAAAACTAGTGAAAAGTAATCATATGCTTCTTCTAAACCTCCTTTTCATCCTTAACTCATAATAAATGCAGCACAGAACTTCGTGGATTAATGGCTCTCTGGGGTTAATGATGCTTTTTTGTGTTGAAATCTAGAGGAACTGCCTGGCTGGTCAGGAATCTCTGGGAAATTTTCTGCTGCTCTGACCAGCAAGTCCATCTAAGGATTGCTGTTTCATGGGTTATGCCAGTCTCTGTGAATGGAGAAGTCAGATCCTATAGTGAGTGACCTCCTGATCATAGCAACCTTCCAAGAGAGATATTTGGGTTTAGAACTAGCTGAAACCACTGAGATACAAAGAACTGATTCTTAAGTCATCTAATGGGAAAATTAGAGGAGGAATGAATAATTTACCTAGTAAAAATCCTTTTGCAAGAACCATATAATGGTAGCACTGTAATGATTTTTCTCTAGTAAAATATATGCTTATACATATGAACTTCCAGTAACTTACCTTCAAATGCATACTTCTGTGGTTTTTCACAGAAACATGGAATGGGTGAGGTTTTAAGGGATCTCTGGAGGACATGCTGTCCATTCCTGTCCAAATAAAAGGACCCTTCAAGTCAGCTGCACAGGACCATGTCCAGATAACTTTTGAATACCTCCAAGGATGGAGACTCCACAATTCTCTAAGCATGATGTGCCAGTACTCAGCTACCCTCACACTAAAAGTCTCATATTCAGAAGAAACCTCATGTGTTTTGATTTTTGCCCATTGCCTTTATGGCCTTGGAATGACATCTTCCAGTTCTCTCAGCACATGTGGCTGCATCCCACCAGGGCCCATGGATTTATGTGTGTCCAGTTTGCTTAATGGCCATTCCCTGGTCTGATCCTCTTTCACCAACTGTACATCTACCTTGCTCCAGACTTTTCCCTCTGCAACTCCTGAAGGCTACTCTCACTTGTAAAAACTAGGACATAAACACCCAATTTCACCAAGAAAGGCAAGAAGGAAGAAATCACCTTTTCATGATGCAGACAGGATAACTACTATGTTATGGGAAAAATTGACATGTTAATAGGGATACCACATACAAGACAGAGGAGATTTGTTTGGACCCACTCTGTATTCCAAGTTTTGAGTTCTCTGTTGTGTACAAAGAGCTACACTTCTCCAAGGCAGCACTTAAATCAATGGTTCTGCTGGACTACAGTGCTTAGTACACACATCAGTCCTGTCCACAACAAAGATAATCTTAAATGAAAAGTAACTGAAAATTGCTACCTATCAATTTTCAAGGCTAAAGCTTTCCATAAAAGGAGTTCTGAAATATATATATATTCAGAATATATATATGTTCTGAAATATATCTATATCTATATCTATATCTATATCTCTCTATATATATACACACACGTGCACATATATATAGAGCATCTATTCAGACAGGACTCTCTGCCCTTCCTCTCATTCCTTTCAGGATAGTTCCAGGGAAACCCAACAATAAAAGTGACTTAGCTGGGAAATGTGAACTAGGAACTCAAGTCTTCTGGGAGATAAACACCTCCTGTAAGCAAGTGGAAACACAGGTTTTCTTTCCAGCTGATGATCTACAGCCAGTGGTCTGGAGTTTTATGCCAGACAGCAGTAAGTTCAAAGTCAGTCTCTATATAGACAGAGCAGAGATCAATTATTCAGCCTATTAAACCTTTCCTGCTCTTCATAATCCAATTACAGTTCCCTTGTTTTCCCATGTGAGTCTCCAGAACATCTATTGGCCCTCAGTATGACAAAATAATCTTCATGAGTACAAACATGTCCATGAATTCAGCTAATGAGACAGATCTTTCAGTTCTCTCCCCTTGGAAGGCAGAGACAAAGATCTGCCAGAGTCTTTGGCTGAATGTTATGGCAGCTTCTTCTTTCAAGTCAGTTTTGCACACTTAGAAATTTAAAGTGCCATATGCTAACACAAACAACATAAAATTGGGTTTGGGTGCCAAGTCCACCTCTTTCCTCAAAGACTTTTTAGTACCGGTTTTGAAGTGAAAACTCCAACCAGCATTGCTATCTTGTGTGGAGTGGGCTTACAGCAGGGAAGCATCTAAGTGATTAGTGTGATTTCTAATGAGAGAAGTTCCTCTAGATAAATAACTGATAGATCCTGCCACCCCAACCCTGCCTACTCATAGTACCAAAGCTAGCTTCTCATTTAATTGAGAAAATTTCTTTCATATTCATCATCACTGATCAAACTGTCTCTGGTCCCTCACTCAGTAAATAACATTTCAGGGGCCAAGTGCAACAGTTGCTTGCAATTATATTTAGAAGACATGGATGCTGTCTGCCAGTTAATGGCTGTGAACCAGAACTAGACTGGTTCAGTTACTCACTAGACTCCTCAGTTACTCACAGTTGCTTGTCTCCTCCACAAAGTTGTCTCCCACAGTTCCCAACATGACTTTCTTTCCTGCTCCTGGTCTGTTAAAAGTGAACCTTGTCACCATTTCCCACTTCAGCCACATAAACTGTGCAGGTTGCTCAATGCCTGCTGCAAGTCTGTAAGGCACAAGGTGTTCTCAAAAGAGAAGAGAAATACACAAGCAACATGTCCCAAAACTAAGGCTGGAAGGAAAGTAAGGAAGAAAAAAACGGAAGAATCACCCCCTGAAATCTACCCAAATCTTATTTCCCCTGTTTTAGTTTTGACCCATTAAATGTCAGAGTGTACAGTGTGAACAGGATTAGAAGATTCCTTATCTCAAAAACTGAACTGGATTTTTTGTATCTCTTTTTCACTGAGTGAGAAAAGCTTTGCTTGTTAGAGATGCAGCTCAACATACTTTAAGGCAGAAAGAATAAGGAGAATTTACATGCTTTCATTAGAAAGGCTGTTTCTGACTTAGATACAGGAGGAGATTAGAGGAGATTATGAGTTTATAAGAAAAATTAATCAGTAGCTTCTCACTGACAATATTTGCTTTTTTTTTTTTTTTTTTTTTTTAGTGTTAACTCAACTTGCCTCTGTTACACATTGTGATTCTTTTATAATTCACTTCACCTATCAGCTGATTTCAAGACTTTACAAGTCAGAGAAGTGGAGCTGATATAAGCCCTGCTACTCTATGCTGAGTATCAGAGACCTAAGAATTACTTGAGATGTTTTCATTTGTACTGCTGTTTTTAACTGTGCCTTTTTTTTTGTATTTAATCTTTCCTATGCAAAATCAGAATCTTAATTTCCAAAAGAAGTGGAGAACACAGTTCAGTTTGATGGCAATAGATGCTGGAAAGGTGGAAAAAGGAAAAAAAGGACTCAAATAGTTTAATTTCTCATGAGATTAAATAATAAATACAGAAATTTTTTCAATCACTGTAGCACAGTTTGAGATTCTATCTTTCTTCTTTGATGCTAATTTTCTGGGTTTTTTCCTAGATTAGGAATCATATTGTTTCCATGGAGAAAGCCAAAAAACTGAGAATCAAAGCCTTGTGAAAATATTTTTCTAGACAATATATTTAATCATATTCATATCAAATTTGATTTTTTGCAGGGGAGTAGGAAAAATGAAGAAAGGAGAAATAAAATTATTTCAACATTCTTTCTATTAACATTTTTCTTCCTCATCATTTACTACCTTTAGGGAGCAAGCAAAGATAATATTTCAAAGCTACTGGTGACTTTGTGAAATCATGTAGTTGCAAAAATGTACAGTGAAAAGCTAGCCTGGGAAAGAAAAAAATACTCTTTTCTTGGTAGTATCTTCCCATGATATGAATAATTTCTGTGGATTGACACACTGAGAGGACTAATTAGAGATGTTTACCCATTTTCTGTAGCTTAGTAACAGGCACTATAATTTGAAATTTCTACAGAAAGAGATACTAAAAATGCCAATCATTACAGTACTGCAATCTCTTGGATGTGGGACCAATGGGACTACATGAGTTTTACATGCACACCCACCTATATATGTGTGCATGAATGTACACATCCATCTGTATACCATACATACATACATATATGTATCTGTAATTCAAAAATTCATGCAAGACTGGAGAGGAAAGGAAAATGACCTTACAGGCATACAATTTTCAAATCACATGTATGATTCCAAGGAAACAATCCCTAACTCATCTTTAAAACCATCACCTTTTGAAACCTTACCTGGAAACTTCCAGGACATGAGCCCATTGATCAGAGGTAAGAACAAACTCTCTGGTATGGAATATATTCTATAGATGGGAACTGCTTCTAGAAGTATTACATATATGTATTTACTGAAATCAATAGCTTTTAGGAAATATTTCATACCAGACTGAATTAGACCATAGTTGCCTACACAAGTTCTCTTTCACATAAGCCCTTTTACTATGAATAATCCTTGCAAACAGTTTCACTTCTTTAATGGCAAATATTTAACATGAGAAGTCAGAAGTAGAAAAAACATCCTTCTTATAGTCACTTTTATTAACTAATAATTTGCCTAATTATTTTGTGGATAATAGAAAAGAAGAATAAGAGACTACATGAGTAGTAGCTTCAAAAATAGTTACAAAAGATGAAGTATTAAATTATACATAGACTGTTTCTACATGTTTTTTAAACAAGTGGAAAGGGACTTGGGATTATGGTAAGGAGTATTACTGCTCACTTCCTAAGTGAGAATGCCCATTCCCATTTCTCCAGGAGCCTAACCTTTATTTAACCAATCAGTTATCCAGCAGGGACTTGCTTATGTCCTACTATACACTGTCAGACTCAGCAAGATTCCTTGAAAGTGAGCCAATAAGAGAGGAGGAATCACACTCACTTTTAATGCTACAAAGGACATTGATATTCATAGTCCAGTAACTTTATGGCAAGCATAAACCTCTTGGAGGAAGAAAGAGTAACATATCTGAACACTATTTTCATTGGAATAATTTCAATTCCAACTAGACAAAAAAATAAAAGGACATGAAATTTAACAAATTATTCCATTTGGGACAAAAGGCAGAATATACACATGACTGAAATGGCTGTCTTGTAAAAATGTCACAGAAGCATGCACTGAGCAATTCTGAAGGAGACTTTCAGGAGTTAACAAAGGTCAGCTAGTTATTTTAATAATTCTTTACATATAGTGCTACACTTTATAGTCCAGAATTTTGGAGCCTGACATCTCATCAACCCTCTAAAAAACTGTTACCACCATATCACAAGTGAATAGAAAAAGACCATTTTGTAGCGCCTGACTGTGCCGAGACCTGCTCCCCCTGATTTCCACATGTAGTGAGTGCCTGTCTCCATCTAAGTCAAAGCTGAAACCTGTAAATGCTGCAGCTGAAAAAATGAAAGGTCATTTTCATTTTCTCAAGCTCTGCTCCTGCTGAGCTGCTACAGGACATCCTGATGTCTTGATCCCAACCCCTTCCCCAAGCACTATTAGAGACCCCCTTCTAGAGCTCTACAATTACAGGTTGCTTATAGTGTATTCCATCAATAAAAGTCAACTGACTCATGTTTCTAAGGTCATTGCAGACTACTCTGGCAGCAATAAAGGTGATTTAAATGGATATTCCATTGTGATTAACTTTAGGGCCATTTCCAATTACCTGAGTGGCATCAAGAGACCTGAGTGTAACTGAGAAGCAGATTCCAAGGTTTTACCTCAGCAGGGAATAACGTCCATCACCCTGGAACTACACACTAGAATATTCATATATCTGAAAATCATAAACACTTGTCTACAGGAGCAAATTAGAGACAGAAATCTGAGACTGGACAGGAGAGGGTTAAGGTTAAGATCACCTCAATAGTCCCACCTCCCTGACAAAGCTCCTCTTGGAGTAGATCTCTTCAGGCAGTTACTATTCCAGTTGCCTCTCCCAGGAATTAGGGTTCCAATCCACTATCCCAAGCCAGCCTCAGTGCTATCCACCTGACATAACCAAGAGAGAAACTACTGCAAACTCCATATTGAAAATAAAAAATAAACCCCCTTTTTCCAATTTTTTTTTTTCCAGTGGTTTAATTTGATGGTACTTAAAAGCTTATTTTTTTGGAAATTTTCAAGGCTTCAGAGTGGTCTGGGTAATTTGGTCAAATCTACATATTCATCCACATTACATTAACTTTCTATAGTCCTGCCACAGGCTGCTGAATCACCAATAAGCTTACTCATCACTTCCAGTGCTCTAGTGCCTGATAACTCTTGAAAAATTCAAATTTCCCCATTCGTCTAGGATGATGTTTGTCTGGAGTGAATTTCTGAAAGCACTGCATGGACTCAGAAGCCAGAGGTTTACTGAGAAATGAAATGTCTATGCCCCTACAATCTTTACACATTTTCAAGAAGTAACCCACATCAAGAATCTTTAAAGAGGAAATGGATTTACACCTCATGTTTTGGTCAATTAACCTAGAAAACTTTGACATAATCTGGCTTTAATATTCAGACAAAATGGCCTTATTCCATTGAAACAATCCAGTGAGGAACAATACATGTGCTAGAATAGACAGAATGCAAAGGATAGCATTAAAGTATATTTCTGCACCAAGCATTCTTGTACATATACAGCATTTCTCATTTCCTTATCTTGGTGGCCTAATGGATCTCACTATGGAATAAATAGCAAGGAATTGCCACTGTACAGTCTTTCCAAATGGAAGTTGAAGAACATTTTAAGCCCCAACAACACGATTACTCAAAGACTGAATAGGCAAGTGTAGCACTGAATGCTAAATAAAGGGACATAAACAAGAGTGATGGCCATTTCATGAACTGAACACCATGAAGTTGATAAAGCTGAAGACAGAGAAACAAACTTAAATCAGTGCAGAACTCTATACTTTTCTCCCACTAAAAACCCACAAACAAACAAAATCCATAAAAACTTCAGTTACACTGGTCTCCCTTGGGTAGCAAATCAAGATTACTTACCATTCTTGGAGAGAATCACAGCCAAATATTCATGAAAGTAGGTGTTGATGTACAGCAGAAGGCTTGGAGTGTGTGCTGTGAGAAAGCTGAATGCAATATTCTCCTTGGACACGACAGCATCCACATAAATGGCAGAGCTTGAGGTGCTTGCATTCTTTGTGACAGGATAAGGTTCTTGAAAAGTATAGGTAACAGAAGTGCCGGCTTCAAATAATGCAGAAACCTCTGAAAACATATATAAACCAAAGGAATCATTTCAGCTACTGCACCTTCAGATTTCCCAGGCAGGAATGAACAAGAACTAACTACCTCAGATTCAGAACACTGCAGAACACCCTTGATGCAGCTGATATCACCCTTCCTTCACGTGTATAAGAGTTTGTCCTTCCTTACAGATTGTTTGTCTGGCACACAGAAAAACAGTGCATGGAGACATAAATTCAACTATTTCAGTGCTGGAATCAGAATTACACAAGATGGAACAGCCCAAATGTTTGTCAGCCAAATAAATGCTTTATTCACCATCTTCTGACACTGACATGTAAAGCAATATTCTCTGTCTTGCCCCCACAACAGATTTGTTCTTTCCAGTCTCCTTTTCAAAGACATTAATTATGAAAGCACTGCATTCACCAAAGAGAGCCAGTAAGGGAAGCTGTCTTTGGGAGCATCAAATGAAGAGAAACATCCACCTGTGCATCCTCAGATCCTAAGAACTCATGCTTCTGTTTTCATTAAACAACTAAGCCAATTTACACCAGCAGATGATGCAGTCCACTTAGCAAACCTATTGCATTTGTGAGGTGGGGGACAGACACGGAAATCAAAAATTCACACTGCACCTTGCTGTTATAGAGCAGTGATTTCGCTAGTTCCAAAAAGCATGTTCTCTAAATTAGATGTTCCATATTTGCCCAGCTTTTTTTCTGGTGTTGACAGCATCTCCTATAAGCCACCAGAAAGGTTCAGTGAGGACACATTCACCAAAGACTGAACCATGCAAATCAGTTTTCTCCTGAATGCTTCATGCTTATTTTAAAAATTTCTTAACGTTTGGATGGGCTGTCGCAGGAATGGAGGAAAAAAAAACCCATAAAAAGACTATCTCTTTTTGTCACATCAACACTCTAAAACTTTGTAAAGGAAAGCTTTAAGATTTGTTAAGGTGAGCAAAATAAGACGAGGTTTAAAGAGTAAGCAACTTAAAGATTCAGACATGGTAAAGCACCTGCTATAAAAAAATTCAGCCCTATTTCCTATTCTTTGGGGATAGTTACATGCAATGGAATACACAATTCATAGTGGGATAGAGTGGTAAACTTTATTAGTGCAGCTAACAACATTTTAATATCTGAGGGCAACAAAATGAGGTGTTAGAGCCTCATTAAGATAAACATTTAGGAACACTGAAGGGACAGCAGATAATAGAACATCTTGAGCTGTGGGGGACACCAAGCTGACAAGGGTGAAATGGTGCTGTAATTCAGAGTTATTGCACAAACCACTGAAGTCCTGAGCCCCAGGCTTGCTGCCTACCTTCCTTGCAGAAAGGTCCTTCATAGGCTGAGTTGGTACAGTCACAGAAGTAGCCATTATACTTTTCCACACATTTTCCTCCATTATGGCACAGGTTCCCATAACTGCTGCAATGTCCTGGGCATCCAGGTTTAACACCAGGTGTCATTTTAGCTCTCTCCTCCAGGTCAAGTTTCTGCCCATTTAAATGCAGAGATCGAATACATCCCAAAAAGCCCTTCTGTCTGGAAGCTGTTCCCCCTGAGAAAGAGAGAAACATGGACATGCATACATAGGTGAGTCTGCACAGTAATCAAGGCCATGACACAAATATGAATCCACAAATTTAAAAAAATATAATATATCAATGCATACAGTGGCAAAAGATGACAGATGGACAGCCGTGGAAACTAAAGTTATCTCACTATTTTCATGAAAGAACTAGAAAGCTGTATGTGACACATTCCTTTTTGTCATTCTTCTCTTTTTGGCTTATCTATGGCCCTGTCTGGCATTGAAACCCCAAATTCATTTACAAGAAAGATTAGCTTCTTTATCTTCTGTCTACATATCACCAAATGCATGAGGAAACCAAACCGAAAATGTTGGGGTTTTGTTGTTTTTTCCTATTTGTTGCCTTAGTACAAACAACACCCTAATCCCACCAGCAGGAGTTACACATGCTGATGAGCCCAGCATGAATCATGTTCAGCACCAGCCCTGCTGGCTGGAGGGAATTTATGCATGACTGCCCAGCCTGATGTGTTGCATGTCAACAGTTGTTGTAGGCCTGAAATATGAGTTCAGTTCACAGATGTGTTATTTATTACAATGCTTAAACATAATTGCATTTCTTCCTGAAGACCAGAGCTGTATGCAAGAGGGCAGTTCAGTCTCTACAAGCTAACTAGCTTCAAATCTGTCAAATGAAACTGCTAACAGTGTTACAGTGAAGGCACTTTTCCATAAGAGGTAATCACAGAGAATGATAATAATGATGGTTGTTGAAGATCTTTATGAAAATATAACCATTTTTTTTATTATACACTCTTTTTTTTATTTTTTGGCAGTTGTCAGTGTTTTGCTTTTGAAGATACTGCATTTTTGATTGCTGCTAGAAAATCTAATTCTGGTTCAGGAGTTATCAGCATTTGCAGACTCTTAGAAAATAGCTTTATTGGTGTGTCTCCTGCAAAAGCAGTATGAAAGACATTATTATTCTTCTGTAGAAGTTGGCTCTCTTTCATAGTGTATGACTTACACGATTACATCACTTGATAAGCCCTAGCAGAAAAGCATTTGCTTTTTTCTATAAATTAATTAAAGTAAGACTTCTACAAACTGAAGAGAATGAAGCAACAGTCTGAAAAGGCCTGGTGTTCTACTACACCATTCTGTCATACTTTTCTTTCTGGAACACTAATAAAAGAAATGCTGGATGGGAATTAAAGCAATTGAACTATGAATAGTATGCATGAGACGTTTATTTCATGCTTATTTTATGACACCTTTCTCAAAGAAATAAATATTTTCAAGTTCCTCTTTAGCCAGCTATTGCTTTCAGGAGAGCAAATGTTAGCTCACTTATTTTAAAGGCCCTCTGAGGAGAAGAATCAGACTTTCTGCATTTGCTGCACTGCACACAAAATCCTTTTGTTTGGAGATTTTGTCCCAAAACAAAACATACCGTACAGATTTTTCAGTAAAGTCCATGTAAGCAGAAATGGGATTTCTGCCTTTAAGGCTACTGGTTATTCTGTTTTCTTTTGCAGTGGATGCCACCACAAATTTTACAAGGATGAATGACAGTTTCATTGCCTCTTCTCTGCACACACACAAATCCCAGCTGTAACATATAAAAAATGAGTAAAAACTATTGCTAACTGTTCTATGGATGTCTTGTTTATTGTACTACTCATATTCTTATTGCTCTCTAAAGCACTTTGGAAAGCCAATTAAAGTTTTTCACTCTTCTCCTCTTCTATTTTCTGGAGAGTATAGAGCTTAACACAGACCACCTATGTGAACCTAGACCCACACAGCATTGATTAAGCAAATCTATTGCTTATTTTGGGCAGTTTTCTTAATTTGACTAGACCAAATCTTTATATAAATTCCTGCAAAGCAGAGTGAAAACTGAAAACAAACATACAAAACTCTTCCCTGAATTAGGCTTTGAAGATTCTTCCAACTCTAACAGGAGCCTGATAGACTAGAGACTTTAATGGACGAGACCTAAATGCTTTATTCAGGAAAACGGATTTTAGGATAAGCCTAAGGACCATAAACACCAAGGTTAAGGGTGTACTTTGCTGAGTGGAGGTGACAGTCAAACGAGCCATGCCTCTTTTCAGCAAGGTGTTTATGCAGCTGAATTTTTATGAGGAGCCCTAGGGAAGGGAAGAGAGAGGAGGGGACAAGAAGCTCACAACTGAGCACACACAGCATAGCCTGGTGACACAATTGGCTAAATAATTAACATTCTAGCAATGAGTTGAGGATTTGCTTTAAAAAAAAAAAACAACAAAGGACTTTTTGTCAGTAGAAACTGGATTAGGGAGGCTGAAAATAAGTATTAAGAGCATTTGTGTAACTGATACAAAGAAAAGGAAAGGGCAGAGAAGTATAGGAATCATAATCAGGAGTAGGAGAACTCACTATGCTGTTCCTCAAAAGACCTTGAAGTCACACTTTTTAGTCTCAAACTGAAAGATACACAAAGCATGCTGAATGCACAGCATACAGGAGTTAGACATTAATTCCTCCTCTTCGAGGAAATATTCCAAGGTGTCTACAAATGCTTTTAAAACCAACAGCAGTAAATAAACTTCTTTTCCTATCATTCCTTCTATCTGTCTCCAAAGCTTCTCAGATATTGACTTTCTCTGGGTTGTGTTGCCTTTGGACTGTCTACAACAGACAGAAGAGATTCACCCAAGGATTCAGTCCTTGCTCACTTCCTCCCAAGACAAAACCAGGAACCCAAACACTTAGCTTTGCTAATTTTCTAAATGTACCAAACAAATAGCGCAAAAACTTCTGACCAAAGCTTTGTACATCAAATTAATTTCTCAGGACTTTTATTTTGCTTCTCTGATGTTACCAGTCTGAGTTCAAATCCTGTCCTCAAAGTGGTCTGGGAGGACAATCTTTCCCAACCCCATGATGGAGCCTTATGCCCATGCCTTCACCAGTAGGAAAGACAGGACTTCATGTCAGACTGGAAAACCACATCACTCATATTGACTGCTGTAAATGACTGCCCATTGAAAGGAAGGGTTTTTGCCTGTCCTTTCTGAGCTGGTAATTTGCTGAATTAGCTCGTTACTGGACAGTTTGGTGCAGTTGATGTCATTTGGCCTGCACATTTGTTTGGGGTTTGCTCCTCCTACTGAACTTTTTTCAAATTTACAGAAGAGATCTGGCCAGGTGCAAGGACATCCATGCTCCATCAGGATCATAATGCAGCCAGAAGAAGTCAGATATACAAGAAGCACTAAAAGAAAGTGAGAAATGGTTTTCTAACTCCTTTCTAACTGCATTAAAATCCAAGCTTGTTTTAGTGTAGTGGCAATGCAAAGTCATTTTTCTCTTCCACTTCACAGACACACAGAGCTATCTCAAAAGCCTGCCACACACAGTCATTAAGGCTGGAAACCCCTTAATCACTGTCAGTATGCAGAATGCTGCAGAGACAAATATGTTGTGGATTATAGGGAGAATAGAGAGTAATATTATGTGCTGCTGCTGCTTTCCTTTTAACAATGGCTTTTATACATTTATTTTTCAGATGGGTTAAAACTCTCTCTGCATGGCTGAGGTATTAAATCAGTAGCTTTTTATTAGGAGATTCAAATGAGACTTTCAGTAGAGATAAACTATATCACATCTGTGTACTGCTGGACTTCTGCCACCTTTCCCTGGAGCACCCAGGGACAAATAGTGCCAGAATCAGGAGGCTGCCCAGGTTTCCAACTCTTCTGACAGCTCTCTGGAAAACTTAGCAAGTCACAGATAATTTTGGCCTTCAATATGACTGAGTTAAAGCCTGAAAAAGCACTCCCAAACTCATTTGTTTTTCTGTCCCTTTTGTTCATGGTTCAGTAAAAGTGTGGATGGACAACAGAATGCAACATATTTATTGCACAGTGAGACCTTTTCACCTTTTGGCTGAAAAAAATACCAATATCCTAGAGTTTTCTGTAAACACTCCCTACAATCAGAGTACAATCAGTTGGAAGTCCCTGCTGGAATCAGCTGCTCCAGCCTGTTCCTTAAAGCATAGCTACATTCAGATGAGGTACAAATTCACTTCTCCACCAACACCAACTTTTTTTGGCAAAGCTGCTCCCCATCCACTCAGTCCCTAGCTTGTGGGGATGCTGAAGCTATTCTGTGGAAGGTACAGGGCTTTGTGTTTGTCTTTGCTCACAAGGGCTTCTGTTGGCACATTGCTCTGGTGAGGTCCTTAATTACTGTGGATTTTCATGACACAATTCATCAATTATGCCACTTTAAAACCACCATGAAATTCACATAGGTAACCTGTTTATTTTGCTGAGGATGAGCAGCAAGCTTACAGACAGATACTGCTTTTCAGATGTGAGATAGTAAGCAGTCGATTTATGAGATATCTAATAGATGACCTATGATAAACCCATCATATTTAGTCCTTTAGAAAGAAACAACCAAAAAAGTCTCAAAATGTATTCAGTCACTAAATCTCTAATTTTCCTAACTGGAAACAGTATGTTGGCTAAATTTCTCTGATGTTTCTAAGGTGTCTGGCAGCCCAAGCCTGCTGCCTCCAGGCCTGGCCTCCCACAGAACATGTTCTTAGGATCAAGGTAGTATTTGAAAAACAAGTGATTAGCAGCATGCTTCATACCAGAAAACAGAAACCTTATATTGTGACAGTCTTAAGCTCCCTTCTGTGAGTTCTCCTCTCCAGCTGAGTCTAACAGAGATCATTTTAGGTATAAATCAACAGTTGCGTGGGAAGGACTCCTGACATTGATGCAGCCGTATCTATTTATTAACAGATTAATTCTTTATGTTCAGAGCCCAGCAATTACTGTACACACATACAATGAAAAGCTCAAATGAATATCCTGAAAGCTGCTTGAATGTAAGGGTATGAACACAGAAGTAAACTTTATAAAAATGCATCGACAGATCGAGGTTTGCTACAGCATTTCAGCTAAGTAAAAGAATCCATTTTAAGGAAGGAATCAGCAGTTACCTGAGTGGCCCTGCATAAGAACAGTTACATCCCGCTCCATCACTGAGCAGATTACTCAGAAAGAAAGCATTTGAATATAGACAAGAGAATTCCATTCATAATCCATTATCATATTAACAAATGCAAACTAGTCACAATCCAGGTTTCTTGTGAGGGGGCGATAAGTGAACAAAACATATGCAGCGATTTTTCTTTCCTCTTTTAATTTTCCTTTTTCTTCTTTGAAAAATCACTTTCAGATGAAACACCTATAATTGCACTGACTGTGTTCATACTTCTCTCACTCATGGACACTCTAGCCAAATAAGGGTTTTGGTAGGCATGCTTGAAAGAACAGACTTTGAAGACCATTAGTGTCAGGCTTTGTCCCAGAAACTTGTATGACAATTTCTGACTTTTACAATGTGCTTAAAGAGAGAAGTCACATTTTTTACAGCATTTTACCCAACCAGTGCTGCATAAGAAGAAAGGTTATCAACTCTTTGGCAGTAAATAGATTTCAAGAGTTTGACTCCAAAAATACCATCAAGTATAGCATGGTTAAACTCTGATTTGTGCTTTGAGTGTAAAGAGAGTTGTTTGGGTTTACTTCATGCAGGAGTAGAACAGAAAGCAAAATCAAGCCACCACATGCAAGCTCAATGGTGAGACAAGAGCATTCATCACCAAAGTACACGAAATCCTGTTATCTACAGGAACCCTTGGATTGTCCCTACCTACAAATAACTGGCTGTTGAGCTGCAGGCGGAAATGTCCCTCAGCAGGAGCCTCCAGAACCTTCTTGGGGAGGCTGTCCACCTGCAGAGAGGTTTGCTTGAGGTTCCTCTCTGCCCGGACATAGTGCCACTGGTTGTCATTCAGGGCTGTGGGGGACTGCACTGTGGCTGCCGTGGGGCCGTTCCCAACGTCTATGGAGAAGGTGATCTCCTTGGGGGCTGGAACACACAAACACATGGGAAGAGAAAGTGAAGGTCTGAATTCAATCGTGGTTTCAACATCAAGAAATCTTACATAAATATAGAGTCCATTAACTTTTATGTCAGCAAATAGTACAGGATCATTTACCTCCCATCTCCTACGCAGCAGCTTATACATAAATTTAAGCCTTCAGCCTCAGTGTTTGATCTCTGCTGTGATTAGGCTTGGTTGTGGGTACTCAATTTTTTTTTGCTGTTAAAAAAACTGCTCTAGAAATGGCACCCATTTTGAAGTAAAAGTGCCAAATACTGCACAAAAGTCACATAATGGTCCCAAAAATTTTTGGACAAATAATTCTAAGAAGGGAGAAAGGACAAATATTTTTCCTACTATATCTTTTAAAATGTGGGTAATTAACATTACATAACTTGGCTGTATGTGGTAAGAGAGAATCCTACAAGCATATGTTTGCCTAAATCTGACCTAAGTTGCATGAAAAAATAGATGAGCAAAACAGCTTAATAGGTATCCTAAACTAAAGCTGTATATGTAACACACATCTAGAAATAGGAAAAATAGTTGAAAAAGAAAAGCCACATAAAGGAGTCCACCTTGTTCTGCTGGAAGTCTGAAAGGGGCTAGAATTTTTTAACATTCTTGCTACTGAGTATTTTCCTTTTCCTAAAATGACAAATGCACCACAAAGGACCAGGTCCACACATCAAAATAATTCCTATAAACCTTGTTATTCCACGCCCAAAAACTTGGAAAGGTCTGTTTTTGGAAGCTGCCTCTTAGATAGTTAAGACAGGAAATGCTCCATGGGGATAGACAATATCTATTCTGAGCCTTTGCATCTGCTATAAAAGTAATTTCCCTTTGAAGCCACTGCTCCATGGAGCTTCCTTGATACAAGTCCTTTAGGCTGCAAATTCCATCTGGCAGCAAGAAGCACAACAACAAACTACTGATGAGAAGCCTAAGTCTAAAAGATTTTTCCCCAAACTTTTAAATAACTCATTTCTCTAGGAGTACAGATGTGACACATATCCAGAAGCTTTCACTGAACAATCCTCTTAGTTTACAGTATCTGTTATATTTGATGCCATTTTACTTCTGTATCCCTGAGAATAAAATGTATTACCCTGAAGTGCAACCAAATTGGACCTTGATGTGTAATTAACAGTAAATCACACCTCATTACCTTGTGATAATCCACCATGACATTTACCACTGGTTTAATGAATCGAAGGGCCTTGGGGCCCTGTTTTATTTAATTTTATTTTGGGGTTATTATAAGCATATTATTAAATTCATAGGACTCAGTTTGTTTTCCCTAAGCTTGACAGAATTTGGAATACACATGTCATATTTCATGTCAAAGCTGCTGTACTCTTCTGTCACTAATAAATATCTGAAGTCATCACAACAGGAGTGAGGCAAAATCTTACTAATTAAATTCCCTGCTATTTTCCTTATACACTGAGTAGCAGTTACACTGCACTCACTTAATAGATTTTGAAGTATTCAAGATCCATTACAACTGTGACTAACTTATCTTGCATTAGTGTCCTGTCCTTCCTAAACTCTCACCTTGTAGCTGTACCATACACACAGAGTCCTTCTGAAACTGCATCAGACTGGGTATGTTACTGATATAGAAATAAAAGTAACCATCAGAATGGTTGCATTAAATTTTTCAACTTTCAACTAAAATTACAACCTAAAATCTAACCAGTAGATATTTCTCTGGAGAGCAAAAAATTACGTATCAGTGTTGGAAAAATAAATTCATACATTTGTTTGTTAAAGCAGGTAAAGCTAGCCATAACAAGATTGTGTATTGACCAAGTCTATACAGGGAAACTTTGATAGAAGAGATAGGCAAGTCTAGATAAAGAGTCTTTATGTCTCCATCTTATCATCTCCAGGCACCTCCAACCACCTAAAAATGGCAGAAAATGTCCTTCCCAGTTCCCTGCATCTGTCAAACTGGGCAAACCCACCGAGATTTCTGAGCAGTGAAACTTACAGCTGATTTCAATCCGTATGAAGTCTTTAATGCCCAGGTTTTCCAAGAACACCCCTGCCAGGGCGGTAGTTTTGAAGAAGAAGGAGATGTCCGCACTGAGCTCGGCGTGGAGCGTGGGGAAGTGCAGGTAGGCGGCCTCTGTGTTGAAGGAAGCAGCATTCCAGAACTGCCCTGCAAACACAACCCCCTTCTCTATAGTTAATTGGCACAGGACTGCAGCTGCAAGCTGCAGGTGGAAAGCCACCTTTTAGCAGAGAAATAGTTGTTTTTTTATAAAAAAAGGACAACAACAACAACAACAACAAAGGAACATTCTGCACCTATGGAAATTGAGAAGAGCTAGTACTCACTGTCTCCATAGCAACGCAAAGGGCCGATTTTCCAAGCAGCCTCAGAATTTGATCTGTTTGTGTCAGTGATCACAATCTGAGTTACAGGCAAATGGTCTTTGAAAGCAAGGAGGCCGGTATCATTTGTCCTGGATTTTAATACACAAACAGAAAGAGACAGATTAACCACAGACAAACCCCTCAGCATTCCTCATGCAAGACAATATTTTAAGGATGCTTAGTTAAAGACCCTTTGCAGAATTACCTGGGAGAACTATGACAATTACACACTGTTAGAGATAAATATGTTCCCATGTATGCTCTATGTTCATATGCAATACTGACCCCTGAATACACCATTTGGATACGTGGCTGGGATGGGCTGTAAACCTGCTTCAGCAGAATAACTGTGAAGCTGAGGAAGAGCCACGCTGGCTAATGGCCATTAATGTAAACTGGGCTCTACTGGGCTTCCTCAGCAGGATGTATTTGCTGTGGATCAGGTCTAAGTCCAAGTCTGCATTTCTGCAAAGTTATCTGGGGACAGATAAGGGTGTTTTATGCTGGCTTTATGCTTTATCCAAGCAGGAAGAGGACAGGTGAAGCCTGATCCAACACACTGTAGCAAGAGGAAGCCAGACAATTGCTGATCCAGCTTCAAGATGGCTGGGACACGACTGACCCTGCACACTGCAAAAACAGCTGCACTGCAGAGTGAGTTCAGACCAAAACAATTCTTTGCATTGCACACCAGTGGACATTGTGGTTCAGCAATGAAATACTCAGGGTAGATTTACTGCATTGTCAAACTTCTAATGTTTGTTTAGCTGGGCTTGTTCTTCAGCTGCAACTAACACATGGCTGCTAGAAAGAAAGATTGATTCTTAAAGGAAAATTTTTTGGTTTTATTCTGAGTCAGCTGGAGAAAAAGTTGTCCTCAAGATGCAGAGTGATGTTTTGTGGTAGGTCCTTAAGCTGACCAAGTGGCTTTGGCTCTGGCAGGATACACAGATGTGCATTCATCCCACTGCACTTCGTGAACCCAGCTGAGTCCCTCAGGCACCAGCCCTGACCTTACCAGAGCAGAACTGCCCTTCTGAGATCTCTCTCCATTGATCTAATAGAGAGGTGAGTGCTACTGAATCTCACCTCTACAGTGATGTGGTTTATCTTCTGCTTTTCTCAAGGTTAAGGCTTTCTGTGCATCTGGGCACATAAGCGTGGCAGAGCATCCTCCATGGAACTAAACCTCAATAGTTTTTGGGAGAAAGGATCTCTACCTCTGCATAGCCCAGCAGGGTCTGGACTCAACTCACCTGTCTGCTCATGGGTGAAACTACATCCTGCACATGGGGATGGCAACACATCCAAAACGCCAGTAATCCCAAATTTATACCCACTGCTCCACCAGGCAGGTGTGACACAATCCTCAGGAAACAGGTATCACTATTTGAGTGATAACACTGCCAGAGCCTGACATTCCAGGCAGGATCCCAGACCTGCCCACATCCTGCTTGTAATGCCAACTTCCATAAATGTACCTCTCAGTGTAGTTCCAGACACAGACTTCTAGTAAAGAAATAATAATCAGGACAAACACTGCAGCTGTGCTCTGACACACAGCCTCCAATGTTTGCTTGGCTAAGTGCTCTACTCTGATTAATGTTAGACAAAAATAGGAGTATTTTGATCTTTTTCATAAAGGCTGCATACATTGCATTTATTTTTCATTGCTTATAATTGCATGCAGCATAGTTAGTTATCTCATAATGCCAAGGGGAAAAGAGAGGTACCCTCTCTGATGCTAACATTTTTTCTTGCTCCAGTGGTTGTCTGACATGCAAATAATTACAGACAAAGTGCAGCAAGATGGAATTCCCAGGCATGAGGCAGAGTGAGGCCTTCAGTACAGACTCAGGAAAAAAATGATCATGTGTGAATCAAAGGTACATGGTCTCAGAATCTCTTCAGGGCAGACTCTCAGGATCACACAGATCATTGTATCAATATTTAAAAGTTAGCCTAAATGCTCTTAACAGATTATGAAACTACTGTGACAAAAGCTAAATTATTTTAGTGTTTCTTAGGAAGGTAATTAAATAAGTTATTCCAGTGTTGGAGAAAGAAGAGTAGGCAGAGCAAATGAAAAAAGTCAGAAAGGTGTATAGTAATAGGACATAAAATATTCAATATACACATGAGTAACCAAGCTGGTTTTCTTTTTTAAAATAAATTTTTACAAAAATTGCAAAATATTTAGGGAGGTTTCCTGCAAATTTATTTAATTTTAAAAAATACTGCAGTCTTTTTACTAGCTGTGATCAGCATTAAAATAAAAATCAGTATCTTTCTACAGCTAGCACTCAAAATATCTACAAAAAACCATGAAATGGTGACATTTTAAAGATATCTATTCCACATCTCTGAAAACTGCATTGCTTATTAGATATTCTGCTGTATTGCATGAAGTTCTTTTATATCAAATTTTATGACTGAATTTTTACTACTTATATGCCAGTGTCACAGTGAACTTTAGTAGCACAGCTCAAGAGTGAGAGAGAAATATATTCTAGAATTAATAAAAATCTTCACTTCTTTGTTAATGCCTTGAAAACTCAATCAAGCTTCTCTTCAAACTCAAATAGCACATTTCATGCATTTTATTCTTTCACACATGAAAAAAACCCCTCATGTAAAGATATGTATTTTTACACAAGTAGACACTGAAATAAAACCTATCAGGAAAACATTCTGTCCTTCAGACAATATGCCAGTGTGAGGAACAACATATCTATGGTTGCAGTTAATTATTATTATTTCATAGCAGGAAATCAAGTTTTTGGTGAAAGATCAACATCTAAATGATTTCAGCTAAAAAAAAAAGCAGAAAAGAGTGTAGAAGACACTGTGAGTGTTTCAAATTCCTGATATTCCTTAAATTGAACTTATTTCAGACTCCATTTCCTACAAAGCACCACAATTCCTCTTCTCTATGTGCGGCACCATGGCAGCCTCTCAAATACAATTTATTATTCCTGAGAGAGCAGCAAAAGAGCTTGGTGCACCTGTACAGTAATTTCCTGGGGGCACTGCTGTGGCACTACAAAATACAAATATACCAGGGTTTGGACAAAACATTTGAAATTTTGCCTGAAGGGAGCCTGGGGATCACTTTTCATGTGCTACACTTTTCAAAGAAAATTGCTGTTTTCTGATAAAAAGCATCTGCACTCTGATGTGCAAATACATGATTTTGTCTTTTAAACAAAAGTAAAGCCTTGTTAAGTAAGATAATAATTAAGATTAATTATTTTTGTATTTGTTCCCAGAGCTCCCTTTTACTTTAAAAGTATTAAAAATGTATTAAAATTTATTTTGATTGAGCACTTCACACACTTGAAACCAGATTATATTTGCCTTTCCACAGATGTTTCTCAGGTTAGCCAAGCCCACTCTTTATTTCTCCCCAGTGAGTTTCACATGGCACTCTGTGGCTACTTCCACCAAGCACACCCCTTGTAAGTCCTGATTTCCCAAAAATCAAGGCAGGTTTCATTTCTTTCCTGAAAGGAGTCCTCTGCTTATAGAAATTGGTATGAATAAATTACTAAACTTCTGACCTCCTGCTTACCTGACTTGGCACTCAATTTGGCACAAAATCAAATGAAAATCTGAATGTTTTGAGGGTGGAAACAACCCTCAACAAACATGTTTTTTCTGAGCTCTTTGCATAAAGCATAGTGTCAATTTGTCCCTTCCACAAGCAAAACCCAAACCAAACAATGCCAATATCGCCCTTTAAATTAAATCACTGAATTTTTTTTTTTTGTTTATGGGTATTAAATACAGTTGGATGTCATTTGTTTATCCATGTCTGAAGATTAATGCCTGCATCTACCCAAAGGACTTCCTCATAAGCTATGAGGCAAGTCACACATTGCACAAATGCTCTATGTATGGACCAATTTAAAAAAGATTAAAACAATTTGCTACTAAAGGTGATAGTGCAGCAGCTGGATACTTCAAGGTGTAGTAAAGGTAGATCACAAGTAAATAACAACTACTTGGATGATAAAACTATTTGGATTATGAAACTATTTTTCTTCTTACTGGCTACTACTAAAAGCATGCTCAACAAACCCTTGCTCGATGGTGTTCTAACAGTGTGAGCCATCATAAATTGTTAATCTCTAGGTAGCCATTTCCATATTTTTTTATAACAGATGGTAGAACAGTGGTGCCATTAAATATAATTTATTCTCATATGATCCCCTATTGGTATGTTTTCTCTTGCACATTAATGGAAACTCTGCTGGGATCTGAGCCTCAGTAGCTCAGATATTCAGTACAGATTTTCAGGAATACTGTACATTTGGGGAAAAGAATACTATCATCAGCAGATGGCAAGGAAGCACATAAGGAATGGGCCCATGACACAGGCTTCCATCAGGAAAAGTTTTGAGACCCGTGCAGGACATATCATTAATAATCCAAAGGAATACATTTTAATTGCTATCTTGCCCATGAGCCATATCAAAAAATGCTTTATTGGGTAAAATAATGTACAGTCATGATAAACTAAAAAACACCAGCACAAGGGGACATACTAACAGCTGAAGGCAAGATGCACTGCCTGTATTTGGCTGAATTAGAGATACAGAGTTTGGTAATTAGAGTAATGAACTGCTTCCTGACACCTCAGGGACCTGCTGTAGCCAGCTCTCTGCAGGCAGCCCCTCATGGTTGTTGACAAATGTAGTCATGACAGCAGATATCCAAGACAACTCTATACAGGCCAGGTCACCTCTGGCAGGGGTTATTTATGAGCTCATGGGCTCTCTGGAGATGCCTGCACTGCTTCTCAGGAATGGATTCGGTGTGGGATAGGGGTTGAACAAACAAAACCTGTCAAATCTGGGCTCGTCAGGGTTTCTCTGCCCTGCTCTCCTCAAACCTTCCAGTTTTATCATCTTGGCTCTGGCATAGCTTAGCACAAATACAGCTCATCCAAGCAGGGCTTCATTCACTTCCATTTGGCTTTGCTCCTCCTCAAACAAAACTCAATATACTCATTATGCCTCTGTGGGTCTGACAATAGTAATATCCACCCTCTATTTTGTTCCCCTTATCATGTTTTGTGGTTTCATTGATTCTTCTAGTGCCCCAAAGCCACGATACAGAGGTGAACGTGTGTTACTTTGGAAATGGCAAGACTCAAAGGTTTAGTTCAGAAAACTGTTCTGGAGACAAAAGAGGAGCATACTTCTTTAGTTTGAATAATAAAACAACAGAATAGAAATAAAAGATGGCAAATCAGCTAATTGTTTGAATCAACACCATCCACCACACTTTGCTGAGATGCCTGAGCTTCTTGCACAAAATGAGTTCCAAAGATACCTCTATTTCTGTACAAAATAAAAAGCTGGAAACTTCTCCAAATTCACAGGGTTTCCAGGTGATTACCATCAGCATGGTTTGGTTTGATGACTGACTTTGGTCAAGGGTTTGCAGTTGGAAAGGAAAATGGATTCCAGATAGAGAGACCAAAGTAGCAGAAGGACTTCAGGACAGTCGTGAGCCTCAACTCAGCATGAAAGAGCTTCCACCCATTTAAATGCAAGGTTTGCTGAACAGCAAGACCTTAATTGCCAAGGCAAGAGAATTTTGCTTGAGATGAAAGACAACCTGGGAGAAGTATTTGAAGATGCAAAAGATCTCGTGATAACTATCCTGTCAGTATTTCAGTAAGGTTTTATTCTTTAGGGCAGTTGAACACATTTCCCAAATCAAGAATGCATTTTTGTTTGAAACAAGTTATATATTTTGAAAGACAATCACTTATATGTCTCATCTATAACTTGTCCCAGCGTTTAACTATTGTCAATGTGAGGGAAGAGAAAGACAGCAACAGAGAGATGAACAGAGAAACAGAGACAGAAAGAAAAAAAGGAAAGAAAGAAAAGAAATGAAAAGAAGGAAAAGAATTATAAAGAAAAGAAAAGAAAAAAAAGAAAGAAGAAAGAAAGAAAGAAAGAAATAAAGAAAGAAAGAAAGAAAGAAAGAAAGAAAGAAAGAAAGAAAGAAAGCAAGAAAGAAAGAAAGAAAGAAAGAAAGAAAGAAAGAAAGAAAGAAAGAAAGAAAGAAAGAAAGAAAGAAAGAAAGAAAGAAAGAAAGAAAGAAAGAAAGAAAGAAAGAAAGAAAGAAAGAAAGAAAGAAAGAAAGAAAGAAAAGAAAGAAAGATTTTCTGAACTAGGTTGAGCTTCAGCTTGAAGCCACTGGATTTTTATGAATGTTCCCACCCACCAGCAACAGCTTTCAGCAGTCAGATATCTTTCTCTTCTTTCTTTCTTTCTTTCTTTTTTTTTTTTTTTTTTTTTTTTTTTGGCAGCACACAGCCAAGGCATGTCTTACACCTTTTCAGATCCCTTGTTTGGGTCAACAAAAAGGGTGCAGTTGCAGGTGCCTTGGTTTCCTCATCAGGGATCTTCCATTCTGCATAAAATACCATGAAGATGCTTTACTAATCTGAAGTGACAGATTTCACTGTCATCATACTGTGGAGTCTGGAAGCATGAAGAGCCATATGGAAAAAGATACCTATCAGTACAATGGTTTAATAAAAACAAAGGTGAAAAATGCAATAGCCTTCCCCATCTAGAGTGCTTAATTATAAATCCCTGTTCATCTGGCTGGGGGGCAAACTTGATGTCAAGTAAGAGCCCAAAAATAGCAGCTGGCTCAGGTGTCTGCCCAGATATCATTTGAAAGTCAGCATGCCTAGAAGTGCATATTGTGTGCTGCCAAACACCTGGCGCAGGACTTTGTCAGGTCTGCTTTCCATTGTTTATCATTTCTTTTGCTGCTCTGAGAAATTAGTAGCTTCTCCTGCACTCAAGATTTAGTCTAGGGAAAACAAATCAAAGCAAAATCCTAGGACTGTTCTCTCCAGGAGGATGCTTCAGCTATTCTGGAGAGTTCCTACCTTAGAGCAGCATGATTTATCTAAAAGGAGCTAAAATGATTTTCTGGTTTTCCACTCTGCAGCACCCATTTTATTTCATGCTGAGGCAAATAAATGCATCTACTGCTGTCTTGCTCTTTGCACTATAATGTATAGCAGGTTAAAGTCACAGTTCAGATCTCAGCAGGTTTCAGATTCGACTGCTCGTTATATATCAGGGGGTCAGTGTTCTAGCAGGGAAACACAAAAGCAGTCTTCAAGAGGCATGAAATTTCTTATGTTTAGAAACTCTACCTAAAGGTCAGGGGTTTTGCAGCTTTCATAAAGCCAACCTCCAGTTTAGAATACTACCAAAGTAAAATTTTCTCATGGATTAAAAACCTAAGCAACTGAATCTCCAAGCCAACAAACAAGAGGTAGTTTTGTGGAGGTAACTTGTAAGCATATTCTGTTATTATCATGATATTAAGAGAAACAAGTAGCTCTCTGAGCTGCCAAGGTAACAATGCATGATTTCCAACATCTTTCTCCCACAAGGGTTTTCCAAAATCTAATAAAGGTGTACGCTTCCTTAACTTCTTTCTTGTGGATTTTAATTGGCGTTTCCCCCTCAACCTGGTGTAAATTTTTATAGAATGTGTAATTTGTAATACTTTTGAGATTTATCCTTCTCTGTCTAAGATGTTTCAAATGTGTCTGCTTGTTCAAAATCATTGGGGGGTGTGGGGGGGAAATGGAGATAAACACTCACACTTATTTAGGTTTCATTTCCTGAGGACACTCAGCTGAAATATTATAAAACTGCATTTAGTCTTCACCTTGCATTGGTTTGTATGCTCTAATGGTGCAATGCCCTGCAGTCTAAGACTGCAACCCCAGTGTGCCAGCATAACACCCTGCTCTGCTTGAGAAATGGAAGATGGAATGTGGATTATGAAAAAAAGCCAAGCACCAGTAAAAACAGGTATTCGTGATGCTCATGTGCAAACTTCATCAAAAGAGCATCTGATAACCAAACATTAGAGACAGATTAACATGCACAGCCAGGCTATTCAATACAAATCACATTCATTAGCTAATATTTACATAAACATCTTCCTGAAGAAATCCCCTTACAACTATAAATTTTGAAAGTGATAGTGACCCCAGGGATACAAAGGGTCTAAGCAAATAATCACACTGTCTAGAAATCAAGCAAACAAAAATGCCTAACACTTACAGTGACAAGTAATTTCTGATTTTTATTTTTTTATGTTTTAAGACCCTTCACCATTCCTTTCTACCCATTTTAAGTGAAGGTTTCACAGGGCTAATTCAGACAGTGTTTCAAACACAGCAGCCTGTGACAGCAAGACATTTCTTGTCTACTTCCATTCTTCACAATTTCTGAACTACTCAAGGTTAAAATATCTTTTTTTTTTTTTTTTTTTTTTTTTTTTTTTTTTTTCAGATAGTGGACAGCAGATCCTATCAGTGAGTGATCCAGAAGGGAGTCTGAGTGAGTAGAATTTTCATGTTACGTTTAGTGTTTCAAACTGTGCTTCCAACCACACTCATCTGGCATTTCAATCCCCTCAAATGCATTTGGAAAGTTCACCAATTAGCTCTTGGTGGTTGAAGTGTCTCTGAAAGTGCAGAGAATGACAGAAGATTGTGAAGTGGCCTTCCCAAATTCATGCAGCATCAGAGCACAGCAAAGGTCAGAACCCAAGGAAAGCTTTGAATTTTCATGCTGTGACTCAAGCTTCTGATGGGGACTAAACCAAAATCTACAGAAGCCAAACAACTCTTCCTATTGACGTTAAAAAGCTTGAGACCAACATAAAAGAAAGTTAAGGCACATTATACTGTTCCATAAGAAAAATATGAGAGGGTTTAGTAGTACATACTTCTTGTTTAGTTGTATCTGAATTTTGCTGTCTAGGCCTCAATTTTCTGCTCCAATGTGCACCTATGAAACAAGCTCATAGAGACTTTATTCATGCAATGCTCCAGCTGAATCTAAACTTTAAAGGAAATAAAATTACTGGATTTAGCATTCAGCAAAAAAGATGTTTTTGAAGACCACCCATCCCAGCAACCTGCTTCAGCCAGATGTCTTTGGTTCAAAAAAGAAATTTGAGGTGAAATCAGAAATCCAAACTCTAGTTCCATTTTCATTCTTATCAGATTACACTGAAGCCATTCAAACTTCCTGAACTGCAAAGCAGGAAAGACTTAAGCCTTCTTGCCTTACTTCCTATCCACATCTCTTCACACAGACACTGCTATACACGTTAAAATTATTACCATTCTTCTCTATCTGCGTCACAGTTGCAAAAATATCTCATATCCAGACAACTTTCTTCCAATCCACATGCACACTGTTGAATGCCCGGAAGAGATCCTCCCCAGTAAAGATGCTTTTCATTGGCACGGCCAACCCACCAAGCAAATGGTATTCCATCTGGATGAAAGGGAAAAAGAGGGGGGAAAAAGAGAAGAAAGAGAGAGAAAGAGAACTTGATAAGCAAACTGGATTCTCCCGAAAGTGCAAAAGAGAATGGAGGTGGACATGTTAGACAATACTCAAAGAAAAGATGCAAACTGCAAAGTAACAAACCACAAACTTTGCCCCAAGTCCCACTTTGTGGAATACATGTTGAGAAAGCAACAGTTCTGCTGTAATCCTGTTTGGTTTGAGACACAGCTGTTTCACCTTAGGGCTCATGCGCCACTCACACACAGGAACCTTGACACATTTCAGCTGCAAAGACTTTGCAATGGTGAAGCCAACACCACTGTCTGCACCAGCTGTGTCCAGTGGTTTTTGTGTGACCCTGGGGGGTAGATCTGATCACTGAGGAAGACTGAAAACAGTTCTCCTGCCACAACTCACACTGCACACATTGTACTGTACCACACAGCATTGGACACGGCCTCTTCCAGTGTCAACTGGTTTTGCAGGAGCCCCTAGCCCTTGATCTGGATTTCTTACCTTAAGAGTCAGATATAAAAACCAAAAATCTATAGAAATAACACACTAACTGGTCTTCTACTATGAACTTAACATAGTTGCTCTCTAAGATTAAAATTTCTATCGGTTTCTCAGGGAGCACGATTAAGAATTTTAATGTATTCTCCATGGGTGGAATTTGCAAATGTACAGCTCGATAAGATATTCCAACAGGTAGGACATAAGTGGGAAAAAATATTTCCCTACTTGGGAATTAATTTATCTCCATGAAGCTATTTTCTCTCTCCAGGAGTTTTAAGATCTATATATTTATATAAACCAAAACATTTTTTTGTTCACATTTCAGAATCTGTTATGCATCAAGCATTAAGTATTAACAGTCAGATAGAGTAAGCAGAATCTGATGTAATGAAATTCACAGATGAACATTTTCTAAGACTGACTTTGTCTTCCAGCTCAGGTAACTTTTTCATTGGCTCCTTAATCCTTAAATCAAGAAATGTAATCAGTTATACATAGAGGTAGATGGCAAAATTTAACAAAACTGACATATCAAGACTTTTTGATCAAAGGAGCTTGGAAAAATAAACTGTATGGCTAATGAAGAAAGATGCATCAATTTATTCTTCTGCTTTACTAACATTATTAGTAGGGAGTATTTCTCATTATACAGGCAAGAAAATCTAAATTATGAAATGCAATCAAGGTTAACTGTAGAATGTAAGGCACTAATTAAAATGAGTTTTAGAATTGCTTGGCAAAATTAATTCATGTTTATTTTTCTTCTAAGCTTAGACTGCTGAACTGTAAATTCATGAAAAAAGGAAAATAAAAATAGGAAGAGCAACTGCACTCTCATGATACCAACATTTAAGACATGACGAATTTGACCAATACCCAGAGGTACTCATTAGAAAAACACAATCCAAGTACATCTAAGGATTCATCTTACAAAAATGTACACAGTCATTTTAGGCCTCATATTATTGTCAACACATTTATACTTTCTTTTCTATTCAGCTGATTTTCTTGCAGAAGTTGATTGCTGCAGCCAGAGAAACAGTTCTATACTATATTATTGGGAAATTACTCAGTAAAGCTTGGAATAGTAATGTTAATTGAATAAAAGGGTGATTTGTCTAGGAGTAGAAATAGATATTATACAGAAGTGCTTAATCTAATTTTAAAAGTGCCCATTCTGGAAAAAAAATATTTAGATAAAGATAAATTCTCCAGGCCAACAGCAAATAATGGTGTTCATTAATCAAATACAATCTGTGTCAGTTTCCTTTGGTGGAAGTCATTATATACTTAAACATAACAGTGAAATAAGCAATCCTTTGCATTTATTAAGAATAAGTAATTTTCTGACGTCTTTTTCAGATCTGTTGTTATTTGTTTTATTGAGCAATACCAAGCAAACACATGCACATTCAGATTTATGGTATAGACTGGGGAAGTGGTAGAAGCACCACAGTTTGAATCATTTACAACTAAAATACAGAGCTAAAAACTACAGCAGACAACATTACAAGGAACAATATCAGATTGTCAAGGGAAGAGGCTATAAAAAAACAGTGTCTTTTCCAAAATTCTATTTATTAGGCAGAGTTCTGCCACCTTTACCCAAGACAAGTTGATTTTTTTCACTAACTAGTCCCCTAGAAATCAATTGTAGTATTAAGGAAAATTATGCCCTGATTCTTCAAAATTCTTTTCCACATGCTTAGTCTTCAACAGATGAGAAATCAGAGCTTTTCAGAAAAGCTCTTCCAAATCTATGGTACTTCATCAACACCTGCAGAGTTTAGGAATTCTGAAACTTATATTGTATGTCTTATACTTGTAACGTTGAAGTAAAGCAGTACTTCACAAAAAATGCCAATCAATCTGAGTTATTTCCATAAAGTTTACACCATTATACCTTGGCAGAGCTGGAGGATGTCTTGCTCTGATATTGAATTTTGTAAGTTTGTGTTGATTAAAATTATTTCTTCTAAGTCTGTAGATTTGTTGCAGAATCTTCACTTCTGTTATCATGGTGCTACAAATTTTTCAAAGCATTATCAATTCTCCACCACCTCAAAATTAATTAAATTCCCTTCTGTGGTGAAGCCACAGACCAAATCAATGGTATTAAGAAAGGATTTAAAATTACCCCATCACCTTATGGTAACATAAGTCAGTACAGTTCCACTTTAATATTTCTAAGCTAAAAAGTTCATTAATAAAAAGTGCTAATTCTTCATTATGTGCTTACACTGTTCCTAGCAATGAATTATTTAGTAAAAAAAGTTGTCAAAAGCCTATTGCACAGTTAAAAATATTATTTTCCACACATTTTTTATATTTATAATGGAAAAATATCCTCTTTAAGAATTTTTTTAATGTTGTGTTTGAACTCCATTCTATGGTTTTGAAGGAGAATGTGTGAAAAAATATCCCAACCAAGCAAAATAAACAAGTCCCAATGAATGAATTTACCAATGGTAGAACAGTGACCAGTTTCTTTCTAGTGATTTCCTTCTTCACTGCTTAAGCTGCTGTAGGAAAGTTTCAATTTTGATAACAAAATCTTCAAAAAAGGCAATTTTTTGGTTGCATTTTGTGCGGAGGACAGGATGAGAGTATTGTCATTGTCTGGAAGCCTCTGGAAACAGCTGTGATATTTACACCACTGGTTTTTACCATAATTTCATATAGTATTATAATAAATATAACGTAAGCATAATATAATGATATGAATAATGTAATGATAATAAGATATAATTAATTATAAAATATTAAAGAACTGAGAAGACAGACTCAATTTTTTTATCAAACCAAGTACTCCTTTATGCTGTCAGGCACAGACTGTAGAAGGTACAGCTGGCACAGATCTTCTGAAAGGAAAGAATAAAGGGTATCATCTTCTGTGGATTCTCTATTCAACAGCTGGGTGTGTGCACCCAAAGAGCCAAGACTGGAAACCCTGACACACAACATGGACAAGAACTGAGCCTGTGTGAGGCAGGGAGAGTCAGGCTCCTCTCCACTGTCAGTTCTCCAGCAGATTTCCCATATCTGCCCCAGCAGTGCTTTTAACCCAGCTGTGCACTGGCAGCTCCCTGTATGGAACCTGCCTCAGCAGCAGCAAAGGGCACTGACCCTGCTCTTCACCAGCACTGGGGTGTAACACACGTGGAACTGGTTCCCAGTGATCCTCAGGAGATGCAGATTGAGATCAAATTCATCTGCACTGCATGTCTGTCTCTTCTAGGGACAAGAATGGCTGAATATGTATTTGGTGTCCTTCTACCAGCTTAAAAGAAACTCTGAAACCTCCCTCACACTGACAGTTGTCTCATTTTCTGTATTAGGAGGCACTGACATTTTGTAGCAATCCAAGTTGTTTTCATAGGTTTAACTTTGGTCATGTTTTAAAAGGCATTTTTTCAAAAAATATTTGCATAGGCACTCAGAAACTAAAGGAGTGGCAGAAGCAGCATATTCCAACAGCATTTATACACATATCACTGTGTGTATAAATTTCAAGCAACTTCTGTGCACTCAGTTTGCCTTTACACAGGCAGAGTCTTAGTACTGATTTTTATGTTTATATAGTGTGAGTTCAAACAAAGCCATGCATTTTTACAAGTATTATTTTTAAAATATTTGTCAAGATTTGTCTGCGTGATTTGCCAGTTTGTTCTTGCTATGGCAACAAACAAAAAAATCTAATTATGGAAACATAGCAAGATAAATTGGATCCTGTGTTAAATTCCTGTGCTATATAAATCTAAAGTCTGACACAGCACTTACCCCTAAGACAGTCAAGGTTTCTGGGGTACCCAAGTTATTGAAACAGATCAGTTAAAGGTCTTTTTCACCACCACTTCAGGCCCATTTATTTGCATTTGTGTTTTAAAACACTGAAAGCATATTGTATTCAAACAGCATAGTCTTGGCAATCTTTATGTTTATTTTTTCCTCCAAATTCAAATCAAGTTAAGTAGAACTGAATTTGTAAAATCTTACATCTATAAATTTTACTGATAGAAATGTAAATTAATTTACATCTATGCTGTTTTCTCTTAAAAGGAAAGATTCACATATCAAGAGGTAGTGAAAATTAGGAAAATACTGATTGTAGAATTGCACAGAGAATTCAAGGCCAATTATTTGAAACCTCACTCAAAACCATAACATATCTGTTTGCAGTAACCACCTCAGCGATATCAAATCCTGCAAATGGCTCACCTGATACACTGAACAATATGTGAAACAAGCAGTTAACAGATTTTTTTCATACTTATTTATGTATATATACACACACCTATGAGGAAATTTTAACCTGAGTAGCTGAATTCAGAGGCCAGGTCAAAGTATAAATGATCATCTCAGATAATAATTTTTCAAAGGCTCTTGAATAAATGGAGAAAGCAGTGAGAAGGGAAAACTGACTCTTGCTTGCCCAGATATTTTTTTTTTCCATCATAACATTTCTACAGCCTTTTATATTGGAATTTTTAATATTCAATTGACATAAAACCAAATTCTCCTCGTTTGGCCTTTCAACAGGGAAAAAAATAGTGTTTTTTTAAATCAAATCAGAAGTATTTAAAATAATTCTGAACAAAAACAAAAGGGACAAATTGGAGAAATAGTCCATACTTAGTTTAAAACACATAATTAATACCTTCTTAGAATCAGTTTATTCAGTGACAAAGTTTGTGGCATTAATGACTGAGAATATGTATTGGTTAAAACAATAACTCCCACCACTGGGAAAATAAACTGATAACTAAAGCAGGGTGAATTCAGGCTGCACTAAGCACAATGTGCTGCCCATTCTTTGAAGGGATGCTGAGATTGAACAGTGAAAATGCTGCTCTTTGGTTTACAGCCCTTGTTGAGGCTCTCGTGGCTCTGCCCCAGCCATGTGGGAGCAACACCCACCCCCAGAGATGTCAGGATCTCTGCCCCCTCACTGACAACCCTGCTTTAGAGTCAAGATCAGGTTACCTTGGGGAAAAATATGTGAAATGGACCAGGAAGAAATGAGAATCCCCAGTGACAAGGTTCCTATGAGGATCATTTACTCAGTGAGCCACCAAGTCACCC
This sequence comes from Erithacus rubecula, assembly GCF_903797595.1. Classification (NCBI taxonomy): domain Eukaryota; kingdom Metazoa; phylum Chordata; class Aves; order Passeriformes; family Muscicapidae; genus Erithacus; species Erithacus rubecula. The sequence goes on from NC_136659.1 coordinate 24,375,932, forward strand.
AGTTGATTTTGTACCATGGGGACACACACCTGTCATAGCCATAATGACTATCTAATACTTCCCTTATTTAAAACCTTCCCCATGCAATAGTACCAGTTTCATAGTCCTTTTTCTCTCTTAAAACTATAATCCACAAATCACTGCCCTAATTTTCAGAGGTGACAAACATGTTTGTGTTGGAAATCACACGTGGTCAAACACTGCACCAAGACTGTCACTTTTTGTATTGTGCCAGCCAACATTACTAAGAATCTCACTGAATTTGATAAAAATTTCTGGTCAGGTTCTGTCATCATTCAAATCAGCTAAACCAAAGTGAAATAGTCCTGCTAATGCCAGTGGAACTACCCAATGGGCAAGTTCAAAGTTTGCTCCTCATTCTAAAATTATTTTGTTAAGTGTGGTTAGGAAAAGGGAGCGAAAGGCAGTACTTTGCTGATGTTTTCTTTCTTATTATTATACAACTTTGCTGCCAAGGTGCACTGTTTTCACAGAGACACAAGCTGAAATAATTGTTTAAAAAAAAAATCAAAGAAAAAAAAAACCCACATAGTAGCATTTGTCTGCTTCTCTTAAGCAGAGAAACTGCACTTCCTCTCCAGCAGCTGTTATCATAGTGTGTTCTGCTCTTCTGGAGTTGTTAAAACAGTCTCATAGATGAGAATGGGCAGAAAGAAGGTAAATAAATATGGACCTTTGCTTTTTTTATACATTCAACAAGAGCCTAATGAGCCGAACTGCTGAGCTGCACTGACAGAGTTAATGCCACTGTACACTTGGAGTGCCTCAGCAAAAGCAAAATCATCATTAAGCCTTTGAGAGACAGACTTGAGAATGAGCATAAGGATTTCAAACCCAAACATTTTTATATGCTGAAGAACATTTAATCTTCATCCAAACTAAAATTTTGTGCTTCGTGAATGTCCCAGCTGAAGGCTTAAGAAGGCTAAAAATATTATAATATTTTCATTCTCCTCTGCCAACCAAGGCTGGGTTTTTTCTCAATAAATTTCTGGCCAAGTGACAAGTTTCCTGAAAGATGCAAGTGGGACTCCAGCCAACAACAGAACCTGAGTTGGCATACAGGTTGAGAAGGACAAGCAACAATAAACAAACTACCCAAAGAAGATTACAGCTTTTAGGGACAAATGACAAAACAGGAAATGGCAGCTTTGACTCCTCAGCAGTTTTGCTGAAGATGAAGTGGATATCCTACCCTGCTGGAACAAAAAAATTATCTCCTTTCCTTTATTTTCTGCTTTCCAACTCACCTTCACTTCAAAACTGTCTCTCTTGCTTCCAACTCCTTTTTCCTCATTCCCCTTTTCTTTTCCCATTTTCTCTGTTTAGTCTAAATCCTACAGGTAAATTCAGATAAACAAGCCTGACACTGCCATAACAGATAAGCCTATGACATTGATGCATGTCCTGCCACATCCTTATTCTGTACTGGGACCAGAAACCCATCAATGATCTGGATTCAATTGCAAGTGAATAATGACTATGGATAAGCCACAGTGGGCTCCAATGCAACCCTGCCTGAGCCAGAGGAGCAGCTCCTGCTCAGCAGATGTCTGGATTTTTTCCCCTATGTCACAGGTATAGCCAGTAGGAATAATGGAAATAAATGAACCCATCATTCCTTTCCCTCACACTGCTCAACCAGCTCTTCCATGTTCATCCTCATTGCCTGTATCCTCTCACCCATTTCCACTGGAGTGCCACCTCTGAGGTGCTCAATACAGCTCCCAGTAAATGGACTTTCATTCTTAATCAGTTCTTCTGCAGAAGCATAAAAATGATTAGTGATGATAAATAGTAGTGAGTGCTGAATTAACATATTAATAAAGAGAATCTAAACCAGATTACTTAATTCCTATTCTTGTGAAAGTGCTATGGGACAGTCAATGATCATGTGTGATTTTGGGGTTTTCTGCACCTGCAGCACACCTGCAACACTCCCCAGTGGTTCTCTAGGGCCTGAGGAAGACAACAAGAGTGACATTTGCAGCCCCCCTATAGTCAGACAGTAACACAGCCCACTCTCTCTGTGTCCTACTGAAATCTTATCCACATTACCTTATGAGTTAACTGGTTGAGGTACTCATATGGAATGGAGGAAAGCATAGAAGAGATAAGTGAGTTTATAAGTTTAGACACACCATATGCTCTTCAGAGCTTTCTTTTTAAAGCATTTTATAATGGATGTGAAAGGGCCACAGGGAAAAGAGAGAGCACTGAACTAATGCAGCTTATAAAATACTGCAAGGTGAGAGTAGTAGTTTATCACAGCAGTTTTTGTTCTTAAATGCTATTTAAGTTTTCATAGATGAAAGCACTTTCAGAGGCTAGAAATAAGATTGCAGAGGACAGAGGGGAATAATTGAAGCATCAATGACTATGAATGGTGCATCAAACTGTAAACAATTAATTTCGTCACAATAAAACTTGTTATTCAACTATTTTTCATGGAAATGCTGAAATGAGAAAACTTTTACAAAACAGTAAAACTATACTATAAGCAACCATTCCAGGAAAGACTTCCAGGAAGAAACACTTTGTACTTCATTATTTTATATTATTTTCCAGGAATAATGACGCACAGATCCAGCAACCAGTATAGAACATCCAGCTCCAGTGAAACCAAGGTAGCTGTGCTGATTTGCACTCACTGAGCATCAAGCTGTTCACAGAAGACAGAACAGCTGAGGCTGGAGAGAATCTCTGGAGACAGTTTAGTCCAGCCTCCTGCTTCTAACTGCCCTGAAACAGATTCAGGATATAAGAATTCCTTAGAAAAACTCTGGCTGTTACTGAGTCAGGCAAAAGCCTATGTGCAAGTATGCAGCAAGTGATAGACAGGCCTGAAGGACCTATTTTTAATATGGGTAAAAAAAAAAAAAAATCAGTTATAAATTTCATTAATTTACTCTTGAATTATCCATTATTGAATTATCCAGCTCAAACCCTTGGGACTGGGCAGGATGAAGTGTAGAGACCTTAACTGCAGCACTTTGCACCTTGTGCACTCCACATAGTGCAGCAGTGGAGTCCCAGCTCTGCACATCTCCCAGGCTCAGGTACTCTCACCTGCCTGCCAGCCCAAGCCTTTCACCAAGAAAACCCCAAAATCCCCAGCCTACAGCCTGCCGAAACAGTAGTCTGAAAGTCAGGGTACAATTCAGAGCAGGTTCACTTTTATGAGCACAAGGCAGCTGGAGTAAAGTTGAGTTGAACTAGGATTAATTCAATTCTTGCTAGAAATCATGGACAGTTGGCTGGATCATGGCCACGATGGATAAACTAGAAAAAGAAAATAGATAAAATGGGGACATATGGGACATTTAATAGGAGACTGGATGAGTTACAGAAAAACATGCTGTGGAAAGCAATCTTTGCTTGGTCCTTTGGGAGAAACTACATACTCTAATAACAGTTCTTCCCCACTCCTTTATTTTGAAAAGTGTCTGAGTAAAAATGGAATTACCTTACTCGACAGAACTGTTTCCTGTATATGCAGTTTTAACTACCAGCATTAATAATGAGAAAAGGTTCCTTATTATTACTTTTTTTTCCCTTGCTCACATTGAACTAATACAGTCACTAGTGGCTCAAATGGACTGTCTTCAGATTTGACAACCCTCCACAAAAACCAGATTAATTTTGTTCCCATTGCACTTGCAATGGCAGCTTCTAGGGATAGTAAAAAATCAAGATTCAGGTATAGAGAATCTTTATTAGCACTATTGATTCATGAAGCAAAGAGAATACACCTTGTCCTTCAGCTCCCAGGTTAAACAGCACAGTTGACAAGACAGTTAGAGAATAACATCTATTTACATAGGGTGAATCCCACCAGAAAGTCATTAGGACAATGTCATTTCCACAGTGTGCCTTTTAGGAATGCAACCACTGCTTGGTTCCTGTAAGTGACTGATAATAACTACTGAATTTCATGGCTCAGATTGATTTCAAAGAAATCAGAAAATATCATCAGTAAATATGCTGAATATCTGTACTGGAGTAAAAATAGAAAAAAACCCCACTCTTAATAGAACATAAATTAGAAGAGATGATAACATATTGCTAATCACTGTAAAGCTGCAATCTCTAATTAAATAAATTAGAGTATTTTCTTAAAACTGATAATAGCGCTCTCAGATATTAAGATGGTGTTTCTGTTTTGAAAAGGCATTTTTGGAAAATGGGATCACATCTCAAGTTCTTCATCTCAAGTGTCCTGTAATATTACTTGGGTAAATGAGCATCTTGGGCAAGAGGGAAGTCCAGTATCTCTCCCCATGCAGCTGTAGATAAAAAAGCCCAAAGGTTGGGAGTTTTTATTCTTTTGCTTTGGTTTCAGATTTTTGTTTGGTTGGTTTTTGTTTTGTTTGTTTTTGATGAGAAACAAAAAAAAAAAAAAAAAAAGCTGTAATGTCCCTGAGAAGAGCATGCAATATATCCATTGTCTTCTACAAGACAGGCAGTGTAAACAACAACAAAATGTCACCAACACTCAGAAGAGAATAATAAAAGCACATTTTTGAGCCTAACACCAATAATGAGACAGCAAGGCAGCTTGGACAGTGTATAAAGCCCACTCTGAGTCTCTCTTCTGACCCTTTTGTCACATCCCTACTGAATTGAAATCTCATGGGACCAGCTGAACTGGATTGCTTATTTTTCACTCTCAAAGTGTGTTAGTTGTCAAAAGAGTGTACTTCCTATGATCAAAAAGTCCAGCACAGCACTGCTGAAAGTCTGTTTTTAGGCAGTATAAAAAAACCACCAACAAAAAAAAACAACCAACCAACTAAACATAAAAAGTGAACAAAAAACCCCCAATAACTTGTTGAACGGCATTCCAGTATCTCTGAGAAGCATTACTGCAACTCATTAAACTTCTTTATAGGCTGATGTGTTACAACACATTACAGAGCAATGGTAAATAAATAACTGCTGATTTGACACTGCTTTCAACTGCAGAGCAATTCTGCTTTCCTCAATGTTACAATTAATGTCAGCAGTTAATGCCTTAAGTGGTGGAATTGGGAACTCAGCTACGATAAGCACATGCAGTCAGATTTCAACTTAAGGATATACCCAAACTGCAGCATGGCGTTGGTTCAGCTGTCCCTGTCTCAGGCTGCAATTACAGTTCTGTTGGCCAGAGCAGCAGGGGCACCATTTGTCATCCTAAGGAAGGCTGGAGTGCTGTGAAATTGGGCACTTTGGAAAAATGCAGCTGTAGCAGAACATATGTATAGGCAAGACCATGAAATGAACTGGCTCCAAGCCAGCACGTAAAGACAAAAACAAGAGAATGTAAATGAAAAGAAAATCATAAAACACTGTACTCAGAAGATGCTTCTATTGATATATCCTGACCAGCCTTAAAGGTCAGGATGACAACAATCTGTCTTCTCTGTGGGACTGCTTAATCAATTTGCAGCTCTTTTTTCTTCACCCTGTAGCAACAGGTTTATATCTTTCAAATAGATCTAATTTTTGCTGCTTAATTGGTCTCAGGCTTCTGTGTATCTCTCTACACAGCTATAACAAACATGGGTGTGCATTTACATTCCTGCTCAGACTGTAGTGGACAGAATATGAACTGTTCAGCTCTGCTCTGTAGCTCTACTGTAACTAACAGAGATTATTATGCAGCTGAAGACAGTTTTCTGCTCCTAGAGCAGAAGAAAGAACTGAGCTGTACTTTAGCACTGCAGTGAATATTGGAATGGGCAGAGGCTGCAGAAGGATGACAACCATGCAACCTTGAGAAGCCCTAGCTCTTTCTCCATTTCCCACAGCTGAACAGGCCTATGTGTCTTCTGTCTTTAGTGGTGAGAGAAAGAACCAGCACTGGAGATATTCTATCTACAAGTGTCACAAAGTGAGAATCAAGAACTGTACATCTCTCCACCACAGGCCTTTCATCCCAGCTGATGAGACAAACCCTTCTGTGGGCTGTATCAATTCCATGAATCAAAGTCCCTAAGATCATTACATCCATCACCATCTTTCCTTCCATCAGTAAGCTCCTGAGTTGAGTGAACCTTCCTCTAGCCAAGTATGACTTACTACAAAACCTGTCAACTGCTGGCTTGAAGGGATGCAGGCATCTCTATCAGGTTTTGGTTGGAAACAACACAAATGATGCAGATGAGTTTTTCTCTCAGACTGATGTAGGATTTGGACCAGGTATACATGAATACATTACAGTTCTCCAAACACTATGCAAGAAGGGATCAATTGCTTCCATTTAACTGCCTACATCATTTCCCTGCTTTCTTTTCAAATATGGAGCCCTAGGGGGACGGGCATCAGGGGAAATGAAGCAATGAACAAGAACAGATGCAAGCCTCATATGTAAAATATAAATCTCCAAGGGGCAAACTGCTTTTAAAAATATATGAGAGCCCCTCCCTCCAACCTCTTATCTCTACAGATATGCTTCATGCATATGTACACCTCCATAATGGAAGCTTTTCTATGCAGATTTATGTCAGGAAATTAATGAATACAAGTAACACATTTATGGCTGTAACACACTTTAAGGATTTTTCTCCCATCTGAAGAACAGAACAAATGCAAATATTACCCTGATGCATGCTTCATTACAAACAGACTGCAGAAACAATCAGCAATAAGCCATCTCCTGCAAAGAAAAGGGATGACTTCCCTCCCCTAATCTCAGTGCTATTTTTCTTCCCTCTGTCAAACAGCATTTAGCAATGGTGATGTTGTGCTGTGTGTTTTCTTCCACTCACAGGCAACTGGCCAAGGTAAGGTGAATTTACCCAGAGGTTTAGGTAAGATGTATCTGTATGATGCTGTAAATTCAGAGATGCAGAAAACTGAGGAGTATAAAGGAAGCCACCCCAAGCATAGGGAGAAATAAATTTAGGTTTCTTTTCCACATTGTGAGTAAAAATTTTAACCATAAAGCTTTGCTTTTAAACGGAATACATAAATGACTCCCAAACAGCTGTCCTACTTAACACCACTATGTAAACATCTGTTGACATTCCTGCATGCAAATAAGAACATCAGCTTGCAAGTCTCTTAGATTCAGATTAGTCTTTATCAAGTCCTCACAGAAAACATGGGGGTGGAGGCCAATGACTGTGTGAAATGGGAGGAAAAGAAATTCTTGAGCTTTTTCTGAGAATTGATCCTTGGAGAAAAGATGGATGATGATGAATAGAAAAAAACCTAACTACATGCAAAACCCCACACTTTTCAGTGTGTTTGCTTTAATGGAAGTTTCATTTCCTATCTTTCTGTGCTGGTTTCCTACCTCTCTGTGCTGGTTTCCTACTTCACCACATATTTTAACAGCTTGATTTATAATTGGACTCTGTGTCAAATTGTTATCCCTCTTTATTCAAACAATTCTTTGAAAGTTCCAGGGTACCAGACCTGCTCCTGCTGAGCTAAATGGGATTCTTGACATTGAGGTGAATGGAAACAGGACTGGGAAGGCTGTACGCCTCATTAGATACACGATTCCACAGCACCCTCTAAAATTCTGCTGAACTCTCCCTTTCAAGCAAATAAAGCTGGTAAACTCAGAGGCCATGAAATGTCACTATTACATTTCAACACTTAGACTGAGGTACCTGATGAATTAGCCATCTTCTTGCCAGGCATCTTAGAAAACTGCAGCCCCTGAGGGATTTCCCCTGGCCGTTACCACTTATTGCAAAGTCAAAGAGAGAAAGCTAAGGTTATTGTTTTGCCTGTGGAATCAAAATATGCTGAGAGGGCATGTTATTCCCTAGACTTAGAGGTTTATTGCATTTCTAATTCACACCTAAGGTCACCATATGTCAAGTGAGTATGCATTCTGCTACCATGGCTACTGCCATCATTTTAACTCTAATGCTAAATAGTTCTAGATTGGAACAATACCAACTTGGAAACAGTGTAGTTTAGTGCTTATAGCAGAAATCTTCTGATTAACGATGAAAAATTAGATGTTCTGGTTCTACCCTTGCATTTGTCAGACTCTCCAAAATCACCCAAGTGATTTAATCACTCTCAACCTTCGTTTCCAGATCAGAAAGTCAAAGATCTAAAAGGCTTGAACAACAAGAGTAAACAAAGGTAGTACAGCAACAACTGCATCTGCATCTTAATTAATAAATTAATCAGCCTTTGATCAAATTTCATTCAGCAATTAAAAATACAATATGAGGTTTGAAATCTCTTACTTGTGTCCTGACAGGATCACTCCATGGTGGAGATGCTTCCCTTTGCATAATGCATTAATGTGAATTTGACCACACAATTGTCATTCCTTGTCATTTAAGTAGTCTTACAGTTAAGCAGCCATAATTGTCCTTTGGGTGTTATCTTAAATACATTAAAAAAGAAATTGAATGCTTTCACCACATTATAGCTGGGACACTTTTTCAAAGCTAATTTCTATGTCTGTGAATTATTCATAATACACTTCAAACAGGCTCTTCCGGATAACGTAATTGACCTTGTCTGCATGAAGCACCTACTACCTTGCCTTGGGATAATTTAATCTATGATGTGGTCCATTATTCAAAGGTAATGTCTTTTCATTAGGTTAGGCAATATATTATCACTCAACTAGTCACCTAATTCTGCATTTAGCGTATTCAAGTTTTCACTTTTTTTTGTCATAGGTTACACTCATCATAGCAATATCTCACATTTAAGTAGCATGGTGTAACAGTAAGACAGCATTTCTCTTGATAAATGGAAGCAAGACTTTGAGGACTCTAATTTCAAGATTTAGTTGTGCATTTAAACCTCAGCTGGCTTTCTGTTTTCATGGGTGAAAGCAGCAAAGGGTATCTATTCAGTAAGAACTAGTGTAAGGTCAGAACACAAGTACAACTAGTGCACCGGGTGGGAGAAGTTATGCAAATTCACATACTGTTCTATGTGTGGATAAAGTATATACTAAATCACATGTATGACACATATGTAAAACTTGTACAGTTTTATTTTGCTTTGTAGAGAAACCCCTGGTTGGTCTTCCATGTGAGGAAGCAGTTAGCAATGCTGGCTGTAGCTCAGGCTGGTTCTGAACCATTGCAGCCTTCTCTGTAACAGATTATTATTAGGACCCAATTCCCTGCCACATATTCCCTTGAAGGACCTTGCTCAGTGAAGACCAAAGATTATTTTTTGCATATGCATGGATTGAAATCTCTGAGAAAGATAAACAGTTGAGCACCCAGCTCTCTTCCTGTGCTCCAACTACTTTGAACCACTTTAGTAGAATAAAGCAGCTCTGAATGTATTTGTCAGTCACTGACAAAGTCCTCCTGCATGAGCAAACTCCTGAGTGACACAGCGATCTGGAGGAGCCCTGCATCAGTCCCACTCCCTGCTCCAGCAAAGGGACAGAGATGATATTCTAATTTATACTGCACCACTCCAGTAACCAGGCTTAAAGATTCCTCTCCACCTCTCTGTACTTCAGTACCGCAGGGTCAACCTCTGTAGGAAGAGTGCTGGGTTTTTCAATCCATCAGTGCTGAAGTGTTTAGCTGCTGATTGTAAATACTGCATTAACAAGCTATAGATGAAATTGTTAACTTCTCTAAATATCTGAATTTTTAAAATGTTTCTGTGTTTTTTTAGTTTGCTTTACACTAAAGTGGAATTTAATGAAAGATGTAAAAACTAAGGAGTTAATCCACCATCTTACTTGCCTAAATCAGAATAAATATGCTGAATCCAATGGATCTGATCCCGCATATATTTGAGCTTTGTAATTTCTTTAGTTGAATCATTTGTTACTGTGGCTTCTCTCAAGCTGTCCATTAATAGAATGTTATGATTATGTTAGCTATTCAAAGCTTTTTAATCATGTTATATAAACACAGTTCAGTCTATGAATTGTTTATCCTGATTAGATATTGTTTGAGTGTTCACTTAAAATTACAAAGCATTGCTTTAGAACAGAAATAAAGGCAAGGGCATCAAAGACTTCAAGGTGTTAGAGTGAACATTTACTCTGAAGGTCATTGGCTGAATTCCTGTTTGCATGAATATTCAGGAACAATCTGTTAATGCCTCAGAAAATTTCTGCAAAGATGAAAATCTCAGTATCATTGTCCAGAATTATATAAAAAAAGAGCAATGAAAATTATCGAAGTGAAACTGAAATTCTAGTAAAACAGGAGTGAAATAGGTGATATTTATAATTTTCCATCAACTAAAACAAACCAGCCAAGGGAAGTGGTGTTCCAAGCAAGATTACCTGCAATTGGGCTGACTGCTAGATCATATTTCATGTCGGTCGAGTGCCTTTCCCTGTGCAACCACAGTTGTGCACATTGATGGCTCCTGTCACTATAATATGGTTATGTTTACCCATTAATTTCTGCTTTTGTGCCACAACCCAGCAACTGTGATATTACAATTGTTCTAATGGTCTGTTTCACTTTGTTCATTTACCTATTAATTTTGGCAATGGCATATTTCATGGAACATAAATTTCATCCTCTGAAAACATGACAACCTGTAGTACAATATGGTCAGACAGATTCTAGAGCATTGTATGGAAGTAAAATGAACTGTCCAGGGTGGTATTTTGGAAAGAACATACCTCCCTCTGGAGGCATCACTTGTATGTAAGGTGATTACTTCAGCACTAACAGGATGTAATGATTCACTCAGTAAAATTCTGCTTCTATTAAGTAGGTACTTCCAATGTTCTGCAGATTGACTAGTGGCCCTACAATGTCTCACAGAGGTAGTAAACAAAATGCAACACAATCTCTTTGTCTGAATCCAGAACATAAGTGTATGCTGTGTTCCATGTACTGCCTAAACAGAAAATAGGCACTACTGCTAGGAGAGACCCTCCTAGTACCCAGCCTAAGTGAAGCTTGCAATGCATTTTCATTCATTCAAAAAAAATCCTTACAGAAACTCAACACTAAACTATAAACCAAAGGGGAAATAGCAAATTTATTACTCCACCAGTCACAGTGCAAAATCACAACTTTTTCCCCTTATCTGGCTGAATACACCAAAAATCCCATTATACCTCACCTAAATATATCATTACCTTCTTTGCAGTTTGGTAGGTCCAGAAAAATTCATGGGATCACATTTTCCTGCTAAATCACCGTAACTGTGGTGACACAAAAGCAATGTTCATTCTTCCACTAGTAGCACAAGAGCAAGGCACAAGAGGTACCTAGAGAAAGCTCACACTTGGAGTGAAAGACACCAGAGGTGTTCAGCTGAGAGGAAACACTTGTGTGGCTCTTTTCTGTGGCTACAAGAACTTGGCCATTGGTTTTAGAGGGGTACATTTAAATCAATCTGAGGGCCTATTCCAGTTTCAGGCAAAATTGGTGTCAGTTGCAGCCTGATGCCTCAATTTTCTTTGCTAAACAAGAAAACTACCATTAGAGGAGAACTGCATAGATTAATTGGTTAACCTTTCTAAATGCTAATGCTGAAAAAAACCCCAAACAAACAAAAACCACAAAACTCAAACCATAAAAACAACAAAACAAACCCCCACAAACTTTTCTAATGGAGTTTCTGAATTCTGCTCTTGAGAGTAAAGGAAGCAGGCTCTTGATGTTGTTTTGAGTCCTGGACAGCTCAAGTGGGAATACATACCTTGGCTAAACCAGTCTGAGTCTTTCTCTTGTCAAAAGGACTTGGAAAAGATTCAGGCTCAAAAGCTTTTTCATTTTTGTTCTCAATCTTTTGGGCCAAGAAGACAACAAAAAAGCTTCTCTAAAGAAGGTTTTAAAAGGGTTATTTTCTTTCAGGTCAGCACATCTTTCTAGCTACTTGTCAAGTTTCAGTCAGATCTGCTACTCTCCAGATCAGTCCAGGTGTAAACAATTCTAAATTGCTTTTAGATGCTTCTTGTGAGTGGAAGAAGTACACAACTTTCCCCCCCCCCACCCAGTGTCTGGAGATATTTTCTCAAAGTATGCTTGCTTATCCTCTACATTTTGGGGTGTTCTTTTTACAAAAGGAAGTAAGACACACTTAGAACAGCTACTTTTATGTGCCCCTTAACACCAGATAGCTCATGTAAGAGTATTTAGTTTAGTGTTTTGCTTAGGGAAGATTTTTGTTCCCTTCTTGTTTGTAATGCCAAAATGCCACCTTCAGCTGATCCTTGTAGATTCTTTTCTTCTGTCTCTGGATTCACACTTCCAAATAAGGAATAAAATAAGGAATTTTCCACAGGCTACGTTCAAACTGCAATGGGGGTAATTCACTGGACTTCATATTTATAAGCAATGAATCTGAGCATTAACCTAATTATTCAGAGCAAAAACCTGTCCTTTTTTTTTTACCACAGAGTTGCCTTTTCTTTTCTACTAATTACTTACATGATTAAGTTATGCTATTTATTTTTTTGTGTGTAGTCTCCTAACACCTCATTTCTGGACAGATCAAAAGAGTTAAAAAATATATAAGCATAGGGGTTCCATCCCACCTGATTTTCTGCAAGTGCCTTGCTATGCATCTACTTTCTTCCCCAGATCTAAAAGAGGAGTCAAATGAACCCCAAAAATACATAAAAGGAGGGATTACAGTCACAAATGCTTTTTTATCCTACAAAATGATGTAAATACCAATGAAAATTACTACTGCCATTTACCATTTACTCTTGCCACTCGTGGCATCTTGGCAGAAGAGGTTAGATGAGAACTCTTCCACTGCTAAGATTTACACCTTCTGCTCTGCAAAATCACTCTCTGCACTGGCCCAAATTTGACAGACAAATTAGTTTAATGCCAGTAAGACAATCTGAGTCTAATGGAGCCCAAGATGTTTAAAGTAGGACAGCTGAAAGAAGCAGACAAATGGAACTGTGATGAGAACACACTCCCTGCTGTGGCTCTAATGAGGGAGAAGGCACACTTTTCTGCTCAGGCAGCAGTCCTGCTTTCTTCCTAGAATGGAGGACAGGTTGCTGTCATAGCTAATGACCCACTAATATAACAAACCATGGATTAGCTGTTTGCTCTAATCACCATTATTTATTTATTTATTGTTAACAATATGCTGAGTCCTGCAAATTAAAAAAGGGACTATTACTGCTCATGATTAAGGGAATGTTTGCTAGAGTAGCTTGGTAGAATTCTGTCCTTCTTCCCTTCTTCAAACTGTATGTATGAGTAGTTTATACCACTGGGTCTCTCAAGCCAGAGGTATCATTAAGATGTGTTTGGTTCTGGCACATGTGTGCCTCATAAAACTATCCATTTCCAGACTCTTATTTGGATTGCAGAATTCCCTGAACTCAACATTTTGGCACTACTGAGCTATGAGCACTTACACTATCCCACATTTTCACACTATTCCCACTATTCCACAGGTTGAACAGAAGATGTCATTGACTTTACTCCAAACCAGAAGTTCTTTGGGATCAAAAGTCCCAAACAAACAGATTGTAGAGGTCAAGTAAACATCTTGCAGCATCAGTTCACAGCACTGACTTCCTCATAGAACCACCAATAATAGTGTACACAATGAATTCCAGAATCCAGGCTCAAAATCTGTTGTGTAGATTTGCATTTCATTTACCTGTCCTATGTACCTTCATTAATACACCTGGTCAAGCTTCCTGTATACTAGAAAAGATAATTTCCACATCAGAAAAACACAAGAGATCTATTTAGCTTGGAGTACAAATATGTTTTTTATGCAAAATGTAAAAGGTCTCAAATGAAATTAAATTTGATAAAATGAAAAAAAAATATAATTCAAAAATTGCTCCTTAGACTTACAAAATAAATTCATTCAAGGAAGGGGAAAACCAGAAACAAATACACAACAAAAAAGCAACAGAAATATCCAGTGACAGCAGAAGTATGAACGATGTATTCCACAGATGCAAACAGGAATTAACCATAGAAGCTCTCTCCTCACTACTCTATCATTCCTCACTTTAAGTAGTGTTTTTTAAAATTCACCTGACACGTGGTGTCTCAAGCAAACACAGATAATGGTTCTCCAGCACTCACTAGAGCCATCCCAGGAGACTCCTGCCCTGCTGGTGTCAGTGCAGAATGATGCCAGGTAGCATTATAAACCTGCCTCTCCTGCAGGGAGTTCCAAAGAGGGAACATGCTTTCCTTCCACTGTGTTAGACGCCATCCAGTGCATGGCTGAGCAAGGATTTATTCCCCTGTTTCTCCCATCATTTAGCCTCTTGGCTGCATTTTGATCTCAGAGAAACACATGACTGGATGAGAAGCAATGGCAGCAAGTAGCTGCCATTCCTTGCTTGGCAGCTGTAGCACACTGTACCTCCCTGCCAGCCAAGGAGGACAGTATAGGGCAAGGGGAGTAAAGGGTCAGAATTTGGGATAATGATATTTCCACTGCTCACAGATGTGTGCAGGCTCCATGCCAAGTTACCTCTGCCATGCCACAGGTTTTGTATTCTGCATAGACCACCTGCATTTTAATAAACTGCACACAAAACCCAACATAGCATCTTTAAAAATGGCTTTTAAATCTCTCCCTACAAATAAAGGAGGTGTATTGCATTACTGTGGTAAGCTCTGGTCCAAAGTCTCCAAATACAGCACAAACTGTCTAAAGTTGTGCTTGTGAGAAGCTGTCACTGCCACTCTGGGGGGAGAGACAAGGCATGGTGATGGAAACACAGATGGCAAGTCAATCATTCTCAAAAAAGGGATCCTAATTAGCCAAGAATAATCACAGCACACAATCCACACCTGCCACCTATCCACCACTCCTTCAACACAAGCCCTTTTTTGAGGGCAGACTGCCCTGTTCTATGTTATTTTGTGCAATGAAAAATAGTCTCCTGGTAATGCAATAACAATTTAAAGTTATTTTGTACAAGAACAAATAGTCCCCTGGTAGTGCATTAACAATTGAAAGTACTGAAATGATAAACTGGAAATTATATTTCTAAGGCATAAAATACCAGTGAGCAAAATCCCATTGGTAAATTACTGCTTGTAATGGGTCACTTTTGATCACCTACTGATACACCTATATAAAGTACTCCATCAGAACCCAGGCTTCAGACTCCTTTCTTCAAAAAGATTTACTCCAAAGTGGTGAAACCTTGGTACAAACCATATCTCAAAAAACTGTGGGCACTTCAGGTGAAAAAATACTAGAGTTAGTGAAAGTCCTAGGTGACTAACTAAAAGCACTAAAAATCTCTGGATGAGCACAAAACCTGTGTTTCACTGCATCCTGTAATACAAAAACTCAGTGCACCGAGCAAAACAGTAGTTAAAAACATATTTTAAAATGTAGTTCTGTAAAACAGCAATGGGGAACTCCTGGAACTTGCTTTCCTAGGAGCTGCAGGGCAGGCAGCCCAATAAAGTTCAAAAAGTGATCAGAGAAATTTATGAACAATAGATCCATAGTGGATACTAAAGGGGATTGGCAATAGCAGAAGCACTAATGCCCTTATTTGAGCAAGTGTGGGTGGTGGGGACAGTGAGGGTCGTGCTAAAGACTTCAACTTGTGTACTCACCTTAAAGTGCAACTCTCCAGCAGCTACTGCTGAAGGCAGGGCCTGAAGGACATTTCCTAGCACCTTATGCTCTTATCACTGGCTTCATCTGGACCTAAGGACAGACAAAGCTCTAGCAACACACAGGGCACAGATAAAGAAAAAAATTGACCTGTCTCTGCAATAGAATTAAGTCTAAACTAAGAAATTATATGTTCCCTGATGTGAGGCAGAACTACATCTTTCCCTCCAATAAAGAGCTACAAAATGCAAATGCAGTATTTCACCAATGAGGGCAACCAGCTGCCTGGCATAAGGGGTCACAGACTGTGGGACAGCACCTGGTGCAGCTTGGCACTGAGATATGGGACTAGCTGGATTCCAAAGGGAAGGAGATGGAAACCTGGGTGCAAGTCATATAATAGTAGGATTTGACAGACCAAAAGTTCAGGAAAGAGGTGTGTAGTTCAGGATGGATGTAGTTTAGGATCAATGTTTGAAATCAAAGTTAAGGTGACATGGTGTAGGAATTATATTGGAAAGAGAAAAATAAGGAAGAAGTCAGGAAAAATCCACAACCTACAGACATTCCTATTTCTTTGATTTTGCTCTTGGACTGATCTTTTCTCAGTCCCTGCCTACAGAAATGTGCTATGAACTTGACAGACTGTCAGCCAAGTATTGTAAAGCAAGCTATGCTGCCACTGATATAGCTGTCACTGTGCTAAGTCCTTGATAAGGTGGATGTGAGGAAGCTTCCCAAGTGACAAGCATTTGAGTCCACCCACTGCTTCTAGAAAACTGAGCAAATTCAGTCAAGAGCTGGGGGTTTGTTCAGTTAATGTTTTCATACCTTCAAACATTCTGTATGCTAACAGTTTACTTAACCATGCACCTGCACACATGTGCCTATCTTTATATACATGCTCTTTCCTTAGGTATTGCCTGAGATGCTCCATGAAGAAGGGAAATCAAAGCCCTGGGGGGTTAGATTTCTTTTCATATTCTCAGAATATAGAGAGCACATTTTGAGGTATCTCATCCTTCCTGCCCACCCTGCTTCTCTCCTGCTTGCATGACTTGGCCTCTACTTGTAAGGATAAGTCTGCAATCTTTCCCTAAGAGTGTGGATTATTTTGTGGATTACTTCCCTAATTAATGCCAACTGTCAGATTTGCTCTGGTTATGTGAGTGTTTTTCCAGCAGGCCTGGAAAAGTCACAGAAGACTTATGATTTCTGGTCATACAAGTTTCTTTGCCACCTTCTTAAGGAAGCCAGCTATGCCTTGATGAGCAGGAATCTACTCTGGTGTTCACAAACCTCCCAAAAATCTGTCTGATGGCAGAGATGCACAAACCACAGTTCAGGGCAATTTAATTTTTGTTTTCAAAGACACGCTTGCAGCTAAGCTGTAGTATGACAGGAAGAACCAATAAGGCTGTTCCAGACAGCAGGAGGTGGAGATGAGTAAACTCCTCTGCCAACTGCCAGATTGCTTGTCTGACACATTGCAGATGTAAATCCAAGAAGCTCAATGGGGAAACTACACTCAGTCACACCCGCTGAGGATGTGCCTGTGTCTTCAGGGCAGGAGGGAGTAGCAAAAGAAGAAAGAGAAATTCCTTGATATAAACTGGAATGATTGTATGCAAGGCAGGAGCCTCCCTGGGCTTATCTCTGAGGCAGCCTAGAATGCCTTGCTTGTCCCACTTGCCCATGTCAAAGCTGTGAAAGCCAAAATTGCTGTGTAACAACATACATCTTTGCATCATGATGCAAAAGGAAAGAGAAATGCTTTTATTCCTTCTCTGTGAAACATGATAGTATTTAGATCCTGAAGACAAGAATTTGGTGTGTTGGTGCTATCAGCTGTAATATCCTAATCATGTGTTTCATCTCCTTGTGGGGAAAAAAAAAAGAGCAAAGCCCAGAATGAGAGTATGCTCAGCAATGGATAAGATTTCTTGAAGGAAGAGGAACTTTAATAACTTTGTCAAGATTAGATATACCTCTGGGAGATGGCCTTCCATCAGGCATTCACTAGTGGGCTCAGTCCCAAATAATAATGAGTGGAGACATTCAGCAAGCTGGATTAGATCAGGCAACATTTCCTGCTGGCCTACAGATGCAGTACGTTAATACATGGCCCTTGCACATTGAATTCTGCAGTCAGATCTGAAGTGTTGCTCATTAGCAGCAATTACACATTAAGATACCCTGGCAACACAGAGGGAACACATTGCTTCAGGCATCCAGAAGTCTAGGTCAAATGGAGAAACAGAACCCAAGAGTTTTGATGTTTGCTCTGTTACTCTGGCCCCAAAGCTGGCAAAAACAGCACAGACCCTTCTGCAGCAAGTCCAGTGACCCTGAGGTCACTCACACTTGTTGTCCTCTTCAAGTTTAGGAGTAGAAATTCTTTAGCTCTTCCAGACACCTACAGTGTTCAGCACTACTTGGTCTCTAGGCCCCTCTGTAATACAACAACAACTCACTGCAAAATTACTATCAATTAATGGAGTTTGCAGAAAAGAATGCTTTTCTACAAAAATACTTAATACTCAGTTAAGAACAAATTACCCTTGTCTTGTCATTTCAAGAACTGAAATGTTATTTTTGAGCATGCTTCACATCTTGCCAAATTTAAAGCCTTAGACTACTGAGAAAGCTCAGGATGAAAAAACGAAAATTTGAAAGTGCAATTAAAAAGCATAGAAAATGAAGAAAAAAAAGAGGGATAAAATTATGGTGTTTGCTATATGCACAGCACTAGATTGCAATTATTTAAATTATTATTTATTTATTTCTCAACTGGAACTGCAATAAAGTTGTGCAATTCTTGTGTGGTCAGCTGTCAGGACCACAGTGGCACAGCACCAGCTGCAATAGACCAGCCAGACTGCTGGCCACCATCCCCAAAGCCCTTCCCTGGAGGAATCAGCCACAGCTTTGGTCCTGCACAAGTGGAGGATGAGCTGCCTGTCAGGAGCCCTCTTAGGCAGTCTGCCTGCTGTTTGATAGCTTTAGCCCTAAAGGTACACAATTTACACACTGTCAATTTACACAAAATTATCTTTACTTTTCTTTCCCCCAAAAAAGTTTTGGTTCTCAGGAAGTGCCCCCAGTTTTAGAGAAGCCTCACATACAGGAGTCATCTCAAAACCATTCATAGTGCACATTCCTGCATACAAATGAACAAGTGCCTCACAGAAA
This sequence comes from Erithacus rubecula, assembly GCF_903797595.1. Taxonomy (NCBI): domain Eukaryota; kingdom Metazoa; phylum Chordata; class Aves; order Passeriformes; family Muscicapidae; genus Erithacus; species Erithacus rubecula. The sequence goes on from NC_136659.1 coordinate 24,394,631, forward strand.
TGTGCAAAATTAAACACACGTAGACCTGCTCTAATATTATGGCATACATCCTTAAAACAATATTTTGGAAATAGCCTCTGTGGGGTTTTATCTTTCTGCCATATCAAGTGTGGTGTGGGTACAGAAGCCAGCAACACTGAAATTACTTGCAAGACATCAATTCCACTTCTTTATGAGCAGTTATGCCCATATTTTGTTTTCCCTTTGTGCTCTACCCTGGATGCTGATATTAACATTTCATTCTTTAAAAAAGGATTAGCAATACAAGTAATTCTTGGCTGGTGAATCTGATGACAACAAAATATATAATTCCCAGGTTTAAAAAAACCCACCTGCCTGTAAGACATCAGATTACTGGATCCATAAACATTCAGTGTTATAGTAACTTTGCTGGAACTAGGAGGGTTTTGACATATCTCATTAGGCAATGTGGTTTCAAAACAATAGGAACTCCCAAAGCAAGCTCCCCTTCAGGCTTTCCATGGTCCTTCTTCTAAACTACAGGCAAATTTAAGAGTTGCTAATAATCAAATAATCACCACAACAATACAGATGTTGCATGTAACAGAGGAGACTTTGAAGACATTCAGAAGTCTGCCCTTAATGTCATTCATCTCTCCAGGTAAACAAACATAAAATCTGACATCAAGACAGAGTTGACTGGAGGCCAGACATCCTGAGTAGCCACTGGAAATTTGGTACTGCAGAGAAATAAACTGATGAAAACCTCTGCTTTTTTTTTTTTTTTTTTTCCACTATACATTAAGCCAAGGGAAAAAACCCATATTTCTTCTATTGCAAGGTGAACGTTAGTTTTCCTCTGAAAATGTACTACCAAGCACTTTACACATCATATTTAGGGCCATGGGACTCAGAAGAGGTTACACCCCCTCCCCTACAGAACATTATGATTCTGGAGCAATCTGGATAATTTTTATCTTTAAGATATATGTAAAAGCTGTAAATGAATAAACACATATATTTGCCATCAGCTAAATACACTTTTTTGTGGTTACTAGGTAGCACTTTGCATTGCAGAAGTTTTCAGTCTGGGCATGTAGGAACTAAGAGAGTGAAAACTCCCTTGTGGAGCTCAGACCCTCTTGAACCAGAGCACAGGCACTGCAAAGTAAAATCCAAAACAGTAAATTTTTTTGCACTCTGTTCCATATTGCCACTATGAATTTGGGGTTTGTACTGGTTTGTTGTTTTGTTTTTCTCCTCAGCTGTGGAGCAGCCTGTGCCTGCTGTACAGTGGAGTTGAGAAGGAAAGGTTTGGAATGGTGGCACTTACTCGGGGTGTTGAGGAGCCGTGACTTTTTGCAGTAGTAGGATGCCTCCTGCTCACAGTACTCAGCACTGTTTATCACAGCCTCCAGCTGCTCTGCGCTGCTGTTGTAGTTGAAGGACATGGTGTAGGGCTTGTCTGGAGCAGCTCCTTGCACTCTGGTCAGCCCTGTGCTGTTGTGCTGCACTGCAGTCCAGATCTTATCTTCTGTTAAAGGAAAAACGATTGAACGGGAGGTTAACAGCAAAACACTTCCAACAAGCAGGGAACAAAAAACAACTGAAATCTAACATTTTACTGCAGGGAACAGAGCATCAGCAGGACCTCAGGCTCCAAAATGGGCATTTTGTGATGAACACCAATAGGTCTGTCTTCATTAAAGGTCAGTGTGGCCCACAAAGATATTTCTCCCTGAACCAGCTCAAGCAAACACTGTACTGCCTGCTGAGCAAGAGAGAAACTACAAGCTTCCTGGGAAGCACAGAAGACCTTCAGCTTCTTCTATTACTAGATATCTGTATAAAATTAGATACCTTTCGTGTGGCTTTGTCCCTGAGAGAAAACACATAGTAATATGGCTCATGGGGGTAACACTCACCTTTTGCCTGAGAGCACAGCCCACGCTGTTGTAACAACAAATGGAAGCAGAGAACTGCAGCTGATGAGCTTGCACAAACTCACCATGAGCAGAAAGCACAATCTCTTGCCAGAAAGTTAAACTGAGAGTATCTTCTTACTACCCAGCTGGAAGTCAGATCACTCATTTCACTCAGTTCTCAGATTTTTCTGCATATAAGTTGAGTGATGCCCTACTTGGATGACAGTACAGAAAGCCATATGACTTGGCATCTGTAGTTAACTCTAAATATTGATGCTTTTCCATGCTGGGGAGCCTATTCTCATTTCCTTAATTTCATTTACTGGCAGAGCAAGGGATTGTGTAGGTGACAGAAAGCAGAATCTAGGCTTAAGCAAAATCTGCACCCTACAGCCCAGCTCACAATCTGCATTAGGATTGGCATAATGAGAACAAGAACAGCACACTTGGGAGCAATCAGCTTCCAGGGAGGCTTTTTCCTACCTGGTTCTTGTATAGCAATGGGCAAAGCAGAAAGGACAATCTGAATTTGCTGAGCTGACACAGAATTAAAGACAAACTATTCAAAGAGGATTCACAGGACTGAGCCCTTCACATGCCCAACACTATTAGTAAGAGTCACATCCAGCAAATTTCCTCCTTATCAAACACCCTGCTTGCCTAGGGAGGATACAAGATACTGACAGGGCAAAAATTTAAGGCAGCAATTTTCAATCATTTGATGAGAAAGAGATTTCGATCTCACAGAAAAATGCAGACAGTTACAGAGGAAAAAGTAAGATCTAGGCAATAGATTTCTATTTTGTTATTTATGCTTCATCAGGGAAACCCGAGATAACAATGAATTGTATCTTTCCTAAGCTGATTATAAAACCTGTGCATTTAAGGATCTGGGTGGTTTTACCACATTACCTGGCCTGAGTTCTTACAGAGCCTGAACTTTCCAGTTGCTCCCCAATAAACTGGCATGATGAGCCCAATAGCTCTCTGGACACTACAAAGCATTGCAGTCAAAGTATTTTTCATTGAGCTACAAATATCCCCCAGATTACTTCAACAGAATGCTAATAGGTGTATAAAAATCCTAAATGGACTATCTATGCAAAGACACTCAGATGATTTAATGGATTGGCATTATGGCAGCATTCAGACGACAGGTGAGCAACAACAACCATCTGGAGACTATCTAGAGAGGTCTGTTCCAAGACCTGACTGCAAGTCACAGAGAAATTAACTTGCATGAACTGTAAGGACAGTTTACACCCAGCAAACCACATTCACTCACAACCCTCTCCTATTTCTGTGATGGTGGACAGAAAGTTAGCTCATAGGTCTGTGATTCTGTGGTTCTTACAGACTTGAGGGAGCTGCTTGTGGACCCGTGCAGTTGGAGCTCAAAGAAACGTTGCTGCAATGTGTGATACACAAAAGTCAGATTAAAATCATAAGAAATACTGCAGATTTATTGCTTGTAATGCTTGTCCCAGTGGCTGTAGTCACAGTGAACAGTGTAGCACAATACCCTGCACAGTCCTGCACATTATCCAACACAATGTACTTTAATGACTTCATGACAGACATCTTGTACATCTTAAAGTAGTGATCCTTATCAGGCAGTCCCTCTGTTTTCTTTTGCTCTCTCAAGGCAGTGTTGACAAGAACAGAGTGGATTTTTCAGAAGCAGTAGAGGGTGAGTTAACTTTCCTCTAACAAAAGCTGACAGAAGTTTAACTTCTGCCTTAACTGAAATATCTACTAAAAAAGACAAACACCAAATTGTTGATAATGTGAGACATAAAACCAAGAAAGAATGGAATAAACTGGTTGCTGAAATTCCAGGTGGGCTGTCAAAAGCACCTCCCCACTGAGAATTCTGAAAATAATTTTAAGAAAAGGCAATGAAATCAATGCTCACAATAGTGGCTCAGAAAGAAGAGCAGCCTAATGCTCTAGCTGTGCAGTGGTAGACACTGCTGTACTTTCCAGGCTGTGCAACAAGAAAAGTGCCATGTGGGTACCTGAAAAGTCAAAAGCATCAATAGTAATCTAGAAGCAAAGAAGAATTACTAGGAAAAACTGATTAAAATAGCATAGCACAAAACAGTCTTCCTCAAAAAAAAAGTTGTAAATATAATTAATTGACATGTTTGAAATGAGGTTGGACAAGGTATCAGCAAAGATGCTGTAAGCAGCCAGCATTCATTAACAAGTGTGTTGGATGGGTAAAGTGACAGGTCTTCCTCTTATCTTCCTCTGCGATTGTTTATTAATTTTTAGCAGTCTTGTTATCATTACAGCTGCACACAGCTGTCCTGAGATGTGAACTTTGACATTCTAGACCTGCTTGTCTGCACAAGATCATATAGAAATAAACTGACCTATTTTCCATCCTCTAGTTTACAAAGGGAAAGGAAAAACAAATCAAGCTTCTTTCTGTATTCAAAGTAATTATGATTTAGCAACTGCATCAGAATGGAGTTCAAAAAGTTATAGCAGAAGAGAAGAATTTTGAAGTTACATTGCAGAGATTTCCGAATCTACACATGCCTAGTCTGTTAGGCTTAATGCTTTTACAGATCAGATCTAAGCTTTAGTGGTCACTTCCAAGTTTCCCTCTGTGCTTCACCTTTGAAGTAAGGGTGACCATCAGTTCAGCATCTCAGAAAAGATCTGTGTTTCTCTCATTGATCTCTGACAGGAAAGTCAGAGCCAGCAGCAAGCAAACCTTGGATCAGAAGGGCAGCTCAGCACAACACAGACACAAAAGAGCTGGTGGCAACAAGGTGAGAGGAGGAAAAGAAATCTGTTCCACCATCTCAGTCATGCTTCTTCCCACTTTCCAGGGAAAAGGTACTCCCATTTTAGAAAACAGCACGTGAGGTATAGAGGGGTGAGGTAATGAATACAGTCAAACACAACCTGCTACAAGAATAAAGGATTACAATCACATCACAGTAAAAAATCTCAAGAAACAAAGTTCCTTCTTTCAAACAGACACCCTTTTGTTTAAATGTAGCAAATGATTCTGAAAATCATTTAAACTTTAGATTGTTTTGGACAGAGTAGAAGAGCCAGCAGTGCTCCCTCATGCACCTCCACTGGTTGAGAGAGAAGGTACTAAGAGCTAGAGAGGAGTAAATCCTTGAACCATTCCAAGACAATAGCAAGACTATTGCATCTGCTTCTATACATCAGAAAACCACTCAAAAATAATCCCAGCATTTCTTCTGAAGATGATCACCTTTCAGATCAGCCCTTGGGGTTTATTCAAACCCTCATTTCTCCACCTCAAACTTGGCAACAATTAGAAAAATATCATTCTATTTTCTCAAATTCACTTGCACAAGTTTAGCTAGGGCTGCTCCCAAAATATCACTGCCTGGCTCAGAATGAGGTCAAGGCATTCTCCCCTCACTACTGGAGTGACAGGTGCTCTGAAGCCTCCTGACAATGAAGTGTGATGTGGCACTGCAGGCAGGTTCAGGACTGGGTAGGACACACAGCTGCCCCTGAACGTGCACAGATCACTGCAGCAATCTGCACCTCAGATCCCTGTTTGGCACATCTCCACACAGCATTGCCCACAGCTTTTGAAAATGGGGCTTCAAATACCTGTTCCTGTTTCATAATGCAAGGATTTTTATTCAATTTTTGCTCTGTTTTACTTACATTATGTTTTTATGCAATGACACTGTAATCACAGATACAAGCCAAGCTGTCTCACTACCTCCTTCTAGTCATTTCCATACCTGAAAACTGCTAAACAACACAGATAAAGCTCTCTTCTCATGTATTTAAACTAAGAAGTTATCATTATTTTTTTACATCTGTTCATACTACACATTTTTTTTTCCTGTTTACTCCATTTAATGAGCTCTCCTCGCACTTGTGAATCTGCAGTGAGAATTAAAAAGCTGTTGTCCAGGCATAGGTTACTGTTTATTTTTATTTTCTATTACTCCATTCTACTCTTTTATTACTTTCTCAGCTTGGTAAAATTTCAAACTAAACACAAGCTGGAAGTCATTCAAAACTAAGTAGGAGACTGCAGCCACATCTTCTATTGTATAATGTGGAATAGTTTAATGCAGCCCTGAAAAGCAGATTTCCTAAATGCTTGTTAAATTATTTCCATAATTCAAAGGTGACAATGCTTTAATTTCAGGGTAATGCTACAGCTTTATGACTTCACAGTTTTATTTAATGGTCCAATTCACTAGGATATTATGCTGTCTGCATTTGGCCCTAGGAGATGCTTTTACAGCATGGGACTGCAATGCATTAAGCACATTTTAGACTCTCTGTTTAGCCTAGCCCATAGTTCTATCATCTTGCTGGAAACCTCCAAGTTGCTTTTGATGGCACACAAATTAAATTCTGGGAAATTAGAGCAGCTGGAGAACTGGCTTTCAATGAATTCTGTATTGTCTAATTCTCATTTTTATTCTTCAACTTGAAATATCCCTGTAGAACACATTCCACCCATACAAACTGCATCATTCCTTTGTGATTTAGTAGGTTTGTCACAAAACAAGATTATTCAGACTGATTAAATTGCCAACAAGCCAAACATACGGTAAATGCTACATGAGAGAAAAAAAATAACTCTCAGAGCTCATACGATGCATTTGTTTTATGGTGCTCCACATTGAATGCCAAATTTTATCCTGAATTCTGTACCTGTAACTAAAAGAACAACTGAAAAAAAAGACAAGACTTTCCTTCTTGAACACTGTAATGTTCTAAGCTGCAGTGGCAGGTCAACCCAGCTGGTCTAATATACACTCCCCTCAAAGGGTATTAGAAGACCAATTTCTTATCACAGATAGCTTTAATTCACTGACTCCAAATAAGTGTTTTCTGAGTCTTCTCTGAAAGCATCCCATTTCTACTTTTATATCTACTTTTTTTTTTTTTTTTTTTCCTGCTGGCTGACCCAGCAATACCTGCTTCTGCAGCTGGTTTCCTGCTCATCAGCTTCCCCCTGAGTTCTGATCCAGCCATGTCCATCCAAGGCAACTCTCAACAGAATGACCATGACAGATGTCTCTGATGGATGACATCAAGACACATCTTTTGTGACATCTTGCACCCTCCTCTCCCATGTTGTGCTGAAACCCAAAGCTGACAAACCACTGTCATGCCAGCCTTCTTCCTGATGATCCTCCATTCCAGTAGTTCCTTAATACAGGGTATTGTTTCTCATGAGCAGTGAGAAACATTCCTCTCCAAAAACTGAAGAGGCAGCCACTGAACTACTTCCTAGAGCAAGGTGGACACTTCTCCCCTCACTGCACTTCTGACAACCCTGCAGTCCTCTCTGCCTCAGTCTCCTTCTTCAAGGGTGACTGTTGAGATACTTAAATCATGTTTCTGCTGTTTCAATGTCTAGTGATGGTTCAGGCACCTACATGAGCCTGGCAGACAAGAAGAGCCCACAGCAAACCTGCTGTTCTTCAGCTGCCATACCAGGGGGGTGGCACAAAACCTGCAGGGTGCAGAAGAGCAGGAGACACCTGTGTCTGGGACAGATGGATCCACCCCTTCCAACCAGGCAGCTGGAGGGACTTGGACAGAGCCACAGCTTACTTCTAACTTCTGAGCACTGCAGACATGACAGGAATGGGATTAAGTTCCAGTAAACTTTTTTCAAAAGGTAATGGCTAGAGAAAAATATCTAGTTATGTTCTTTAGTACTAGAACTTCCTTAGGAGCCACCTGCAAATGTGACAGTGAAAGTGGCCTTCAGGACTTCTGTCATTATACTTACGTGAAAAGCAACAATTTCATTGAAAGCAGCAAGGTAGATGTTGACAGCACAATGCCTTTGACATAATATTCACATTAAAGATTTTTTTCATTCTGTAAGGTTCTGGAGGAATATTTAATGAAAATTCAAAGGAGAAATGCATCAATTGTCAAAACTACAGTGTGCCAAAAGACCTGTAGTGTTTGAGGGATAAATTGTAAATCTTTAAGGGCTGCCTTTAATCTAAATAGCAGTAAACAATTTGTAAGGAATTTCCATTTGTTGTTTTCTCTTGTGATAAAGTCAATCACAACTACAGACAGTAAAGGGAGTTTGACCATTTAAACTGTTGTTCCAAAATCCTGTAGCTGCAGGTATTAAAGGCAGAATTAAGGGCATGACCTCCTCCTATCTGTTTTTCAGCCTGTCCAGAGCAGCCCTCTTTTCCACACGAGAATTTTCCAAGTCTACAAGAAATGCAAAAAGAGCTGAGTACATGATGACTCCTGCATCTGTGTAATTGCTATACAAAGTAAAAGGAGATGGTTTCTTATGGAAAAAAAAGGAGTAAGGAATTATACAAGCAGATGAGCTGAGATTCACATGTGGAAACAAAGGGAAAGATGGATGCCATCCAATAAAACTGATTTTTTTAGGAACATCAATGGAGGTATATGGAAGACTAAAAATCTTAATAATTTTTAGCTGAATGAAAAAAAAAGGATGAAATTTATAAAAAAATGCAAGAATTATTTTGATAATCTACTTCACATCTTATTAAAATCCCTTACTTTTTCTGAGATTTTGACACAGTTTGTATACCCATGTTTTTATGAGACAGAGAAAATAAAACTTTCTTTTTCCTGCATCAGAGAAATTAGCAGTATTTCCACTTTGACATGAGACTCCAAAACAGAAATTATCTGCAACAATTAGAGAAATATTTTTGTTAATTAATATTTTCTTCATTATGGTAGTTTCAAAAAAAGATCTTGGACCAGCAGCAAGACCTCAGATAAGGTTGCATCTTTCCCCAAACTGCAATCCTGGAATTAAAAAAAAGGGAAGAAATGAAAGGCAAACTATTTGAGGACTGGAAAAATATCTGGAAAAGATAAACTGAACCATTGATCTAGTTATGGCAATTTCTAAGTATTATTGATTTGAAAGCCCAGGGTCTGAATACTGTAAAACAGCATCAGTAGAGAAGTACACTGATAGGATAATTCAAGTGCACTGTAAACAAATCTTTCAGATTTCAAGGGTAAAATTTACTCAGAAGGAGATGAGAAAAAGGTCATTCCACTTTTCAAACAGGACAGCAAAACAAGCACATGAATGCAGATTGCATGTCTACAGGCTTTGTCCTGGAGAACATGGTTATTAGCTTTTAAGCAGTACTCCAGACAGACCAATAGATTTCTAAGCAGCATGAAAAAAATAATGATAGAGACTGCAAGACCTGAGGTTCAGAGAGTCTATCAGTCATCTTTTGCATTGACTGTTATGAATCTTCAATTAAGATTAATTCAAGTGGGCTAATTATCAAACAACCAGCCTACAAGAAAAATCTTTCCCAGCCCCAGTGGCCGTTCATTACCCCAAAGTATGACACAATACATTCTTTCTGCACTTCATGTCAAAAGGTGTGGCCACAGACCCCCATGGATGACTGGAGACCCAGGGTAAGCAATCATAGCTAGATTACATTCCCATCTGCATGATGTGCCAAACGTGCCAGATGTGCTCCCATGGCACCCAGTGCAACCACCCCAATTTAATAACCCCTGCATGGACCCATTCACATCCTCCTGGTGTCCTTCATGGCATCCAGCTACATCCAGTCATGGCTTGGGCACACACTTTTGGTTCACTTCCCCACACACAGATGCATATTTGGTGTGGATTCCTCAGTGCTTCTTACAACTGATGAATGTCCCTGTAAAAGTGACTTTGCTCTTTTACAATGGGCATATAAGGTGAAGAAAACATTATGGTAATAAGGTGCTGTCTTTTCCTTTTAGATCTAGTTTTGAGGTTTTTGTCTTTCACTGTCATTGAACTGTCTCTCTTCTATTGTAAGAAAATGCTAATGAGCATTGCTTCTATCAGGGAGGCCCATGCACTTTGAGTCTTCCCATTCTAAATAGCCAGGGACTATTTACTTTTAACCTCTCTTTACTGAGATATCTTTCTATGCCTTTGATTAGGCACATTAGTGTTCCTGACAACCTTCTATTTCTGCAAAGTATTTTACCTTTAGTAGAAATAAACAGCCCTCAAGGTAAGATCCTTTTAAAGTGCTTCATACACTCATCCCTTCTTGACCAATAAGCATGCTATTAAATAGTAGCACGTCATCTACAGTTTTTGTCACCTTGCTTTTTCAGCCACTTCTTCAGACAGTGGATAAGTACATTTACCCACTCTAGCAACAGCTATTTATCAGATATTCTATGACAGTACTGCTAAATTTCTCGCCATGCTAAAAATTGACTTTATATTTTTTAATACTGTTTTGCTTTTTCTTTCCTCCCTGTAATATTTCCTTTCCCTTATCTCTCTCCCTCATTGTATCAATGTCCAATTCCCTCTCAACATGCACAATTGCAATTTTCTGCTTTATTCTGAATTTCTATTCAGCAGTGGGCTGCTGAAGTTGACAGGCTGCAGAGAAGCTACTGCAAACATAAACACACTAAACTACCTTGTAATGTTGATATTTCCATATCCACATCAGACACTAGATACCTATGACCAGACAACAATATGCAATAAATCTGGTGTTTATCTGCCCCAGTTAATAACTGGCTACAAACAAGTTTCCTATCTGAATCCCTTCAATTAAGCAGATAAAAATGCTGTTAGAAAGAATTTAAAAAAAAAAACCAAACTAAAAATAACCTAAATTAGAATTAGAAAGAACTTTAAAAAAGTAAGTGAACATTAAGAAAAACACTTTTCTTTAAATGCAGTGATGCTGCTCATTTCTGATGGTCTGGTTTCTTCTTTGAATTCATCCTTCACAGATTAAAGGCACTGTAATTCCCAGAAGGCATTAGCTCTCTGCACCTCGACTTTTAAAAACACTAAATGAGTCATTGCCCTGAATTTTCCATTCCACCTCCAAATTCTTCAGCTTGAACACATTTTGGGCATAAAAAGGTTGCTGCTTCTTGACCTGTATACAGAAAGAACTGCCAGCCTGAGTAAAATAAAAGCTTTACTTAGCCCAGCAGCCCACCTCTGCTTCTGAGGGTGAAGAGATACCCAGGGAAGCCAAAAGGTTTTCCTGAAACTCATTCCCATTTCTCAATGGTCACAGCTGCCTGAGTGGGTAGCTGCTACTAAACCTCTGTGTTTACTTGCACCTTCTGAACCTATCTGACAAGACTGGGGCTTTTTCCACATGGGTTTTACTCCCTCTCTTGATCTATCAGCTCCTTTCTCTCCTGTGGTGGTTTCGAGTTGCATTCATTGCATCAGGAAAAAAACAAGCAAACAAAAAGCTCCCAAATCCTGCTATGTAATCATTTAACTGTCCCTTAGCTCATATATGATGAAAAAGAATCAATTTCTATGTGTTCTCTGTATGCCACACATGATCTCCATGCTCTCCTGTGACAGTTCCCCAAGCCATGTTTAATTTGTTTAGTCTCTCCACTCATGGAAGCCATCCATGTTCATGACCATCCACACTCTTCCATTCACAGGAGGTGTGGTACAGATTTATGTCACTGAACAATAATATTTTTCCTGTTCCTTGTATGTATCTAGTGTAACAACACAAAATTTCATATTTTGCCTTTTCCTGAATATGAGGTACTTTCAGAAAACTAAGCAGAAGCATCTGAAAAAAGAAACAAATGGATAATCCATCCCTATGTACACAAAGTAATATTTTCCCTGCTTTGCACTTCATTGATTACTGTAAACATTTTTTATGAGAATAAAAATAAGGGAATTTCCCAGAGAGAAAAGAAGCTCTTGTGATTAAGGCACCCAAATCATATTTAGTTGACAACAGAAGCATTAAGTTTTGCAGGCTAGGAGGTTCTGCCAGTTTTCCCCACCTCCACTTTTCTCATAACCAATGTTATGAGAATGTCAGCAAGTTCATTACAGATAGAGGGAAAATCAGGTATATGCCTTCTGGATTTCTGCCAGATAAAGTTTATTGAGGAAAGCAAATGCAAGGTGTTTGTCAAAAATCCTACTTCTTCAGCAGAGATAAAAAGCACTGACAATGTTTTGATCACACATATTTATATGATAAATAATAAAAATGAGCACATTTCCCATATTGAGGATCAAGGAAGGATATTCAGACAGAAAGGTGAAACTCTGCTTCAATTCTTAGGAGATTCAACATTGAAGGAGACGCATCTTATTAAATATTTGTTACACTTGAATAAAAAACATACTTAATAATTAACTGTTGTGCATTTAATTAACATAATCATTGCCCAATTAAATAAAAATGAAAATTTAATTTGAGGCACTTTAAGTACAAGGAGATTAAGGATAAAATATGAATATCCTGAGTCCTCAATATTCAGCACTGACTGTGGAGGTGATATGTGGCAAAGTAGTTCAGCCAGAATTAGCAATTTAGAAAGGGTAATAAAATATTCCTTCATCCACACCTGGCCACAGGAAGCAAAAAATGCCAAACAGGAGACAGTGTGGGAAATTTCACTTCTATTTCAAATATAAAAAGCAGAAAGGGAGACCTACTATCTACCCCTACCCACAATAAGGGCCATGTAATCTTTTCTCATACTCCTGACAGTTCTATATACAAAATAGGACCCACTTAGGGGAAGAATTTGCCAGACAGGTATGTCCATTTGAAACAATTCTTATTTTAAACCTACAGAACTGTAAGGTTAAAAAGCTTCAACCAACAGGTCACCTTGCCAGGCTCTTGCTCTGCTACCCATCTCCTTGGTGTCCTTTCTCCTAAGAGCATCATGCTTTCTACCCCATACAAATACCAGGGCAAATCAGGGTTTCCAGTCTATGGAATGCCAAAGGCAGAACACTTGTCTGAGGGGATTTATTGCTGCCTACGTCAGACTAGAAGGGTTTATAGCTAGCTCAGTGAGAGGAGTTTAATAATAATTCCTAGATCTTGTATTCTAATAAAGCAGAGAAACCATTAAATTACAAAAGAATGGCTTGGATTCTAAGTTTCTACCTTTTTAGTAAAATACAAACATCTCATCAAAAGTTATGATATCCTGAAGTGCCATTTATAAGGCACAGACACTGGTGCATATATCACTTAGCAGGGCAAGTCCAAACTTGTTTTAAAAATCACTTTTACATGGATCTTATTTAAGGAAACATCTCAAAGTGAAACCTCAGTTACAAATTCCCTACTTCTTCCCCACTACTGAGCTGCATTATTGACTTATCTATCATTCTGCTTAGACCACCTGAAATCAAATTAGACCTTACATCAGGCAGCCCAGTCAAGGTTAGGTCATTACCTGTTATATTGCAAAAAACACGGAGTGGTCCCAGTGGTCCACTTCCATCAGAGTCGATGTAGAAGAAGCCTGATGTCTTCCCTTGGTGTCGGTAAGCCTCACAGGATTGCTCATAGACAGCTTTAAAAGAAAGGGAGAGTGATTGCAGCACAGATAGAACACAGACTGACATGTTTTATAGAAGTACTCTGTTAACTATTGTCATAACATACCCTGTTAGCACACAGCTGATTAGCATGTGAAATCTTACTGCATTTGGGCCTGAATCCATGCTCAAAAATAGACATTTGTTTAACTCTGTCCTTGAACATAAAACAGACTGGCTTTAAAGATACAGGTATTTGCTTTATTTTGGATTAAAGCACATAAAAACTTAAATAAAGGGATATGAACTTTCAAATGTGACACATCTAGTTATGGGGTGATACATATATTCATCCATGTGAGGTATTTCAGACATACCTTCATACACACAGGTACACACACATGATTTACCACCTAGTCCATATCTGCCCTGCAGGATAAGGTTAATAGGAAGATTAAAGCCTTATCATAGTCTACTAAGCAAATGAAATCCATTGTCCCCCAGCAGAAAAGCTCAGGCTTAGACACAGTCTCCAGCCTAGGTGATATTTTGATGCTTTAGACCTAATTTTATACAACCAACTCTTTCTCTCTGCTTATCAATATTCTTCTCTTGGAGTATGAGTGCCCATGAAAATCCAAGTGGTTAATAAAACGAGCACAGCAGGTCACCAAGAGCAAGAAATGAGGAAGAAAAACCCAGAAGTCAGCATTTATAAATATCTCTGTATTTGAACAATATTTTTAGGAAAGATGTAACTATCACTTCATAGGGGCAAAAGAGAAAATTCCCACAGAGAGGCAGTTCAGAGGTATTGGACAGTCACACGTATGATCCTGGACCTTGAACAACAACCTTAAATCCCATTTCAGGATAGCTGATTTTTTTTCTCCCCACCTGCTTAAGCACTTATCTGACTAAACTGACAAAATTATTCTCCATAACAGTTTATGACTGCTGTGTTGAGACTGTAAATACAACTCCAAAGTTCCAAGTGTTTTTCATCTGAAAGGAACCGAGGAAGCTCTGCAGATTGATGGCAGGGCCAGCACTTCCTCACACTTCTAAACACAATCCCTGCAGAAGAGAGCAGTGGTTCCACAGAAGCAGGAATAACTCCTTACTCCCACTCCTGTGCACACATAGGCTCACATCCCTTCTTTTCCCTCATTCTCTTAAATAAACTTCCCTAATGAAACTTTCAAAAAGGCAAAAATGGTGAGCCCTGAAGTAGCCTTGTCTGAAAAATGCTGTAAGATACTTCATCACTTAGATACTGGACATTTCTTCACTTCTGCCAACAAAGTGGAACCTCAGTTCTAGAGGCTCTGGTCCAAACTGGCTATGGATTAAGAGTCTCACCATTTAATCATTTGTACACTCACCAAAATATGCTTTTCCCTTGAACATTTCTTGGCTGAACAGACATCTTTAGCAGACAGAATATTACTGAGTGCTAAACAAGCACAGCATTATCCTTCCTAGGGTTAAGAAGCTGCTTAAGGTACTCAGCACCTGATGAGACAGCGCCTTAATTAGCATCCATCCTATAATAAATAGAATTAGGAAAGCTTTTTCCTCACAGCCTGATGTATTCAAGCATGGTAGGAGTCCAGAATATCTCTAAATTCCCACTGTGATAGCTGGCCAAGAACACATATTAAAAGCAAGTTAAATAAAATCCCCAAACCAGAACCTATTCTTCCAAACCTGAGGGGCTGACAGAGAGTCCCTGAGTTGCAGAAGTGCTGACAGAAGCAGTGGGTATATGGAGGTCAGGAGAGAGATGGTAACAGGCAATTAAGTAAGCAACCAAGGAATCATGATTTGATCAATTTGCAAAGTTCTTAAACTGCAGTTCACTTAGTGAATTTGCTGTCATCATCGTTACAGCACACTTTATCTTGTCTCATTAGGGAATATGCCAATTGCTTCCTCTGAATTGTTTGCTGAGTGTTTTTGAAGACAAAGGATGGTGTGATGGGTAGAGACAGAAAACAAATATGTTGTCAGTGAACTGGCACAGCAAATCTCATTCTTCATCACAACTTGTTCTTTCTAAGTGTTCCTGTTCTTGACTGTCATTTTGGCTGGAGCTCAGATCTACTTTTTTCAAATTACTAAGGAAAGATGTGAAGATTCTGCCATTAATAATGTAGGCAGATTCAAACAGAGATGATCTACTCACCCTTAGATGGCCCCTTTGTCACTGTAACTTTAGGGAAAAAAAGGCTATATAGAGCTAGAAATCAGGCTAAGAGTGCTCAACTGGTATAAATCTGAAAGCATCCACCAGCTTCCATAAAACTACAGTTAGGTCTGCCAGAAGAAAATCCATCCTGGTATGTTTGCCTTTCAGTTGAATGAGAAATCCAGCACTACATATTGGGAAGTAGCAGGAGAAATGGGAAAAGGCCATAAACCTCGAGCTCTAGCACATAAAACATATTCCATCATGATTAGTTAAAAGCAGTTTTGATGGGCAGTTTATTTCATACCTGCACACAAAGTTTCACGTGCCTGTACCTGTAGCACTTGGCACTGCACACTTCTAGACTGGATGCAGATGGGCTATTTGATTTTAATTCTCTTCTTTGCTATTTTTTTTCTTTATTATGCATCATGAAGAAAATTAGGTTTGTTTTCTAGTCACTGATGCCACAAAAGGCATTTTGAGTGCCCCAACCATTCCAAGCTCTGCTCGAATAATTTGTGGCCTGAGATGATTGCTTGCTTCAGAGTAAAGTTATGCAATTCTATTTGCTGAAAAAGGCCCTATCATGCCAGGAACAAAAACTTGAAGCCATCTTTATGGGTCCATGAGAGACAAGATCTCTTTGCAGTCATTATTCTCTTTTTTGCAACCAGAAATATCATATGAAAGTAAAAAACAGACAGTCAGCTGTGACTGTTAAGAACCCAGAACCTCAACTTTGAAAACTGCCTTCATATTTAAGTTCTGTTTTGTGTTCATTTTGGGAATGCTAGAGAAACCATTATTGTAATTTCCATTGAAGAGTCACCAACCATTTAGGCATATAATAAGGCCCCACTTTCAAAAAGCAATCATCAAAGGTAATAATGAAACTGTTGACAGGTGCAAATATTTTAATGGCAAAGAGCATTTGTATTAATTAAACGTTTTAATAAAGGAGGATGAATCAATAAATTAATCAGTTCATTCAGGGTAGAACCCACCATAATTTTTCAAGAATTATTTTAACAATATTTTAAAAATTTTAAGGGCAAAAAAAAGAAATAAAATTTAATTAATTTATTTCTTTCCATGAAGTATTTCAATAGTGTTTATACTTTTATTACTTCAAATTTGTTTTCCTATTTTAAAATGTTTACCCAAATGGGACCAAAACAACAAAAATAGTATTCTACATTGGCTGTTCTTGCAAAGCTTTTTTTCTCATTAAAATACATTTTTTAAAACATAATTTCAAAAATGAAACCTCTAACTTGTCTTTTGTCTCATAGAAGCAAGATCAGATTTCCTTCTCCAACCCTCTGAGATTTTTTTTGTATTTTTTTCCTCCTGCTAATTTTGATTAACACCAGCCAGTGAAGATAAAATTATGATTTCCAGCACCATTCGTTTCAGTGAGCCAGAAACACTGAAAATCACAGTTTAGGGCTTTGAGCTGCTGCTGTGTTCCCTGAGCTGCCACGCAGCAGAGGCACTGCAGCTCCCACAGGCAGCAGGGTGGGGCTGATCCACAGAGCTGCATTCTGACAGAATTCTGGACAGAAAGCAATGCCAGCAGCCCATGAACCCACACCACCCCCTCAGCTCAGCCTGGACCTCACAGCCAGGTATGGCTGGGAAAAGCATTAGGGTGAAGTACAGCACAAGGCAAAAAAAAAAAAAAAAAAAAAAAAAAAAAAAAATCAGTGTAAAAGGTGTCACAGGGTTATTGCTGGCAACTGGCTACACCACGAAGACCAAACAAGAAACAGCTTGAGTCCAAGGTCCCAGATTTAGGAAGGGAAACAACATCAGAAATATCTGTTTTACTTGGTCACAAAGGATGTCTTTTATTGCTTTTTTTTTTTTTTTTTGCCAGAATCACTTGTAAGTTACAACACTGGATAGACCCTATGCTGACATTTTTGCTCTGTAAGGATTTTTTTTAAAGGCTACTGCTGTGTTTCACAAAGAAATGTAAAATCCTCCCAGAGCTGGCTGCTGACAGTGATGCAGCCTGAGAGCCCCATTCTTTAGAGCAAGAGCAGCTTCTCTAAGTGCTGCCTGTGCTCTTGCCTGTCTGCCAGGATGGGCTGTGCTGATGGTGTGCAGGCATGCACTGTCCTCACTGAGTTCAATATATCTATTGCCCAGCCCCTTATCATCCTCTGTGAACATATATTCCAAATTGCTCCCTCAAGTATCTCTTTCATTCTCAAGTATCCCAAGCTGAACTAGCTTTTCAGATCAACAGCCCATCACATCAGAACATTTGTTTACAGCACTGCTTTACTCACTGGTCATAATGCCTATCTTTTCCTTTAGTTCTCACTTTTCATCTTTTCAGGTACTTAGGAAATAATTTATCAAATTTTGATCAGTATATTCACAAAATAAACACTTTATCCCCAGTAAGAGCAACATCACCTATGTGTTTTCTCATATTTTCTTCAATATAAACATTCATAAGCTCAAAAATCAAAACTATGGCTCTGAAATGGATACATTCCACGATTTTCCAAGCCTTACACTACACCCGCCACAGAAATATCCTTGGGAAACTATAAATATTCACTTTGATTGCTCATGGTTCAAGCTATAGATCAATGAATCAGTGTCAGAAAAGCATTATCAGATTTTAATATAATTTTAATAAAACTATTTTTCACCTTTTGTGTATAAAAACCTTATAGAATCCATTTCCTAATTTCTGCATCAAGACCCCTATAGCTGATGAGCACATGCAGGAGTTCTCTGCTACTCTACAGTCAGGTCTGAAAGGGTCAGGGTCACTCTTGGTTTGGGTCTGCAGTTGAAAATCCAGCCTTTATTTGGTATGCTTCAAGCCTGAAAGGTTTTAAATATGAGCATCTGTATTACTGAAGTATCTTGAACCTGTTAATCCAACTGTTTTAATTACAGTCCTTAAACCAGGAGTTATTTTATCCATGCTGCAGCTGAAATCTGTAACAGAACATGGCTAAGCACAAACATTTCCAAGGTTAAACTTCCATTTTTTCCAATATAAGACCTTTTTTGTCCAGTCTTTCACAGACTGCCTCTTGCTGTGTTGATATCTGGCTCCCAATCTTCCTTCTGCCCGTGCAGTTCACCTGCAGTCTCCATGGCAGCCTTTGCTAAGCACAGGTTCCCTGTTCTACTGTGCAGCTGCTCAGCAAATGAGCCTTTAGATGGTCTCAGTTCCCAAGTTCTGAGCTCTGTTTCCTTTGCACTCTCATGTTCCTAACTTATGGAACCTCTGCTCTCTTTCAAGCCACTTTTTTTGTTTCCTCACCTCCAGTTCTACTTTGGCTAAAAAAGGAAAAGCCATTCTTTGCACAAAGCCTTAAACTTCTGCAAATAACCCTCAGGGAGCACTCTTCAATGGGTGAATGAACCTGCTATTCACCCAGGAAGATGCACCTCTTACCCCATATTTAAAACCCTGCTTGCTGTTGGACTCAATGTAAGGATTAAGTGACACTGCACAGTTTTCCTGCTGGGAAGGCCAGGCAAGGTAAACCTCTGCACCCAGCAGCACATTACTAATATAGATACCACCAAGAATGATAAGTTCCAAACAAAAAGTTCCAAAATGTTTTGTTTTTTTTTTTGTTTGTTTGTTTTTTTTCTCAGAGGACTCTGTTCTTTCCAGATTTAATGGACACCAAGATAACTTCCCTTGAAAATTAAAAGTAAACCTTAAAATTCCAAATATTTTGCTCCAACTGTATTCCAAATTAGTTTGGAAATTGATTTCATTGTATGAAATGTGAGCTACAATTCAGAATTTAAGCTGTACTAGTTGTGATTGCCAAAATGATTCCTGTAGTAATCCTGCTTCAAAATTAAATTTTCAATCTAATAAAAGCAGCTGATTATTTTCAATTTCTCAGAGGGAGAGAACATTTTATGGTGACATAATAAATAAAATACATTAAAGGGGCTTAAAGAACTTTAATTCTTGATTTCATTGGGAGGTGCTGACACTGTCCAGTTCTAACTAAAATGTAGAAGCAGAGAGCTGCTTTTATCATCTCTAAAAATTGTAAAGTTGTGAAAAAAAATATAGACAGAATACTTACAGCAACATAATTTCAGACTCATTCAACCATTTTGTAATTATTTGCACCTTAGACAAAAAGAGTAATAATAGCCCCTATAATGATAATTACTGCTGTATTCAGAGGTGAGAACTTATGCACTGGTTAGACTGGAGAGTTTAACCAGCCAGTAAGAGCTGGGGATTCTGCCAGGATATTCAACCAGCCATAAACTGACCTTGGGAAAACACAGAGACACACAAATGCTGAGCAGGCCAAATTAAGCATTCTCAACAAAATACTCAGAGCTCTTGGAGGCTGATCAGAGATGACTATTTTAAGCTCTGCTCATGTACCTCAGGCCTGACAGATCTGCTCTTATAGACTTGGAGTAATAAGCAATGAACAAAAGATTTTTCTAAATAAAAAGTAAAGCAATATGCAATGGCAGATTTCTTATTTCAACAACAGAGGGATTAGTACAGCAATGAACTTGGGGAATGATCATCATTCTCATCCTTAAAATACAATTGTCTTGTTAAATGGCAGAAAATGTACTCTCAAAACCTGGATTGTGACAGCTCTGCTCTTGACAGAATAATGCAGTCTCTGCTGTGACATGCCTGGATGACAGACGGCTTATTTCCTCCTTTTTAAAATATGTACTTACTCATCTGATAAAGCATGTGTTATTTCCATAGGTAGAATTAAAATGTCTTTTAGCACAGGGTCACCTAAATGGATGTTCAGGAGAGATACTCCCATTTCACCTGGTTATTAGACAATCTCCTGCCACCCAAGCTGAGGCTCCCCCTGGGCAAGGGAGGAGAGGTCATGTCAAGCCATCCTCCCCTGTCACTTCCCTGCTGTGGCTGGAAGGTGGCTGTGACAATCCCAGACCCCAGCTGAGTGCTGGTGCAGGGTCACCTGCCAGCCCTGCTCTGCAGAAAGCAGGCAGGGAGACCAGAGCATTGTGGAGCAGTGTTGGAGGGACAGCAGAAATCAAAGGGGTGAAGGATGCTGTGCACAGCTCACTGCTTTGGTCTTGCTGAACAGCCCCCGTGTCCCTCAGGGGATGGTCACACCTGAGGAAGGCTGGCTTCAAACAGGACTGAGTGAGTCCCCACATGCTCCCTCCTGCAGGAAAGTCTCAAAGAGGAATATTCAATGTGTTATTTATAAGCAAATCTCAGACAAAGGGAAAAACTTTTTTAAATATGAATACCACTGAAGGGAAAGCATTAATAACACAGTAACTTATTACAAAATAAACAATGAAAATTCATACTCCAAAAGCATGGTGTGAACAAAAATATGCACCAATAAGGAACACCAAGTACAGTACTGAAGGTTTGATATTAATATTAAATGTGTTTTCTTTAGTCAAAGAAAACCAATGTGTTTAAACACACATGGAAAAAACCTGTTCCAAGAATCTCAGAGAGGAGAATTGGCTACTCAGGACATGCAAACTGCACTCTCAAACTCACGAGCAGGCATCTGTCAGACTGAAACTCTCAAAACCTCATTTGTCCAGCCAGCAGACTGTACACATCTCCCTGCCTTGGAACACAGGAGAATTACCAAACCCCCAGCTGGCATTTTAAGATGCAGCTCCAGTACTGCTAACAATCTGGCTGAAGCTATATTAAGCTTTTCAGATAAAAAATGATATATGCAGTAAGCATATTAATATTAAAAAATGCACGTTCAAAGCCTGAAGTTATGTCAAGTTTATGCCATATCAATGACTATATGACATTTTCATTATTGGATGACTCTTTCCTCCAGCAATTACCTTGGCCAATAAGACATATGCCTGTATGTGTGAGATAGATCACACACCAAAGCAAATACCCAGAATTAAATTACATTCTGTTAATTATCACCTTGCAAAGCTTTGGGACATGTTGACAACCCCAGAATATGAGGAATAAAATCATTACTTTATATTTCTCAACATCTTTTATATCAGTGTTCAGGACTCTTTGGAATTAAAAAAAATCATGCAAGATTAAAAACCCCCTGAAAACTATTATAAATGAAAATAGTAGAAATACAGAAGGGCAAGATGAGACTTTCTAGAGGACTAGGATAACTCACAGAAAAATAAGATTTCTAATCATTATCTTGCAATAAAGTTATAACATTCTGTATCTCAGGGCCATTTTACACTGGTCTACTGCTCTTACTATCAGATGATAATTACAGGAATTAATAATATGAGGGGAATGACTATGCAGATTTTAAACTCTGCACTTCCAATTAAAACATATACTAATTTATATAGATAGATATAGATATGGACATAGATATAGATACAGATATAGCTATAGATAGATATAAATTAAGATCTGTAACTCACTTATCTAGGTTTCCCTCTATCTCTCTTCCCACCTATAAATTTGACCCACCTTAGTTGCCTACTCTATGTCCAAGCTAGGACAGCATCCCCCTACAGATGACAGACTTCAGAGGTGGTCCATGACCTTTCCATGGATACCCTACGCCACAGTGAGATTAGTTAAATTCTGAAAGCAGCTCACACTCCTTTTAACATATAGAGAGAGACCAGATCACTATCTTAACTTGGATGTCACAGTAGCAGACAGCAAAAGATAGATTAGCTGAGTCCCACCCAGGCCTTTTCCCCTGTACTAACATCAGTGTTTGTATCTAAAGGAGGAGAAGAGAAAATGAATATTACATTGTTATCTGGTTTGTTATCGTTCACACATGTGGTTACATAATGGATCCTCTCCTGTCTGGATTTTATCAGACTACTCCAATACCTGACAGATCAGCAGGCTACCCACCACACTGGAGAAACTGGGAAAGTATCTATTGCCAAAAGGCTTCAGCTGAGCTCATCTTCCAACCCATCTAAATGCAAGCTATGCAAGGCACATTTAAAAGATAAAGCAAAAAGCAAAACCATACATTTTAGAGATTGAAATGTGATTGTATCCTCACAGCACGGTCTCAGCTACAGATAAGCTCAAGTAGCAATAAGTTGCAAAAGAAAGAGCCCACACAATTTCAGAAGATGATAGAGATCACACACCTTTTAATATATCTGCAAATAGGATCCTATTTCCAACAGAGGTGGAGAAACTAAGGCACAACAAAACTCTTACACAATCAAATGCAAATTGCCAACTGTTGGCTTTATATCCTATAGGGTTATTCCATGACTCCTGGTTTCCCAAACTATGGGCAGTGAAAGGGGCATCTGGAGACAGTCAGCACCAGCTCTACACTTAGCATGAAACTGCACATCCACATGCACTGGTGAGAGCAAGGCATAGAATTTGCTTTGGGGTTTCACAGCTACAGAGAGATGGAAACACAAGTGCTCATCAGTGCTGTGACTAGCCAGGGAGAAGATGTGAACTGCACTGAAAGATGTAATGAAGAGAGGCAAATTCAAAAGTGGAAAAAACCCCAAAGCCAAAAACAAACCACAACAACAAAAGCCTTGGAAAGCATTAAATTCCCTGTGGCAGCTAAAAAAGGAGGATCAACTGCTGCTAAACAAAGAAATGTGCTCATGCATCATGCAATAAGCAAGAAACAACCCGCTAGAAAATAGCAAGACTAGTGAAATCCAGAAAACATACAGGTTGTAGCAAGATTTTACTTGCATTTACAGTTAAGTTCAGAGAAAAGGAGAATGGAAGCAGGACCAGATGACACTTCAGTGTGAAACTTGGCTGCCACAAAACAAGGCTTTAACGGGACAGGACCACATCCTTTTCAGTAGTGGACCCTCATCTGGACCAGGCACGTTGCCAAACATCCTGTGGCAGTTTAGGAGCTTTCAGGACCAGAAGGGGTTTGGAGTGAACAGGAGGATACCTGAGGTATGCAGGCAAGTAGCTGCATCTAGTAAAATTATGTTAAGACCATGTCCCGAGCCAGGTAGCTCTTTCCATGTATCTTCAGATGCACACTTTTGCTTCATCCACACATCTTGAATTTCAACTACCCATTTTCAAACATGCCAGACACAGTTTTGTCCCACATATCTGACATGGTCTCGCAAACACTGTCCCAGCTGTGTCTTCTATCAACTTACTGTCCTTTTCTGACACTGTCTAATTCCCTTATGTTGCATCAAATGTAAACTATTTATCTTTGCTTTTCATGGCACATTTCCAACCTCTTTACCTGTCATGACTCTGACATTTGCCTTGTCAAAATTGTCAAACTCCTCTGGCCATAGCCTTAAATTTTCCAAACAAGCACATTATTGCTTTCTCCCATGTCACTCCATGTCTGCAAGCACTCAAATTCTTCCTCTTTTTAATCTCTACCTTGTGACTATTTTGCTATAAGAAAGCCTAGAAATAATTATGCACCTGGCAGACTGAAACTGCCACCTGTGATGCTGATGAAGCCTTTCTGGCATCCCATCACCTGTGCCAGCATGTTTTTGTACCCTCAGAAACTTAACTGCAAACTCCTTGGAGAAGAGACAGCATGTATTGTTAGCTGTTCCTCACAGCAGGATCCAGTGTGGTCTGTGAAGATATGGAACTAAAAATAAGACTCTTTATGTACCAATCCTAAAATGTATTTCAACACTTCGTGTTTTATGGCAGTAAGTTAGGGGAAATTTCTCTCAAGATTTGAGTTCTTAAAATGGTAAGATCTCCCAGTCTGAGGTGGTAAGACATAAACCAATTAAATCTGGCTTGCAAATGCATGTCATGCAGTTCTTCCTAAAAGCATGATAAAGAATGGGTCTTTTTATGGTTTTCAACCAGTGTCATGCACCTCTTACCATACTAAAATGAGGTAAAACCTACAGTGATGTAGCTCAGACAAAAAAGAAATCCAGCCAACACTGAAACAATTCACACTGTTTTGCTTGCAGCAGATTGTCAGCTAAATCCTTCCATTGCTGCTGCAAGGATTTGGGTCTGAAGGGCAGTTTAATAACAGAAATAGCCTCTCCAAAGTGGTGCAAGTTCAATTTCAGGCCTGTCAGCACCAGTGTTCTAGAAAAATAAAAATCTCTTGAGGTAATGTTTCAGACCATACAAAATTAGATGTTTTGCTTTGATAGAACTACACTGAATTACATGATTGGAGAGTTTCCTAGAGATTGAGAATATTCTGGAGTTATGCTGAGATCAAATCTGTGCCTTTCATACACCTGCTAAATGGTACTCCTGCACATCAACCACTATCAGCTGAAAGCGATAACATCTCTTGTTCTGCAAGTTTCTTATCAACAGTCTGTGCTTGCCCACCAGCTTTGAATTGGTTTCACTGCACATTTCAAGTAGATGAATGCATTTCTCCAGACTAATGCTGCTGTTTATCAGCTCTGCTTTGCTCACAGGGTAGCTGGCTCCACAATCTAGTTGGAATCAAATTAGCTGTTGATAAATCAGTTGTAAATAAGTGGAGCAGGTGAATAGCTGTACATCACATGTGTGCACAGCTTAACACAAGAGCTTCCTAAGAAAATTTTCAGAGTAGTTTCACATCACTGACCCTTAAATAAGTGCAGCTATGTATGTGCCTTTGAAGTGCAGACACGAGTTGTCAGAAGCAGGAGGCTTCACCAGCTCCATAGAAGTGGCAGTGGGGAAAACTAGTCATGAACCAGTTCTCTGTGGTAATGAGATGGTCTCCTTTGGACAGAAGCCACACTGAGCTGGCACAGACACAGTGAACTCAGGCCCCAAGCTAATACAACAGCACAGATGTAGCCCAGAGTTGAGTGTCCCTAATCACCTTTGACAGTCAAAAGTGACAGTTCTCTTCTGTCCCCAAGGAGCCTCTCCCTTCTCACCACCTGATTTGGCCACCTAGTTCTGTACCAGTCATCAGCTGCTGTAAATACTCTGCTATGGACTTACGAGCTTTGAAGAGTTGTGATGCCTTTTGGAACAACAAAAGCAATGGACAGAAAGTAAGCCCTCTTTTTAGAACTATAAAGTCAGCCTTTTCATTTCCTTCTTCATCTGGCTTGGCATGATTTCCACACAAAACCTTCAGCTTCCTTTGTGTTTACAATGCAAAGTTCAGGTGACAAATCTGTGAACAGATCTCTCAACAGACTCTCTTGTCAGCTGCATACCCCACAAATGCTTTCACTGTTAACTAGCAAACCATTAAAGTCTCCAAAATGACAGTATGGCTGCCAATATTCTCAGCTTCAAACCACTAAGTACCTTTTCTTCTCTTCTGCTTTTTAGTTTAACAGAGGAAAAAAAATAATCCATCTCACCAATGTCATTCTATCTGCGGTCCAAGTGCTCATCAAGCATCCAGAGTGGTTACAGTTGCATTCCTGGAATTGTTATTTTTACTCACTGTTTTTTTTCTTTTTATTTCCTTTGTTAGAATTGGAAGTTTACCTTCATTTACTATTTTCCTTTTTCGTCAGCTGCATGCAGAGGCTTTATTTTGGCTTTTCCTTTCTATTTTTTAACAGAATTCACAGCATTTTGTGCCTCTACAATTTGATGGGGGTTTTTTTAACCTTTAAAACACCTTAATATTCCTTTTGCTGTGGATTTCAGTAGCTGAATGTTCCTGTACTCTTGTTAATAGCAGAAGCCAAAAAAACAGTTCAGCAAAATTTCAAAATCATAAACTTTCAGAGACTGGGTTCTTGCAACATGGACTTTCATATGATCTAAAGCCAAAGCCCAGGGTGGTAAAATTGACTTAAATCACCAAACACAGATTAAAATCAGCTTAGCCAAGATAAATTCTACTTAATGTCTAATGACCACTGTGATTATGATGTGGATATAACAAAAATGAAAACTGCATGTGGGTTTACTTACAGTTGTGGCAGGTGGCTCCTGTGTAGCCTGTGTTGTTACAGTCACAGTAAAAGGTGGTCCAGGACTGGGAGCATTTTCCTCCATGTTCACAGTAGTTGGGTAGACATCTAAATTGAGACAGTTTAAAAAATGTTAGCAATTATAAATATTTCTGCAAATTAATGTGCTGGGGAAAAGAAAAAAAATCAGAACCAACTGAATTGTCTCAACTCCTCATTAAGGCAAGAATTTCCTAGGGTTCAATTGCTGTGTAATGAAATAATTATTTCTTTGTGATTCATGTCCAAGCACTGAAGAAAACAACATTTAAGCTATCCAGAAGATATGTAAAGATCACTCTAAATAAAAAACATTCCACTTGTTAGCAATTAAAATGCCATGAACTTTCTGACCACAGAGCAAGACAAGTAGCAGGTGAAAATGCTACTGAAATCTTGTTCCAAAGGAGAGTCCCCTGTTCTCAGATTAAACAGGCACCACTGTTATCAAAATTAGGCTGAGTTACATTTGTGGTAACACTAACAGCATGCAAATCTTTGAAGTGAAAGGAAAAATATGCTTCAATTATGAGTTCTGTATTCTC
Source organism: Erithacus rubecula (assembly GCF_903797595.1). Taxonomy (NCBI): domain Eukaryota; kingdom Metazoa; phylum Chordata; class Aves; order Passeriformes; family Muscicapidae; genus Erithacus; species Erithacus rubecula. The sequence continues at coordinate 24,421,475 of NC_136659.1, forward strand.
TTATTTTCCTCATTTTAGTTGGTGTGCCTCTGAAGTATTATTGTGAAACAAATTATTAAAAGAAGAAAGAGGCACAACAGCATGCAGCTCAGGAAATGAACAGAAATAAAAGCTGTGGGAGATAAATTCAATCTCCAGGACAAGGAGTGAATGCTGATCTGAACTCCCCTGGTATAAAAGCACTCAGTGCAATGGTGTTACACCAGCTTAAATAGAAGCAGATTGTTCTCTTATTTGCCTTTTTTCATTTTATTTTTTCCCCTCTTACTTTACATTAATCTCTTTTACACAGTATGTGTGACTTTTGAAAAATAAGTAACTTGTTTATACTGCTGATTCAATTGTGATGGGTGGGTGGAGAGGAAACAGGCAATCAATTTATCCTTTACACTACAAAACTCTATTAGGATTTGCTTTGCTGTAATTTGAGCTCCAAAACTCTTTCAATGCCCAGATCTTTCCAGGGTGTTAGTGTGAAATCACTGATGCTACCTTGATTTTTTTCTAGCTGAAAATGTGGCTTTCTTGCAGTTCATCTCATCCTTAGGTAATTTTTTTTGCATTTAAGTATGTCTATTGCCTTTAGCAGTGGCTTTCAATCTGTTTCTTCCAGATTACAATTAACACCCATTCCATGCATGCAAGCAGAAAACCTGTATGTCACTAAAAGCCATGTTCACCAGCCTTCTGAGCCTCATCAGCCAAGTTTTTGTCAATTTACTTGAGTCCAAGGCTCTTTGGAGCTGCCAGACCTGGAGAAGCCAAAGGAACCTGTTCATGTGCCCAGAGGCCTTTCAAAACAACCTCTTGTCCTCAATCTGCTCAATGCTCATTCATACAAACTTACATCTATTCATCTCTATCAGTGAGTCTAAGATTCATTCCAGAGCACAGGTTCACTTGATCATTCTTTATACCATTATACATAAAATTATAAAGGTAATAATATGAATTATATATTTATATTACAATACAATATAAAGATATTAACATGAAATATTATTTTTTATTAATGCTTGCTCAATTACTGCAGTAATTATTTATTATTCAAATACTAGAGAAATAAGGAATTCAAGAAGAAAGCATGTTATTTATAACTATCTGTAATGTTTTTTGAAACATTTTTAAGATATATTGGTCTTATAAAAGTCATTGTCACGTCTTCTATTAATTATTAAGCTCAAATGAGGATAGAGTATGAGAATTACATTCCTAGTTTTTGAGCTCTCCAGGAAGCTATTTCCACTGCTGGGGGAGAGTGTCTTGTTTCTAAAACAAGAAAGAAATAAAGGGGAAGTCCAAAACCTCTGGGTTTGCACTATACTTACTAAGTCAGGAATTCTGAAAGGGATGAGATTTTGGCTTTTAATGTATTCTGAGCAATTATCTATCAGTTCACCAGCCTGCTGGTGCAGTGAGAGCCCAGGCAGCCCTTCTGCCATCACACCTACTCCTGGCAGTTCTGAAATGAGATTTAAAGCTTTGGGTGCATGCTGAAGAGAGCAGGAGCAGCGTTCTGGGATGGTGCAAACAGGGTGTGTGGTGTGCCCTGCAGGACCCTGCAGCCCCCTGGACCAGCAGCTCCATCCCAGAGCTCACTGGTGACACAGGTGATTTCACCTGGGGGAGCACATTTACTCTGTTGGTACTTTGGGGGTGCCTGCCCTTGCCCTCAGCACACTGCCTTTAATTCCACTTGCTGTTTAGTGACAAACATTCCTTTATGTCACATGTACAGCAGCAGCTCTACTCACATCACAGGGAGGCTGGTGAGAAGAAACACATGATGTTAATAGAGCTCTTTGGAGAGATAAAAGGAATAGGGCTGTGTTATTATCATAACTTACATCATCACTGTAATGCACAAATATGCTTTTTGCCTACTTTAAACTACCTTTTATTAATTAACCTAATGCAGTAGAGCTAATTACTAACCATTTGTGGTTTGCCAAAGGCCTGCATTATGGGCTTAGCCACATTTATTCCCTTAAAATAGTTTCCCTTTAAAGAATTAACAAAGTTGAAGGTCACTTCTTATTTCTACTTGTCTTATGAATGCAAACACTTTTCTTCTCTCAACAATGCACAAAATGCAAGTCAAACTAACCATGTCAGCTTTTAATGATATTCATAAATTTGGAATTAAATCTTTTTTATTCCTTAGTCTATTTGCTTTAATTAGCTCCAACTGCATTTATCTTGTTTTTGGTCAGATAACTAACTCTTCTAAGAGCTTATGAAACAAATTTCTTTGCAACTCTAATAATTACCATAATCCCATTCTAGCTGAGCAGTTGTGTCTTCATTAGAAGCAAAATTTTTCCTAATTGTGAGAGAACTCAAAATTAAGAAATAGCTATAATTAAAATTAATCAAGGCATGGATAAGTCACAGATTGTTCCATTTGTGAACTGTCCTAGATCTTCATGTTGAAGGACTTAAACACATGTAATTTAAATATAAATTAATATTTGCATTCCAACAGAAGAAAACACTTTCAGCAAAAAACGCAGTGGTATCACAGAACATTTCATGCACAAAAATTTGCATCAGGCAGCCCCTGATCTATTTGTAATTGAAATGAACAAACAACTCAATGCAATTTTTGCAAGTAACATAAATGAGACAATTGAAAATTTATGGATTTGCCTAAGAAGGATTGTGACAGACCAAGGACTCTGATCTTCCCCATTTATTCATATATCAGGGTGAAACATGATATATGATATTATTTAAAATAAAAATAAGTGAAGCAAATACAGCCAAATTCAGCCAAGCTGGAAAATGTCCATCTTAGCCATCTAAGTGAGCAATATTCAGAGTCTGCACAAAAGCCTTCACTGTCCTTGGTTGAAACATTCACCTCCAAAACCATATGTGTGCTTCCTTTGAAATCAAAGGATAAACTGCACAGACATTAGGGGGGAGAAATTTGGGCCTTTGATGGGAATGATGAAGAAATAACAATGGCAAAATTACTTGAGTGGGAAGGCTGAAGGAGCTCTACACATTTGATGTTACACTTGACTGGAAATAAACCCAGTGTACTTTCAATAAGCACCTCTGAGATTTTCTTATAGTCAGCACAATACATCCAGCACTTTCACTCTATTCTTCTTTCTATTCATCACAGAGAAAAAGAAAAAAGGAGCACACCCCTGAAATATCAAGATTGTAAATACACACATTTTTTAAATCCCTAAAACTCAATAATGCTATAGCAAAAAACCGTGAAATTTTGGAAGATTAGCTAAAAACAAAGCATTGTCTAAAACATTGTATCAAATTTATTTTGTTTTCAGCATGTCGTCCTATTTACAGCCAGCAGATAATCAATTTATAATTTTAAAAAATTAATATTAAATGAGGTTACTTCATATAGTGGGCATATATGTTTGATGGAACTCATGGTGTTGCTGTAACAGACTATATTTTGCTTTAGCAAAATTGTGTCTTTCCATTAAACTCAAGAGATTGAGGCCAATTGCAACAGCATTGATTTCAGCCCTGTTGTGCTGAGCCATAAATCTGGGAAATTCCTTGCCAAAGGTTATTTTTGATACAAGAAATGGCTTCAAGGGGAGACCAGACAATCATTTCAAAGAGAAATTTAGCAGTGCTACCAGATAGACAATGTATAACAACTTCAGAGGTTTACTGAGGGGATAACTAATGAAGATCTGAGAGCATCAGAAAAAATACTGCAAAAGCACATCCCACTCTTATTTTGTCCTGGATGTCCTTTTGTGGTAGAATAGTGGGCTAGGTGTCTTTAACTAAAGGAAGGAAAAAGAGCTACCAGAAGCAGAGGAAGAGAGATAAAGTGTGTAAAAGCAGTATTACAACAAGCTGCAAAAGAATTAACACTCTTCAGACCTCTGGTTTTCCTCAGTAGACATTCACTCCTAATCACCACACACTCCAAATTCTCTTTCCTCTTGCAACTTTAGAAAACTGACCAGCAACTTACTAAAAAGTCTTGTGGCATTCTTTATTTTTTATTTTTAAGTCATCAGTGTTTTCTTTTCTAAATGTATTATGTTATGAGAACTCATGGAGTACAAAGAGAGCAAGAATGATGTAAACAGACAACTCATCTTTTCCATAATGGAAATCATCCAGTCTATCCTACTGAATTGATGTAAAAACAAACAAACAAACCAAGACAAAAAAAAAAAAAAAAGCCCAATAGTTTATGGCAAAGGTAGGATTTCTTCTTTGCAAGGTTTGCAAAACTTGATGAAAGGTTTTCTAAAATACATTATCATTTCCACTGTTGGTCACCTTGGTTCTCAGACCCTGCACTTGCAGACCACTGTGAGATCAACATTTTAAAGATCTGAACACTGATGCCAACAGCCCATGGGTGTTTGAGTAGCACAGAACTGTGGAGGAGGTTGTGCTGGGACTGGCACTGGTGTAGGAAAAAGCCTGTTGTCTGTGCCTTAGATAAAAGGCATTCTTTTAAGGTTTGATTGCTTTGTTGTTAGAACACCTACATTTTTAATATAGGTAAATGTGCTGACAGTTTGGCTTAGCATCAGCAGAAAGGATTTTATATAAATAAATTTGAGAAAGAAAAAAGGAAAACAAATAAACCATCCTGTACAGACAGCTGTTCCATTTAGAATTCATAATTTTACAAAGCAAAAGCAGAAAAGCCATCTGCAAAAATCAAACAAACAAAGATATGGTATTATATTCTACTTTCATCCCCATATCTGGCCTTTAATTTACTGTGGCATTGCACATCCCATGGATTTTTACTTTAAAGGAGCAGCAATGGGAGTGAACTCTATTCAGGTTCCCCCCAAACTCATTTCCACACTCAAGCAGGATTTCAAAAGCTAATAAATTACCCCCTTACCTACTTTCAAACTGCATTCTCTCTCCACAGGGGTCTCATTCAGGACAAATTCCCTCTCCCACCCTACACTCATGGGGACAAAGCTAACTATCTCCAAATTCAGCACCTTTCCACGTGTAGAAGTCACTGCAGTTATAGGAAAGCATTCACCCTGCTCTAACCAATTTTTAACGCCCCCTCGACAGGATTACTGAATGATACTGATAAATCTGGGGCATCTGTCTTTATTTTGCTCTGGAACACAGCATTTATACAGAGTAGTGAACACTTCATAGCCCTGGATTGTCATTTTCTGCAGCTGGTATTGCATGTATGAAACAAGGACAGGGAAAACACAGTTAAAAAGGGAAAGTAGGATGAATTTTTGGCAATTTCCAAATAATCTAAGCGTTCCTTTTCATTCTAATTAAAGAAAAACAAAGTCTAGAAAACTGCCCCCTCCTCAGAGATAGCATTTTTCACTGTGACTGCATATTTTTTTCTGGGAATTTGCTTTTTAAAAATATTTTTTGCTGTCTATCACAAAGCAAGAGCATCTGACAGTGTGAAGATCATACCCCAGTCCAAGAGCAGGAAACTGTGCTACATGGTTTTATTATACTTCATTGTCAATCAGCCCTGAAACTATTGGAGAGAAGCTCTGCTATTACCTGCATTATTCAGCTGCTTTAAACATTAGAATAGATATGAGGAGATGAGTGGATGCTCCTCAGAATTACAGGAATTTTAATTCCAACACCCAGGCTTTGGATGCCTGTTGGTTTGAATTTTTTAAATCTCTGCTCTTCTGCATCCTATCCTTCCATCTTAAAATGTGTGTGGTACTGAGAGGATTCCAAGATCACACTTCAAAATTACACTACAAGGGTGTATTTCCAGTAATTTAGTTCCATTAGTGAGCATGTCTAATTTGTGATATAGGTGCATACTTTAGGGAAGGACCCAAGAGACTGGGAGTCTCACAGTCATCCTCTATTTCTAATACTATTTTCTTCACTGCATAGTGATCATTACAAGGCATTAAGTCATTAAGACACATTTTTCCCTTTTTCATTCCCCACCATGTAATATAGTCTGGATTTAAGATATCTTCCCCATTCCATTTCTGCATCCATTTTCGATTCCCAAACCCCATCCCAGTGCTCTGCTTTGGGTTTAGTACAGAGGAAGTAGAAAAAAAATAGAATTTCTCTAAGGGCAATATGGTGACAAAGAAAGATATGTTTCTAACAATATCTTAATTTTTGCTGAACAAGCACAAAGCAAAGTGTTTTACAAAGTACCAAGCATGAGAAAGGGAAACTTTTTAAAAACTTCTTCCTATTTTCATTTATTAATATATAAACTAGAAGAAGATGTGAAACTGCAGTAGCCCTGAGCTATTTGTCCACTGAATCCTAAAACAGCCAAAAGAGACAAAAGATAAGGAGAAAATTTTCACTCACAGGACTAAAGGTGAAACAAAACATCAGAAGAACTATTTATCTGGACCATCAGACTCCTGTAACTGCCCAGACCAGTCTCTCCTGCAGCATTTAAAGGAAAGAAATCTAGATCTGGGGATTCCAGCATCCGGTGTGCAGTCCAAACACTTTGTTTTGGCTGAGGATGGAGACAAAGTTGGGCAATTCTCAAAGCAAACTTGGGATTTACACAAAATCAGAAACATTTTGAAAAAGGACACAACATCCCCTCTTATGTCTTCAGCTCATTCCAGCTTTGATCACCACCCAAATTCAAGGAATGTGATGTAAAAACATCCCAGTCATTGCTACAAAACCAAGAAGGAAAAACATAAGAGCATTTCCTGAAAAGAGAAACTAATGTGCACTATAAAATAATTGTAATTTCTGCAGAGAAGATGCTAAATAATGAAGATAGAAAAATTACAGAGAATTAAAAGGATGAATGCCAAATTGGGGGTTGGGGTTTTTTTTAATTATTCTTTCTGCAATATTTATTTATGCACTGCAGATATTTATGTGGGGTTAAATGTAATACTAAATGTTTGATATTTTAATACCAGCCTGGAGCTTTAACAAAAAAATTAAAATTTACTGGACATAATTAGCTAGAACATTTCTTTACTTGCATGGTCAAGCTGGGGGGTGAAAGGATGATATGAAGTTTGGCTTCTGCTGCAGGGCATACATTAAATCTAAGAGGAGAGTTAAGAAATATAAAAAACTACTATGCTTTTATCGGATTTATCCTAACACCCTTCACCTGCAACAGTAATTAATTTCCCAAAGGCCCATTTTGACAGTACAACACATGAAGCAATGTTAAGTTCAGCACTAAAAGTAAAGGAAGAAAAAGTAAAAAAATATATTCTTTCTTACAAGTAAAAATTGATAATAAAATATAATAGAATCTTCAAATGAAATAGGCATAAAGCAGGTTTTAAAAGGTCAGCTCTATTTAGCAAGGAAAAAGAACACTTTAAGCTAATTTATTTAGAAAACACTATAAAGAATGTTCCCAGATAAAACATGGGTAGGGATAAAAGAATAGGGACTAAGGACACTATTTGTGTGCCACAATTGAAGCAGCTGAGGGAAGCCAACTTATGAATCAAGTCCATATATTCCTCCTTAATGAAGTTAAAACTGTACATGCTAATCTCATTGCAGTGATCATTATGGATACCACATGCCCCTCTCTCCATTTGGATTTGCTGGGAGAATTGGAACATGCAGGTGAGCCTTGATTTAATAAAGATGGTAACATCAGTGTGTGCCTGTGTCTGCTCACTGATGCTACAGAGATGGGACACTGCCAGGATTCAGAAGAAAATTTCTGAAGTCAGGTTTGTGTTTCTCGTGGCACATCACAGGAATTCCCAGGATGTCCTGCAAGATGTGCCATCCGTCCAGCTGCCAAGGTGAATTCAACACAAATGTTTTTTCCTCCCCCTCTCCCCCAGGTCACTTAAGGGAACTGAACTCCCTGGTGTTGTCCTTGAAAAGTACTGTCAGTATTTGCTACAGCAAGGGCAAGGTGCCAGCCAAGTAAAAATAGGACAACCCAGTCAGAGCTTCATCAGTGCAAAATCAACATGAGCTGCAGCAATCAGATTAAAGCACCTCAGCAGCTGTAGACAGGGAGAGCAACACATGCATTATCTATGCAAGCTTGTGAACCTGAGCCTAAAGAAAAGTAGGATCTGGATATCCTTAAAGTTTCTTTATGGATAATGACAAGCTTAACACCTAAAAGGCTTCCCTAATTTGAAGACAACCCAGTCTAATGTACTGAAGTGCAAATCATGTATAGAATTTATGACAATTAAACAATGGGTGTACAACACTGTGCTTCTCCATCTGACTCAGCCCCACTTCTGTCCAGGGAAACTGCCACCAAAAAGTCTATCAAGGTATTTCAGTTCTGGCAGGATCAACAGAATCATAAAATTTCAGACTCCTTAACACAGTTTTGTCTGTCACCAGGCAACAAAAATACCTCATCCTTTGTGATGGGGCTGAGGAGTTAAAAACATGAATGGAACCAATGCCATTATGGGTGTGTTCCAAGAGGATTTGCCTCAAAAGCCTGGTGAATGCAAATATTTGTCCAGCACTACCTCGGGAGGAAAAAAGAGACTATTTCCATATGAGGTGCCAATTCAAAGGAAAAAGAAACTTTTCTACTCACCACAGCTCTCCAGCACAAGTTACCCCAAAGGCAATGCCTCCTAAGAACCTTAGAGAATTTGGAAGAGCTGGAAGGGGAAACCACACCAGATCTCATCTGTTAGTGCACACACAGAGTGCAAGAGCTCCTGCAAATGTAATTTTTATCTCTGAGACTAGCACTGCACAGCAGCCTGTCCCACTGCATGCAAGAAGTGCATGAGATTATTCAAGCCATCCTTTCAGGCTCCAGGCAACACTGCAGCCCCTGCTGCTGTATTCCAAGGGGTCCATCTGTGTAAGAGCAGCCAGCCCAGCTCAGCCCAAAGGGAGCATCTGTGCTCTAGGATGGAGGACTGGAAATCCACTGCATTCTGGACTGAGGTTTAATGACTTTCTGGCACATTTTCCTAATAACCATGGTAACTCTTGAGCTGCAGTATCTCTTGAGCCCACATTCCTGCATCTATTCTCTGAACAGGATGCCAAGCACAGCAAACAACCAACACAGCTTCAGGACTAGAGCTAGTATTTCTAGTCACAAAATCTGACATTCGGGCCAAACGCTGAATGGGAAATCCCAGAGCTTCTCATCTATGTGGCCAAATTCCCAGCATCTGCATATTTGTTTTCCTACCCATTTCATTTATTTTTAAGTGAGAGGCTGACTGAATTTTCCCCAGGCTATGCCTTCCATTGTTGGCCCACACACAGGCAGACCCATACACCCACTATTTCCACGGACACAAAGGAAAAGAAAACACAGTGCAGAACGTATTAATACTTAGCAAAATTCACACTGAGATTCAAATGTATTTTGAGATTGGCACAGCTATGATGTAATATATTTTGTTTTTGAACAACAGAGGTACAGAGAACTGCATACAATGAAAGCAATGTTTTAGAAACAGTGAGGGACTTGGACTTCCTAGTCCTAAGTTTATCACCTCCCTGCAGACTTGCTTCAGATCTACAGTGCTTCTCCAATTTCCTCACTCTGACAATGCCACAGCAAAAACACTGATGAAATACTTCAAGAACATCCCTCTGAACACTTTGCCATTTTCCAGCCATCTGTGGCTTATGAATTCATGTATGCCTCACTGGCTTTTTCCTTTACATTTGACCTCTACAGCATCTAACAACATCCAATTTGATGTTGTGTAAGATTTGAACTCGTGACAAACTGCACATTCTTGTTTATTATTCACCTCCTTCACGCTGCTCCTCATCACACAACTCTGCCCATCTCTCTCTTCTCCAGGCTGAAGAGTCCAAGCCTGTTTCATCTCTCCTTGTAGAGAAGAGTTTGCAGCACACCAAAGAACAGAGTGTCAGTTTTAGAAACAGCCATGAGGGCTGAATGTCAGAGTTGCAGCCTGTGCAGTCAGAGCTGCACACCCCTCCCCTGAGTGGCCCAGGCAGGACACACTCCCTGCAAAAGGCTGCTCAGCCAAGGAGGAGGCCAGTGAATACATCAAACTGGATTTGCATTTCATCTTTTAGCAACTAAAATAGAAGGTTGTGAAGGGATCCATATAGAGCTGTTATCTTGATTTAATAGGGGGAAGATGCTTCTGTAGTTATCAGTGTCTCAGTCCCTGCCTTCTCCAAACTTCTCACCCTTATTTATGCCACATCTGAAAGAGAGACAGGCACCTCCAAGAAGCCACAGGACCTCAAGAAAACATGGAGACAAGTAGAAGGGAATTAGATTACTTTTCATCAAAGAAAAAAACACCAGTAACCATAATGGAGTTTAACCACCCTTATAGACATAATGAAATTTGCAAAGAAGATATCCCAAAAAAACCCAGAGGAATAAATACACATAGCTTTCTTTTGAGTTGGAAATATAAATAATGTGGTTTTTAGAAGCAAAAACAGCAAATCAGGAATATGAATAGGAAGTGCCTCTCCTTCTCTCCCATTTCATATATATCTCTATATGTCAGGTTATTTTAAAAAAACCCCAAAAACATGAACACAGTCCCCACTCACTGCTGCAGCACTGCCTTAGATTGTCTAAGAGGTACATCTACTAAAATGAGGTTTTTCACAAGCCTTTCTGAGCTGATTTCTTGAAATATTTATCCCATGGTTTTTGTGTGTTTTTTGGTGGGTTTTTTTTTGTTGTTGTTGTTATTGTAGTTTTTGGGTTTTTTTATTATTATTAGTAGTAGCATTACTTTTTATTTTTAATTTATTTACTGTTATTTTTGACATTTCAGAACCTCCAAAGCAAGAACAAGGTCCAGCTGTTCCAGCTGCAGGAAAAGCCTGAACTAATGCAACAGAGCTGGAGGGAACTTGGAAGATCCCTCAGTCCATGCTCACACTCCAAAGCAGGATCACCTACACCCATGTTCATTATTTCTCACAGACTCATCTAACTTTTCCTAAAGCCTCTGTGACAGAGGCTTGACAGTCTCCTCAGGCAATCTGTGCCACAGCAGCTCTGCTGTACATCCTGGGCAGAAAGGATGAATATTCCCTTCAGTGCTGCAGCAACCTTTCAGCACCTAAGACCATTATGCTGCCTCTGTCAGCAATCTCTTCTGGTTAAAGAATTTAGTCAATCTTTCTTTGCAAGGGATGTTTTCCAGTCCTGTTTTGTGAGTTTAGTTTTTGTTTTTTGTTTGTTTTGTGGTTTTTTGTTGCTTTGTTTTTGTTTTGTTTTGGTTTGGTTTGTTTGTTTAGAGGAAGCCTTTGAAGAAACAGTTTGGGCTCTGTGTATCTTTATGAAGAACAGAAATTTACTTCTAACAAACCTAAAAAGAAGTGGGAAGCCTGGTTAGTGTTGACTAAACAGTGTTTGCTCATCCCCCTGCTACTCCTCACTTGGACACATTCACCCACCTGTTTTATTCACTGACTGATTTCTGTTACATAATTTGTCCAGCTGCCAGTAACCCCAAATTACAAAATGAAGGCTGCAGATGCCAAGAGTCTAGTATTTTGGTATTAGTGCTGTGGCTCAGGGTTCCTGGCTAGATCAGGCTAATGGCTTCAAGCATGCTTTCCTTCTAAGCTAACAGGATAAAACACCACATGAAGAAAACAGCAAGTCTCTAACTGCATCCCTAAGCCAAGTCCAGGAGGCTGTTTGGCAGGGTCAAAAAGTCTTTGCAAACATTGGAAAATACTGAAGAGGGAAACGAGTAAGTGAAGAAACCATTAGGAAAAAGACATTTTCTCGTATGTTGTTTTGAATTTTTTCTTCTCTAAAGCCAAAGTACTTAATAAAGTGAATCTTGTGTTTGTAAAGCCCCTAACCTGCAGGTGGAGGACAAGGAGCCATACACCTACAGCTAGAGGCTTAGTGGGCATCAGGAGAATGGAACAAATCCCTTCTGACTTACTGCATCTATAAGCAAACACATTTTTCATGCTGCTTGCCACCTTCCCATCCTTTGACACTGACATCCTCCTCCCTGCAGATTAAGGGCCAAAGACAAAAGGCATTATTCCATTCTCATTAGACTGCCTTAGCAGTCTGACTTTCTCCTGGAAGTTTTTAGGTTTAATATGTCATCCCCAGAAGATACTTTCTTTCCTGAAAAACACAATCTAAAATACCTGCATGGTTCCTGAAGCCATGGACTATATCACACTGAACTGAAAATAAACTCAAAGAGAATCTCTTTTTTTTTGTTGTTTTTTGTCTAGGCTCATATCAGATGGCTTTTGGTTAAACATGGTCAACACAGTGTACATCCTGCTGCAAAAGACTGTTTAAAGATAGCTCCTTTTGTCCCCAACAAAATGTCTCTTAATTCATAGACTTCATGGCACCTTCACTTCCAGGCATCTCTGCTTTGGTACTTTCTGCTTTGTACCATGCCATGCAGGAGAAATGCCAGCATAGTGTATGAAAGTGTGTTTTCTGACTTATTAATTCAGTGTAAAGCAAACAAGTCCTAATGTGCACTCCTAAAAGAATATAAATCCTGAAAAGGAAACAAAAAAAGATGAATAAAATGAAATCTATTTATTTTTAAAGAAGGAGCAGACCTCCATGGCTTAGCACAATATTAATTTTTCTCCACATTTCACTGTAAGGGGGATAGATGCCCTGCAGGCAGGATCTCTAACACTTCATAACAGGAGCAGTGCAAGCACCACAGGTGGAAACATCCTCAGAAAAGAGTGAGCACTCTGTATTTGGTTAATCATAGCAAACATGCATACTAAAACAAAAGAAAAAGAATTACCTGGATTAGCAGAAGGCAAGCAGTGGGGATAATGCCAAGAGTTCTACACATACATTGCTACCAGAAAATTTTTTTTCCTTCTACAAATTTTATTCTGTTCCATAAAGCATTGGCAATATTTTACAGGAGCAGCTTTGTCTTGAAGCAGAAAAAGAAGGGAATACTTTGCAGGGCTTGTGGAGCAGACACTGACATGAGCAGACTGGGGATGTCCCATACAGGATATGTCATTGCAGGAAAACATGCAGGCACCATACAGGAGGACTGCAATTCAGACATTAACTTGATATGCAGCAGCAGAGACATCAGCAATGCTGGCACTGCACTGAGGGCTACAAAAAGCAGTGCCATAATAGGAGATGGTGCAAGTGAACCTTCTTCCATCACCAGCACAGCCCATATTGCTCGAGACCCTGCCATGTCCTGCTCTACCTGCTGAATTCAGCTCTCACAGATACCTCCTGAACTGCCTCTTCAAACAGGACCAGAGTGGCTACAGGGTAGCCTTAGCCTTGTTCACAGGATCACTAAGGCTGCAAGAAGCCTCTGGATGCCTCCAACAAAAGCTGCCTGATCACAGAAGCTTCAGCAACAGGGTCATGTTCATTTGTTCTCCAAAAGAACTGTCTCCCTAGTCACTCAATGGAAAGAAAGATAAACTCTCATTTATTTCCTAAGAAATAGTTACTGAAAAATAGAAATAATAAATACACGTGACAGGAGGCATTCATGGCAAGTTCATTTAAGAACAGATATTGTTCAAATAGTAGAATGAGACATTAAGGCTCAGTCCTTCAGATGGCTCCATCTAAATCAGTGGAACCTCATCACTTGAGACAGAGAATCCCAGGGTATGTGGGTGGAGTGTGCATTATATGCTTGCAAAACTGGATTATTTCTCCAAAATGTACTGCTGGCATCAATAGTCATCCTAGTTTATCATCTTCCAAAATAAAGTCATTAATTCTCTTTATAAGAGCAGGCACAAGTTGCAGTGAGCTGCCTAGCCACTGCTTTCAGAGGCCAAGTCTGAATGAGCTTGGCCTACAAGCCTGTAACAAATAAACTGCTTCTAAATAGAGGGATATTCCTCAAAAGAGTTTTTTAGCTTAGATAACTAAGGCAAATGTCCCATTTACATGTTAATTAAACTACACAATTCCCACATGTGTTAAAATTACAAAAACGTGTGCATTACAGTGCACACAGCAATAAATCTTAGAATTACAGAATCATGGAATATACTGAGTTGGAAGGGACCCACAGTCCAACTCCTGTTCCTGCACAGGACATCCCCAAGTGTCCCACCATGTGCCCAAAGAGCATTGTCCAAACACTTCTTCCTGAGCTCTGTCAGGAATGGTGCTGTGACCACTTCCCTGGGGAGCCTGTTCCAGTGTCCAAAAAACCCTCTGGCTGAATAACTTTTTTTAAACTTCCAACCTAAACCTCCCCTGACATAACATCAGGCCATTCCCTCAGGTCCTGCCCCTGGTCACCACAGAGCAGAGATCAGTGCCTGCTCCTCCTTTTCCCTTATTAGAAAGTTGTCACTGCAGTGAGGCCACCTGGGCACACTCTGGCTTGTCCAGACTCTGTCAGCACCTCCAGGTCCTTCATTAGATCACACATAACTTTTCTTTGTCTCTGTGATTGGTATATTTAACAAGAAAGGTGGCATTATGCAAAACAATCCCACTCTTGTTATGTTTGGATCTTTGCCTTAAATAATTTTATGGTATGATCACAGACTAATGCTTGTCATCCTTGGGACACCAAAGGTAAAGAAGATATTTGCAGTAGCACCACTGAGGTGCACATAGCCTGGACTTGGTGACAATGAAGGCACTGGAGATGTCCCACAGCACCTCTGCATCATACCAGAAGAATTCTCTTTTGTTTCAACATACAATCACACACAGTGCTTTTAAGTGGTTCACTCTTAAATAATCTTAAATAATCTGTTTTTCAAAAAAAATAGCAAAACTCTCTCTCTCAGTTCCTAGGAAAGACAACATTTTCCTTTCTTTTGTAAAATTTGCTGTATCTTTTTCCATTCTACCTTGGAAGGGTAGAATTCCAGATATTCCATCTACCATTTCAGGCACACCAAATATAAAATTCACATTCCCCTGTTCAGTCATCATTAAGTATGGAAAGAGATTTGATCAGCCAAATCAGTAATTTCTCCATATAAATCAACAAAAATGAACATACAAAGATGAGCACAAAGATCTTGCATCACAGACATTTTGCCCGCTTATCAAAAGACTGCAGCTCCAGCAAGCTGATCCCTCCTACAGGAAGGAATAATGGAAATCAGCCATCAGCTTCATCTAAATGACATCTGAAAAAATATATTAAATGCTTATGGTCCTAATACATTTCCAAAATATCCTTAATACTCTCACAACTATTTGAAGCACTGAATTACCAGCAGTTCCATTTCTAATTTTCAGAACTTAAGTAGAGTAAAAAAAGCTAAAAATAAGCTAAAAAAACTAAAAAAAAAAAAAAAAAAAAAAAAATCACAGAACCCTCTATTCCATACACTAACTTCAAAGTAGACATTTGTCTAAATGATTCAGAAATATTTAGACACTAAGAATCCATAGGAAGCAAAAGAGTATTACGAAATACTTAAAAAAAAAACTTGCTTTCTTATTTTCTCTCTGCTGTTTATGGGAAAATCTGGGGTTCCTGTCAGGTTTCATCTTAGGAGGGATGTGGATCACTATTTAAACTGAAATGTTTCTCTGGCAGATGCAGACATTCCATCATTATATTGTCCCACTGGATGGGCAGCATTGCTCATGAGATGTACCATATCTTCATCATGAACGTGCTGTAATGGCTAACAAGAAAAATTGAAGATGATTGATTTAAGCAGAACCAGCTTATATATTAAGGGTATGACATGTTCTGATGAATCAACTAATTTTTTCTTCTCTTTCATTTCCTCTAGAACTTCAAAGCAATCAAATGTTGTTTATGCATAAAATTTAATCCTTTCACCAATCTATAGTTTGATTGAATTTGCATACTCTATTTCCTACAAGTCAATGTGAAGAGAGCCTCATGTAATTGAAACCATTTCCCCTCCAGTCCTCCTATCTTTGTTGCAGTATTTTCTATTAGTAGCTCTATTATGCCTAATATCTGTAATGTTGGCAGATTAGAATTTTCACTTAATGCAACCTGTATTTATAAACCACTAGGATGAAAAAAGCACAAATACAAGAAAGAGGAAATAATAATTACCTGTCTTTGATGCCACACAGATCAATGTGTAAATCACTAAAATTCCCCAGGGAGCCTTGCTGAACTAAAATGAGGTCCTTGGGCTGGTTATCAATAAAGATGAGCCTCATACAGCCTTGAAAAGCAGTAATGGGATTTAAACATTGGGAATCGGTGAAATTGTCAGGGCACCCTGTGGAAAAAAGAGAAGAGGCAGAGAAGAATATTGGAATGTTCAACTATTTCTGCTGGGATTTCCTGATGCAAGAACTCAGAGGCTTATTATTCTAAATGTTTTTATTCTTTCTGCTATGCAACCTCCTGTGTAATAAATCCTCCAGTTAGGGCAAGGAAAAAAAAAAAAAAAAAAAAAAGAAGCCAGCCATTCAAAGTATCACAGTATGAGGTTTTCGCCTTGTGAAACATGCTTGTGTTGAACAAAATCAAAATGCGATTTTTTCATTTTCTTCAAAGTCCACAGTTGATAGCAACTAAAACATGAGTTGTTAAAAGAGTTGTACAAAAATGTAAAATCATTTTGAGTTAAATTCTGCTGCTGAAGCAGTGGAGTGCAGATGAAATCTTGTGGGCAGCAAAAAAACCATCTGTATCTGAATTTCCCCAGTATTTAGACAGCTCTGAGATCCAAAGCCTCCTATACATCTTCACTTAGTGCTGTGTCCACAGGGTTCATCAAGTTCAGAACCATACTACAGTAAGCACTACACAGAAATAGATTAGATTAAAAGACTGTTAATTACAGTCCCTCTGTCTAAATTAATGTTTGCATACCACTCCAGAAAACAGAAGATAGTATTTTTCAAGACATTTTTTCCATTTTTCTAAATTGAGTAAACCCACCTTCATTTTACACAAGAGCATTGTAAATAAATATCTTTGAAAATTTGAGTTGTATGTCACCTAAGCTTCAAAAATTCACTGAGCCTGATCAGAACAATGCTATCTACAGGAATGCTGATAACATTAATAATTCTAAGGCCTTTTAACCAGGAAAATAAACCAAAACCACTCACGGTTATAGCAGTTTTGCAGATTTGCATGTAATGTCAGATAGATGTAGGTGCCCATTAAATACAATTACCAATAGTCCACTTTTACAGCTCTGCTTGCAGTTCTGCTTGTTCTCTCTCTGCCAGCCTTGACCAACACCCTTCAACCTGCCCATAGTGCTGGATGCACTGCAATTCAGTCACAGAATAACAAGGCTGGAAGAGACCTCCAAGATCATCAGGTCCAACCCATGCCCTAACACCTCAACTAGGCCATGGCACCAAGTGCCACATCCAGTCTTTTTTTAAATACATCCAGGAATGGTGACTCCACCACCTCCTAGGGAAAGCATTCCAATGCTTTATTAATCTTTCAGTAAAAAACTTCCTCCTAATATCCAACCTATATTTCCCCTGGCACAGGTTGAGACTCAGTCCTCTGGTTCTGCCAGTTGCTGCCTGGTCCTTACCTTTGCTCTTAGCTGCAAGCAGAGCACCTAGGGAGAACTCAGTGGTGAGCATCTGAGGATCTACATCATAAAAACCTCCCTGAAACCTACCTCCAAAATAGTAGCTGTTGCCAGAGTAGATCCTTGAGGCAGAGGTTGCATGGCTGGCGGTGGCAGCGTCGTTATCCAGCGTCAGGGTAATGCGATGCCTCCGGGCGTTGATGTTTACAGAATGCCAGAGCCCATCGTGGAGACTGGTGCCTGGCAAAAAACATGGACAAAGGGGAAAAAAAGATGTGCAGGAGACAAATGTGTTCTTCAAGTCTCCTTTTGCTTTCGACTTGTGGCCACAAATATGCAGTTGGGCTGTACAAAGGACTGTAGCTGGAAAGAACTCATTACCTCTGGAAACAAGCTGGCATAGAAGAAAGGACCCAGGAAAATGGAAGTTTTGAGAGTAACCTGGTACTAATGCAGGCATTCATCAAGCTAGTCCAATCCTTCACCTTTCTGGTAGCACACTGTTACTATTTTGGGGGTGTTTATGTTTATCTTCAGCCTGTTGGTAAAAGCTTACAAGTCCAGAAGTGTGCAGAGATCTCCACTGATTTTCTGGCACTAAATACATGCATGAGGTTGCAGAGGATTAGATTCAGTGAGACATTCATAGCCTGTTTTCAGGCTCCAATCTGAAAGCTGACTGACTCCAGTAGGTATCAGCAGGATTTGTGTTTCTTGAAACCCTCTAGCACAAATACGGCACACAGAGCTATTAATGGATGTACAGAGGCTGGATTTCTACATGGGTGTTCTGAGAACTGGGATTGTTGCTCTTACCAGGAACCTCTAAAGGCTGAGTCTCTTTCTCTTCTAGACACTCCTGAAAAGTGGGAAATAACCTGTCTTGTTTGCTTATTCTGAAAATCAGTGCTGCATCCTGTGGCTCTTGAAATATCGCCCCAGAGCTACAAAGAAACTCCACATCTCTGTTTTGACAGCCATGAGAATCAGTGGGCAAGCTTCTGAACCCACACACAGAGGTGCAGATCAAAAACAACCTAATTACAGTTCAAAATATGCTATCATCAGGCTAAAGTCACAGGGATCAGGCACAGACAACTAGTATTTACCCCCCACCCTAACAGAATATTTTTGTTAATGTTGCTTTCAGAGAAAACAAGCACTTAGGAACACAAAGAGGTGTGAGAACAGTTCAAAACAAAATTTAAAAAAACAGTGGGTGTTAGGTGCATGAAAACCCATTTCATCATGAATTTCAAAATGAGACTACTTACTCAGTAATGGCTGTTAACACATGCACAATTACCATAGAATTAGAGGCTGGTTTTCCAGCAAAAAATGGATGATTTTTCAACTAGAACAAGTGCATTTTGAAGTGGAATATGTTAAGGTTTGAAGCTATTAGAAGAGGAAATAGATCCTATTTGGGGGAAAATTGGTCCATTCTTGAGCAAGCATGAGTTTATTGTACCTGACACCTGCAGAACACAGCACATGCACTTGCTGCATATTTCCCATGTACAAGTAGCTAGTTTAGCATGTTTTGGATAGGCTGGACCCAGGTTCATCATTTCAGAACTACATAAAAACAAACACACTCAACCAAATATTGACAATGTCTCAGCTTTGTCAACAATTTTAATTAGGACTGCAATAAAGGCTGGGATCTTAGTTTTCAGTGCTCAATTGCAGCAAGCTATGGCTGTAGCAATCTACATGAGTAGATAAACGCAGGGCTGCCTCATTTTCCATCATAAAGGAGAATGAAACACGCATACAGAAAAGCTCTGCTTTGACAACTCTGTCAGTTTTTTATCTCTGCTTCTTTTAATAGATACATCTGCCCTCTTTTACTCTGTACAGGGAATATTTTAATATTACATGTTTTTAAACATCTGCCCTTTTAGACAATATATTATTACTGTTATTATTATCACCATTTTATTATTATTCTCCCAAATTTTAAATCAGAGAGGCAGCCCTATTTTATCCTCTTGCATTCCACCAGCTTCACTACACAAAACAACTTGTAAAGTGGGTAAGAAAGTCTAATAGGATGTGTAAGGAGGGGAAGCCCATGGTCAGCCACTCAGTGTAGCATAAAGAGGGAGTCCACAGCTACAGTCAGAGAAAAAATATCAGCTCTGAGCCTCCCTTAACTTCTGCTGGGGAAAGAGGCTGTGGCTGAACTGACTCCCAGCTGATTTCAGCAGTCTGAAGATGGGAACAGGAAGGTCTTCATGTGACCTGACTAAAGAAAATTGAGTGTGACTGCTTAAGAACAGAGAGGCTCAGCTAACTGTCAGTGAGATTGAGTCTGGAGATTTCAAAATGCCAATTTTCCAAGCTTAGATCAAGTTGTACAGAGCAGCTTTACCACTGGAAAGCAAGAGAAAATTTAAAAGAGAAAGGAAGATTGGGTGTTTCTTTATTGCTTGATCCTTTCATCCCATGGAGCTGAACCTTTGTGTTTTAGAAGGACAAAAGTGAAAGTAAACAAAAAAATAAACACCTTCAGTGATTTCCACTGGGTTCTCAGTCTCCTTTTGAATTAGTAGCATCAATCTGCCGCCATGGAGGTAAACCAAGAGATGTCCTGAGTTTTCAGACAGCTCGGTGAACAGAAGTAAGCCATCTTTATTCCATGTCCTGAACTGGAAGCTGACTGACAAACCATCAATTTGAGCAGTGCCGGGGAGCAGCAAGTAGCTTCGACTGGCGCTCACAAAGGTGATAGGAACAATTTGTGGTTCTGAGCAAGAAAAGGTCACATTCCCCTGCAAAAAAAAAAAAAAAAAAAAAAAAAAAAAAAATTCAAACATAATCAGCATGAGATTTTTTTCAGTCATCCCAAAATATCTTTAGCTAAATAAGCTCATTGGATTTCTAATCACCCTCAAGGCTGAAATGGGTATTATTATTCAGACACATACCTTTGGAAATCAATAGGAAATGTATCTGTCCATGCTGGGAAAACATATCTAACTTCAAAATTTTACTTTTAACCCAAACATCGAGGATCAAAAATTAAAACCTTACTTCTTAGAAGGATCTAAATGTAACCAAATGTCCTTATCAATACCACACCTTAGTTGATTATCTTAACCACCCAGCCCTGAAATCAAGGGTTCAATTTGCCCAGACGAGAAGCACATTTACTCAAAGAAGTGTGCAGAATCTGCACCAGCTTGTATCACTGCAGTTGGTGGAAGAAATGGCTCCATCAGTTTGCTCAGCCACTGTAGATTACCCTGCCAGGTCAATCAGGCCATGGTATAAAACCTCAACAGCCTACAAAGCCAGGATGCACTTAAGGAGCCACGTCTTTCAAAGCCACTCCAGGACACTGTTTCAGCCAGCTGCTTTGAATTTGGCTGCTTTGTGAAATACCCACTGTAATCTAATAAAAACATCAGAGTTTAAGGCTTTCTCCATGATAGCACTTCTCATCAGAGCCTGTACCTCACTCTAACAGGATAATTATAACGAACAGCACTTGATGGATGTGCGGGAAGTTGCACAGAGCTTGGGGAATTCCTCTCTGCAGTCTCAGACAGGTGATGGAACTGCTTCCTATCACTTTCAAATGTCTTTCCAGTCTTTATTTTTCAAATGGAAAAAAAGGTGCCAGAAACAGACAAAGTTATCACGGGATGAAACAATGCTTGATAGATACTTATCTATGTGGAGCTATCTGCATAGTACCTGTTTGGTTCAGACTGCGACCTACCAGATTTGGCAAAAGGAACCCATGGGTACATCATATTAGAATGTGTTTTGAGATACAATCCAAAGCTTATCTGAACTCCATTGAACATTATTCAGGTGGGAAGTGGGATGGATATTTGGTCTCAGCCTTTAAAATTTTCTACTACCTGCTGGGATTTGCCACATGAAGAGATGACACAAACCTTTTTTTGCTATTGTTATTGTTGAATTTCTACCTCCATTTTTAATCAAATTCAGGCCAGAAGTCCTGTCCTGAGACATGATCAGCAGAGAGTGCTGACTTCAGGGCCAGTGCTGGGACATATGAACAGGACCTCCACATCTCTTTCCTTGCTTCACCTAGTCAGAGTTCAAGCTCTGAAATCTGACTTCAGCTTTAGCCTCTCCATTGTCTAAACTGAAGCAGAGCAGGTCTCATTCCACCTGCCATAAGAACAGGCAGCTGGAAATGCACAAAGGTTGTGCTGCAATGGGATTAAAGGTGCATTTGGAAAACAGACAAGAGGTGTGTCTGTCTTTTGGGGAGTTCTTTTCATGAAGTATTTTTGTTACATTTATTAAAAAATTGAGATCTCCATGATGTAAGGTCAAAAGTGATTGCAGTCAGAGCCAAAAACTAGCCAGGAATTATAAAAAATAAAAGGACAAAAAAATGAGTAAAACGATTGATGCCACAAGAACTTACATCAATGCATCTGACTAATTTAGGAGGGAAACACCTTAAAGCAACATTCCAGAGCAAAGCCAGATGATGTAGCCAGTTAATACACACCAACATTAGTTACTGCCATCATTACACTGACCAACTTGTCTACCTTCCTAGAGACAGTAACATGAAAACCTGAAAAAAGACATACACAACAGTCACTTTGTAACAAAAACAAATGTTTTTGTCCACTGAAGTGGGATAGGTTCCCTTTACAAAAATTGTTAAATTTGCCATAAGTGTTATTCTCAAATTACTCCAGCAGGTCTCAGTTAGAAAAGTAAACAGCTCCCTCTAAACCTTCATCTAATCATGAGCATTTTGCTTTAATTGGCAGGAGTTCTGGAACTCTCCAGGGTATATGCCAGATTTCTGGCAGACACTTGATTTTATAATTGAACTCAATTTAACTGAAAAGTAAAAGCTCATTGGCTAGGAAATGGGATAAGAACAATCTAATCCCTAGAGAAAATAAAGGAGATGCTCAGCTCTACCCAGCTGCTGGAAACTCTAGCTATGATGTGGCATTTGAGAATTCCATTGAGTCCATCTCCAGACTGATTAACAGCTCCTCTAACAAGCAGTGAAATCTTTGCAAAATAGTTCTTATTGTTCTCACAAGAGAAAACTTCTGAACCTAAAAATGCAATGGAGAGACTTGCAATTTTTCACTGGCTGCCATGACAGCTGCCTTAAGGAAAGAGTGGAAGCAGCCCAGATTTCTGCAGGCAGGGTAAAGCTTATGAGGGGGTTCTTGTTCAAGTGAGGTATTGAATGAACAGACAGCAGCATGTTACAGCATTTTAAAGAAGGACCAGAGCCTCTCCTATTAAAAGAGAATGGAAGAACACAGTTGCTAAGTGATGAGGATAAAAGTGGATTACATAGAAGATCCTCTGAGCCATAAACCACATCCAAAACTGACTGGACACTTTCCAGTGACTTCTGTGGGACTTCAACAAAATCTGTATAACTTTAATGAACCATTTCAGTCTTTTCTGGCCTTTCTTCATGCAGTACTATGTACTGTTCAATGAAGAGAGAAGACAACACCACCGTCAGGACAATTGGTACGAAGTTCCTTATACATTCTCCTTGGTCTCAGAGAATACTAATCAAAAATAATATGCACTTGGGAAATTACTCAAACTGACAGCTGCACTGCAATTCTCAGCACTTAGCCTACCAGAGGATCCAGGCCAAAATCACAGCTTGAAAAGGAAGAACAATAAATGAGTATTTCTGAGCTCTCATTCTACCTGCAGGTTAGAGCATCAAATGGGCACTTAAACTTTCCTCATTAATCACTCTATGGATACTGTCCAATAAAAAGGGCATCTTGTTTTCTGTAGAGGATTAGAAAGGATGATTTCATATGACAGGTAAAGGGACTAAGATCCCAGGCCTGGCTGAGATATAAATGTGGTAAACTGGCAAGAATTTCTCCAGCTTGAAAATTGGAGGACTACTTCTAGCTGTGAAGAGACTGAGTTTGCAGACAAATTTACAAGGAGAGTAACAGAAGGAAAAGGTGACCTCTCATGCAGTTTTAAAAGGAGAAGATGAAAAATTGGCATTCAGCTCTGAGAAACTGGATTTTGAGAATGAGGGAGATTCCTTCAAGTCCTATTTTAAAATTAACTCTCTCTAGCAGAACAAATGTCAGGAGACCCACATATTTCAAATACTTCTCAAGATCACACTGAACACTAAATGAAAAGCAGATCAAAGTGAGATATCACCCCCAGCCTTCTGAAATAGTGTTGCAAACTGTCTTCAAACAGGATATGGGAGCACCAAGGCAGACAGGAGGGGCCCACTGAGTGAGCAACCAGTCCATCCCAGGAGCAGGGGAACAGAAGTTCCTGTACTGAGATGGGTTTCTGTTCCTCTGAGAAAAAATTCAAAATGGAAATCTGAAACCTTTCCTGAACCAAGTTACATTGAAACTAATATGGCTCTGTGATAATCTCGGGACAGATGACTGCCCTCTCTACACTTACTGCAGGTATCATGAATTCCACTAAAATATTAATTGTTTATCACATTGATTTAAGGTTTTCTAACATTAAATTATATTCCCAATGGAGAGAAAGTAACATTTAGCAAAAATAGAAAAGGCTTAGGAAAAACTGAAACATTGTGACCATGAGAGAATCAGGGATTAGATGCCTTGGCTGGACCTTTCCAGATGTTCTTTATCTCAGACTTCTAAGCTGACTGTGTCACTGGCCAGAAGTAGAACAAAAGATTTTACCATTTTTATGCCCATAGTAACTGTACATTATTGTTTTATTACATGGTGCAATAGTTAAGAGATGCTGACAAAAGATGACAGCAAATGCAGAAATATTTTGGAAACATTCTACATCGTTTTTCTCGGAGAAAGGAAAAGGGGATAAAAAGACCACAGGAGGAAACACACACAAACACAGAGAAAAAAAGACCATTTAATATTTTCTCTCTGTCGTGTACTGACTTTGTTGGAATGCCAGGTGCCCACCAGGCCCTCTATCACTCCCCTCCTCATGAAGTGGGGGGAGAAAATGAAGGAAGAAAACCCTCTTATGTCAAGAAAAAGGCACTTTATGAAACCGAAAGCAAAGGCTGCACGCAGAAGCAAAGGAAAACAAAAGACTTAATCTTTACTTTCCATGTGCAGGTGATGCCAGCTACTTGCTAGGAAGCAGAGTTTCAGCATGTGTACAAGTTGCTCTGCAATAATAAATGTCTCTTCCCTTCCTTTTTCTTTTGCCTTTCACTGCTGAGCAGATTTATTTGGTGCAGAATATTCCTTTGATCAGTTTGGATCAGCTGTTCTGGCTATGTCTCCTCCCAAGACATCACCCATACCCAGTCTCCTGGTGAGGGGGAATGTTTTGTTCTTTAAGCAACAAGTAGGAATGAAGCCAAAATTCAAATTCACCTTGCTGGAAGTGAATGAGATAGATGTCTTAAATCAAACTGGCAAATTATTACAGTCCAAGTCCAATTTTTGCTCCACTTCAAGGTAAAGTGATCTACAGCTTATTAGTTTTTATTGCCTGGAACAAAACACAGCAGCAAGGAGATTTTTTTTTTTTTTTTGCTTCATTATTATTATTATGAAAACAGAACCACATCTACCTTAAAATAGAAAAGTGTATAGAAAGCAATTCCTATCAGCTTTTTTCTTTTTTCTTTTATGTATCAGCTTCCTTTAACAGATGTTGCTCTTTTAAATTCCAATTATCTGTGTATCATAGCACAACACCAGCTGAAATGGTTGGTGTGAACTGCACACAATCCAGGCTCCTGACTGTGATGGGCTCAGCTTGCCCCCCTCTGTTATGCCCAGTGCCAAAGAGTTCCTAAGGCCTCACCAATTGGAATAACACCTTAAAAATTATACTAAGGCTTTGGCTTTGCAGAAAATTACATTTTGTCCCATTTTCCTTATCCCCTGCTAACTCCTATGACAATAATTAGCCATCTCTCTTCCTTTCCTACAGGGACTAACAGCCTTATCACCTCCCACCTTGAAACATCCTCCTCTGCTCAGCAGGCACTAACTGCCCTACTCATTCAATTTGACTATCCAGATAATGTAATAAATGAAACCCTGAACAATTGTTTCTAACCTCTAATTTGCTGAATTCTGATGACTCTCAAAAAAAGTCTTATTTGCTCAGAAAC
The DNA here is from genome assembly GCF_903797595.1 of Erithacus rubecula. Lineage (NCBI taxonomy): Eukaryota > Metazoa > Chordata > Aves > Passeriformes > Muscicapidae > Erithacus > Erithacus rubecula. Next base: position 24,447,018 of record NC_136659.1, read on the forward strand.
ATGTCATTTTTTTTCTGCATGTCATCCACTCTTATTAAAAAATATGGTCTGCCTTCCCAAAAGACTTGCTTTACTTGTTGTCATCACAGCCATCAAAATCCTAACACAAAGAATTTTTATCAAGAGAGTTTATTAATGCAGCTATGTGCTGGATTATACATTTGTAGGCTGGAACTCTTTGGAATTGTGGACAAAGCCAACTGAAATCAACGGGAAATATGTCATTTAAACAGGCTTTATTTCAAGACCTCAATTGAGGTGACACACTTAATTTCTTTCAAAATAATCCTGTTATACCCTTCAGCAACAATAAAAAAGGACTTTAGAATTAATGCTATTTATACAGACTTCCTTGCACAATGCAGGTAGAATGCAAAGGAGACTCCTCTGAAGACCCAGAGAACATACAGAAAGACAGAAGAAAATATAAAAATCTGTTTTTAAAAGAACCAAATATTTCTGGAATCTGAGTTCATCTGCCTTATCTAAAACATAACAAATTATGTGATCCAACGCTCCCATTAAATAATTGAAACTTATTCTTAATAAATTTTTTTTTTTTTTAGAAATTCAACTTGGTCCACAGGAAGTTGTGAAAAATGTCCAACTAAAATCTTACAACATTTTTTATATATGATTACTGTAGTCTTAGTAGAGTGCAAAAAATAAGAAAAGAAATCTAACTTGTGATTCTCCAAACCCTAGGAGGGGCCTTCACAAATCACCAGCCTGATGTTCACAGATAGATCAACACTTGCCAGAGCACTTTGGTAGAACGAGACATTCACAGACAAGTAAATTCTTCTCAGGATGAAGGTATCTCAAATCAGCTTAATAAAATAGCATGTTTGGATTCTCTATAAAGAGAATGAATTATTAGTTTACATTCTCCTGTCACTAGGTATCTTTCCTTGCTCTTTTGATGCTGGCAATTGGTTATTTCCCCAAGGCACTACAGTGATACATTTACATGTCACCACATCCCTGGCTGTGCTGAGCTGTCACTCTCACATTCAGCATGGCAGGCCAGTGTAGAAATTCAGGCGTATCTGAGAGCTGACAACTTCTGCCTTACAGTATCCTGCACTCCTCTCGAGCCAGCACAGCTCTGCTAAATAAAAATGCAACTCCAATTTCTATTAGCCAGAGGTAATGGAAGAGAAAGGGAGATCGTGTTTTTCTCAATTTCAGTGAGTAACTAGGGTGGAACATCGAGAAGACCAAACACAGCAGCTTTTCATGACCTCCTAATTTCTTTTCATCAGCTAGACAACTTCCTATTGTGGCATCACAAAGCAGTGAAGCACAAAAACAACTTAAGATGCTGCCACAGGTCACATTTGAGCAGTTTCTAAAGGTGAAACCAGAATCTAGCACTAAGTAACCACTGGTGGAAAGGATCCTATATTTTGAGGATGCTATAGCTATTTTTTCTCTTATCTACTCCCTCAACCAGATGCATTTAGCAATTCTCAATGGATTTATCTTCCTAAACTTGCCCCATCTCTTCCTGCATCTACATACACTCATAACAAACACAAAATCTCTCCCTTCTCTGTCCCAGATACCAACAGGTCAAATTTCCATTCTGCTTCTTGTAGATGGTTCTTACTTGAATATTTTCTTGCCCCTACTTAATTACCCAAGAAGTGTAACTGCTGTATGATTTCTCATAATGAGCAGTCTCAACTTCTCTTGTGCTGAGAAAACATTCAATAAATAGGGCAAACCCTTAGATTACTATTTTAAAGCATTTTATGAGGTCTTCCAAGGGTCCACCCCTATGACCATGACAGTGGTTAATTGCAGAAATTTGACTTCTCATAGCCTTTTGCAGTAATTGTTTGGAAAGCAATAAAAGATTCCTTATCATTGCTCCGTATTCAATGATCAAGGGAAGGGAAAACAAAATGAACAAAAATCTGCAAACAAACACCCCGAAAAAACAAACTATTAATCAAACAAAAAACCCCCCCAAAAAAAACCAAAAAAACCCAACCAACAAAAAAACCCCAAATCGAAACATGCAAAGAAACAAAACTCAAAAAATCACAAAGCCTACAACATGCCATCAGGGACAGAAGAAACCCCAGAGAGAAGAAAGATAGCCTGTCCAAACAGACAGTGCTATGTAGGAAGGTTAAGTATCAGGCAATACAAAAATGGAATTCTGAAGGCAAGTTCCAGTTCAAAGAGACAGGCTGCCTCGTTATCTTGAGATGCCTTCTCAAGGGGATTTATTGCAAGTCTGAAAACTGCAAATGAGTTACAGAAAAGAACAGGCAGAATGATAATCACAGCCACCACCCAAGAGTACAATACACACCACAGCACTGTTATTGACAACCTGTAGTTTCTGCCTCTGACTTTAACTGCAGCTGGTTTGGGACCATTATTTATACGGGTGAAGAACGACATCATAAGAGGAAATCTATACCTCCAAAGCTGGTGTATCATTCTCCTGCTTGTGTGAAAGATGTCAAAAGTAAAAAAACCCAAGGCTGATGGGTATGATAACCCCCAAGTTTGGCTTACTGACTGTGGCAACATTCACAAAGGCACAGAGTGAAACAGAGAGTGAGTGTTGAAGTCTGCCTGCTTTTGGAGGCAAACACTGATGTTTCTAAACATTAATAGCTTCTTAATCCCAAACCAACCAGTTTGTCATCAATTATCTTTTGCTAGGAAATAAAGGGATTAACAATGCAGAACCATCTTAGGTGATCTCCAGCTTGTGGGAAGAGAACACAAACATACAACACATTTTTGGAAGGAGTAATTCCAAGTCCCTGCTATTTAATTATTCTTCTGTGCTGATCCTTCCATCACATTTCCACTTCAGACAACCTAAGTGACTACAAAGACATGAAGTTTGCAGCTCCCTGTGGAAAGAGCTTCTTGCTTGAAAACCTCAATGCACTTTGAGTAAAAGCATTTAGTGCAGAATAACTCTGGCAGGCAAAAGACTACATTTAACAAGAACAAGTAATTTGAATTTGAGGAAGTTAATTGCTAATGAGTGGGAAGAGTAGAAAAGGGAAAGGGGATCAGCCTGAATAACCAACAAGTACCTGAGAGTTGCTAGAAATAACTGGGATACTAAGAATGTTGGAAAACAGATTTACAGGGCCTATTTCCTATAGAAGGATGTTCATCTAAGATTTGAAGGCATCTGAGTGTGGCAACCTCTCCAAGCAGTTTGCATACCCAAGTGTCACAGACACAGCACAGAGCAGCTCAGAAAGCTTGAAAAACGTGGTACAGCAGCTCTGTAAATGCCTCTGGAAACCATGACATGTAAATCATCACTTATGTGAAAGAGATTGAAGGAAGGAGGCACATCTCTGCTTGAGAGGAGCTGGATTCCTAGTCCCTTCAGCTAGCATTGTCTGAACCAAGTGTAGTCAGAGTTTCATTGCTTGGGGCCATTCATATCCAGACAATGTTGCCCTTCTGCAAAACGTTGTTGTTCCCCTCTAGAAAGGCCTTCCCATTATCCAGCCAGCAAAACAACCAGCTGTTTAATGACTTAAGAAGCAGACAAGGGTTGTTGCTCCCCCCTTTAGAAAGGAAACTGAGGGCAAGAGCAATTTAACACAGTTCATAAGATCTGTGCCTTTGAGTCCAGTCAGAACAATCAAACTCAAGATTATTAAAGCAAAGTCTCTCTGTCCCAGGGGAATATCCTGGAGGTTGTCTTGACTGCCAACCCCACAGTGAGGAGCTTCTCACCCATCACCTTTCCATTTTCCAGCTCCCTGTGTATTCAGCCTCGCCCTAGGCAGGGAAAGCACAGAAACAACTTCCTTGGTCTTCTGGTTTGCTTTGTTTCAGGTTCATATACATATACATATTCATATACATTGCTAGAAACTACAAGATGCCATGGGAGCCAGAAGCAGTTTCATCTCCATGTTCTCCAAAGACATTGCTAGCCAAAAGGCATTTATCAAAGCACAGTATAGAAGTGAGGCAAAAGCTGAATTTGTCAAGGCTTCATGGGACTGTAGTTCACTCTTCTTGCAAAATAAAATGTTTGTAATTTTTGTGATATATTTAAATATATCTGTAATTCTGGACATTATTATGTGTTAAGTTATATTTGTGGTTTATGTTATCAAGCTGGATAAGACTGTAGTTCCTCTTCCTTTGCCTCTACCATTCCACATTCAGAGATAGTAGTTCAAAGTCAATGGTTCTCAGAACTGCCAATACACTGAATAGAAGGAGCAGCACAAAGGAGACTATTTCCAATGATAACAGGAATATTTTTTCTCCTCTATAATATGAACTGAAGTATCAAAGTAGAATTCTGCTAGTGCTGTACTTCCCAACAGTGACAGAGAATGGTTCAGAAAATAAGATTTTATCTCAGTTAACCAGGAAAAAAATCACAATGACTTCTGTCATGTCATTAAATATACACATTTTTATCTTGAAAAAAAAATAATTAAAATGCTTCCCCAAGCAAATTCTAATACGCCAGAAAAATCAGAGAAATGCTTTGGTTTCCACATGTGTCTCTCAATAACTCTCACCACAGGAGCCAGTGCTGGCTGGTGTTAACCTCAGCAATATCATTTTAACGAGCTAATTATCCCCACAGCTATCCAAATCTGAACTCTGCTCATTCAATGCAGCCAGCAGCACCAAGAGAGCACAAAAAGCATGGAAGCAAAGAAGGGAAGCACAAGGCTCTGTCTCTTACCACAGTATAGATCTGAGGTTTGCGTCTCTTGGCCAGGTCAATTATATTGACTCCGTTGTAATAAAGGTTCTCAATGCATCCATGGAAATTTTTCCTCTGAAAGGTTCCTGGCTTGCCTGGGACAGGAATCCCTCCAAAACTGAGCTTTTGGAAAGAATAAGAACAGCATTATTTATATTATATATGTATGTATATATTATATTACATTGTATTATCATCCAAAAGCAAGAGTCCCACTCCATACATCCACTTGGGGCATTATTTAAGGACCAGTTCCCACCAACATCATCACTGGGAGCATGAGGAAGGGCCTGGCCACCTCTCAGGGGAAATTACAGCCTCCATGGCATTCCTGCTGCTGGAGAAACACTTCTGGCACAGAGAGCTCACTGCCTTGGGAGCAGCTCTGAAGTGCCTTGGCACAACAACCTAGAGCCACCAGCTCCTCTCCCAGGAACACCCACACACAAGGAAACCTTCCCAGGGTGTGCAGCCCACAGCCCCACTGGCCCAGAGCTCACAGTGCTCAGGAGCCTCTGAGTGATGGGGGAATAAACTCTCCCTGCCCTCAGAGCTCTGGGTTTGCCTGGGAGCTGCAGCCACTCCTTTCCACCAGGCACATGTATGAGCAGTTCTGGTTCCAGCCAGAGGAAAGTAGTACAACATACACAAATACCCCATTTGCACCTTGCAATTTCACTGTACTTTGGTCTTTACAACAGTCACGTGGAATTTGGGACTGAGCTGTGTAATGGAGAAGTTCTGCAGGCTACACATTTGCACAAAACTTCTGCTGTTGTTTAAGTACTGGCAGATGTTGACACTGCACAGGTTACAGCTCCTCGCTTAACTGAAGGGCTGAAAGCCCTGGGACAACAAAGAGACTAAGAAAATAAAGCTGCCCAAATACAGCATAATTGTCTATTCTGAAGATTCTGAGGAAAAGAAAGAGAGAGAATAAAAAGAAAGAAAAACAAACCCCACAATCCCTGAAAATTCTGATAATCCTACCTTCATTTTCCAAATGTCACAGCTCATTTCTAATTAACTTCACTGACCTTTCTGGCAAAGCATTACTGATGGTACCACTAAAGTTTTGCTCATTTTTCCCATCATAGCCAGCAGCACTCTGAGTGATAAAATGCAGGTGGGCATCCTGCAGCCACCACACTTGATCAGGATCTGCCATCGTGCTGCATCCACTGCAGCAAGAGCATGCGCTGCTGTGTGGCACTGTTTACATCCTGACTGCTGCTGGAACCTGGTCAGCCCTATTCCCCTGTCACAATTCCCAAAGCCTTACTCAGTTCATTATTACAAAAATAAAGGGCAGTTTGGGGGTTATTTTTCCTCCCACTCCACCTAACAAGCTGGGATATGTAAGCAAATGAAACATCCCTGGGTAACCTTGAAAACATTTACTTGAAAACAAGTTCTTAATGAACTTGCACCTCTGTTGTTTTAATTGATCACTTCAAAGAAATAAAGAGTGAACAGACTGCTACTTTACATCACTTGCAGGTTTGTTATTGGCATGAGGGCTTATATGGTAGCAATGTTTTTGGTTTTTTCCCTATGAGAATCATTAGTTCTTTCTAAAACACCAGACTTTCCTTCTTTCTATTCTTCAAGTCTCCTGCTTTGGGAGTCTGTATTGGGGTTTCAAAATCAGAAGCAAAATCAATACCAATTACACCAATGTATTATTAAGAAAACAGTTTCTTTTGTGATCAGTAATAATTTTAATTACGAAAGTAATGATTTTATTACCCTCAGTAAGGCCTTTAATCTCTAAAGTGTGCTGAGATAAACTTTCAGTAGACTGCATTGCTGCAACATTTGACTGAAATACTGCCTCAGTGCAAATGGAGAAAAAAACACACTGTGAAAAACTAAGCTCAGGGGACAAGGTCTGAGTGCCACAGTGGTTGGTGGTGATGCTGATTCACAACACCTGAAGATCTTTTCTACCATGTTCCCTCTTTTGGAACATCTGGAAAAATGTTCAGCAAATTACATTGGAGCCTGAGTTTCCCCTGACTGGCACCAAACAAGAGGTAAGAAATTTTATTATTTTGAAATTAGAAAAACTGATGCCTCAATTTTTGGGCTTTTCTCAACTCCATCTTAAAAGCAGTCACAGTTTTGGCCCTTAACTGTTCAATTTAAAGCTGTTGCAGAATCCCACTGCTTCAAGTGCTGTCCCTACTAAATGTGCTCATGATTTGGCAGAGCAGCACCAGGGGACAGGTACCACTCTTTCCACCCTGCTTTGTGAAATGCAAAGAAACCAATTTCATCTGGAAGATGAGAGGAGGAGAGGGCAGGCACCTGCCACCGCTGAGCCGTCTGCTTTTTTCCCTTGGGCGTGTTGGAAAATGATCCTTTCCAGAGAAACGAATTCCAAGTGCAAAGGGGAAACGTGTGGCCTCTGAAGCAGTGAACCATGCCAGCTCAACACATGCAGGCAGGGTGATGGCTTTGTGCAAGCACCACCTGAGCCTCGTGGGCAAGGGAGGCTTGGCAGACGAGCACAAGGGGATAAAGATGAACACGGGCAATTTGCACACAGGTGTGCAATGATGGCGAGGTGAGGAGCTGCCTTGCATACAGATATGATTTTTTTTCTAAGGTTTTTAAAGGATTTTGAGGTGCTTTTTAAATGACTGTCATCCATAAGCACTGAACTGCTGGGGTGATGTAAACTGCACTCTGCCACACCTTGGTCTCATCACAGGGGAGGACACTAGGATCGAGTTTATGGGCAGGCAGGATGTTTCCTCTGCTCAGTTCTTCCCTGCTGAGCTGCTCTTGCTCCCTAGGTCAGCATGCTCTGCAATATGCTCAGATGTGAAGGACCTGGGTCAGAGCTGGTGGTTGTGAGAGTCACAGAATCACAGAATTACTAAGATTGAAAAAACCTCTAAGATCGAGCCCAACTCAGCACCATCATGTTCATGACTAGATCATATCCCCAAGTGCCACTTCCATACACCTTTGGAACACTCCCAGGGAATTCCACCATTTCCTTGGGCAGCCTATTTCAATGTAAGGAAGATTTTCCTGCTATCCAATCTAAACTTCCTCTGCCACAACTTGAGGTCATTTCCTCTCATCCTGTCATTTGCTACCTGGGACACCCAGCTCACTGAAACTTCCTTGCATTCTGGAGGACTTCCATTCCTACTGGGAATACAATAATTTTCACCTGTTCATCTCTATGTAGAATGCTGTAATTCAAGGAAGTGGTGTCTGGATAGAGGGACAGCTCAGGGATGGAATATCCCCACAGTCATGCTCAATTCAATGCAGGGATGGTGCACAGTAATGCCATTAAAATTATATTGGCAAGGATAACACAGCTGTTCCCTGAACATTTGACTAGAAACCAGGCTGTGACTACTCATTTATTCAAAGTCTGCATACTTTGAAGTGCAAACATAATGCAATGCATATTTGCACAGAGATTGGCCACTTTCTGATGCTGGCATATATGGAGTTACACTGACATAGCTTATGCTGGTAAAGAATGAAAGGAGCTCTCTAGGAAGGAAATATTAAATAATGATCTTTTCTGGAAAGAAACAGCTTATAGGATGTTTGCTTTCTATCATATTCATTTTATAGCAATTCATACCTCAACTCACAGGTTATAACCTAAAGGGCTTCACACACCTCATAGTCAATATCCAAGTGGTCTGAATCCCCCTTGGTTCGGAAGTGCTGGGTGTGCTTGTCCACTGTGAAGTTCACTTGCTTGTT